>NC_056055.1:158095720-158722506 GCF_016772045.2 Ovis aries | reverse complement strand
ACTATCTCCTAGAGTTTGCTCAAACTCACAGCCATTGAGTCGGTGATGCCATTCAACCATCTCATCCTCTGTCACCCACTTCTCCTCCCGTCTTCAATGATTCAGCTCTTCCTGTCTGGTGGTCAAAGTATTAGAGCTTCAACTTCAGCATCAGTCCTTCCAGTGAATATTCAGGGTTGATTTCCTTTAGGATTGACTGGTTTGATCTCCTTGCTGTCCAAGGAACTCTAAAGAGTCTTCTCCAGCACCGCAGTTTGAAAGTATCAGTTCTTTGGTACTCAGCCATCTTTATGGCGCAACTCTCACATGTGTACAAGACTACTGGAAAAACTATAGCTTTGACTATACCAACTTTTGTAGGCAAAGTGATGTCTGTTTTGTAATAAACTGTCTAGGTAGCTTTTATTCCAAGGAGCAACCATCTTTTAATTTCGTGGCTGCAGTAACCATCTGCATATTTGTGCTTTTGCTTATTTTATGGACAAACTGACTAGTTCATCCTAGAGAAACTCACAAGTGAAAATTTTGTCAAGCAGATAATCAGTTCAGTTCAGTTGCTCAGTCATGTCTGACTCTTTGCCACCCCATGGACTACAGCACACCAGGCTTCTCTGTCCATCACCAACTCCCTGAGCTTACTCAAACTCAAGTCCACAGAGTCAGTGATGCCATCCAACCATCTCATCCTCTGTTGTCCCCTTCTCCTTCTGCCTTCAGTCTTTACCAACATCAGGGTCTTTTCAAATGAGTCAGTTCTTCACATCTAAGTATTGGAGTTTCAGCTTCAGCATCAGTCCTTCCAATGCATATTGATAACTGATTTCCTTCAGGATGGACTGGTTGGATCTCCTTGCAGTCCAAGAGACTCTCAAGAGTCTTCTCCTACACCACAGTTCAAAAGCATCATTTCTTCGGTGTTCAGCTTTCTTTATAGTCCAACTCTCACATCCATACATGACCACTGGAAAAACCCTAGCTTTGACTAGATGGACTTTTGTTGCAAAGTAATGTCTCTGCTTTTTAATATGCTGTCTAGGTTGGTGATAGCTTTTCTTCCAAGGATCAAGTGTCTTTTAATTTCACAGCTGCAGTCACCATCTGCAGTGATTTTGGAACCCCCCAAAATAAAGTCCGTCACTATTTCCATTGTTTCCCCATCTATTTGCCATGAAGTGATGGGACCAGATCCATGATCTTAGTTTTCTGAATGTTGAGTTTTAAGCCAACTTTTTCACTCTCCTCTTTCACTTTTGTCAAGAGGCTTTTTAGTTCCTCTTCACTTTCTGCCATAACGGTGGTGTCATCTGCATATCTGAGGTTATTGATATTTCTCCTGGCAATCTTGATTCCAGCTTGTGCTTCATCCAGCCCAGCATTTCTCATGATGTACTCTGCATATAAGTTAAATAAGCAGGGTGACAAAATATAGCCTTGACTTACTCCTTTCCTGATTTGGAATCAGTCTATGGTTCCATGTCCAATTCTAACTGTTGCTTCTTGACCTGCACACAGATTTCTCAGGAGGCAGGTCAGGTGATCTGGTATTCCCAACTCTTTCAGAATTTTCCAGTTTGTTGTGCTCTACACAGTCAAAGGCTTTGGCATAGTCAATGAAGCAGAAGTAGAAATTTTTCTGGAACTCACTTGCTTTTTCCATGATCCAACGGATGTTGTCAATTTGATCTCTGGTTTCTCTGCCTTTTCTAAATCCAGCTTGAACATCTGGAAGTTCACAGGTCACGAACTGTTGAAGCCTGGCTTGTAGAATTGTGATCATTACTTTGCTAGTGTGTGAGATGAGTGCAATTGTACAGTAGTTTGAGCATTCTTTGGCATTGCCTTTCTTTGGGGTTGGAATGAAAACTGACTTTTCCAGTCCTGCGGCCACTGCTGAGTTTTCCAAACTTGCTGGCATATTGAGTGCAGCACAGAGATAATTCTAGCCTATTGTTACACAAAGTGTTGTGTTACTATTTCCAAATCCTTTGTAGGTTTTTTGGGGGAAGGGCATGTAAATGAGACTAGACATGGAGGAAAGGAGTATGACAAGGAGGACCCCAAAGGCAGACTTGAGCACATGAGGGCCATTGAAAGCACTGGATCTGGGATGTGGCATGACCAGAAATGTGTCTTCTGATACTGACAAAATTTCAAAACCATTTTTTTAGCATAGAGGAAAGCCACCAAATTCTTTAAGGGCTTTCCCTGCTCCCATGAATTATTTAAAGGATAGACATTCCTTTCTATAAACCCAATTTCCCTTCACCTATTCATGATGATGATTATGCACTGGTGTACTCAAATTCCACAAACCTTTAAAAAAAATCTGCATAGTTGTTCTCACACCAAAAGCTTTCATTCATAGACTTCAGTCCCCTTTGACTTTTCTAAAGGCAGTTGCGTTTCCAAGACAACTGATTTTTCTCCTTACATTACCCACTTACATACAATGTTATACTAAGTCCCTCTTTATTCAGAGAGTCATTAAACGTTCAGTCTTTGAAGGACTTTCGCAGCGGTCCAGGGTTTAAAACTCTGATCTCCCAATGCAGAGGACATAGCTTCAATCCCTGGTCAGGGAACTAAGATCCCACATGCCATATGATACAGCCAAAAAATAAAATAAAATTTAAATTTTAAAAAAATTTACTAAAAAAGGTTTAGCTTTTGAGTTTCTATGTTTTTGGTATCACAGATTTTTATTTTTTCTGTTTTCATATCAAAAAATTTTACTTTATTATAATTTGTTCATATGTGTGATCATTTACTCCATAACTTGAAAGTTCCTTTAAGCATTTTCTCCCTACCCAATTAGTTCTGTCACCTCCCTCCATCTACCTTTGGCTATTTGGTATTTTTCCTTTGTATGTTTCTGTTGATCTTTATCATCTTATTCTTTTCTTCCTTTCTCCCTCAAGTTTTCCCTTGATTACATTACCCATTTGCCACCATTTAAACTTCTCCTCAAACAGAGAAAAAAGTCTTACGTTCTAGCTCCTGAAGAGGACAATTCAGTAGATCACAGAGAGGCCTACTAAAAAGATTTATTAACTAGCAACTTAAACTTTTCTGTGGACAGCTTGTTTTAGAAAATACTGAATAGCTGTCAAATTTATGTGTAGTACCATTAACTCACTGATTTTTATTAATACAACATGAGGCGCTTCTTTGAAGAACCCACCAAATATTAAAATTCTAGAAATCCCGCTTTCACTTCTGCAACCATAACCAGAATTGATTGCTGAACTTATTTTATTGTAGATGTTATTTTATTACTTTATTTCCTTTGCCTTTTTCTTCTGGTGCCTTGCCAGAGGCATTTTTTACTTTTCCTCTCTCCTCAGAGCTCTGTCTTGAAGCCTGGCATGGCAGCAGTGAAAATTCACCTCTTGGGTGTCTTCCTTGTGGAGGACCGTTGACTGTTGGCTGTGGCTGCTGCCGCTCTAGATCTCTCACTGTGTTTGTGCTGACTCCAAGCCTCCTTCAGGCTGGCCCCAGACAATGACTGAGCATGGTAGGAGTGCGATGCAGACAGCCATTCCGATCAGATGCAGGACTCCCCCAGGGGGTGACATTAGCTCCAGGACTGCCCATCGGCCTGGATAAATTTTTCCAGAAAAAGTCTCAGCCCAAGACTCTTCCTACTCATTCCTCCTTCCTTCCATTTCTCTTTTCCTTGTGGTCTGAAGACTATCCTCCCCTTCCCCTGATCCTTCTCTGTATCCTTTACAGACATCCCTCTACCTCTTTCCCAATACATCTCTTACATCCCATCTTGATGACAGGTTTCATGAAGTCTGAGGTGTTGTCAGCTGAACTATAGCAATTATTCCTCCCTGCTGCCCACATGGTGTAATACATCTGTGACTAGCTCTCTGACCAGACCCGGTGAAGTTTGTTTACATATTCTCTGTCCCAACATCAACTTTTGTTTAAAAACAAACAAAAATGGTGTTTTGTCCATATTTGAAATACTCTAAATATCCATATATTATCACCAAGCAATGTCCTCAACCAAAGCATCTCCAGTGCTAACTCTTAGAAGTCCATCAAAATTGCCCTTGGAAGGTAATTGGCTGCCTCATCTTGCTTTGCTAACAATCTCAACTGTATACTCTGGCAGAAATCCCAAACCTGCTTGAAACTGTTGCAAGAATTATTAGCATACTACAAAGATCTTTCAATTTATAAAAACTGAAATGGTCTAGAGCAACAGTTCTCACACCTTAGCGGGTATTAAAAATACCTTGAAGGCTCTTGGGAACACAGGTTGGTAGGCTCTATGTCAAGAGATTCTATTTAGGTAGGTCTGAGGCAGGACTTGAGATTTGTTTTACTAGGAAGTTCCCAGGTAAAACTGGAGCTGTTGATCTGAGAATCATACCTTGGGAATAACTGATCTAGAACAATGATTCACAAATGTCCACATGCAAAAGAACCATTAGGGAGCTTGTCTTAACTACAAAGTCCTGGACCATCACTCCCATCCATGCAACCCAGAAAGCTTGACTGGATAGGGCTGCAATGATCCAAGAAGGCTAAACATTTTAAAAAGTCCCCTGGTGATTCTGTTGACAGCAGACCAGACTTTTGCTTTACATTTTTAAAAAGTTCCCTAGGTGATTAAACATTCAGTCAGGGCTAAGAATCAGTGCTTTGGTACCGGGGCCCCCAACCTCTGACGATCTGAGGTAGAGCAGATATAATAATAATAGAAATAAAGTGCACAATAAATGTAATGCTCTTGAATCATCCCCAAACCATCCTTCCTACCTCAGTCCATGGAAAAATTGTCTTCCATGAAACCAGTCCCTGGTGTCAAAAAGGCTGGAGACCTCTGCTTTGGTACTCTGCCTTTCAAATGATTTGGCAGTACTTCTAACCATTCAGTATTTTTTATCTCCTTTCCTCTCTCTGCAACTTGAACAGTTGGTGTGAATTCCTCCATAAATTACAGTCCTACAGTGTTATCTACCCAGAATCCTCTTCCTACCACCACCTCCTGCTGCTGCTGCTGCTGCTGCGTCAGAGTTGTGTCCGACTCTTAGCGACCCCATGGACTGCAGCCCACCAGGCTCCTCTGTCCACAGGATTTTCCAGGCAAGAGTATTGGAGACCATCGCCTCCTACCTCTCCCCAATTACCATATCTACCACCCCTTATCACTATTGCTTTGTAGGCATCTGATCCATGCTAAGCCATTAAAACTCAGGATCAGTTAGCTGTTCTTGCCTTCCTTGGAAACAATACAAGCAATGAAAACCAAAGGTAAGGCACAGAAGAATAAGGATGCCCTGCATGCAAGTTAAGTCGCTTCAGTCATGTCCAACCCTTTGAGAACCCATGGACTGCAGCCCACCAGTCTCCTCTGTCCATGGGCTTCTCCAGGCAAGAATACTGAAGTGGGTTGTCAAGGCCTTGCCCAGGGGATCTTCCAAACCCAGGATCAAACCCACGTATTTAACAGCTCCTGCACTAGCACCACCTGGGAAGCCCAAAGACACTCTATGAGAGAGTAAAATACAGTTGGATACAACTGGATACAGTTGTTACTGAGCCACAGATACTATCTAGTGTTTACTTCTGTGAGAAGTTTCATATCCTTAAAAAAATCTGTTATTTATTTTTGCTACACTCATCTGACTTGAAGATCTATAACTTGTAGTCAAAAGAGTCTTACTGACATTATAAAAATACATGTCCCCCTCCTCATTGACAAGACCTGATCCCCATGACACCCTATGAAAGAGGGAAGATATTTTATGGATAAAAAAATGAGGGACTGAAGGATTAAGAAATTTGCCTATAGTCACACCGAAAGATACAGCCAAAAGCAGAACTGAAACTGTTAAGTGGTATCTTTCTTTTACACTGAACAGCCTCTCCAAGCATAAATTTGATTACCTAAAACACCCAAAGGCAACATAGTGGCTTCTAGTAAAGTAGTGTATGTGGAACTACTAAGCCAAACTTGTGAGAACAAATTGGAATTTCCAAGGATTATTTAGTTATTGCTAATCCACTGAATTAAACAATATGCTTGCACTTGGCAGACAGACATCAGGGTCTGTCCTTCGTGGTGTCTGCCCCTCCTTGGAAAAGGTCAAGTGCACTAATGGCTTGCCTTCAGTCTTCGTCAGCTAAGCATAAAAATCTTGATGGAAGAAGAGTCCCTGACCTATTGAATACGAACCCAATTGTACTGTTAATGTGTGTGGAATCCACAACTTGGCCACAATGTTTGCTGAACCACAGCCCAGGCACACGCCTTGACTTTTACGGCACTTGAATAATGATGTTGCACTTTAAAGGGTATGAGGGGGTTTTAAAAATTCTGGTCTTATACCAAGTTTTTTCCACTTCATATAAAAGGAATATTTTCCATCTGTCTACGTGAAAGGGTACAGGAGGAAGCATAGGGAAAGACAAGGGAAATTCTTCTTGTCTATGCTTTTTCTATCTTGAAACATGACCTACTCCTTGAGATGTTGGACATACTTAAATAACCCCATCAGAATTCCCAAATGCCAGAACTTGCTGTCTCCTGAAAGTCAGACTTTCTCTATAAAAGAACTGTCTCAAAAAATGAATGGAATCTATAAAGTTACTAGTCATTTTCATTAATCTAAGTCTCCAGACAAAATTTCAAAAACACTTAGATAAGCACTGTAACAAAATTCCATACAGAAATTTTTAAAAATTTATTTTTAATTGATAGTATACAACAGTAGTTTTTCATCCATCTCATCAGAACTGATTCAAATGAATTCTTTTTAACGGCTGAGTAATACTCCATTGTGTATATGTACCTTTCCCCATTCATCTGCTGATGGACATCTAGGTTGTTTCCATGTCCTGGCTAACATAATATGCCTGGGGATTGCTGGGTCACAGTTCTATTTCTGCCATACAACAATATGAACCAGCTATAAGTATATGTATATCCTTTCCCTCTTGAACCTCCTCCCTCCCACCGCATCATCCCAACCCACCCTTTACCTTGTCACAGATTGAGCTCTCTGTGTTATATAGCAACTTCCCATTAGCTCTCTATTTCATATATGTTTCTGTATACATTTCAATGCTACTTTTTCAATTCCTCCTATCCTCTCCTTCCCTCACTGTGTCCACAAGTCTGCTCTCTGTGTCTGTGTCTCTATTCCTGCCCTGCAAACAGGTTCAGCAGTACCATTTTTCTAGACTCCATATGTATGCACTAACATACAATATTTGTTTTTCTCTTTCTGACTTACTTCATTCTGAATAACAGGCTCTAGGTTCATCCACCTTACCAGAACTGATTCAAATGTGTTCCTTTATATGGTTGAGTAATATTCCTTTGTATAAATGTACCACAACTTCTTTATCCATTCATCTATCAATGGGCATTTAGGTTGCTTCCATGTTCTAGCACACACAGAGATTTTAAAATGAATATAATGCATATATTTCCATTATCATGTGTCACAAACACAAAAAATAATGACTTTTTCCTCCAGGATGTTAAACTCAAAATATTGTGTGGGTAACTCAAAATATTGTACAGTATCTGTGGACTGGCAGTTATGGGTTATATAGATAACTAGATGTATTCTAATTCTTAAAGAGATGGGAATACCAGACCACCTTACCTGCCTCCTAAGAAATCTGTATGCAGGTGAAGAAGCAACAGTTAGAAGTGGACATGGAACAAGACTGGTTCTGAATCAGGAAAGCAGTATGTCAAGGCTGTATATTGTCACCCTGCATATCTAACTTATATGCAGAGTATATCATGTAAAATGCTGGGCTGGATGAAGCACAAGCTGGAATCAAGATTGCTGAACTCAAGATAACCTCAGATATGCAGATAACACCACTCTTACAGCAGAAAGCAAAGAACTAAAGAGCCTCTTGATGAATGTGAAAGAGAAGAGTGAAAAAGCTGAGTGAAAAACTCAACATTCAGACAACTAAGATCATGGCATTTGATCCTATCACTTCATGACAAATAGATGGGGAAACAATGGAAACAGTGACAGACTCTACTTTCTTGGGTTCCAAAATCACTGCAGATGGTGACTGCAGCCATGAAATTAAAGATACTTGCTCCTTGGAAGAAAAGCTATGACCAATCTGGACAGCATATTAAAAAGCAGAGACATTACTTTGCCAACAAAGGTCCATCTAACCAAAGTTATGGTTTTTCCAGTAATCATGTATGAATGTGAGAGTTAGACTATAAAGAAAGCTGAGCATCATAGAATTGATGCTTTTGAACTGTGGTATTTGAGAAGACTCTTGAGAGTCCCTTGGATGGTAAGAAGACCCAACCAGTCAATCCTGAAGGAAGTCAGTCCTGAATATTCATTGGAAGGACTGATGATGAAACTGAAATAATTTGGCCACCTGATGCGAAGAACTGACTCATTTGAAAAGACCCAGATATTGAGAAAGATTGAAGTCAGGAGGAAAAGGGGATGACAGAGAATGACATGGTTGGATGGCATCACTGACTAAATGGACATGAGTTTGAGTAAGCTTAGGGAGTTGGTGATGGACAGGGAAGCCTGGAATGCTGAAGTCTATGGGGTGGCAAAGAGTCGGACATGACTGAATGACTGAACTGAACAGAACTGAGATGTTTCCTGGGGTAGGGGGGTGTTCTGAATAATCTGATCCCAGTATGATATGAGATTAACAACAGAAGGAATGTTTTCCTCTTATGGAAAGGAAAATGTGAGAAAACTTGACTCATAAAGAGCATGGCTTAAAAGGAGACCCTATAAACAGAAAAAGAGCAGCTACATATATAATTTAATGTGTTTTGCAAAATGAGCTTTCTTCTGTTTTAAAATAGTAAAACCAAGAAATTTTCATTTATATCTTAGTCTGTCCAGGCTGCTACAACTAAATCCCACAGACAGAGTGACTTATAAGCAAGTGAAATTTCTCATCAATCTGGAGGCTGGAGGTCTGAAATCAGGGTACCACAGTGGTGAGGCGAGGGTCCTCTTTTGGATTGCAGACTCCTCATGGAGGCTGGGCTAGGGAGCCCTGTTGGCCCTCTTTCATAAAGTTACTAATCTTAATCACCTCCTAAAGGCACCACTTTCAAATATCATTACCTTGAGGATTCGGTTTCCAACAAGTGAATTCTGGCGGGGAAGCAAGCATATTCAGACCATAGCAATCCCCTTTCAGTGGCAGTAATAACAATTGTCACAGTGATTGTGCCATGTGTCAGGGTCTGTTCGAATATTACCACACTCAGTCATCATTATTATCACCCTAGTATATATTAGATGTTGTTGTTTAGTCGCTCAGTCACGTCCAACTCTTTTGTGACCCCATGGACTGTAGCACACCAGGTTCCTCTGTCTGTGGGATTTCCCAGGCCAGAGTACTGGAGTGTGTTGCCATTTCCTTCTCCAGGGGATCTTCTTGACCTAAAGACTGAATCTACATCTCCTGCATTGGTAGGCGAATTCTTTACCACTGAGCCACCTGGGAAGCCACTCTATATTCATATTAGTTACCTGTATCCAAATTAACCCCCAAGTGGATAGCTTAAAACAGTAACCATTATTATCTCAGTTTCTGTGGGTTAGGAAGTCAGACACAGATTATCTGGGTACCTCAGGAATCTTGGCAGGCCTCAGGTCTTCACCAGCTATCACCTAGAGACATCAGTTCCTGGGCTATATGAGCCTTTTGATACAACTTCTTACAACACAGCAACTTGTTCCCCTTGGAGATATTACTGAATAAACTCCCAAGAGAGAATCTTCAACCTTGGACATAACCTTGCGAATGACATTCTACTGCTTTTCCCATATTCTATTCATTCAACCCAGTCGACATTCAAGGGGAGAGAATTGCACAGGTACGCAAATACTGGGAGGCGGGGATCACTGGGGCTACCTTAAAGCCTTCCTGCCAGAGAGTTTATATTAACAATTGAGGAAACAAACGCTTAGTGGAGATAAACAGCCTGCCCAAGATATTTGGCTCTTTCATGATGAAACAGAGATTCATCTCTAGGCTGCTAGAGACCAGAGATCAAGTTCTTAATCAATGTGCTATGGGAAAACATAAATATTTTTTAAGAAATTAATGTTTTCTTTTTACTGAACTCTTTTGATGACCATTTCTCCTCCTGTAGGAAAAGTAAAAGCCAAATAATAGCAAAAATTTAGATTAATTAACTGCATTGCACTATTAGACATACAGGTATATAGTGCTAGACTTTTGGTGTATTTTTATGCATTTCAGTATCTAGCAATTTTCTCAAGCCCATCAATCTTTTGGGTGTTTATAACAGCCAATACAATAAGAAATGATCAAAACACATTTTAGTGTGTTTTATGGATTAGTATTCTAAGAAATGTTTATTTGGCTTAAAGTTAATGTGAAGGAAGAAAATGAAACTTTGCACAGAGTCAGCTTTATTAGAGAATGATTACAAGCACCTAACCTCAACTGAGTTATTGCACTACAGTTGGAGAATTGAAATTTCTTCTTTTATCTCAAGAAGAAACAGATGAAGAGACCCTTAAGGTCATGCAATGATAGTCATTTATTGCCAACAAAGTACTGACACCCTGAGATTTCTTACTTAGGTTGAAATGCTAGCCAAATGTTGAACAGTAGGCGAGTCCAGAGAGCAAGTAAAGAAAACACTAGAGCTAGGTTGTTGTAGGTGCAAGTTCTATCACAATACAGGAATTCACACCAGGGCAAAACCAGAAGCTTTCTGACAACTGCGTTATTGGTTCAAACAGGCTCTCTGTGCAAACCAAATGGCCTGTGTCCTACTCAGTACAGAGGAATTATCCAGCTGTCACCTTTCTTCCAACTGAAGGTTGTGTCACAGTTGAACTACCACATTAGGGTTTTCATTCTTATGTGTTGTTCCTGTGAAGAAAACTTTGGCATTACCAACAGTCTTAAGATACTCACCATCATTTCTTTAACACCTAACACATTGCCAGTTCTTAATAAATGTTTAAGAACTGGCTTGCATTTTTATGAACATGTGGGTGGTTTTAGCTGTGGATTTTCATCTGTATATTGATTGGGACCAGCTGGCAACATAAGTGACAAAATTCTGAGAGACAGGTTTCTTGTTCACAATATACTTCATTCAGCAAAAGGAGAAAAGGGTATAAATTTTTCAAGACAGTTAATCCTTATGGGATTTCCAGATCACCAGCATCTAAACTTTGAGGATTATTCTTTAAATCACACTTTTGTTTTCCACTTATCCATGAGGCTATCTGAAAATCCAGTTTATACTGGAGAAAATTCTCATTGCAGAATTTAGATAAAACCATTTCATACTTGTGAATCTAGTCATCTGTTTAATAGCTCCCTTCATCATTAAAGACGTAAAGAAGGAAAAATGTATTTCTTTTCAGAAAATGTTATTAATATTAGTAAAGAGTTTGATGTGATTGTACCTCTTATTATAATCCACATTTCTATATTTCTAATACATTGCTTTATCTAACCCATGAGGTATTATTACTCAGAAAACTGTGTCATTTACACTGAGTAAATGTCAGAGTAACCATCAGTTCTTATGCCATGTGAAAATAAAAAATGACATTGACTATGAATTGCAAGGTAAAATATTACCATGTAGAAGCAAACACGAAAATGTGAACAGCTAAATGGGCCACAAACAATTTTAAAATAAACAGCCAAATGATATGTTTTCACATAATAATTTTAAAAAAGATTTTAATCCTATTGAGTCTGTACAATACAATTAGTTGGATCTGATATCACCAAAGCTGGGAGCCAAAGTTTTTCTCTTCTTTCTTGATCCATCCTTATTTTATCAATATTTTTGTTTTGCTTCTTTTGAGCTATTTTGGAGGAGAGTAAATTAGGATTACTGATGTTTGAACTGTCTGGAAAGAAAGAAGGGGGCCGAGGTGGAGGTGCAGTGGTATGATACAAGGAGATTCTGGAAGTCAGTTCTGTTCACACTTACTCTTGACCACGCCTCTCCTTTCCCCATCAAGTGTGAAGACACTGCCAATGACTCCTACTCAGCAATTCACACTGTTTGCGTTGTTTTATTTTTAATTAACCAGTCTTATCATGTTTACCATGAAGAATAATAGCCAATATTCCTTGAATGCTAAATGCTCAGCACAGTATCCATCAATAATTTAATCTTCACCACTATAATCCCAAGGAGGCGGTAGTGTTATCCCCATTTACAGAAGAGGAAAGTGAGGTTTCTGGGTCAAGTGCCATGTCTACCTTCATAGAAGTAGTAAATGATTCAGCTAGAATTAACACCCAGGTCTTTCTAACTCCATATTTATACTCTAACCTGCTGCTCACGTATTTTTGATATGGTCATTGGGAACTAAGGATGCCATCAAGATCACAGTGAGTGTTATTCATTCAAAGGGGAAAGAAACAAAGCTATGATTTTGGGTTTATGCAAACCACAAATTCTAACGTGCCTAATCATACAATGGAAAAATAGCGAGTAATAGCTGTGCATTAGCACAGTGACATTCTGCCTACAAGATTACCAAAGCAGTCTTTAAAAGTAAAATAAAGCAGAAAAAGAAGTTCCTGTTTGTCAACCTTTACGTTTACCCATGAACCTCCACATTGAGATTATTTGTGGTTTCAACACATATACACAATAAGGTATTCCATATTGCATCATCGTGTTTTCCAAACATCTAAGCAAAATACCATATCTGTCAAGAATTAATCTTAACTTCACCAACTCCAACAAATTTTTAAAGATATATCACACTTAAAATTATTCAAAATAAATGTCAATATTTTCTTTGGGGGGGTTAATTACACAATTAACATTTCCATCAGTATGAATGCCTTTTCTTTTACCTTGTTTTTTTTTTTTTTTTTTTTTTTAAGCATTTCGTCCACTGGCTTGATCCTGAAGCCATGAATGAAGCCAAAAACGCTGCCTCATGGCTTTAGTTACTGTTGAAAATGCAACTGTATTTTCTGTTTCACAAAATCTGTCACATGGTTGAACACATGCCACCAAACTGCCATGACTTAGCACTGCACTGTGGCATGCTCTTCTCATTCATTAAGCTGACTTCCCATTGTCTTAAGGAAAGAGCATAGACATTAAAGACAAATGTTATATTTCTATAAGTAGACATTTTTAAACCTTCTGTTGTTTACAGCCAAGATTCAGATTCTTGGCTCCGGGGTCCAGACTACTCTCACATAAACTTGTTTCGGAACATGTGCTCTACATTTGTTTCCTAGGATGCAAATGGCCTGGGCATGTGCTGACTAAAATTCTTCACACCAAGGGGATTTAGGTAGATTCCTACAGCTTGGCAAACATTCTGCTATGATATTTGGGTAAAGATGATAAAGTAATGCTTTTTTCATCTTCCTGACATCTAACCATTGGACAGCTTTTCAGATTGTTTCCAGCCAGTTTTATTAAAATACTGAAGCAAGCTTCACATTAGAATGAATGTGTATAATATTGAGCTCAGATGATATCTTTTGGATACATTGAGAATAAATTTCCACATCCACTTAAATATATTAATCGATGAAGAGGAGCTTTCTGCCTAAAAGAACTCTGATACCAGAGGGCAGAGCCACAGATATAGTCAAAATCGTTGAGCGATAGGCTTCCCTTCAGGGATACTGTAAGTGAGGAAAGTTGGAGGGAAAAAGCAATAATATTGCCTTCTGTTAACATCCCAGCTACTTCTTTCCAAACCGCTTTCTCTCAGCATCGGCAAGTTTATGTCAGAAATCCAAACAGAAATGAAAATGGCTATTACTTCATCCTCCTCTGGATTAGTTGCCAAAATTAATTTTTCTGATACCATTCAGGGGGCCATGAAAATAAAATCATGTCTTAGCTGCCCAAACATTATAATTTAAAGAACTATCAGCTGGAATCACAATAAAATGAAACTTGTTTGGAAAGTGTATTACGGTTCCTTTAAAAAGGGCCAACTTCTCACCTTTGGCTGACTTAAAATGAAATTCCATGCAGCAGTGGTCAAGATGGCAGAGTGGGAAGACCCTGAGCTCACCTCCTCCCATGGGCAGACCAAACTTACAGTTGTTTACAAAGCAGTTATCGATGAGAACAACCTGAAGACTAGAAGACCTTCTGCAAGTAAAAGTATAAAGGAACAGAAGATGAGCAGTAGAGGCAGACACACAGCATCGTCAAGACCCACACCACCAGGTAGCCCACACACAAAACAGGAGGATAATTACAGTTGCAGAGCTTTTCTCCAAAGAGCAAGGGATCTGAGCCCCGCATCAGGCTCCCAAGCCCAGGGGTCCTGCTCCGGGAAGATGAGCCCACAGAACATCTGGCGTTGAAGTCCAGTGGGGCTTAATTTGGGGAAAGCCAGTGGGCTGTGGGAAATAGAGACTCCACTCTTGAAGGACACATATAAAATCTCGCACACTCCAGCCCCTGGGGCAGAAGCAGAAATGTGAAAGGAGCCTGGGTCAGACCCACTTGCTGAACTTGCAGAGCCTCCTGGAGAGGCAGGAAGCAACTGGGACTCACAGTGGGGACACAAATGCTGGCAGCAGCTGTTTGGAGGATTTCATTCTATCACAAGGACACTGGTGCTGGCAAGTGCCATTTTGGAATCCACCCTCTGGCTTATTGCCGGTGTAAGCCAGCACTGAGTCTGGTGGCTCAGTCAGTAAAGAATCTGCCTGCAATGCAAGAGACCCAAGCTCGATCCCAGGGTAAGGAAGACCCCCTGGAGAAGCAAGTGGCAACCCACTCCAGTATTCTTGCCTGGGAAATCCCATGAACAGAGGAGCCTGGCGGGCTACAGACATGACTTAAAATAAAGTAAAATAAAAACAATACGACCCAGAGCGATGGTACAGGAAGGAAGGAGGGAGGGGGGTTCAGGATGGGGAACACGTGTATACCTGTGGCAGATACATGTTGATGTATGGCAAAACCAATACAATATTGTAAAGTAATTAACCTCCAATTAAAATAAATACATTTATATTTTTAAAAAACTGAAAAAATAATAAATAAATAAAATTTTTTAAAGAAGAAACTAAACCACCTCCACCATAGAAGGGGAGAAGCAGAGCATGAGATGATTGGATGGCATCAATCAATGGACATGAGTTTGAGCAAACTCCAGGAGATGATGAAGGACAGGGAAGCCTGGTATGCTGCGGTCTGTGGGGTCTGAACAACAACAACTTTAGCTTATTAGCCCCAGAACCTGGCCCCAACCACCAGACAGTCTGCACCAGTCCTGGGATGCGTCATGCCAAGCAACAGGCCGGGAGGAGACACAATCCCACCCACCAACAGGCCTGCTGCCTTAAAATCTCCTGAGCCCACGACCACCCCAGGAACTAGCCCTGTCTACCAGAGAGCCTAGGACATGGCCCCACACAAAACTCACAAGTAGCATCCCCAGAACTCCTGGGATGCTGCAGCCAGAGACCCTGGGACATGGCTCTCCACACCTGTGGGTAGTACTAGCCCCAGGATCAGTCTCACACAGCAGTCAGTGGGCGACAGCCTCAGTCATGCCCACCACCCCCACAAATCAAACAACGTAATAAACCATATTAACAAACTGAAGAATAAAAATCATGCTATCATCTAAATAGATACAGGAAGTGCTTTTGACAAAATTCAACACCCATTTAAGGTAAAAACTCCCTACAAAGACAGTTATAGATGGAACATGTGTGTGCGAAGTCACTTAAGTCATGTCCGACTTCTGCAACCCTATGGACCATAGCCCACCAGGTTTCTCTGTTCATAGGATCCTCCAGGAAAGGACCCTGGAGTGGGTTGCCATGCTCTCCTCCAGTGGATATTCCCAACCCAGGGATCAAATCCTGGTCTCTTACATCTCCCACTGGCAGGCAGGTTCTTTACCGCTAAGGTAAGGTGAAGTCAACTCAGTCGTGTCCGACTCTTTGCGACCCCATGGACTGTAACCTACTAGGCTTCTCTGTCCATGGGATTCTCCAGGCAAGAATACTGGAGTGGGTTGCCATTTCCTTCTCCAATGCATGAAAGTGAAACGTGAAAACGAAGTCACTCAGTCGTATCCAACTCTTAGCGCCCCCATGGTCTGCAGCCTACCAGGCTCCTCCGTCCATGGGATTTTCCAGGCAAGAGTACTGGAGTGGGGTGCCATTGCCTTCTCCGTGATAATCCTATAGCTAATATCATATTCAATTTTGAAAACCTTAGAGCATTTCCTCTAAGACCAGGAATACAAAGATACCCACTCTTACCACTTTTAGTTAACATAGTATTAGAAGTCTTACCATATCTTCTTTATCCATTCATCTGTTAAAGGACACTTAAGTTGCTTCCATATCTTGGAATTGTAAATAATGATGCTAGGAACGTTGGAGGTAGATGTATCTTTTTGAACTGTGTTTTTGGCTTTTTTATGGGGTTTTATTTTTTTTGGTGGGGGATAAATACCCTGGAGTGGAATTGCTGGATTATATGGTAGTTCTATTTTTCATTTTTTGAGAAACTTCTATACTTTTTCCACAGTGGCTGCATCAATTTACATTCCCACTAACAGTATACGAGGGTTCCCATTTCTCCACATCCTCACCAACATTTGTTATTTACACTCTTTTTCACAATAGTCATTCTGACAAATATGGGGTGATATCTCATTGTGGTCTTAATCTGCTTTTTTCAGATGATTAATGATGTTGAGCATTGTCTCATGTGCATTTTGGCATCTGTATCTCTTATTTAGAAAAATGTCTATTCATATCTTCTGCTCATTTTTTTTAATCAGGTTGACACATTCATATGTTTTTTGTGGTTTTTTCCCCACATGAAGAATGCCCTTTAGCACTTTTTTCTTTTAATAAGGGAGGACTAGTGATGAACTCCCTCAGTTTTCATTTGTTTGGGCAAGTGTTCAACTGTTCTTCACTTCTGAAGGCTAGTATTCTTGGTTGACTATTTTAAAAAATATTTTGCATATCTCATCACACTGTCTTCTAGCCTACAAAGTTTCTGTTGAGAAATCCACCAATAGTCTTATGGGAGTTCCTTTGTATGTGACAAGTCACTTTTCTCTTACTGCTTTCAAAATTTTCTCTTTGACTTTTGACAATTTAATTACAATATGTCTTGGTGTTGCTCTTTTGGGTTCTATTTTGGGTCTTTTTCAGCCATTATTGCTTTAAATAGACTTTTTTAATAGACTATAAATAGACTTTATTTAATAGACTTTAAATAGACTTCAGTTACTTACTCATTCCTTTCTGAGATTCCCAATGAATATATTATTCCATTTGATGGTACCTCATAAGTTGTATAGGTTTTCTTCACTTTTATTCTTTTTCCCCCTCTGACTGTATAATTTCACATACACTATCTTCCAGCTCACTGCTTCTTCTCTCTGCTTGGTTGAGTCTTTTGCTGGAGCTCTCTTGAATTCATTAGTTCAGTCATTGTATTGTTCAGCTCTAGGCCTTCTCTTTATTCATTTATTTATTTGTATGGTTTCTATTTCTGTGTTGAACTTCTCACTTTGTCCATGCGTTTTTTTCCTTAATTTTGTTTAGTTTTTGGTGTGTTCTTATAGTTCCCTAAACTTCTTTAAGAAGATTTTTCCGAATTCTTTGTTAGTTTTTAGATTTCTATTTCTTTAGGGTCAGTTATCTGAAGCTTTATTCATTTCCTTTGGTGCTATCATGTTACCTGATTCCTTATGGTCCTTGATCCCTTGCATTGGTCTGCCCATTTGAGAAAGCACTCTCCTCTTTCAGACTTAACAGGCTCATGTCAGTTGGGACAGACTTTTACTTAAGGTTTAGATAGGTCAGCTGGTAGCATCTGTGGGCATGTGGGGCTTGCTGTCAGGGTCTCTAGCTGGGCAAGACCACTGCCTGTCCTGTGAGATTAAGGGATGAGCCACTGTCTGGGCTCTGCAGCAGTGCAGGCCTACTAGCTGGGCTATGCATTCAAGCAGGGCAGCTGGTGACTCCCTAACTATACAGGGCTGTTGACTGCTCTGAAGTCAGGTGGGGCCTCAAGCTTGGCTCTGCAATTATCTCTGGTCCATGGAAGTTTCATGCTACATTACTAGCAGAGTGGTGCCATTGGCTGGACTTAGCAATTGGGCAAGACTATCAGCTAGGCTCTGTAATTGTTCCTGCTTGGGTGTGGTCTCAGGCTGTGGTCCACCAAAATTTGAGTACTGGTTGCTGTAAGCCCCACCCCTCTTCACCCTCTCTGATACCCAGTGGTCAGTCCCTGCAGACTCCCCCAGTGAGCTCCATGATACAAGATCACACAACACTGGGAGAGCTAGACATTCACCTTGGCCTCTCTTCCCACTGGAGAAAGTGCAGGCTCAGGCTTGGGGGTGGCTCTGTGAAGCTTGGGGGAAGGACAATGTGGATGGAGTATAACAGTTCCTCTTACTCTTCTAATGTAGTCTTCCTTGATCTCTGCTGTCCAGGAGGTACTTCAATCTAACCCCTGGGCTTGGAGATTTTCTCAATTGTGTCTTGTTTATGAATAGTTGCTGGTTGGTCTTATTGTGTGAGGGACTGAAGTCAGGAATAATCTATGTCACCATCTTAATGATGTCATCATTTTCACCTCTCTGTTTTTTAATTAAATATTTATTCTCATTACTTTAGATTTGGTTGTGCCAGTTCTTAGTCGTGGCACACAGGATCTTTGATCTTCATTATGACATGCAGAGTCCTTGTGAACTCTTAGTTGCAGCATGTGGGATCTAGTTCCCTGACCAGGGATTGAACCCAGGGCCCCTGCATTGGGAATATGGAGCCTTAACCACTGAACTACCAGGGATATGCCACTTAGCATCTCCCTTGGTGTAGTCCATTGGTCTGTGTCTCATATAGATGCCCAGCTAGATCTGTCCCTCTCAGTATGTCTTATATGCACAAAGAAGTCAAAGGTAAAAAGAAGACAGATGACATTTCCTTCATTCCTCAGAGAGGGAAGGTGAGAAGAGCATCAGCACCACAGATGCACAAAGTCACACCTTCTCTGAACACCTGGACTCAGGCACAGGTAAAGCCCCAGAGTCTACTCCACCACCAAAGGGAGGATAGGCCCTTGAGAAGGCCAGAAGTCAAGCTGGCTGGGAATGAAGAGCCAAAATGAAGACCACTTCAAGAGGAACAGGAAGCTGGTAATGAGACATGACCTAAGGCATTTTTCTCTTATTACATACAGACACATACCTCACCTTCTGACATCAGCCACATCAGTTTCTCTCTCTTTACCACCCTGAAGAAACTGTAGAGTGCAGAGGAGAAAACAGAACACACTTCTTATGATTCCAAACAATTCTGAATAACCAATAATCTACCTTACATTTATTATTTTATGGATGAATTTAGCATTGAAATTTGCGACATTAGGAAAAAAGCAATTTTATAATTTCATTATTTGGGATATTACCTTGAATTAACTGAACACATAATAGGTATTCAATAAATTTATTAATTACTTAGCTTCAATATAGCAGGTCAAATCAAATATCCAGATATCTATTAACTACTGATAGTAAATGCCCAATATAAAGTAATTTAGGGACTTCCCTGGTGAACCCGTGGCTAAGACTCTGCACTACCAATGCTGGGGTCAGGGAGTAAGTGAAAGTCCTCAGTCACGTGCGACTCTTTGCAAGCTCATGGACTATACAGTCCAAAGGAATTCTCCAGGCCAGAATACTGGAGTGGGTAGCCGTTTCCTTCTCCACGGGATCTTCTCAACCAGGGATCGAACCTAGGTCTCCTGCATTGCAGGCAGATTGTTTACCCGCTGAGCCACTAGGAAAGTTCAAGAATACTGGAGTGGGTAGCCCATCCCTTCTCCAGTGGATCTTCCTGACCCAGGAATCGAACCGGGATCTCCTGCATTGCAGGTGGATTCTTTACCAACTGAGCTATCAGGGAAGCCCCAGGGGTCAGGGAACTAGATCCCAATGCCACAACTAAGAATTCACATGCCACGACTAAAGAACCCACATGCCTCAACAAAGCTGAAGACCCTACATGTCACAACCAAGACTCAGTGCAGCCAAATAAATAAATAATATTGATTCGCTTCTACAGTAAGAGTTTTTCTAATCTGTCAACACAGATATTATAAAAGAAATCTATTAAATTAAGGACTTTCCATTCATTTCATCAAAAGAAATTCAAAAAAATAATTGTGAGATGAATGCTTTCTACATTTTGTTTTATTAGAAATCACAGCTCAAAGAGCTGTGGGTAGAGATTACTATTCAGCTCAGCTATGTGTTCAAGAAACAAAGCCCGAATCTAGTCATTCTTAAATTAGCTGTCCTCTATAACCTAAAGAAGCAACTTCATTGTTGCCCCTCAACATCATGGAACAATTTTAGTGTTAAGTGATACACAGTATGTTTTCCCCAAGATTTTAAACATGTGAGTAGTCACTTTGTTCTTTACCTTATCAGATTTCTGTTGTGAATCTAGCCAAAATTTTATGACTAACACATATTTCTAAGCCAGCATCTAATCAGAATTATGTAAGCTATAATACGATGTAACTCAAACCAAAGTATTTTAAAAACCAAAACACAGATCTTCCCAAAGTGGTATCTGTTAGTAAAACCAATATGTATGTTTAGTTAAATCTATTCTTTATACCAGACGTATATTGATTTCAAAGTCAATGTACTCTAAATGAATCTCCAAAATGCTTCTCTTAACCACATTTTTATGTTCTAAGCATGATACATTATTTAAATAATACTCCATTACTGACTATGTGGATGCAAGAGGATTCTAGAAGAATGCAGAGTCATTGAAAATTAAAGGTATTCTGTATCAACCAGGATCAGCACTTAATAAAAATAGACACACATGGCATACACACCCCCAAGAAAAGCAATTCTCCACACATCCCATTTAATCCCACAAAATAGGTAGTCAAACAATGAATCTATTCACCACTGAATAAATAGGAAGAAACACAAAACACCTCTTTATATTTCACAGGAGATTTTTGGATCCTATAACCTCATTTCTTTTTCCCTCTTTTTAACCAGTTCCTATGATTTGAATACTACTCAAAAGGTTAGAAAATGGGAAAAGATGAAACATTTTATAGTTTTTAAATTTTTGTTTAAGATAGTGTGTATACTTATCTAACTGTGGAGGAATTACTGATCATCTGTATATACCAGACACTGTCTTAGGCTCTTTACCTCATTTGAATCTCTGTGCCTCAGATGGTAAAGAATCTGCCTGCAGTGCGGGAGACCCAGGTTCGAACCCTTAGTCAGGATGATCCCCTGGAGAAGGAAATGGCAACTCATTCCAATATTCTTGCCTGGAGAATCCCATGGACAGAAGAGTCTGGCGGACTACAGTCCATGGGGTCACAAAGACTCTTACATGACTTAGCAACTGAACAACAAAAGTGCGAGAGTTCAGGTCTCCCACATCTTAATCTCACACGTCTCACTCACTCCTAAGAACACTTCCCTTGACCTCTCATTCCTGGCATAGATATCCACGCATTTTTGCTATAATTTTTGTACTGCCTTTTTAGTGATGGGTCTCCTCACTTGAATTTCAGCATAGCTATCAGTTTGGTAGGTCTTTCTCAACAAATTCAGGGAGATAATTAGTCCTCCTGGGAGCTGGTTTAAGTAACTATTTTCTCATTTCCCCCAAGGAGAGAAAGAACATGAAAGCGTTAGTCACTCAGTCATGTCCTATTCTTTGCGACCCCATGGACTGCAACCTGCTAGGCTCCTCTGTCCCTGGGATTCTCCAGGCAAGAGTACTGGAGTGGGTAGCCATTCCCTTCTCCAGGAGACCTTCCCAAACTAGGGATCTAACCTGCGTCTCCTGCATTGCAGGCAGATTCTTTACCATCCGAGGAGAGCGTAAGAGAATGAAGGTAATTTATTACATTCAAAGAATAGGACGTCTCAGGACATTAGGACTTAATTCCCTCTCAGGATCCTATTGAGAAGGCTGGTAGAGTGTCTTCTATTTAGCCTATGTCCACTCTACATATTTCCCAGGATCATAACCTTTTCATATTGTCAGTATTTTAAGATACCTCTAGATTTTGGTTTTGTCCTTTTATATCTATTCCCTGTCACTTAATCAGTACAGCCCTTTTACTCATAGTCTTTGGAGAGTCTTGTGACAAGATGCAAAAGAGAAGATATCCATAATTCCCAGAGCTGGAGAGGACTCCATAGAGACAGCAGCTCTTGGCAACAAAATGAAGAATGAGGACTGCGGACAAGAAAGCTTTCCCTGTTCCTTCCCCAGAAAAGGAAGTAACTTCTGAGCTCTGAACTGAAGGGGGGCCAGCTATTGCCTCTGAAAGCAGAGGAGCTTCCCAGCCTGGATTCCAGACACTGCACTTGTGTGTAAGCAAAAACTGAGGGAAAAAATAATGGTATGAATAGGCAGGCAGGGCTATTGGAAAATTTGTAAAATGTCTTAGCACCCCAAATGTAATCTGGAAGCCAGAGGAAGCCTCGGGCTCTGAAGGGGCCATGCAGGCCAATAGAAAGGATGTCCCATCACTGAAGACTGTGGACATTCAACCAGTAACTCCCTGACCTACTCTCTGCAAATCCCAAGTCTTAAAGCCATATAAAATGCCAGAACTCAAGCATAACTTTGGGGAGCAAGGACATGAAACTCCAAAAAGAACCAAGGTAACGTTTCCTATCAGTAGAACAGAACAAGGGCTCAAAGTAAACACAAAAACCAACTAAAGAAATGCTCAAATTTTGTACCAAGACATACCCCTGTTGGCCTTCAAAGCAATCCCATAATGTTACAAGGGCAGATCTATTTGTTTACTTTTCTCATATGATTAAATTACAACTTATGCAAGTAGGTTGCCATGTCTGGTAAGAGGCAGGCCTGAGATCTAAGGCTTCCTGGTTTAATTTATATGCTATCTACATTCTGAAAAACAGCTTTGCTCTGTTAAAGTTAACTCACCATGGAAGATTCAGCTTTTAATTTCCAATAACTCTCAATCAAATGATTTACTTGCTAGAAGTTTATAAAAATGAAATGAATAACATCATTCGTAATTAAATAGCCACTTCCTTTTATCCAACAGACAAAATCTAAGTGTTAGCAATATATTGATAATGCATTATCTTTAGTGTGTCATTTCAATATTTTGAAGGTCACTAGGTTCATGAAATTCTGTTTTACATGACCCAAAATAGTGATGCTGATAGAAATTTCTACCCCATTGGTCAAAGAGGTAGTGGATCTCTGATATTGATCTATGATGTTGACATATTCAGAAGTATTTTAAAGTTTATGTATGCCTGTTAATATTTGCTTAGCATGTACAATGTCTTGCTATATTTGAGAACAGAAAACATATGTACATATCACGACCTAAGCTTACAGAACAGCATTTTATTAAGCACAGTTTAAATTCATATGCATTGAATACATCATTTATGCACTGAGAATATGCAAAATAACTGTTTAGTTTAGATTAGGTTAATTGGGAAAAGGTTTCCGGAGGAAATTAATTACTATTTCCATTTTGCAGCAGTTGATAGATATAAGCAACGAGGAGAATATAAACAGAGAGGGATGGAATTGAAGACGTGGTTTATGGCAGGTTCAGTTGGCAAACTACTCCTCTGAGAAGTATCCATCCACTCTTTTATTCAACAGACATGCACTGAAAAAGTTTATACTGAGAACAGTGTTAAGCGCTGAGGATACAGGGTCATGTAACACAGCATTCCTATCTTCAAGCTTATAGTTTCACAGAAGAGATAGGAAAGTAAAAATACACTAGATAGAACACAATAAATTTTTTTTTAAAGATTCAGTTCATTTCCCAGGGTTGTAGGACACAGGTAGGAAGCAGAAATGAAATTAGGATAAAGGGTTTTGGAGGATCTAGTGAGGATTAGCTAATAATGGTAAACACTCTCTATCTCCTTTCTTCATCAAGCTTCTCTAGAAAGAGGTCTGCATTTGTTGCCTCAACACCACCCATGCTTTCACTCCTTGCGATCTGGCTTCTGTGCCTATGGTTCTAGTATTCTATACAATCCAAAGTCCTCAATGACCCCTTGGTGGCAGAATCCCTGGGTCTTTGCTCACTTGTCATTCTCTAGAGTGACCCCTTCTTTAACCGCTACCTTCCATTCCAGAATATTTCCTTTGCATGCTTTCCTGTCACCCCTGAGACCCCCAAGGTCTCACCTAACTCTCCTTCCATTCTCCACCTCCTCACTGTAGGCATTCCTCAAGTTCTGCACTCCATCATTTTCCCTTCTCTCTTCACATGTGCTCTCTCTCCTCTGATAATGTCACCCAGCCGCATGAGCTCCATCGCACATGGATAATTCCAAACTCCATTTTTAGAATCCTCACTTTTCCTCAGGTCCTCCAGTATCTAGAATTTGATTGAGGAAATTCTACTTTGATACATGACCTTGGTACTTAGGTATCAATCACATTTTTAATTTTCTGTATTTTATGATGCTTTGACATCTGGAGCCTTGCTGATTTGAAAGACACTATCCCTCCCAGGGCTAACTCATCTCAAGAGATAGCAAACTACTTACCAGTGAGCATGCCTTTTATGTACAAACCAACCAACTCCATGTTCACACTCCAATCTGTCTCTTACCAGGCTGCGGCTGCCCGGAATACTACTCCCCTGCCCTAAATCACATGGCCAGAGGAGCCTGACGGACTACAGACCATGGGGTCGCAGAGTTGGACATTACTTAGCGACTGAGAACACATACACGCGTGTATGCCCTAAATCATCCCAAGGCCAGGTGCTAGACAACTAGAGACAATTAACTATATTCAGACTAACAAATTCTAGCCTCCTCAGCTGCTCACCTTGCCTCTCCCACTCCTTTCCTTAAAAGACTACAATAGAGGCTTTTGCCCAGGCTCTCCCCTAACTTCTTCTGCCTCCTGACCAACCCTGGTCTTTTACCATCAGATCTGAGTGGGCTTCCCAGGTAGCTCCGTGAGTAAAGAAACTGCCTGCAACCTACAGGAGACATGGATTCGATCCCTGGGTCAGGAAGATCCCCTAGAGAAGGAAATGGCAACCCAATCCATTATTCTTGCCTGGGAAATCCCATGGACAGTGGAGCCTGGTGGGCTACAGTCCATGGGGGCGCAAAGAGTTGCACGCAATTGAGCACAGCACACCTGAGTGACACACCATAATTCCTGCCTCTAGAAATCTATGAGTGCGAAAGGTTTTCCTTCATAACAACCATCCCCATATCTGGGTGTCTTACCATACATGATTAAAACAAATCCAGAGTATGTTTTGAAACATAATTGAACCTATGTTTCTGAAAAGAAACTTTACATCCTCCAATGCTTTTTATATCACTATCATGATCCTTAAAGTCAATAAGAGTCAAACCTTCAAAGCCATTTCAGCATTTCCTTCTTTCTTGCCACATACATTTTACCACTTGTACAACTTCAGAAATTATCTCCACACGATTATACCTGCCTCCTTTCTATTGCCACAGCCCTGATGTGATTGTCCACTCTCTCTCACTGAGATTATTATAATGGCCTCCCAACCAAGCCTCCCATTCTCTGCCTCTCCCAGATCCAACCTATCCTACAAAAAGGGACCAGATTTACTTTCCAAAAGTCGGTTCCAGTCACGTTGCCTGCCTATCCAAAAATCTACACTGACTCCTCATTCATGGTTCACTGTGTAAAAATTATGTCCTTCAAAAGATATATTCCAAGAGACTGAAGACCCAAAAGAAATCTATTAATTGTTTTTTTTTCCTTAAAAGCTAAAGGAAAAAAAAATCCAGAATTAATTGAATGAATATTGTTAGTATCTATTGACATTCTCCATTTTTGTTAAAATATTGCATTACCATAAATGGAACACAATTGTATATACCAATAATCATATATCTCCAATCACATACTGAAGACAGAGGTAGAAACATTTTGTTAAGGATGATCAGAAAGTGACACTGTTAGGGATAAGAGGTCAGAGCATCTCCTACCTTTCCTGGTTATGAAGTCTTAAAGAGTGATTTTTGGGTTTTTCACATGTTCACTGATTCCACATTTCTAGGAAAACTATTATTCTTCTTGAGTATAAACTTTTTATCCCAGAGTCTAGAGGTAATCTTGCACTCAAATATTAATACCATAGACCTAGTCCAAAATTTATATTATAATCTCAAAACAGGGGAACATCTGTTCACATGAGAATGAATAATGGCCTGTGATACAGTCTTCCAGAGGAGTGTAGATGGACAACAGGTTCTAGCTAACAATTTGTCCGTGTTGGGCTGACAATAAAACCACACATAGTAATATGGTAATGCTTAAGTCCATTAAAGCAGGAAACATGCATATGCTTATATAGTATATGTTATAAAAGAAATCCCTACAACCAAGCTAGACATTTGTTTTCCTTTTTCCTTGGTATTCATTTTTTTCCCCTAGCCAGACAGAGGGTGGCATTGGTTATAAACAATTTGTGGTAAAGTTTGCCTTTTATAAGAGAATGAGAAATACATGATAACCAATACATGAGCTATGATGTGTGCACAGCACATTCCAGATTGAAAAGAGCAAAACATGTCCCACCATCTCCCCCATCCCAAGTTCAAAGATTTGTGCATTACTGTAACAAACTACCGTTGTGCAGAGCTGTCGCACGATGTTACTAAGTGAGAGAGAGTCACACGGTGAGATAATAAAGTAGAAACCTATGATATGGAATTGTTCCAAACGCTGGTGATGCCTGATCTGTCCTGAGGTATTTGATGCTCCAAATATTTTCAAAGGGGCCCTCAGCATCAGTACAGGCTCCTGTCTGCCATTTCAGTATTTTGTGGTCACTCCTTGGGGTGTGCTAAGGAATTTCACAGTCAAAACAATTGTTTGACCATATGGTTACTATCTCAGAAAATACAAACTAAAAATTCAGATCAACTAAAGTGAAAAATTTAAAGCAGCAGGCATTTGAGTATAGTTTTTTGCGAATGATATTTTACAATGATTGCATATCATAAAGGCAGAACTCACTTGAGTGAAGAAAAATATGAGACTTCTCTCATGATTATTATGTGCACTGCTGGTGATTTTATTTATTAATGTAGAGTATTTCTCTTACCTCAGCAAGCTGTTTTATCCTATCTTAAAAGACAGACTTATATTGATTCATATTTTAAAAGAAGAGGGAAGGAGGGGTGGAAGGAAGAAAAAACGGACGGAGGGAGGGAAGGAGATGGGAGGGAGGTAGAAAGAAATGGAGAGATATCATTATACCAAAGTAATAAAAACAGGCTTTTCCCTATTTGTAAAATTTAATTAACATCAATCCATTTAATTTTATTGAGCACTTTGCATTGTGAAAAATTATATATAGTAAAAGTAAGTGAAATAAAAGCTGAAATCATCATTTTTCCCTTCAAATTTTAGCCTGGAAATTGGAGAGACCTACAGAAAAGTGGAAAGAAATTCTACTATATGGGGTAATCAGCATAAGATAAAAGTCCCATGAAGCACAGAAAAGGAACAGTAAGGATTTCTGGGCAACGGGCTCCCTGAGACTAGTTTCTAAGAACATGAAAAAGCTGACCTGGTGAGCAGAGAAGAAGGTGGACTTTTCAGGCAAGGGAGAAGCAAGCACAAAGCCTGGGACTGTATGTGAGAGAGGGGGCACTTGGAGGCATGGTGGGTGGGTGATAAGTCTTTGAGGAAGTTTGGGTCTTGGACTGAGAGCACTGTTCCTCAAAGTACATGAGGACTGCCTAGGACAAGTTCCTCAATGGATATCCCACAACCACCCACGCATGCTTCCAGATCAGATCTGAAGTGGTTATGAGCCCTCCAAGGTATTAAGATCACCGAAGAAGCTTTTTTTTAAAAAAAATCCTTCCTCAGTCCCAGCCTCAGAGATTTTGACCCAATGGGCCTCAGCTGGATTCTGAGCACACTATCTCCCCAGACAAGTCTAATGTTCAACCAAGGTCAAGGATCAACAGTGGGGCAGCTGCATTTTAACAAGCTCCCAGGTGATTCTGATGCTTATTACCTTTCTATAATTGTGCCCTAAGGTTCGGTGCAGCACAAGTTAAGTGATATTCGCCACAGCAGTTGTCCTCAAAGTATAGTCTCTGGACCAGCAGTGTCAACATGGCCTGGGCTGTTGTTAACAATTCAAATTCTTCAACCCCAGTCTAGACTGACTGGATGAGAAACTGCAGAGGTGAGCCCAGCAACTTGTGCTATTACAACCCTGCAGGAGATTCTGATAGACTTCAGTTTAAGAACCACTCAATGAAGAGAAACTGCTGTATTGGGTGTGCATGTTGTGTGGCAAGGGGGAAAGGAGGGCAGGCTCCTCTGTCCATGAGATTCTCCAGGCAAGAATATTGGAGTGGATTGCCATTTCCTCCACCAGGGGATCTTTCCAACCCAGGAATCAAACCTGCATCTCATGTCTCCTGCATTGGCAGGTGGGTTCTTTACCATTAGTGCCACCTGGCAAGCTCACAGCGGTAAGCCTAGTGTGAGAAACAGCATCGTTATGGATGGGTTGGTTTTCTTATGAGGGAATGGGCTGGCAAGCTCTATTTAGAACAGAGAAAAACATATCAGGATACAGAATCATGTAAATTAATTCAGCCCAAAGGCCAGTAAACTTTGGATATGACTTTGACCATACCCTTTATCTTCTTATTTGGGCAGCTTCAATATTTTTATAGAATAGATTTCTCGACTTGGCTACAGATACAACATTCCTTCAGTACACAGAATACTACCAAAAAAAAAAAAAAAAGAAAGAAAGAAAAGTGACCTAGAAGAAGCAGCTACCTCTAGCTTAAATGTATGTTCAGACCAAACCCATGTGATAAATACTAGTTTAGAAATTGCAGCACATAATTCTTAATTTGAGCAGACCTCCCCAAATAAACCTAATGGGAATATGGGGCCACAACCTGCCAGTTTTTCCAAGGAGATCGATGTATTTTAAAATGCAAAATTTCCCTTATTTTTAGAGGTAATGCTGCCTATATACGTTGTATTAAATAACAACTCAGTAGTTCTGGGGAGCACCTGTGATTAAACATATTATTTTTGCATTTAATATATAAATATTCACATTAGCAGGATAAAAAAAAGACCAGAAGAACCTTACATTCACTTCATGTGTGAACTTACTTTATACAGTTTCACAACCAAATTGAGAAGGAAAATTTTTACATTTTTCAGAACTTATTTCAGAATAATGGATAAATGATTGAGAACCTGTGGTATATCTTCCTTAAAGGAGTTTTCAATCCTATTAGGTTACTAAATCCAAAATCCTTATATCTAATGAGCAGGGTCCAAAAAAGCATTTAAGTCCATTTGCTCAAATCATAGAAGGGCATAAATTATTTCAAACTCTGCTATCACACTTTAGATTTGTATTGATAATACAAAAACATGTGTATGAGTGATGGTTTTTATTGTGATGATTTTAAGCTATTGGTATGAAACACTGTCAAGCGAGAATAAAATGTAATTCACCAACTTATTTAAAAAGTGTTTTCCAGGGTTGATAGAAAAGTTAGAGTAAGTTATTTGTTTGTAAATTAAAGAAAATAAGACTTCAAAAAAATCACTTTAATTTTAGCTCCTAAAAACTGTTAAAAGGTAATCACTGAGCATAATTCTAGCACATTCACTCTTTTTTTTTTTTTTTTTTTGAGATGGTTTAGAAGAGAAAGCTCTTCAGAACCTGCCAGGGCCCCAAGCACTATAATACCTGGTTGAGGAATAAGGCAGTCAGATGGATGGATGCAAACATTTCACATGATCAAAACGGAAGAAAGAGTGTGCTAGGATTTCCTTGGTATTATTATGGATAATGTTCCTAGCTAGTTACATTTTGGACTTGCTCAACTATCTACCTCCACTGGAGAAGGGATAGGCTATGCACTCCAGTATTTTTGGGCTTCCCTTGTGGCTCAGCTGGTAAAGAATCTGCCTGCAATATATGAGACCTGGGTTCAATCCCTGGTTTGGGAAGATCCCCTGGAGAAGGGAAAGGCTACCCACTCCAGTATTCTGGGCTGGAGAATTCCAAGGACTTTACAGTCCATGGGGTTGCAGAGTTGGACACGACTGAGCAACTTTCACAACTATACACTCATGCTCAGAATATCTTTGTGATAATTGTGTAGGGATCTCATAGGCATTTATTCACTCATGAACCTTTATTTATTAAAGTAATGATTGTGTGCCAGAAAGAGTACTAGGCCCTGGAGATACAATGGGGAATAAGAAGGCTTGCTGCTGCTGCTAAGTCACTTCAGTTGTGTCTGACTCTGTGAGACCCCATAGACGGCTTAGTTCTGTTTATAATACAGTGGAGAGATGTAAACTGTCCTGCAGGAAATGAATTGAAGTTAGAAAAAAGAAATAGAGGTTTTTTGGTTGCCACAGACACCACATTTTCTCAATTTGCTCTGCATGCCTTGACATGATTTGGGATTTTTACCTTTGGATGAGGTGAGCACAAAATGTGGCTAATAAACATAACTACCATGTATTAAGCATTTTGTACCAGGCCCTTTGCTAAAGCTCAGCTACATAATTATTTCATATTATCCTTACAACAACTCTATTAGGCAGGTAAAATTATTGTTCCTAATTTACGGGTTAGAAAACCAAAGATCAGAGAGGATAAAGAACATTTTCACACAACTAACTACAGGCCTGTGCATGCATGCTAAGTCTCTTCAGTCATGCCCGACTCTTGTGACCTTCAGGCTCCTGTCCATGGGATTCTCCTCGCAAGAATACTAGAGTGAGTTGTCATGACCTATGCCAGAGAATCTTCCTGACCCAGGTATTGAACCTGTGTCTCTTAAACCTCCTGCATTGGTAGGCAGGTTCCTTACCATTAGCACCACCTGAGAAGCCCAAGTATAGGCCTGTGCTGTGCTTAGTTGCTCAGTCATGTTCAACTCTTTGAGACCCCATGGACCACAGTCCTCCAGGCTCCTCTGTCCATGGCGATTTTCCAGGCCAGAATACTGGAGTGGGATTCCATGCCCTCCTCCAGGGTATATTCCCAACCCAGGGATCGAACCCAGGTCCCCTACATTGCAGGTTGATTCTTTACCAACTGAGCCACCAGGGAAGCCCACGTACAGGCCTATAATCCCTTAATTACTATTCCAAAATCCAAAAAGCTCTATAAACCAAATAGACATAGTGACTATAGACTTATAAAACATAGTGACTATGTTTTTCATAGTCACTTAGCATCAAATCCTATGCTGAACTATATAGAGTCTTTATGTTTCTCACTTAAGAATAAATTTCCTACATTCAAACAATTCCTTACAGAAATAGCGATGTACTTGATTAAGGAGTACAGTCTAGAGCCTGCTGGGATTATTATATAATACATAATATATGTACTGTATTATTTTTCTAAAATAATAATTATAATTTATGACAGAGAAGGCAATGGCAACCCTTTCCAGTACTCTTGCCTGGAAAATCCCATGGATGGAGGAGTCTGGCAGACTACAGACCATGGGGTCGCTAAGAGTCGGACACAACTGAGCAACTTCTCTTTCACTTTTCACTTTCATGCTTTGGAGAAAGTGAAAGTGAAGTCACTCAGTCATGTCCGGAGTCTTTGCGACCCTGTGGACTGTAGCCTACCAAGCTCTTCCATCCATGGGATTTTTCCAGGCAAGAATACTGGAATGGGTTGCCATGTCCTTCTCCAGGAGATCTTCCCAACCCAGGGATTGAACCCAGGTCTCCCGCATTATAGGCAGATGCTTTACCATCTGAGCCAGAAGGAAATGGCAACCCACTCCAGTATTCTTGCCTGGAGAATCCCAGGGACAGAACAGCCTGGTGGGCTGCCGTCTATGGGGTCGCACAGAGTCAGAGACGACTGAAGTGACTTAGCAGCAGCAGCAGCATAATTTATGAAACACATCTAAGATTCTTAGGTAAGAAAAGTGAAATTCTAGCTTATTCATCTCCAAGCTATTCTCACCAACAAATCGTCACAAACTTTTTTAACAAGCCTGTGGTACTCAAGTGCCATGTAATTTATCATCAAACATAGAAGGCACTATTAATAATTATTCAGGGACAGTGAATGAAAATTAGGACTATTTCAGGCAAACCAGGATATATATAGGCCACCCCACTTTAGTGGCCATGTGGCCACTAAAAAAGTATAAATGCCCATTAATTATGGTGAAATCTCTGCATTTCATCTGGACAGAATTTGCCACTTCAAGGAATGTGAGGACCTCTACTATAATCTTTCAGAAGCTTTTAAGAAAGCTCTTAGGTTTTAGAAAGCTCCCTCTGGCCTAATGTGGATACCCCATGAGTGTGAAAGTAAGTATAGCTACAAGGAGGTTACAATTTACATTAGGCAGAATGTGATAAAAACTCAAAAGAATAGGTACAGCTTACACTCAATGGAAAGCAATCAATAGATTTTCCATTGCATGATCAATTGAATATGGGAGATAATTGAGAACTCAGGACAATTGCCAGTTTTATGACTTGGAAACTTGAAACATGACTTTTTGAAATAGGGACCACAAGAAACATTAGCAGCTGTGTGGAAAATAGCCTGACATTGTCAATTTTGAGGTGTCTATGAAATATTTCAAACTCTACTAGCAGAAAACTTTAAATATAATTAGGTAAGAAACTAACCCAAATCCACAAGGACCTAGCACAATGCTTTAAACATGGCTAATGCTAAATCAAGATTTTTGTCTATTGTCTGCAAGTATTCCTGAGGTTTTGATTTCCCAGAATAATTAGCCCAGTCAGGGATTATTTATCTGTTAACTTTGACATGTTGATTTTAAATTTGGCCTGGTTTTACAGGTAGAGTCCTTTTTATTTGTCTGTTTTCCTTATTTTTTTTCCTTTTTTTTTAAATTCTTTAATTGGAGGAAAATTGCTCTACAGTGTTGTGCTGGTTTCTGCCATATAGCAATGCAATTCAGCTATAATATATACTACCAAGTATAAAACAGATAGCTGGTAAGAAGTTGCTACTTAACACAGGGAGCCCAGCCAAGTAGTCTTAATTTGCTTTTTCTAAATGATCCTTTCTAACAAGGTAGGCCCTTTCTACTAGTACTGACCAATGGCTGCATTGGCAAAATTTTGTGTTCTAACTCGGGCTTCATCTTCCTGTCATTTAAGTAAGTCTCTAATGCCAGAAAACTTTGACCCTCCTTATATATCTGACAAAGTAAATCTATCAAGATAAATTATAAATGACTGAATTGGGGTGGGGGAAGACTGTTAGATGTTCTATCTTGTACACTTCCAGTTGTCTCTACATGTCATTGTTTTATGAACTATTTTATAACTCCAATCACAGAAAATTAATAGAAATTCCAAAGATCCTTGTCTACAGAAATGCAAATGATTTGTGTCTACTGAAAATGTAATTGATTATTACCCTATTAATATACACCAGTTTTACATCTATTTGTAAACTGACTACAGCATTCCTGGTTGCCTAAACATGTATGTTGCTTAAGTTCCCCTTTGAACAATGTGTAACATCTTTCTGCTTCCTTAATTAGTGAGTGAGTTAAATAAAATCTTCAAGACATTCATTTCATATTTGTATGAGAGTAACAAGTTTGCAATTATTTAAAAATTATCTTTTTACAAATAATAATGATGAAAGTGTGATTTAATAAGAACTTACTCTGTGCCTTCGTATATTTTATATTTTAATTGTCACAAATACACTCTCTGATATTTTCTAGCATTATTATGATTATTTTACAGATAAGGAAACTTAAGCTTTACAAGGGCAAGTGGTTTGCCCGAACTCATGCAGCCTGCCTAACTCCACAGCCAAGGTTCGCATACACTATGATACACTGTCTTAGATATGTACCAATATTGACTACAAAATTTATCAGAAGTCTCAATAATAAAACTATAAATTTAAATATATCCCTGATTTTTATACATGATACATATAACAGAATGCCTATGACTATATTAATATTTTTCAAAAAGAAAGTGATTGTACAAGGTTTGACTTACTACTGGATTACAGGAAAAATTCAGTCCTGGCATACATTGCCCTTCCTGAGCTAATGCCTGTCTATCTTGGTGACTATAACTAGAGCTCTTTTCCACTAACTCCTGTGCTGTGAGCACATTGAAAATACAAAGCTCCTGACATGTACACTCATGTTGTTCTCTTGGCCTGGCCTGAATGCTTTCCCCAGTTTGCACCTCTGAAATACCTATTCATACTTTAAAACTAAAACTAAGCATCACCTCCTCATGATGCATTCCCTGACTTTCTCATTGCCCTTATGTTCCAGCAGCATCCCATACTGTAGCAAACTTTGCTATAGTATGACATTGCCTTTCCATTATCTGTGTAGCTGTTTATTTTTAACCACTTTGGGAATAAAAAGATTGGATTTTTTTTATAATCTTAAAACTTAGAGCAGTACTTGGTGCTCAAAAAAAGTTTAAGAATTAATTAACTGAAATGATAAGATTTCTTTTTCTTCCTTTTAAGCTATCATTATGTTCTTAGAAACAACCATCATTTTATCGATCTTCTCTAAAGAGAAATGGAGGCTTAAGAGCCACCAAGTCACAAAGCAACAAAAAAGCCTTTATCTCTGCCCTTAGGATCCTATAACTGCTCTCTTATCCTTTCCTATTATTTCTCCAGAAATTATTATTTTCTGTTAAAATGCTATACATCTCATCCACTGTCACCCCTTTCTCCTCCTGCCCTCAATCTTTCCAAGAATTGGGGTCTTTTGAGGGAAAATTATTTTGTCTCCCTTACACTAAAAATAGGAAGCAACTTTGGTTGAACTTGGTGAGTCAGCTTCCATCTTTTATACAATGTACAAATTAGAGATACCAAGGGAACATTTCATTCAAAGATGGGCACAATAAAGGACAGAAATGGTATGGACCTAAAAGAAGCAGAGATAGTAAGAAGAGCTGGCAAGAATACACAGAAGAACTATATAAAAAAGATATTCACAACCCAGATAGTCATGACATTGTACAGGAGGCAGTGATCAAGACCATGCCTAAGAAAAAGAAATGCAAAAAGGCAAAATGGTTGTCTAAGGAAGCCTTACAAATACCTGAGAAAAGAAGAGGCGCTAAAGGCAAAGGAGAAAAGGAAAGGTATACCTATTTGAACGCAGAGGTCCAAAGAATAACAAAGAGAGAATTAAAAAAAAAAAAAAAACCTTCCTCAGTGATCAGTGTAAAGAAATAGAGGAAAACAACAGAATGGGAAAGACGAGAGATCTCTTCAAGAAAATTAGAGATACCAAAGGAACATTTCATGCAAAGATGGGCACAATAAAGGACAGAAATGGTATGGACCTAACAGAAGCAGAAGATATTAAGAAGAGGTGGCAAGAATACACAGAAGAACTATCAAAAAAGATCTTCATGACCCAGATGACCACAATAGTGTGATCACTCACCTAGAGCCAGATATCCTGGAATGTGAAGTCAAGTGGTCCTTAGGAAGCATCACTATGAACAAAGCTAGTGCAGGTAATGGAATTCCAGTTGAGCTATTTCAAATCCTGAAAGATGATGCTATGAAAGTGCTACACTCAATATGTCAGCAAATTTGGAAAACTCAGCAGTGGCCACAGGACAAGAAAAGGTCAGTTTTCATTCCAATCCCAAAGAAAGGCAATGCCAAAGGATGCTCAAACTACTGCACAATTGCACTCATCTCACATGCTAGTAAAGTAATGCTCAAATATCTCCCAGCCAGGCTTCAACAGTTCATGAACTGAGAACTTCCAGATGTTCAAGCTGGATTTAGAAAAGGCAGAGGAACCAGAGATGAAATTGCCAACATCTGCTGGATCATAGAAAAAGCAAGAGAGTTCCAGAAAAACATCTACTTCTGTTTTATTGACTATGTCAAAGCCTTTGGCCGTGTGGACAACAACAAACTCTGGAAAATTCTTAAAGAGGTGGGAATACCAGACCACCTGATCTGCCTCTTGAGAAACCTGTGTGCAGGCCAGGAAGCAGCAGTTAGAACTGGACATGAAACAACAGACTGGTTCCAAATAGGAAAAGGAGTACATCAAGGCTATATATTGTCACCCTGCTTATTTAACTTATATGCAGAACACATCATGTGAAATGCTGGGCCAGATGAAACACAAGCTGGAATCAAGATTGGTGGGAGAAATACCAATAACCTCAGATATGCAGATGACACCACCTTATGGCAGAAAGTGAAGAACTAAAGAGCCTCTTGATGAAAGTGAAAGAGGGGAGTGAAAAAGCTGGCTTAAAACTCAACATTCAGAAAACTAAGATCATGGCATCTAGTCCCATCACTTCATGGCAAATAGATGGGGAAACATTGGAAGCAGTGGCAGACTTTAATTTTGGGGGCTCCAAAATCACTGCAGCCATGGTGACTACATGGCTGAAGATGGTGACTGCAGCCATGAAATTAAAAGATGCTTGCTCCTTGGAAGAAAAGTTATGACCAAGCTAGACAGCATATTTAAAAGCAGAGACATTACTTTGCCGACAAAGGTCCATCCAGTCAAAGCTAGGGTTTTTCCAGCAGTCATGTATGGATGTGAGAGCTGGACTATAAAGAAAGCTGAGCGTTAAAGAATTGATACTTTTGAACTGTGGTGTTGGAGAAGACTCTTGCAAGTCCCTTGGACTGCAAGGAGATCCAACCAGTCCATCCTGAAGGAAATCAGTCCTGAATATTCATTGAAAGGACTGATGTTGAAGCTGAAACGCCAATACTTTGGCCACCTGATGCGAAGAACTGATTGATTGGAAAAGACCCTGATGCTGGGAAAGATTGAAGGCAAGAAGAGAAGGGGATGACCGAGGATGAGCTGGTTGGATGTCATCACCGACTCAATGGACACAAGTTTGAGTAAACTCCAGGAGTTGGCAATGGACAGGGAGGCCTGGCATGCTGCAGTCCATGGGGTCGCAAAGAGTTGGACATGACTGAGCAACTGAACTGAACTGAACTGAACTGAACAAATGAACACTTACTTAATACTACTTGTCTATGCCATTTAGAAGTAATGACACATTACTCAAACCAATAATGACATCAAAATTGATATCCCTAAACAATTAGTAAGCTGCTTTTATTATTACCTCATTTTATATTATTCTACTACAAGAATATAGTAATACTCAAATGCTGTCATCAAATTTACTAAATATACTAGATCTGTATAATCTGTGCTAGTTAATTAATTGTTATCTATTTATTATTTTTGGTAGTAACATCTCAGTGGCACTTAAAACATACTGAGCTTTACTGTCTGGGCAGACATTTTATTGTTTAGAAGGATTATGTATGTGTCTCTAAAAAGACCAAAGTACACATTGAAAACCAATACAAGAACTGTGTTAAAGGGAACATGCATCAGTCCACTGGGAAAATGGGAGCATATAGTGAAAATTATGCTTTATCCACACATCTGGTTTGCTAATAATATATGTGAGTAAGAGTATTTCAAAACATCTTCTCTATAACTATTCTGCTTAAAGAATGTCCTTGGTTTATCCAGTGGGGGTGGATGGAAGCCTGTAGGGAATGAAATGGGCCAGGTCTTGATGGGCTCTGTTCTTTCATACAAATGATGGCTTCATGTTCATATGGAAAAAAATAATGGAACACCTCCAATGGCACCTATCTCATAGTGTCCATGGTAGACAGTAATCATTATCTAAGTGATAGCTTATTATTAGGAAGTCACACTACAAAAAGAGCCTACATTCAAGTATCTAACATCTGGAACATTAACATGATTTTTGTAGTTTAAGGTCTTTACCCACTAATATAAAAATGCAAATGTGAAATTTTGAAAGGAAACATTTCACTTATTAGTAGCTATCTTCAGGTTGGTGGAGTCTCAGTCTTGACAAAATGATGGTCAGAAAGTTAAAAGAAAATTTGGGTGGGGAGAGGGGGTACAAGAAGTTCAAAATGAAGGTGGAACAAGGGAAAGCTCTGTTAGTGACTCTGTTTCAAATCTTGGAAACTGTAAAAGAGCTCTCATGTGTAGGAAATAACACCCATTCAGAGAAAGAATTATCATCACAGCCTCATTCAGTGTCCCAAGTAAGCACAGCACCAGCTTTGAGCCCAGAATTTATAATAAATACAGACAGACCCAATGAAAAGAAATCAGTGGGTCTAAAGAGAAACACATCACTTTCTTCCCTCATTCAGCCTCTTCATCCCTCTTGTCTTACTTCTTCCTTCCTTCTTGCTTTCTTTCCTTTCTTTCTTCACTATATATTCATTGGAGTTTAGAGGAAGTATATATTAGGTTGTATATATTGTATATATATACATAATATGTATATATTAGGAAGTATATATTACAGTTTTGGACCATGAACTTTAAAATCATTTTAACTAGGTTCAACACATCTTTACTAACCAAAATGGAAACCATTACAATCAATATAATTTTGCCAAGAAATAAGTTTGCTTAATCCTGTAGCATTAAAATCCTTGCTTCAGTAATCAGCAAACTCTTGGAAAGCATTTTCTGCCTCCTTCTGGTTGTGGAAGCATATTCCCCACAAAAAATTGTTGCGATGCTTGAAGAAGTGGTAGTCGGGTGGGAGAGGTCAGGTGAATATGGCAGATAAGGCAGAACTTTTTAGCCCAATTTGCCCAACTTTTGAAGCACTGATCATGCAATGTGCAGTCAGGTGTTGTCATGGAGAAGAACTGGGCTCTTTCTGTTGACGAATGTTTGCTGCAGGCATTGAGGTCTTCAGGGCATCTCTTCAATTTGCTGAGCATACTTCTCAGATATTGTGGTTTCTCTGGGATTCAGAAAGCTGTAGTGGATCAGACTGGCAGCAGACACCAAACAGTAACCATGACCTATTTGGGGTTTGAGTTCAGCTTTGGGAAGAGGTTTGTGGCATCTTCTGAGTCCAACCACTGAGCTGGTCACTGCTGGCTGTCATATAAAATCCACTTTTCAGTCACATATCACGATCCAGTCCAGAAATAGTTCTCATTGTTGCATGGAAGACGACATTTCAAAATGAAAATTTTTTTGATTTCCAGTCTGCTCATGAGGCACCCACTTATTGAGCTTTTTCACCTTTCCAATTTGTTTCAAATGCTGAATGACTGTAGAATGGTTGACGTTGAGTTCTTGGGCAACTTCTTGCACAGTTGTAAGAGGATGAGGTTTGATGATTGCTCTCAATTGGTCATTGTCAACTGCTGATGCCAGTCACTGCGACCTTCATCTTCAAGGCTCTCGTTTCCTTTGCATAACTTCTTGAACAACCACCGCACTGTATGTTTGTCAAAAATTCCTGGACTATTGATGTTGTGAGTTGTCTTTTCTGTTTTACAGACCATTTTGAACTCAAATGTAAGAAAATCACTTGAATTTGCTTTTCGTCTAACATAATTTCCATAGGCTAAAATAAATGGCAAGTAATGTCATTAGCAAAAAAAGAGAAATACATATTAAAATGATAGATAATGTAACCACATTTATTTAGAATGCATTTCAATATCAAATGGCAAATTTCAACAATGCAAAAAATGCAATTACTTTTGCACCAAAAAGTTGGTGAAAGAGTGAAAAAGTTGGCTTAAAGCTCAATATTCAGAAAACGAGGATCATGGCATCTGGTCCCATCACTTCATGGGAAATAGATGGGGAAACAGTAGAAACAGTGTCAGACTTTTTTTGGGGGGGGGCCCAAAATCACTGCAGATGGTGACTGCAGCCATGAAATTAAAAGACGGTTACTCCTTGGAAGAAAAGTTATGACTAACCTAGATAGTATATTCAAAAGCAGAGACATTACTTTGCCTACTAAAGTCCATCTAGTCAAGGCTATGGTTTTCCCTGTGGTCATGTATGGATGTGAGAGTTGGACTGTGAGGAAGGCTGAGCACCGAAGAATTGATGCTTTTGAACTGTGGTGTTGGAGAAGACTCTTGAGAGTCCCTTGGACTGTGGGGAGATCCAATCAGTCCATTCTGAAGGAGATCAACCCTGGGATTTCTTTGGAAGGAATGATGCTAAAGCTGAAACTCCAGTACTTTGGCACCTCATGCGAAGAGTTGACTCATTGGAAAAGACTCTGATGCTGGGAGGGATTGGGGGCAGGAGGAGAAGGGGACAACAGAGGATGAGATGGCTGGATGGCATCAATGACTCGATGGACGTGAGTTTGAGTGAACTCTGGGAGTTGGTGATGGACAGGGAGGCCTGGCGTGCTGTGATTCATGGGGTCTCAAAGAGTCGGACACGACTGAGTGACTGAACTGAACTGAACAGTTGCTTCAGGCAGCTGTCTAAATCATACCAGTTTTTCAAGAGTAAATTTTTGGTATGCTGGTTTAGAGGTGTGCACAATGGGATGTTTTTGAATATCTAAAATTGTATAAACTAAAATGAAATTGTCAGGGGAGTGTGTAATTTCCTCAATTCTGTCATGCCACCAGCAAAAGTTCGAAGCGACAGAATGACCAGTGTTACAGCCCCATGTTAAGCTCAGTTTTATTTGGCAAGCAAAGGAAAATACATCCTCGAGGCAAGAGAGTGAGCCAACCCAAAAGATGTGAAAAGAAGAGAAACGAAGCCCCCAGCTCAATTTTGGCTCTTCTTTTTCTATGTGTTTTTCCTCCTCCACCTGAGCCTGCCCTATATAAACTGGGCTAGCCAGGAGGGCTGTTTGTTTTACCTGAGGTTCTCACTCTGGTCCTCGGGCCTTCCTTTGTTCTATTTTCCTGGGCTTTTCCCTTCTTTGTCTTTTAGCCACTACCATTCTGGACTCCTTTTCCTATTCTAACTACTTAACAAAAGGAAAGACTCTGTGAAGCCATCCCCCTAAATATTGAAAATAAGCATTAAAATGTCTCAATGCAGGTAAAGGGAGCTGACATGCATTTCTAGCAGCTAATTAGATAATGTGAGTAGAAACAGCACACAGTGAATTTAGAGCTCATTTCAAAACCTGGGTAGACTTCAGTGCATCAGTGCTTCTAGGGAGCTTATCCCACCTACAAATGTGAAACCTAAAAGAATCTGATAAACCCTTTCTAGGCTCTATATTAAGAAAGGGACATTTCGTTTACTAAAGGCAGAGCATAGAAAAGAATATCCAAAGATTATGTGCATATACATACACATAAATGTATAGATCTGGAGTGGGAAATGGCAACCCACTCCAGTATTCTTGCCTGGAAAACCCCATTAACAGAGGGGCCTGGAGGTCTATAGTCCATGGGGTTTCAAAGAGTCAGACATGACTGAGCATGCTCACACACACACTGACGCATATAGATGCATATGTGTGTGTGTGTACATATATACAAGCATATGTGTGTGTCTGTGCTATGACTATACCTCTATCCCCATTCCAAGTTTTAGGAGAAGGAGCTGCCCCGTAGCTTTAGCCATGCCATTAAGACTTGGCTATTTTGCCATTTTCTTCATGAATATTCATTTCTCAAGGGAGAAAAATTTGCACACACTACTGACAAAAGGGAGCCAGCTGGTGAGGGACATCATCCAAAAGAACAAATGGGTTTTACCAGCATTGTGGAAAGGCTTTCCAACCTAGAATTGTAACTACATTTATGGCATCTGAATGGCAGATGAGTTTGTACTTACTTGTGAACTAAAGGGGTTCAAAACATTCCACCTCAAAGTATGCCATTCTGGCACAGGATGACTTTGAACTGAAGGCAACTGAGAAAAGTAGAGACAGGCTGGAGCTCTCTGCCTTATCCGTATCTATTTATAAACAGGACACAAATGCCTCTTGTGAAGGTGCCCCTGCCCTTTCCCATACCAGGAAGGGAAAAACAATCTTATTACTAAAGACAAGATGGTACCAAAGGTCTACTTGAACAAGCCGTACCCTTATTTTCCGTTAATTGACCCATATATTTGCCACTTGTAGAAGTTCAAATTCCTATTCCCGTATCTTATCACCTCTACAAGGTTATTCTTCACTAAGATGCTATACAAGCGCAAGTTCCAATCTCTTTCGAGTTATCTTTCTCTTAGTACTCCTACGTGAATACACAATGAGCATATTCATAAACTCCTGTTTCTTTTCTCTTGTTAAACTATGTTTTGCCAGTCTAATTTGCAAGGCCTCGGTCAATGAACCTAAGGTGAGTAGAGGCAAATACTTTTTCCTTCATGTGAATCCCACTGGGTCCTAGGTTATCTATTTATCAAAATCTTAAAACCAGAGATGTTGACAACTAGAGCTCTTATTGGTGAGGAAAGTTGAAAGTCAAACATAAAAGAAGAGATTGGGAGCTTCAGCTTCCTGTAAGTACTCACCAACGACTTCTGGCTACATATCTAACGTCATTCAGTGACAAAATTAATCTTCTAGTAGCTGGAAACAATTTCTTCATTTAACACACTAAAGGTTCTTCTGTGCATTTAATGATTATTTCAGGAGATGATAAAGCATCCTTCCCTCCCCCAAAATACATCATGAATGTATCAGAAGCTTGATATACATTAATTCTTTATATCCTCATGTCAGTAGTGTAAGACACTATAATCACTCCCACTTTACAGATAGGAAACTTGAGGCTTAACACAAATCACACAGCTTGCAAGTGGTAGGGTTAATATAGCCTCCTTGGCTATATCCTGGGTTCAGTTTCTGACTACCTCAATAAAGTGGATATCACATAAAGTGAGTCACACTAATTTTTTGGTTTCCCAGTGCATATAGAAGTTGTGTTTATACTATAATGTAGTCTGTGATAGATTTCCTCTTCTTGGGCTCTAAATCACTGCAGATGCTGACAGCAGCCACGAAATCAGAAGACAATTGCTTCTCAGCAAGAAAGCTATGACAAACCTAGACAGTGTGTTGAAAATCAGAGACATCACTCGGTCAACAAAGGTCCTTATAGTCAAGGCTATGGTCTTCCCAGTGGCCACATATGGTTGTGAGAGGTGGACCATAAAGAAAGCAGAGCATCAAAGAATTGATGCCTTCAAACTGTGGTGCTGGAGAAGACTCTTGAGAGTCCCTTGGACGCAAGGAGATCCAACCAGTCAGTCTTAAAGGAAATCAACCCTGACTCTCATTGGAAGGAATGATGCTGAAGCTGAAGCTCCAGTATTTTGGTCACCTGATGCAAACAGCTGACTCATTGAAAAACACCTTGATGCTGGGAAAGATTGAGGGCCGAAGCAGAAGAGGGCATCAGAGGATGAGATGGCTGGATGGCATCATCATTGCAAAGGACAGGAACTTGGGCAAACTCTAGGAGATGGTGAGGGACAGGGAGGCCTGGCGTGCTGCAGTCCACGGGGTCGCCAAGACTCAGACATGACTGGGAGACTGAACAACTACAACATACTGTAGTCTATTAAATGTACAATAGCATTATGTTAACAAAATGTATATACCTTAATTACAAAATATAAAATAAAAAATTACTAAAATAGTAGTATCAGAAATCACTCTTCACAGATCACCATATCCAATGTAATCACAATGAAAACAAGTGATGCATTGTGAAAATTACCAAAACATGACACAGAGACATGAAGTAAGCAAATGCTGCTATTTTTTTAAAAAGACTTGCTTAACATAGAGTTACCACCAACCTCTAATTTGTTAAGAACAAATGAAAAGGAAAAAAAAAACTCAGTATCTGTAAAGTATAGTAGGATATGTCTGACAGGATAAAACTGACATATGAAGTATGTCTGTATTAAAACCAGGTGCGTATAACATGTACTTCTAACCACTGCCCTCTCCATGTTGCCTACCATGCGTGATAACAACTTAGCGAAGAAGATATTAGTATAATCTCCATGTAAAATCGTTCCCACCTATCTACACCCAGCTCAGTGAATTAATCAAACTGAGAGAAAAGTAAAGAAAAAGTTTTAAGGAAATTATAAAAATTGAGATTCTATTCAAATATTTCATAAAAATGACTCATCCACCCTCTTCCTCTGGCAAGTTCCCTCACTCTTTTATAGAATCTAGTTTCCATTTGCTGAGGTTACACTTCATTACTGCAGAATTCCTTGAAAATAAAAACATCAAACATCAAAGCAGAACTTGTTTCCTGACCTATTTTTGATGATCATTGGACACAATGAAGTTTCTATGCATCTCTTTCTCCTTTATGTTTTTTCTTTGTGATTACTCCCATCTTTTGTAATCCATTACACCCCAAGGCAATTACTACATTTGGTGAAATGCACAACTTTAAAAGGAATTTCCATGCAGAGTTACAAAAATTAAATGCCACATTTCTGAGCAAAGCACTCTTCCTTAGGGCATTGTGGATTAGCCTTTCCATGCTAACACGCTTGGATGGAGACAGTTTCTTTAGCAGTCCTAGAGTGCACTGAAAAGGCTCTGAACATAATTGTCCTTTTCAGTTTAGTCCTTTGGTGACTGCCTAAAACAAGTTACATCCTATGTGCCTCGCTTCCCTAAACACAGCTGTTGTTCATTTAGCCACTTAGCTAAGGAAGTTAGCCTTTCGCAGAGATAGAAATTAAACTTAGATCAAACTGAAATTTCTCTGTGATTATGAAGTTTTACTCATTTCTAATGAGGACCTATCAGAACTCTAGCCTAAAGCCTTGGATTTGCAAGCCATTTGGGTCAGTTGCCACTGCCCAGAATCCACATCACAGTAAACAAAGTAAACCTACCCTTCCCAACCAATGTTATATTTTGTATACACAGCCTGAAATATCAGGAGATTTGATGAAACAGCTAAAATGAAAGAATTTTGCCTTTTTATGTAACTGAATGAATACTTCCAAGAATTGGATTATTATATGTCTGTGGCAATTTAAGTAAAGATACACAGAGGTCATTCACAAGTACTAAGTGAAAAGCTGATGCCACTGCTGTCATTGGCACTACCACCAAGGGCACTGGAAGGTGGGTGCCTTTGCCACATTGTGGGTCACTTGGGTTGCAGGCACTGCTGCCACAGTGGTGGAGGGGGGGAGTGTAGAGGAAACAGGTTCCTGGGTATCTCAGCCATATCCGAGTTGGTCAGGCTTGCAGGGACCACCAGCGTGGCAAGGGGGATCACAGCTGGGAGTGCTGCCATGATTGGATAGAGAAGGGCCACAGGCCTCACAGCCACTGCTCCCTGGAACTCTACGGTCACAGGCATCGCCATGGCCTGTAGACCACAGTCACGTGTGCTACTATTCCTGCTACTGTGAGGTTCTTCAGGGCTGCAGGCACAGCTTCCACAGCCAAGAGGCTGGGACTGTGGGCATCATCTCCACTCCCTGAGATCCCACCTGTCTATAAGTTCCAGTTCACCCACCTTCAGATGTACAGACGTGCGGATCTCTCGAGTGCCCTGCTGTGTTGGACATAGGAAATTTTGTTGAGTTACGGACATTTGAAAGATGGAAAACAATCTTTACATAACAATATTGTATAAGAACATGGAATGTTAGGTCTATGACTCAAGGTAAATTGAAAGTGTCGGATAGGAGATGGCAAAAGTTAATATTGACATTTCAGGAATTAGTGAACTAAAATGGACAAGAATGAGTGAGTTTAATTCAGATGACCATTATATCTACTACTGTATGCAAGAATCCCTTAGAAGAAATAGAGTAGCCCTCAAAGTCAAGAAAATAGTCCAAAGTACAGAACTTGGGTGCAATCTGAAAAATGACAGAATGATCTCTGTTCATTTCCAAGGCAAACCATTCAGCATCACAACAATCCAAGTCAAGTCTATGCCCCAACCACTAATGCCAAAGAAGGTGAAGTTGAATGGATCTATGATCTACAAGACCTTCTAGGACTAACACCAAAAAAAGATTTCCTTCTCATCATAGGGGACTGGAATGCAAACGAAAGAAGTCAAGATATACCTAGAGTAACAGACAAGTTTAGTCTTGGAGTACAAAAGGAAGCAGGGCAAAGGCTAACAGAATTTTGCCAAGAGAATGCACTGGTCATAGCAAACACCCACTTCCAAAAACACAAGAGACTCTATACACAGACATCACCAGATGGTCAATAGTGAAATCAGACTAATCACATTATTTGCAGTTGAAGATGGAAAAGGTCTATACAGTCATCAAAAACAAGACCAGGAGCTGACTGTAGCTCAGATCATAAACTTATTGCAAAATTCAGACTGAAATTGAAGAAAGTAGGGAAAACCACCAGGCGATTAGGTATGACCTAAATCAAATACCTTACAATTATACAGCGGAAGTGACAAATAGATTCAAGGGGTTAGATCTGATAGACAAAGTGCCTAAAACATTGTACAGGAGGCAGTGATCAAAACCATTCTGAAGAAAAAGAAATGCGAAAAAAGGAAAAATGGGTGTCTGAGGAGGCCTTATAAATAGCTGAGTAAAGAAGAGAAGTGAAAGGCCAAGGAGAAAAAGAAAGATATACCTGTCTGAATTCAGAGTTCCAAAGAATAGCAAGGAGAGATAAGAAAGCCTTCCTCAGTGATCAATGTAAAGAAATAGAGGAAAATAATAGAATGGGAGAGATAGAGATCTCTTTAGGAAAATTAAGAGACACCAAGGGAACATTTCATGCAAAGATGGGCACAATAAAGGACAGGAAGAGTATGGACCTAACAGAAGCAGAAGATATTAAGAAGAGGTGGCAAAAATACACAGAAGAACTATACAAAAAAGATCTTAATGACTCAAATAACCTAGAACCAGACATCCTGGCATCTGAAGTCAAGTGGGCCTTAGGAAGCATCACTACGAACAAAGCTAATGGAGGTGATGGAATTCCAGCTGAGTTATTTCATCCTAGAAGATGATGCTGTGAAAGTGTAGCACTCAATATTCCAGCAAAATTAGAAAACTCAGCAGTGGGCACAGGACTAGAAAAGGTCAGTTTTCATTCCAGTCCCAAAGAAAGGCAATGCCAAAGAATGTTCAGTCTGCCACATGATTGCACTCATTTCAATATGCTTGCTAGCAAAGTAACACTCAAAATTCTCCAAGCTTGGCTTCAACAGTATGTGAACTGAGAACTTCCAAATATTCAAGCTGGTTTTAGAAAAGGCAGAGGAACCAGAGATCAAATTGCCAACATCCACTGGATCATCAAAAAAGCAAGAGAATTCCAGAAAAACATCTACTTCTGCTTCATAGACTGCGCTTAAAGCCTTGGACTATATGGATGATGATAAACTATGGAAAATTATTAAAGAGGTAGGAATACCAGACCACCTTCCCTGCCTCCTAAGAAACCTATATGCAGGTCAAGAAGCAACAGTTATAACTGGACATGTAACAACAAACTGGTACCAAATCAGGAAAGGGTATGTCAAGGCTGTATATTGTCACCCTGGTTATTTAACCTATATGAAGAGTACACAATGCAAAATGCCAGGATCAATGAAACACAAGCTGGAATCAAAATTGCCAGGAGAAATATCAATAACCTCAGATACACAGATGACACTACCCTTATGGGAGAATGTGAAGAGGAACTAAAGAGCTTCTTGAGGAAAGAGAAAGAGGAGAGTGGAAAAACTGGCTTAAAACTGAACATTTAAAAAATGAAGATCATGACATATGGTCCCACCACTTCATGACAAATAGATGGGGAAACAATGGAAACAGTAACAGACTTTATTTTCTTGGGTTCCAAAATCATTGCAGATGATGACTGCAGCCACAAAATTAAAAGACGCTTGCTCCTTGGAAGAAGAGCTATGACAAACCTAGACAGCATGTTAAAAAGCAGAGACATTACTTTGCCAACAAAGGTCTATCTAGTCAAAGCTATGGCTTTTCCAGTTGCCATGTTTGGATGTGAGAGTTGGGACATAAAGAAAGCTGAGTCCCGAAGAATTGAAGAATTGATGCTTTTGAACTGTAGTGTTGGAGAAGACTCTTGAGAGTCCCTTGGACTGCAAGGAGATCAAACCAGTTCATCCTAAAGGAAATCAATCCTGAATATTCATTGGAAGGACTGATGATGAAGCTGAAGCTCCAATCCTTTGACCACTTTATGTGAAGAACTAACTCATTGGAAAAGACCTTAATGCTGGGAAAGATTGAAGGCAGGAGGGAAGGGGATGACCGAGAATGAGATGAGTGGATGGCATCAGCAACTTGATGGACATGAGTTTGAGCAGGCTCCCAGAACTGGTGATGGACAGGGAAGTCTGGTGTGCTGCAGTCCATGGGGTCGCAAAGAGTTGGACATGACTGAGCAGCTGAACTGAACTGACGTGCCAATCACTCCAGCTCATCTGTCTCCCCTGAATGGTAGGCTGCCCACTCAGCTATTTGATTTGTGTTAGTTTGCTAGGGCTACCATAACAAAATAGCACAGACTCGATGGTTAAAACAACAGAAATTTATATTCTCACCAGTCTGGAGGCTAGAAATTAGAGATCAAAGTGTTGGCAGGGTTGGTTTCCTTTAAGACGTCTTTTCTCAGTTCCCTCTGTCTTTACGTGGTCTTCCCTCTGTGCTCTAATTTCCTTTTCCAATAAGAAATCAATTAAATTGGATGTGGAGCCGCCCATTTTACATTACCTTTTCAAGACACTAGCCTCAAATATAGTCATTCTAGTACATTACAAGGTACTGGAGTTAGGACTTCAGCATATGAATTTGCTGCTACTGCTAAGTCACTTCAGTCATGTCTGACTCTGTGCGACCCCATAGATGGCAGCCCACCAGGCTTCCCCGTCCCTGGGATTCTCCAGGCAAGAACACTGGAGTGGGTTGCCATGTCTTTCTCCAGTGCATGAAAGTGAAAAGTGAAAGTGAAGTTGCTCAGTCGTGTCTGACTCTTAGTGACCCCATGACTTCAGCCTACCAGGCTCCTCCATCCATGCAATTTTCCAGGCAAGAGTACTGGAGTAGGGGGCCATTGCCTTAGAGAACACAATTCTGCCCAAGGCTGAACTAGGTACTTATTTTCTCCCCTGAATGAATAATGGGTGTCTTATGACCAGCAGTGATCTTTATATCACACTCCATTCCATCCCAGTCTCCAGAAAACGTGCTTTTTCTCTCACTGTTCTCCATCTCCATTTGGCTCTATTCAATGTCTCTTCCTAACTAATACAGTACTCTCAGATACTTTCAAGAACTGCCCCCCATCATGCTATATCTCCATATATCTATTGTTTATCTCCCACTAAAATGTAAGCAGGGCAGGGATTTTTTTTCTGTTCATTGTCTCATCCCTCCAGCATTAGGAATAGTTGACTGATATGTAGAAGTTACTCAATAACTTGCTGCTGAATGAATAAATATAATTATAAAAACAACTCTATTAGATAGGTATGCTATTGTCTCCATTTAATAGCTAAAGAAATAAAAACTCAGGAAAAAATGTCCCCTGGGGTACAAAATCACCCTCAGTTGAGAACCGCCAACCTGCATACTTGAAAGCTGAACCACAGAGAGCTACAGGAATATATTCAAGGCCATGAAGATGGAGTAAGGCATTCCTGGGAATAGTGCCAAATGATCTGAATCTTAGATTCATGTTCTTTCAATAAAGCCTCTGTTTCTCTCACTATATGTTACCACATTAGATAATTAGATGGTCATTTTATTCATTCAGCTTATAATAATGATTATACTATTACATCATTAACAAACAATTTTTAAAACCCTAAAAAATAAATAAAAAATTAAAACTTAGGGAAAATATGTAACTTGCCGTAGGTCATAGAGGTAGTAAGGACTGGAACAAGGATTTGGATTCAGGTAATCTCAGTCCAGACTGCTGAAAAGCTATAATGTTTCAGCATGGCAAATGCTATTTTGAGAGGAGCACAGAGTATACTGGACCTCTTAGGATAGGCCCTTAATTCAGGAATAGGAGATGGCTGGTTGTTTTTTTTTTTTTTTTTTTTTTAAAGTTATGTGGAAGAGAGTGCCAGGCTGAGATAGCCTCACATATGCAGGCAAGGCAAGATCCTAAACCAGATTGATGCTCAGTTATTAGTCAAATGAATGAGTAATTAGCTAAACAATTAATATATACAACTAAACAAGTCAAAGCACATTATCATGGGAGAGCACTGTAGCACTCCGCACTCCATTTATTCATAGAATCACTTAGCTTGAAGAGAAGAACGAAGAACTGACTACCATTAACAACTGACCGCATCTCCCAAGCCTATAATGAAGCTGTCAGAAGCGACCACTCCAGGCCAAATATATTATGATACCATTGTTAGCCAACAAGGTCATAGTGATGATTAAGATCTAGTGCTAATTTCATTAGGGTCTTGGGGAAATGGCAAACAGTAAAAACTTGCAGCGTATAGCAGACCTCAAAGGTTCTGTGAGGAACGTCATAACTCCCTAGTAAAGGCAATCAAAGCCCAAGTCCCTCATAACTCACAGAGGAATACTGAACTCCATGCATAAAGAGAGAGAGAGAGAAAGACAGTTCTTTAAAATGAAAACCTGGGTCATTCACACTTGAATCATAAAAAAAAAAAAAAAAAAAACTTGAATTATTTTATTTCACCAGAGAGAAGTCATTTTAGTAATTCATCATGCTAGACTAATTTGACAATAAAAACCTATTTCTGACATGAAGTACAAAATTTTCAAAAGTTAGTGAAAATATGGATGGTTTAGGAAAGTTGAGAAATTAAATCTTGATGTGCGCTTCTTTCTGAAATAAGGCTATCTAGAGTCTGGATTCCCATGGAGGATCACTGACTTTCCCAAGACTTGAAGTTAACCTAACATATGAATCCTGTCACCAGTCTAACTGAGTAGAAAGATAATGGTAGGCACTGTAGCCTCTAGAAGCTAGAAAGACCGCAAGTATTATGCCCAGGTGCAGATAAGTAATTATAGAAAAAGAAAGCATGCCACTAACTGGGCCAATTGATGCCATCCAAATCCAGCCTATAGAAAATTCCTTAACAATCACATGCTATTGGAAGAAGATCACTGGACTCCCCTTGTATATTCCATATTTTTAAAACTGAGCCATTGGCACTGTACTTTATCCATTTACCATCCTGGTGAGACTTAAAAATATTCTTATGGGAAATGCTTGTCAAATTCTGTGTCAAACACTATGTGAATATTATCTGGAATAAGACTGAACTTATAAGTTAATTTATAAGCTAAAGAAGCTACTGAATCCAATGATCATGACGTATTATTTAGTTCTTCTATGTACATATCCTAGAGCAGGGTTTCTCAAACTTGGCACTACTGACATTTGAGAGTAGATAATTCTTTGCTGCCCTCTGCCTTATAAGATGCTTAGCAGTATTCATGGTCTCTACCGCTTCCCAGGTGGCGTCAGCGGTAAAGAATCTGCCGGCCAAGGCAGGAGACGTTAAGAGATACGGGTTGGATCTCTGGGTTGAGAAGATCCCCTGGAGGAGGGCACGGCAACCCACTCCAGTATTCTTGCCTGGAGAATCCATGGACAGAGGAGCCTGGAGGGATACAGTCCATGGGGTCACAAAGAGTCGGACACGACTGAAGCCACTTAGCATGCATGATCTCTACCCATCTGATAATATTAGTATGCCCTGCCCAGATGTGGCAATCAAAAATGTCTCAAAGATTGCCAAATATTAATTGAAGCATTGTTTGTAATAGCAAAATATCAGACACAGCTTAGTTGTCTATTACTAAGAGCACAGATCAATACACTTCGGTTTATTTTTGCAACAAAATTTTATTCAACAGCAAGGAGTAAAATAGAAATGCTATATCTGTCTACTGATCTACTTAAAAGTGTGAATGCATCTTTAGAAACATAAACATGACTGAGCGACTGAACAGAATTGAACTGAATTTAAAAACCAAACTGTATTAGACTAGTACCATGTAGTACCATTTCGGAGAAGGCAATGGCACCCCACTCCAGTACTCTTGCCTGGAGAATCCCATGGATGGAGGAGCCTGGAAGGCTGCAGTCAATGGGGTCCCTGAGTCGGTCACGACTGAGTGACTTCACTTTCACTTTTCACTTTCATGCATTGGAGAAGGAAATGACAAGCCACTCCAATGTTCTTGCCTTGAGAATCCCAGGGACGTGGGGAGCCTGGTGGGCTGCCGTCTATGGGGCCGCACAGAGTCGGACATGACTGAAGTGACTTAGCAGCATGCAGTACCATTTATATACATTTTAAATGAAAGGGCTTCCCTGATAGCTCAGTTAGTAAAGAATCTGCCTGCAATGCAGGAGACCCCAGTTCAATTCCTGGGTCAGAAGATCCCCTGGAGAAGGGATAGGCTACCCACTCCAGTGTTCTTGGGCTTCCTTTGTGACTCAGCTGGTAAAGAATCTGCCTGCAATGCTAAGTATTTAATAAATATCCAAACAATACTTTAAACGTGGTAAAAAAAATTATTTTTTAAATTACATGGGAATGATTTCCATAAATTTCAGGATCAATAAAAATATAGTAGGGTTTTTTAGCTTAGTTCTCCCAGTCTTATTTATTTAAAAACAAATGATCTGAAAAAATTATGTGAAATATGCTTCAAGTCTTCATGGTAAACTTATGATGTATAAACCAGATAATATAAATCTGTTATATTATTTTTTGAGCACTTGAATTACTTAATAATAAAAACCATAAGATATAATTATATGTCAGAATAAATCCATAAACTACATTTTGCGATACCAACAAATTGAAAAGCTATGCTTTTTCAGGAGCAATTTGTTTTCAAACATTTCATCAGACCTTTTAAACAGCTTCTGTATTTCCCTTTACACTCATGTGTAAGTGAGAGCTAAACATTTGATTCAAGTAAGTATTATTCTTCAGTTAATAATCCAAATCCTGGAAGACTCACTCACAGATTAGATGCTAGAATTACGAAAGGAGTCTTTAAACTTTGCAAATATATAAAACACTCTTGACTGACCTTAATGACATTAGACGATTTGAACTTTGACAGAGCATTTAATATTTTATACCAGGTATCATGCTGAACCCTTATTTTGGAATTCTTATGTTGGCGATAAAGATCATCTCTATCGGTGGGATTAAGAGAACTGGATACACTGGCTGATTTACAAACCAGTTTTGCAATTGCTTTTACAAATGTCCTTCCCCAACTTCAATAAACACAATGAACTCAGAGCTGTAATTAGAACCTGGCCTTTTATCTTTTCATGGGACCTATTAATTATTCTTATTTTTCATGAAACAACTTTCCAAAGAAAAAGAATTAAAGAAAAAAAAATATATTATCTCACACCAAGATTGACAATCCCTAAAAAGTCTGTAGCTGTATTTAAGTCAAAGGTCAGTTCAGGTGGAAATTTCAACTTATTTTTCAATTTCTTCTCTTTTAAAAAGCCATCTGACTTAAAGCTATTCCTTTCATACCGCAAGAAAATGGAAGGTCTCAAATGATGAGAGTAGATGATAATAATCATAATTATGATAAAAGCACCATCAAGGTACTCTCCAAGAAGATATTTTGTATTACTTCAGAGCTTGGCACAAGAAATGGAGAGGAAAAAGTGTTCTTGTTATACTTATGTTCAGGCATTTGAAGCCAATCACATGTCAGTGATACAAAATAGCATGTTAGTAGGTGTCAAATTCAGAAATCTATAAGAATCTCTTAAATGGTACAAATTGAATATGTTTCAAATCCCAGCAACAAGGGATGTATTTACTTCTAATCAATAGGTACTTTAGCTAGTAACAAGTGGTGTTTTTTCAAGATACGGAAATTGCTTTTCAATTCGAGTTGTTTACCTGTGTTTGAATCAATCTTCTCTACTTAACATCCAGAGAATACAGTGTAGAATGTTCTTGAATTTATGACTCATAATATACAAGAGACATTTTTACCATTTGTATTTAAGTGATTATAACTAAATCACTGCAAGGAGTAATTCTTTTAAGACTAAAGACTCTGTTGAGTGATGCCCACTGGGCAGGGGTCGACAGAGACACATGAAATTCTTATACTTGGCTTCAGATTAATAATACTGGAGAGGGCCAAACAGGGTATCTCTGGCCAAGGAATCTCTTGTGCATTGTACTTTACTGAAAACAAGGGGTTGAATAGAGGTTTGTCAACTGAATGTTGAGATATCCAGCATATTCCTGTGCTTCCCAAAATGCTGGTATTCAAGCTAATATTCTCCAGGCAGAAAATTGAAATTTTATTTTCTGAGGAGTCTAAACTGAAATATACTAACAGTGGAGTTCAAAACAAACAGAAATGCCCCATCAGGTTACTCTCAGCAAAACTCAGGGTTGACAATCCCAGTCTAGAAAAAGAGCTTCAATTTACTTCAGTTTTTTTTTTCCCCCAATTAACTTCTTGATGCCCAGTTCTTGAAAGTAGGCAATCAATTTAGGTCACCAGACAAATGAAGAATGTCTCAAATAGTAAAAATCAAAGACCAAATAGGCAAACACATTAACTTGGAGAAAACAAAAAACATGCAGAAAAAAAAAAAACAGCCCTGAGGGAAAACAGCTAACATTTATATTCTCAAAGTAAGAAAATCTACGTACAGATTATATATACATGAAATACAACCTTGAAGCTATAAGACTGATGTTGATGTTTTCTGATGTCCTTGACAGCAGCTCTGGATGTAGAAAATCAATGTGAAATTTTATTTTTTATTTCAATATGTAGTTTCAAATTATTAATTAATATTTTCAAAACTCTAATTTTTTTCTAAGCTTTTAAAGTCTTGTTTTTCAATGTTTATATCTAGCAAATTACACCATTCAGCTTTCTTTAACATTCAGTTTTAAGGGTTTTAAATAATATTTGTGTTTTAAAATAATGTTTGTTTCTATTTACAACTCAATAATTAAATATCCTGAATTTCTCAAACTATACTCAGTTACATTTTAGTTGTTTTCAATTATCCAACAGATAAAACTTTTCCATGAACCTAAATAATTCTTATAGAGATAATGTATCTGTTCTAGTTACCTGTAACTATATGGCAAATGACTCTAAAAATTGTTGCTTAAAATAATCACTAAGTTCCTGGAGTCTATGGATCAAGAATTGGGGAAAGGTAACATGAAGATGATTTTTTTCTCTGTTCTACAATGTCTGAGGGTCTCAGCTAGGAAGGTTCAAAACCTAGGGTTGGGGGTGGAGTGACATGCACTGGTAGAAGAAATTGTCTGGAGCCATTTTCTCTCATATATCTGACTACTGACAACAAGTATGAGCCAGGACCTCAATTTGAACTATGGTCCTGAACACCTACACAAGGCTTCCCTATGGTGGCCTGGGCTTCCTCCAAGCATGGCTGCCTCTGCTTTCTCACATGGTGGCTCATGGCTCCCGAAGCAAAATGACAGAACCAGCACAAAGCAGCATGACCTTTTCTACTCTAGATTTAGAAATCTATAGCTCCAATTCTGCTGTTTTCTGTTGATTGACTGGTCACTATGTCAGCCTGGATTCAGGGAGAGCTAGAGACCCCACATCTCAGAGAGTCTTCTAAGTAAGTCATGTCTAAATGTTTGCTACCCTTTGGACTGCAGCCCGCCAGGCTCTTCTGTCCATGGGGTTTTCCAGGCAAGAATACTGGAGGGGGTTACCATTTCCTTCTCCAGGGGGCTTTCCCAGCTAGGGATTGAACTTGCATCTCCTGTGCCTCCTGCATTGCAGGTGAATTCTTTACCATCTGAGCTGCCAGGGAATGATACTCTCAATAAGAAGGATATCAAAAATTTGCAAACATATTTTTTAAAAAACCTCCAAAGTATTATACCTATCAATTGAACATTACCAAAGTTCTCTTAAATGTATCCTCTATCTACATTCTTAGGTAAGCAGAGGGAAGGTCAGAGGTTCTTCCTGAGTCTTTTGGGCCTTGATTGTTTTCAGCTTGAAATAACACAAATGCCTAAAGAGGTATTTTGGGGTGGCAAATTTTACTCCCCTACATTGGGAATAAATTAGTGAGTGTTAAGTATATTGTAAAAATTAGGCCCTAGAAAAACACAAAAACAATATATTTATCAACTCCAAGGAAATAAAAAGGTATAGATGAAGGAAAATTATGAATAATAATGATATTCTGAATTCTGAGTAATAGTAATAAAAAGTCACTCTGTCATGTCCGACTCTTTGTGACCCCATGGACTATATAGACTATGGAATTCTCCAGGCCAGAATACTGGAGTGGGTAGCCATTCCCTTCTCTAGGGATTTTCCTGATCCAAGAATTAAACCAGGGCCTCCTGCACTGCAAGTGGTTTCTTTACCAACTGGGATATCAGGGGAGCCCCCTGATCCTGAATACTGACTTAAACTTGTTATAACTGTATTAGAAAGGCAAAATAGAGGAAGAGAGTATGCCCGAGTGGTGGAGAAAGGCAGGGTGGTGAAAGAGAACAAGATCCTCATCCTCCAAGTGGGAAGTCAATAAATAATAAATAAAAATGTTAAATACAAAAAATATATAGGTACACTAGTTGCATATATGCCATATCAGCCTATACTATTTGTATACTTAGAGGTAAATGCCAGAATAGCCTAAGCATGCTGAAGTGATTGTTTCTGGGTAGCAGAAACCAGTAGAGGAGGAGAACTGTTCATAGAAAACATTATGAAATAATGGTGTGTAATAAACACTGCACAATAATGTGCAATAAATATTATGGAAATGGGACACTTTAAGATCATTTACATGTTGTAGAAGCAGAATTCTAAGATGGTCTCCAGGATCTCTTCTCTCCAACACGACACACTATGGAATTCCCTCTTGTGAGTGTGGTCATGATGCCAAGCAGGGCCCTGTGTGGTTCCCAGGCATGCAGGCCATTTTGCACCACATTTCTTGTAGGCAACTCTCTAGCCACCATGACCTTCTCTCAGTTTCAAAGGGCAGAACAATTGGTAATCACACTTCCTTACCATTGTGCTAATTTCTCATGCTAGTAAGATAATGTTCAAAATCCTTCAAGTTAGGTTTCAAGAGTATGTGAACCAGGAACCTCCAGAGGTACAAGCTGGATTTAGAAAAGGCAGAGGAACCCGAGATCAAATTGCCAACATCTGCTGGATCATAGATAAAGCAAAGGAATTCCAGAAAAATATCTGCTTCTTTGATTATGCTAAAGCCTTTGACTGTGTGGGACACAACAAACTGTGGAAAATTCTTACAGAGATGGGAATACCAGACCACCTGACCTGCCTCTTGAGAAACCTGTATGCAGGTTAAGATGTTGTAGCCACACATCCCGGGAAATAAACTCACTCAAAAGGACAATGCAGATAGTGGAGCGCAGTTTATTATACCTGCAGGCCCAAGGCAGAGTCTCCTCTTAGCCAAGGACTCTGACTAGTTTTTGTAAAAATATTATATATCCTAAGTGTACATGCTCAAACCCATGATACAATCAAAGTTAACGTGATTTGTATGCCTTAAGCCTAGGTAGTTAACACTGGACAATTATCAATAGGCCTGTAGTCATACCCCAATAAGCATAATAGAATTTATGATTCTATTCAGTTACACAAATAATGATGGTATTCTTTTAAGCGACAGAGAGTCTAGGTATGAGCCCTGGGGCTCTTCCATCCTGGGGGTCTGGTTTTCCAGTTGGTATGTCATTTCCACAGATACTGCGCATATAGCCAAAGGATACAGTCCAGCCCAAGATGGAGTCCTACTTTCAAGATGGAACCTGTTCTTTCTGTTTCCTCCTTCAAAGAGGCAATAGTTAGAACCAGACACGGAACAACGGACTGGTTCCAAATTGGGAAAGGAGTATAACAAGGCTGTATATTGTCACCTTCTTTATGTAATTTATATGCAGAATACATTGTTTGAAATGCTGGGCTAGATAAATCACAAGCTGGAATCAAGATTGCCGGGAGAAATATCAACAGTCTCAGATATGCAGATGATACCACTCTAATGACAGAAAGAAAAGAGGAACTAAAGAACCTCTGATGAAAGTGAAAAAGGACAGTGAAAAAGCTGACTTTAAAACTCAACATTCAAAAAACAAAGATCATGGCAGTGGTCCCATCATTTCATGGCAAATAGATGAGGAAAAAGTGGAAACAGTGACAGATTTTATTTTCTTGGTCTCCAAAATCACTGATAATGGTGACTGCAGTCATGATATTAAAAGACACTTGCTCCTTGGAAGAAAAGCTATAACCAACGTAGACAGCATGTTAAAAAGCAGAGACATTACTTTGCCAACAAAGCTTTGTCTAGTCAAAGGTATGGCTTTTCCAGTATCATGTATGGATGTGAGAGTTGGACCATAAAGAAAGCTAAGCTCCGAAGAATTGAAGAATTGATGATTTTGAACTGTAGTGTTGGAGAAGACTCTTGAGAGTCCCTTGGACTGCAAGGAGATCCAACCAGTCCATCCTAAATGAAATCAATCCTGAATATTCATTAGAAGAACTGATGCTGTCTAGTCAAGGCTACGGTTTTTCCAGTGGTCATGTATGGATGTGAGAGTTGGACTGTGAAGAAAGCTGAGCATCGAAGAATTGATGCTTTTGAACTGTGGTGTTGGAGAAGACTCTTGAGAGTCCCTTGGACTGCAAGGAGATCCAACCAGTCCATTCTGAAGGAGATCAACCCTGGGATTTCTTTGGAGGGAATGATGCTAAAGCTGAAACTCCAGTACTTTGGCCACCTCATGGGAAGAGTTGACTCATTGGAAAAGACTGATGCTGGGAGGGATTGGGGGCAGGAGGAGAAGGGGATGACAGAGCATGAGGTGGCTGGATGGCATCACTGATTCAATGGACACAAGTCTGAGTGAACTCTGGGAGTTGGTAATGGACAGGGAGGCCTGTCATGCTGTGATTCATGGAGTCGCAAAGAGTCGGACACGACTGAGCGACTGAACTGAACTGATGCTGAAACTGAAGCCCCAGTACTTTGGTCACCTGATGCAAAGAGCTGACCATTAGAAAAGATCCTGATGCTAGGAAAGATTGAAGGCAGGAGGAGAAGGGTGAAAGAGGACAAGATGGTTGGATGGCATCACTGATTCAATGGACATGGGTTTGAGCAAGCTCCAGGAGACAGTGAAGGACAGGGAAGCCTGGTGTGCTGCAGTCTATGGGGTCAGAAAGAGTCAGACAGGACTGAGCGACTGCTCAACAGCAAGATAAAGAAAGAAAATATTGTACTCTGTAACTTGTGGATGTTGTACATGAACACTGAGCTCAGTCTGCACAGAGATGCAGTTACCATTAATGCATTTTAAGAGACAAAAGGCATCCTATGGGGCATCTCTGAAAATTCTTCCCCTTCTGATTTCCAGGCAAAGGAATTTTTATGCAGATGGTTTTCCTTGAGCATTCTTTCTTTAGGGTGATGGAAATCCATAGTCAGTTTTCTCATTCAAAGCGGACTTTCCCCAAGACCACACACAAAGCAAGCCTGCCAGCCTGAAGACTGCCACCAACCACTTACTCTCCCTACCTCCAAGATGACTTCTCTAAACCAATTTCATCTGGGGGAAAGAAGAGAACAGTACTAGAGCACAAAATCTGCACAATAGAAATACCACTTACAGCTGGCTGAGTTATTTTGCATATGTGCATCTGCCCCAAATTAGGAATACTTGTGAATGGAATACCACAAATGTCTTTGAAGTTCATTACAGTTGAGAGTTATGCACTAAGGGGGTCTTTTCCTTGTTTACATAGCCTGTTATGGTCTCACAGAGATGGAGGGAACTGGAGTAACCACTCTGGTTTACATTACAGGATGGTTTGAAGAGATGAAAGGATTCAGAGCACTGAGTCATGCTGCCTGTGTTATTATCACCAGGGCAGATATCACATAGAGTAAATCAAGTTACTCTGCCAGAGCCCTGGGTCATGTATGTGGGAATTATTATACAAGATAATTTCATCTTCCTGGGAAGGTTCAAGCTTGCAGAGGACTGCATGACCTCTTTGTCTATTTCAAATCTATGGTTTTTATAAGGTCTCTGGCACATTTTCTCTTTTTCCTTTTGAAAGAGTTTAATTATGTCTCTACATTTATTTAACGAACACTTTTCTTATATTTAGTATAAAAAGGATACTATGAACCTATATTTAGGAAGATCTCAACAGAAAAGGCAATCGCCACTGGCTAGGAGAGAATGACAAACTCACAGGTCTGGTAAGTCAAGAAAATATGGATTTAAAGATACTTGAAATTTAATTGTTTTAAACAGCATGCAGACCAAACAAAATTGCATACAGGTAACACTTTGTCTAATGAGTCTATAGATGTGAGAAACATGGAACCAGAGCAGAGGGCCTATGGAGACAAAGTATGAGATAAATGTAGGTGAATCCAAGGAAATTTTGTAACCACCACTACTGTAGTTGGGTAATTGGGTTTCATCATTTTTTGGTTGTCATTACAATGGAGTTGGAAACTGCATTTGTAATGCAAACATTTTTAAAGAACTTTGTAGGGAATTCCCTGGCAGACCAGTGGTTAGGACTTGGCATTTTCACTGCAGGGGGTCCAAGTTCAATCCCTGGTTAGGGATCCTATAAGTTGCACACTGCAGCCACCAAAAGGAAGAAAAAAATTTGTAAAGATAACCGTCTGAATTTTAGGTTCTTTTCAGTCTGATCTCATCTTTAAAACCTTCCACAGTAGTCCAAATCTTCTATCCTTTAAATATGTCTACGGCTTTCTCCTGAACCCCTCAATGACCAATTTCATCTGGGAAAATAGAAAATTTCTATAATTTAGTAGAAACTCTACTCTTGAAAGGATAGCAGAAGAATTCCTTCAAGCTTCCAGATATGTTTTCCCCAGCCTGGAAAGCTGCCTTAAATATAGTGTGTATTTACCCTAAGCATTTTCAAAAAGTTAACAAAGTCTTTTTAGAACATCCTTCTGTCTTAATTTTTTTTTCCCACCAAGCTACCCACAAACGCAGGTTAAAATTTATAAGCATCCTTTGGGTATTTATGTAAAACTCCAAGTAGACCATAATTTAAAACTACTAACATTTACTTTTTATTTTACCATTTAGTGAGAAAAATTCAACTTGCTTTTTCTCTCTAATTCCTAATACATTTTTTATCAATGACATTCTCAACTGGTAGATATAAGGATTGGTATAGACCTCTAAGGAGACAAAGCAGAAGTTGGTGTTTGGTGGCATGGTGACAAGGCAGAGGAGTAGGAAGTAGGGTGAGGAAGAAAGAAATGAGCAGTGTGAAAACCCATCCAGAGATAAATCATGGAAAGAGCTGGATAATGTTCGGAGAACTCATATTTTTCCGAAAAGCTTAACAAAAGGCTTGACTTATGATATATAATAATACTGTCCAAAAAAGTTCCCACAGGTCCAGTCCCACATACTGACTGAACCCCTTTAAGTGTCTCAATTGCATTGCATTCACTTGAAAAAGTCAAACTACTTGTTTTACATTATTTCAAGTTAAAACTTTCATGAAGCTAGAGACATGATTCTCAAACAATCATTAGGAAGCACTTGTCAAAAACATATTTACTTCATTAATAAGAAAACCAGCAGGATAACAAAGCTAGATGAAAGATAGGGGAAACTGCTATATAGAGGCAATGAAAGAAAGAAAGAATAGGATTACTAGAGAAAGATGCAGAAATCATAGACTTTGTGGTTATTTTGTCTACAAGACAGAAATCATTTGCCTAAGAAAAGTCATTTGCAATTTTTCAATCTTCTGCAAGGTAATATCTAACTTATGGACTTTGGATTCTAATTAGTAATAAGGTGGGCAAAGTCAGATCATCTACCAGCATTTCAGAAACGAGAATGCACCAGAGTCAGCCACAGGGTGTTAAGCCAGATGGCTAGCCCCCCACTCACAGTTTCTGATTCAGTAGGTCTGGGGAGGCCCCTTAGAACTGGCATGTCTAACAGCTTTCAGGTGGTGCTTTAGTCGCTGGTTCAGGGACCATATTTGAGAACCACTCCCCTAGCCTGACGCTAAAAAGACTTGCAGTAATATTTCTGCATTATTTTCAAGAGTCACATATGTCAAAATAAACTGTGAAGAATTTTGAAACAGACCATCGAGACAAGATTATTAGATATCTTCATGGAAAACTAGGCCTCATCCAATTCTTCATTTTTCTGAATCCTTGGGGTTTGTAACTTTCATTGTTTTTGCAATATTTTTTTATATAAATTTTTTTATTTTTTAAATTTTAAAATCTTTAATTCTTACATGCATTCCCAAACATGAACCCCCTCCCACCTCCCTCCCCATAACATCATTTTAGAATTCTGTTATTTATAGAAAATAAATAGCTGTGCAAATGATTATTGTCCATAGACATACAAGTTATTTCTGCCCAGATGGAATGACAATTGATTTCCTTTCCCATCCTTCACTCTCTCCCTTTAGCATTTATTTGTAGATTCATATTCAATATTCCTTATATATATGTGTGTGTGTGTGTGTATTTATCAGTTCAGTTCAGTCGCTCAGTCATGTCCGACTCTTTGCAACCACATGAATCGCAGCACGCCAGGCCTCCCTGTCCATCACCAACTCCCGGAGTTCACTCAGACTCACGTCCATCGAGTCAGCGATGCCATCCAGCCATCTCATCCTCTGTTGTCCCCTTCTCCTCCTGCCCCCAATCCCTCCCAGCATCAGTCTTTTCCAATGAGTCAGCTCTTCGCATGAGGTGGCCAAAGTACTGGAGTATCAGCTTTAGCATCATTCCCTCCAAAGAAATCCCAGGGTTGATCTCCTTCAGAATGGACTGGTTGGATCTCCTTGCAGTCCAAGGGACTCTCAAGAGTCTTCTCCAACACCACAGTTCAAAAGCATCAATTCTTCGATGCTCAGCTTTCTTCACAGTCCAACTCTCACATCCATACATGACCACTGGAAAAACCATAGCCTTGACTAGATGGACCTTTGTTGGCAAAGTAATGTCTCGGCTTTTGAATATGCTGTCTAGGTTGGTCATAACTTTCCTTCCAAGGAGTAAGCGTCTTTTAATTTCATGGCTGCAACCACCATCGGCAGTGATTTTGGAGCCCCCCAAAAATAAAGTGTGACACTGTTTCCACTGTTTCTCCATCTATTTCCCATGAAGTGATGGGACCAGATGCCATGATTTCATTTTCTGAATATTGAGCTTTAAGCCAACTTTTTCACTCTCCTCTTTCACTTTCATCAAGAAGCTTTTAGTTCCTCTTCACTTTCTGCCATAAGGGTGGTGTCATCTGCATATCTGAAGTTATTGATATTTCTCCTGGCAATCTTGATTCCATCTTGTGCTTCGTCCAGCCCAACATTTCTCATGATGTACTCTGCATATAAGGTAAATAAGCAGGGTGACAATATACAGCTTTGACATACTCCTTTTCCTGTTGGGAACCAGTCTGTTGTTCCATGTCCAGTTCTAACTGTTGCTTCCTGACCTGCATATAGGTTTCTCAAGAGGTAGGTCAGGTGGTCTGATATTCCCATCTCCTTCAGAATTTTCCTCAGTTCATTGTGATCCACAGTCAAAGGCTTTGACATAGTCAATAAAGCAGAAATAGATGTTTTTCTGGAACTCTCTTGCTTTTTCCATGATCCAGCGGATGTTGGCAATTTGATCTCTCATTCCTTTGCCTTTTCTAAAACCAGCTTGAACATCTGGAAGTTCATGGTTCACGTATTGCTGAAGCTTGGCTTGGAGAATTTTGAGCAGTACTTTACTAGCATGTGAGATGAGTGCAATTGTGCAGTAGTTTGAGCATTCTTTGGCATTGCCTTTCTTTGGGATTGGAATGAAAACTGACCTTTTCCAGTCCTGTCACCACTGCTGAGTTTTCCAAATTGGCTGTCATATTCAGTTCAGCACTTTCACAGCATCATCTTTCAGGATTTGAAATAGCTCCACTGGAATTCCAGCACCTCCACTAGCTTTGTTCGTAGTGATGCTTTCTAAGGCCCACTTGACTTCACATTCTAGGATGTCTGGCTCTAGGTGAGTGATCACACCATCATGATTATCTTGGTCATGAAGATCTTTTTTTGTACAGTTCTTCTGTGTATTCTTGCCACCTCTTCTTAATATCTTCTGCTTCTGTTAGGTCCATAGCATTTCTGTCCTTTATCGAGCCCATCTTTGCATGAAATGTTCCCTTGGTATCTCTAATTTTCCTGAAGAGATCTCTAGTCTTTCCTAATCTGTTGTTTTCCTCTATTTTTTTCCTTTGTTGTTTTCCTCTATTTCTTATGTGTGTGTATATATATATATATATATATATATATATATATATATATATACAGGCTTCCCCAAGGGTTCAGTGAATAAAGAATCTGCCTGCAATGCTGGAGATTTGGGTTTGATCCCTGGGTCAGGAAGATCCGGTGGAGGAAGAAATGGCAACCGACTCCAGTATTCTTGCCTAAAAATCCCATGGAGAGAGGAGCCTGGCGGGCTACAATCCAAAGGGTTGAAAAGAGTCAGACACAACTGAGCACGCCCACACATGTGTATATATATATTATGTGGTTCTCTGAATTTTCTTTCAAACTACTTGTCACATTTTATTGAATTCTTCAATTAATGAGTTGAATAAAATTGCTGGCACATGTTTATTTCATATTCATGAGTCATGACTATATCCTTTACAAAATTATTCTTTAACAGATACTTTTTCTTAAAAATAATCTCCAAGTTTGAACCCTCACATTTTGTTGAAAGTATTTCCATTGCAAGAAAATGAATGTCTTCCTCCACTAGAGCTGGTCTGTGGGTTTTGGACTTCCTAACATTTAACACTGAACAGTTTTTAAAATTTAGTCTACTGGGCCACTGACCAGACTGGGATCCTATGGATTCCAGCTGCCTCTTCCCTTTAACAATAACACAGCTGCTCTTACTTTTTTAATCCTTCTTTACTGTCATCATTTATCTAACAGTGAATTCATAGTTCTTCCTTTCAAGTTGTATTATTCGGAGGTATAGTTTGGCCATTTCTATTATTCAGGGTGCTGACCTCAGCCCTTTATTAACAACAGCAAAACCACAGAATGTTTGCTACCTGTTTCCAAGCCTGGAAACTCTTAGTCAGACATCTGGAGTGTGAGAAGGAGGCAGATTTTTATGCCAACTTAAGAATCCTTTGAATTTCTAGGGTCAGCAGGAAATCTTAGCTGGCTGCTGGGGTCAAAGACAGATATTTTAAACTCTAAGTTCATGACCCTGGATGCTGCCCAGCTTCTAATCTGAATTGCTTCCTTCCAATAGAGCATCTGTGTTCTATAAGAGGAGCTTGGATTCTCCCCACAGCCCGGAAGAAGCCCTTCCTGGGCCCCTCAGCTCTGGAATTTATAACAGGCTCTCAAAGTCCAGCTCTTCCTCCACCCACTCCCAGCAAGTTCATTTAAAAGACTGTAGTAACACCCAGTTTTACCCAGAAACTGGTGCTAATTTCCCTGATAACTACAGGATGCTCACGTGTGTGTGTGTGTGTGTGTGTGTGTGTATGTGTCTGTGTGTGTGTGTCTGTGTGCATGCGCGCACGCTCAGTCACTTCAGCCATGTCTGACTCTTTGTAAATCACATGGACTGTAGCCAGCCAGGCTCCTCTGTCCATGGGATTCTCCAGGCATGAATACTGGAGTGTGTTGTCATGCCCTCCTCCAGGGAATCTTCCCGACTCAGGGATCAAACCCACGTCTCCTGTGTCTTCTGCATTGCAGGTGGATTCTTTACCACTGACCCTCCAGGGAAGGCCTACCGGACACTGTAGGATATGTATTATGAGAAATATGGAGGCTAGACTGAATTCGCTCCACGTACTAACTCTGTAGGCTTCCCAAAGCAGCTGCCCCTAGAATGCAGTTTCATTATCAGCCCTTAACATTGTTTTTACTACCCTGTAAATAGGGGAAACAATAACATTTTTATAAAGCTCAAGAAAACAAGGCTAAAGAGAAAAGACTAAGCAAGTTAAGATTAAGCATCCTGAAAAAGAGCTGTCTAAGGCACAAATCAGTCTACAGATGTACGAAATGCTAAAATAAACATTAGCAACTAGTTCTTCATCTCCATTAAGTCTATATCCAGAGAGAAAATAGTCAAACGATTGCAGGAATGACATTGGTCACCTGCACAAATAGGCCTCTTGAGCTTGCCTGCACCAAAGGAATTATACTGAGTGATAACTCAGATATTATAAGAGAATGCCTCCTCTCAACATAAAGCTTCCTATAACTAGTCAAAGCATTGCATACCCAGTTCTGAGACTCTCTTGGGAAGACTCATAATTACATTCACTGCCTCTAAATATAGTTGAAGCAGCATCTCCTCAGGGCCACAGCCTTCCATGAGAACCTGCATGTTGCATGAATCATATTTTTATTTTCTATATTTTATGATTTTTGGACACCTTGGGACTTTGTGGAACTAGAAGAGACTGCCCTTCCTAGAGTTAGCTTTCCCTAGAGAGAGTTAGGGCTTACCTGGTGGTAAAGAATCTGCTGCAATGCAGGAGTCAATTCAGTCAGTTCAGTCACTCAATCGTGTCCAACTCCCTGGGTCGGGAAGATCCCCTGGAGAAGGAAATGGCAACCCACTCCAGTACTCTTGCCTGAAGAATTCCATGGACAAAGCAGCAGGGCAGATTACAGTCCATGGAATCACAAAGAGTGATTTGTAACTAACTTTCACTTTCACTTTCAGAGAGAGCAGACAACATACCAGTGGGAAAGCCTTTCATATGCAAACCAACAAATACAGAATCCATGTCCACCCACACCTCTTCTTATCAGACTCCTGTAGTCCCGGACTGTTGCTTGCAGCGGTTGTCATTACTTCCTTTTCTTGAAACATTCATCTGACTCTACCCTTACACATAACAATCCCAAAGCAGAACCATGGGCAAGCCCTTTCCAAAAGTCCTTCTCCAAAAGAAACTGTCTTACAGGAAATGTACTTAGATATTAGGGCAATGCCTAGCTATTCATCAAGCTCCTATTTCCTTATACTTCTAGACTCTCAGCACAATTATATTTCCCAGCTTCCCATGAGTCAGGTGCACTCCTGTGACTGGATTCCAGTCAATGGAATATGAGGGGAAATGATGGGTACCATTTTCAGGCTAACCTTTTTAAGAAGTGAATCTTAAGGAAGCTGCTACAGGTAAAACCCTAAGATAAAAGGTGCCTGGGTCCTAATGATTCTATCTAGACGAGAGCTAACCTCTTACCAGAAACATATCCTATGAGCTTAGGTGAATAAGGAATAAAATTCACTGGATCTAAGCCATTTTATATGTGAAGATCTATTTGTTACCACAGTCTAGACTTTTGCAACTAAGACAAGTATCTACTATTTTAGCAACTTGAATCATACCCAATGTTTCTCCACCCTTCAGCAAACACCAAAAATCATTTTGTATTTCCTCTACTCTCCTGCATTGACATGATGGAAATCCCACAGGCTATAGAAGTTGCTGAGGACTGAAGATACTCTGTGCCAGCTAATGCTTCTACAAACCAGTATTTAAAGATTCTACTTCAGGGATTTTGGAAAGAGCATGCTTTGTGATTGCTTTTAATTGGTACCTGTCATCTGCTTGATAGAATTTTATTAACAGAAGTGTAAACATCCATTGCAATCTATAGAACACAGGCATCTTAAACAGCTTAGGAAATTTAATCAAAGTTCTTTTATCTTTAATGTTTGCTGATAACTCATTAAATGTTGTTCAACGTTACAAGTTCTATAGCAGAACTGTTTCTTGCAAAGAAAGTGAAAGAAAGTAAGTGAAGTCACTCAGTCATGTCCAACTCTTTGTGATCCCATGGACTGTAGCCTACCAGGCTTCTCCATCTGTGGGATTTTCCAGGCAAGAATACTGGAGTGGGTTGCCATTCCCTTCTCCAGGGAATCCTGCTGACCCTAGGATCGAACCCAGGTCTCTTGTATTGCAGGCAGACTCTCTACCATCTGAGCCACCAGGGAAGACCTCAGATAGTCCTTACCTATTACTATTTTAAACAAAGAGACTCTACCAAACAGTTCTTCTTGCCCATCACCCCAAAACTAGCAAAGCCATGTATTCTTCACAGACATATACACATACTTACTCTCTCTCACACAAATGCACATAGGTTTTTAAAATAGAATTTAAATCTTGTGTATAAACTCAGGAGACTTTACACTTAATCTTAATACAGTGAGAGATGGAAATGGTCTCAAGGTCTGTAGAGCATTTGATTCCCTGGAATGCAGTCGTACTGTTAAGGCTCTCATTCTAGCAGACCTGTCCCACATCAGGCAGTAACACAGAGCTCATTATTTATGTACACTCAGCAGCTTAGGCACTGATGTGTTAAGTGACAATTTGGCCAACTAAACCTCAGTTTCAATCTTGGTTATTGTGCATCCATAAAACAGAATCAGCTGAAAAGGCTGTGGCTGCCTTAAAACAAAGCTGGCTTATGCTGATGGAGTGGAAATCCTTCATCCTAGGCCAGTTGTATCCTGGCCTGTACTGCCCTTATGCATGTTTCTCATTTAACTGGAAGACAGCTTCCCTGAGCAAAGTGACCAGGTCTTCCTAGAGGCAGGTGACCCATTTTCATTGCTCCCTCTTTGGCAAGTATGTAGCATAGAAGTTGACATGACTCTGCAAGAAGTCTCTGCTACACAGTTTCCAAATGACACCAGGGAGCCTCTCTCAGAAATTAACCACAACAATCTTCCAACCATGGGACAAATCACTTTACTTGAATGTCACAGGAGGCAATGGGATCAGAGTCCAACAAAATCATATGGGGACTCTGCAGCTCTCAACCCCAATCATAATTAGTTTTCATATCCAGCTACACTAAAATCGGAATAACTCACTCTACTACAATAATATTTTGACATTGACATGGAAGCATGGGTATTGTCACATAACATGTCTGACACCTGTGTAAGCTAGAGGTCGACACCACAGGGAGTCTTTCCAAGACTTGTCACTATGTTGTTCTCTCTTCTTTTTTCTTTATAAGTATTTATTTGTTTATATTTGGCTGTGCTGTGCCTTCTTTGCTGAGTGGGCTTTCTCCAGTGGTGAGCGGGGACTACTCTCCAGGTGCAGGGCACGTGGTCTTCAGCAGTTGGGGCTCCTGGGCTCTAGCTTGTTCACAGGCTCAACAGGTGCACGGGCTTAGTTGCTCTCCAGCATGTGGGATCTTCCCAGATCAGGGATTGAACCTATGTCTCCTGCACTGGCAGGCAGATTCTTTACCACTGAACCACCAGGGAAGCCCTGTTGTTTTCTTCTTATGTCTCCTGGGATAGTTGTGGGTAGGGAAAAGAATTGCAGGTATGAACAGGGCCTCACTGGGGTCTTGCACCATGGCTTAGGCTAAAGCTAGTCTTGCTTGCCCAGCTCCTGCCTTGACCAGCAACAGTCCCCTGAGTGGCCTGAGGTCCTCTTGTGGCTTCCTTCCTGCAGACCAGCAGGGATGAAGACCTGAACTCCCCCACTCTGTCATTCCCCACAGACAGTAGTGCAGGCATCCTGATTTGAACAACTTGGTGACAACACCCAGCAAGACTCCTGAGTGGGGTCTGCCTCTGGCTGAGGCAGATACCTGTCCTCAGCTATCTGAGACATGGAAAATGGGGCACTGCACTCAGGCACCAGTTTCTGCAGTTAAGGGAGATAGCCCCGGAGCCCCTTATTCACCCACCACTACACCACCATCCATCCTGTCAGTTTTCTTTTACTGTGAAAATTAAAATTTTAATGCCAATTTCTGTAGAGTTTAAATCTTTGGAACACAAAAGGACTTTCCTCTTTCCTGGGGATAAAACTCAGCCCTTAGAAATACAAGTTCATCTTCCATTTCCCAAGCCTGCTTCTTCAAAGAAACTGCTGGTCACATTTTCATACTTCATTATATTAAATTCTCCAAGTTCATCCTGTTCAAACAGGTAATGTAACTTTTCATTTTTTAGGGCTCCGCAACTCAATTGGCAGCACTACTTGCTGGTGTCCATTACTCATCTTTTCCTCCCCAGCATACAGAAAGCAGTGCCTGGCATGGAGTAGATATCCAGTAAAGGCTCAATGAATGAACTTTTTTTTTAATGATCTTAGTTAGAATGGCACATTCTTAAGCATGATATTACGAATATCATCTCTTCCCTTCATGTCACGTACTCCTTATTTCTTCCTCGTTGTAAGCACTTCAGAGGAGCAACCACACTGGAAAAACTGACACCTTCTTTCATCTGTAATAAATTTCACTCTAATCTGACTTGCCAGCAAAATGACTTGGGGCCGGAACACAACCCCATAATCTAATGGGAAATGTGCATTTAGCAGGTAATAGATGCTTCAAAAATCCACTTTAACTTCTTCTAGCTTTGTTCACAGGAAAATAAATAAGAGCCTTTGGCTACTCTTCCTTCTCAAATAAATACAATGTGAGTCTAGAGATAGTAAATTAAGTTTCAAAACCAGCTGGGTGACCTTATATCTTCTATCAGCCAAGTGGTCGCCAGAACAAATAACCCTCATTTCTCTCTGTGTCAGGACGTGGTAAGTTTCAACTGCCCTGAGTGTGGCTGTGTGTTCTTTCCTCTTGTGCCTGGGACCTCACCGGCAGCTTTGGCTCTGGGTCTCAGGAAACAGACCTCATCTGGTTTACATTTCCTTTGAGCACCACTCTGAAGGCTAATAGGGAGATTTCAGATTTCTTTGCTAACACTATGGACTAAGTGATGAAAATCCCAATGGAATTCAGACTTCCTCAGTATTTATATATGTCTGCTGGGCAATTCTGAGTTAATAATCTTTTCCTGAAATCACTTTATATTTAACAATTATTTCTGGCATTATTCCCTTTTTCCCAAAGGAAATTTCCCTAAGTTTATTACTAGCACATATATAAAATGGTCATTCTAAAATGTGACAATATTGTTTGGCTTTTGAGTTTATTTAAACTAATTTAAATATGGTAAGGTCTTCCTCTGACTATTGTATTTTAATATAAGAATATCTTTAAAGAACAATTAGAAAATGGGAATTTTTTCAGAACTTAGTATTAAATACTGAATTATTTAATGTAAACAAAGCCATCGATCTCTCTAGTTTGCTTCTCTTTCTCCTTTTAGTTTCAACAATAGATATATTTATTCAATGGGACTGAATGCAGTTTAGTTTAGAACCATCCTCCACCGAGAAAGTGTCAAATTCTTCAAAATATATTTACTGCTTTGGACACCTCAGGTATTTCATATTATTTAGAAATTAGGACTTCAAAAGCTCTCTAAATAACCCATCTCGTTTACATAGTTTCTTCCACTGCAGCTTGACATGGTTACAAATTATGACTTAAGCCTCCTTCAATTCTGTTTCTTTGGCTTTGGAATTTTACCTGACATATGATATTACAAAGTCCAGGTGTTAACCCAGACCGAGGAGATGCCTAGTTCATCAGATGTATTTGGAGGAGTTGGTTTCGTCCTTCTCTTGTTAAATTTCCTGTCCCTTTTAATGCTTCACAACTGCCCAATAAACTCCATCTCTAGGAACTGGGCTACTTTTCATTTGAAGTCACCCATGTCAGCTTACTTTGTTTTATGGGATACTCTTCATGTTCAATTACTGCTTTAGTTAAAGGGGGCTCTAGTCAACTAGGTTGAGGGGCACCAGGACAAAGTGGGAAGCAAAAAGGAGTAAATGAGACTAAGATTCTGTGATTGTTTCCACCATCAGCTTGTTTTTATGAGAAAGCAGTCTCTCAGCTTCTCTTTCTAATAAAAAACAATAAAATTTATCTTTGCCATTTCAGAGGGCCATTACAAGGTTAAAAAAGATTTGATAGATTTTTTAAAAATGCATTCAGCATGCTATTATTTGATGATTCTATAAACCTACAAGGAAAACAGAACATTTTTTAAAAGCAATTTATAAAGGTAAAAATACCAGCAGTCATAAAACACATATAAACATTAACTTCTTTAGTGATTAAAGAAATGCAAATGAAAACCAGTAAAGGTTTTTTTTTTTTAAGCAATCTTATAGGCTAGTGTGGGGTGGGCAAATGGGTTTTCTGACATAAATGGGGACATAGTTTTGTCCAACAATGAAGGGCAATATTTTTCAAATGAATGCAATTCACCTGGGTTTCCTAAGTATCTCAGTGCTAAAGAATACATATGCCAATGCAGACACTGGAGGCGTGGGTTTGATCCCAGGGTTGGGAAGATCCCCTGAAGAAGGAAATGGCAACCTACCTCAGTATTCTTGCGTGGAAAACCCCATGGACAGAGGGTACCTGGAAGGCTACAGTCCATGGGGTGTCAAAGAGGTGGACACAACTTAGTGACTGGGCTTCCCTGATAGTTCAGTTGGTAAAGAATCAGCTTGCAACTCAGGAGACCTCAGTTCAATTCCTGGGTCTGGAAGATCTGCTGGAGAAGGGATAGGCTACCCACTCCAGTATTCTTGGGCTTCCCTTGTGGCTCAGCTGGTAAAGAATCTGCCTGTAATGCAGGAGACCTGGATTGCGAAGATCCCCTGGAGAAGGGAAAGTCTACCCACTCCAGTATTCTGTATTCAGTATTCTGTATCCAGTATTCTACTCCAGTCCTGTATTCCACTGGACTGTATAGTCCATGGGGTCGCAAAGAGTCAGACATGACTGAGTGACTTTCATTTACTAGCGACTAAGCATGCACAAACCTCCATCCAGGAACCCTACCTTTAAATCTATACTAAGAAAGATCATGGGAAAAGTATGGAAATATCTGAATATGAGGATGTTTGGTACAATACTGTGTTATAGTAGTAGAAAGTATAGTTGAAGTGAATAGTGAAGCTATCATTTTGACAGGGTATAAGCGATATGATGGTCAGAACTCCTTTGGAATTTTGCATTTCTTTTTAAAGATTTTTTTTTATGTGGACCATTTTTTTTAAATCTTTATTGAATTTGTTACAAAATTGTTTCTGTTCTATGTTTTGGCTTTTTGACCATGAGATACATGGGCTCTTAGTTCTCCAACCAGGGATCAAACCCATACCCCTGCACTGGAAGGTGAAGTCTTAACTACTGGAGAACCAGGAACATCCCTGGGTGCATTTAAAGCAACTGGGGAGGAACTACATTGATTGCCAAATGGATTTACCATTTTTTTCTGAGAGGTAACTATAGACTGTCTAATAGTTCACAGGAGATATATGAGTTTGATCCACATTTTCAAGACACCTCTTCTTTCTCCTAGTCATTCTATTTCCTTCTATAATCTCCTCCACTGCTAAATTAAGGTCACAGCTCTTAGCCAAACATACTCACACAAACATACTGTTTGTGTTCCAAACATACTCACACAACCCCTTCCCTACCACTGACACATATGTCCATGCACCCCGCATTTTAACTCTAAATACAAAACCCCAAGGATTATGATTTAACTATAAATACAAAACCCAAGGGAAAATGTCAGAAAAGATTTCCTTACTTTGGGTTAATGATAAAACAAAATGACTTTCTGAAAACTAAGAAATCTCACTTAGGAAGGATCACCTTACATAGCAGTCCTTTCTGTAGGTATGAGCTTTGGGTGCTAGACCTATTCTTATCTTCTTAGTCATGATGTATCACTTTAAATATTCATAAGTGAGGCAGAAGAGACTGGTATATTGGGAAACTGTCAAAAGGGAGAAAGAATGGAATGGCCTGTTAGTACACGATATACAACAGACTGGTTCCAAATAGGGAAAGGAGTAGGTCAAGGCCATATATTGTCACCCTGCTTATTTAACTTCTATGCAGAGTACATCATGAGAAACGCTGGGCTGGAAGAAGCACAAGCTGGAATCAAGACTGCCGGGAGAAATATCAATAACCTCAGATATACAGATGACACCACCCTTACGGAAGAAAGTGAAGAGGAACTAAAGAGTCTCTTGATGAAAGTGAAAGAGGAGAGTGAAAAAAGTTGGCTTAAAGCTCAACATTCAGAAAACTAAGATCATGGCATCCCATCACTTCATGGCAAATAGATGGAGAAACAGTGGAAACAGTGGCTGACTTTATTTTTCTGGGCTCCAAAATCACTGCAGATGGTGATTGCAGCCATGAAATTAAAAGACTCTGACTCCTTGGAAGGAAAGTTTTGACCAACCTAGATAGCATATTAAAAAGCAGAGATATTACTTTGTCAACAAATGTCTGTCTAGTCAAGGCTATGGTTTTTCCAGTGGTCGTGTATGGATGTGAGAGTTGGACTGTGAAGAAAGCTGAGCACCAAAGAATTAATGCTTTGGAACTGTGGTGCTGGAGAAGACTCTTGAGAGTCCTTTGGACTGCAAGGAAATCCAACCAGTCCATCCTAAAGGAGATCAGTCCTGGGTGTTCATTGGAAGGACTGATGTTGAAGCTGAAACTCCAATAGTTTGGCCACCTCATGCGAAGAGCTGACTCATTTGAAAAGACCATGACGCTGGGAAAGATTGAGGGTAGGTGGATAAGGAATGATGATGAGATGATGAGATGATAAGAGATTAGATGATAGGGGATGATGATGAGATGAGAAGATGAGAAGGCTGGATGGCATCACCGACTCAATGGACATGAGTTTGAGTGAACTCCGGGAGTTGGTGATGGACAGGGAGGCCTGGTGTGCTGCAGTTCATGGGGTCACAAAGAGTCAGACACAACTGAGCAACTGAACTGAACTGATACTTCAGTATTTTTTATGAGTACTTAAAACATAGCAGATGGCCAAGAAATATTTGCTACATGAATAAATACTCTGTCCTGTGGAAGAGATTTAAACCATGAACACTCTCTTGCTAAGAGACCTACATATCCAACAAGCCCGATTCAGACCTGAATGCATAATAGGAAGACAAATGGCAGAGAATGGTTTTTCCTCACCCAAATAAAATAGAATATTGAATTAATTATGAAGTTATACTAAAACAGGTATAATTATTGGATGTACTTATCATACTTACTTTCCTTCAATTCTCCAGTCTCATAGTTAATTTGAAAATGAGGAAATCTACATGGTATAGGTTTATCAGCATGATAATCTGTATAATAATCTGTATTCTTACATTCACTCTGATCTTCCTCATGCACTATCCTCTGAGACTATAAGGACATCTAACCTTCTTCACTAAAGATAATTTTGTTTATAATTGTTCCTTTCAGATAATTCAGTCCTTAGCAGTATTCCCTATTCCTTCTCCTTTCTTTCACCTTCAGTGATTGTATTCTCTGCCTGCTGTGTCATTAATAGATTGTCGTGTTGGCATTTGTTACTGATGAATTTGAGGTCTGTTCTCTTCTTGATCTGTTCTCTTCTCTTCTCCTTGCCATCATGATCCACCCTCAGCATGTAGTACATTTTTATCCATCCTGAAGGCTGTCTCATCTTAGCCACTCCCTGTCTTGTCCACAAAGTCTACCCAGCAGATCCATGGCCAGTGGGTGCTCAAATCTATAAATCGTACCTCATTCTTGCTCAAATTCACCTATCAATGCCATTAGCTACTTTCTGCATCTACCAGTTTTACTTTGATAAGGCTGCCTATAGTGGTGTTGAGACTATCCTGTGAGGCGAATCCCAAATGGGAAATCAAGCAAATTTTCCTCTGCTTTCAACTTTCCCTTTAATCTATCTTTCCCAACAACCCTCACCCTGACATCATGGCCTGAAATAGCGAGTGGGTGAGAAAACATTTCTCTCCCTGTCTTCCTCCTTAATCTCTATGCTCTTTTCCTCCCCATACCCCCCCCCACCGCCCCCCAGCATTATCACTATACCCTCTTAGAACTATGAATGACAAATGGAGTTCACGGAATGAACAACTGAGAGGAAAATGCAAATCATGAGCTTTTAAAATGGACTTCCTGAGTTAAACACAGAATCGTCCTTGATCCAGCAATTCCACTTCTGGATATATATCCAGGAGAGAAAATAAGAACTCAAAAAAGTTTAATGCCCATGTTCATACCAGCATTATTCACAACAGTCAAAATGTGAAAGCAACCCAAGAGTCTATCAACAGATGAATGAATAAATAAAATATGGTGGGTGTACGCCTACAATAGAATATTATTTGGCTTCTAAAAGTAAGGAAATTTTGACACATGACATACCATGGGTGAAGCTTGAAGACATTAGCCTAAGTGAAATAAGCCAGTCATGAAAGGGAAAATATTGTATGATACCATTATTTCTACATGATGTGGCTAAAGTAGTTGAATTTATATAGACAGGAACTGGAAGCTTGGCTGCCAGGGGCCTGGGAAAGGGAGGGAACAGGGAATTATTGTCTGATGGGTATGGCATTTCAGTCTTGCAAGATGGAAAGGGTTCTGGACATGGATGGTAGTGATGGCTGCACACCAATGTGAATGTATTTAATGCCACTAAACTGTACCCTTAAAAGTGGTTAGGATGATAAATATTGTGTTATGTGAAATATTTTACCACAATCAAAAAAGTTAATGTATTTATTAGGCCTGTTTCATCAGTATAAAGAACTGAATAGAAAAAACTCTGAGTTGGCATGTTGAGGAAACCAACAAGTGTATTTGATTCAAAGAGCAGGAAAATAAGCATGGAGAAGAAGGATCTTCAATAAGGGAGATTTTCTTTTTTTTTTTTTTAATTTTATATTGGGGGATAGTTAATCAGGGCTTCCCTGGTAGCTCAGACAGTAAAGAATCTGCCTGCAGGCAGAAGACTAGGATTCGATCCCTGGGTTGGGAAAATCCTCTGGAGAAGGGAATGGCAACCCACTCCAGTATCCTTACCTGGAGAATCCCGTGGACAGAGGAGCCTGGTGGGTTACAATCCATGGGGTCGCAAAGAGTCGGATATGACTGAGCAACTAACACTTTCACTAACAGCCAATGAACAATGCTGTGATAGTTTTAGGTGAACAGAGAAGGGACTCAGCCATACAGATACATGTACCCAGTTTCCAATAAGGGATATTTTCTGGAAATCCCTCAAAGCAGAAGATATTCATGTTTGTCTGACAAAACTAACACACTGATACTAATGAAGAAGGAATTAATCTTCAGGAATTATTTGCTGAGATTGTTCATAACCAAAGAAGGAACATAATATTTACTTTTCCTGAAATTTCTTGCTTTGCATACAGGACCACTCTTTTCCACAAATCTTGGCTCAAAAATATTTTCAGAGAGCACCGTTCAACTTTTGGTCTGTATAAATGATTCTCTCTGGACTTATGGAATCCTCCATTTGAATCCTCAGCGCCTAGAATAATACATGGCACATAATACAGGTGAACAATAGTATATAGATTTCAGTGAGGAGTATGTTTCATATGGGACTAATTTGACACCAGTTAAGGATCCGTTACAGTGATTATCCATGAGAGAAGTTTTGAGGAACTGAAGTAAGGTAATGGAAACAAGCTATGGACCAGCAGGGGACAAATTCAGGAAATACAAAGTGATGGAATTTGGCATACAATCAAGGGAATGGGTAATACGACTTAAGGAAAAGCGGAAGATATGCCTGCTGTTGAAAATTATGTATCCCAAACTAGACGTGACTATATTTCACAAAAGATGGCAGTAGCGAGACTGCTGTTTATAGTTTCAAATAAATAAAAAATCTGGCACTTGATAGTAAGCTGGATGTTAGCTGTGCAGCAGGTAGGCAGATGGGAAGGCTGCTTGGGAGAAAAAAGAGGCAGTTTCACCCTCAGGTGCCGGGAACACAGATCTCCAGCTCCTCAGGCCGTTGTACAACAGGTTTGCCGTACACCTGTGATTATGTGAGCTTATGGGGAAGCAGGAATAAAGAACCAAGAACCCAAAAGGCATCAGCATATGACTTTGGAAAGCATTTTTTAAATGACATGATTACAAGCCTCTCTCTACTCAAGGAATTCACATTATAAACCCTATAATTAAGCCTCATGCAAAAATGTGACTTGAAAGTTGGAAAACTACTTCACATCCTGCACCCTTGCTCTGCTCCTACTCAGCATGTCTCTTGTGTCTGCATCTGATCACAGCGTTTGGTCTCTGGGATTATAAAATTGCCACCTTCTATTCTCATTCTCTCCAACCATTTGCTTTTGGCAATTAGAAAGCAGATAATCTAGGCAAGATCAGCTACATAATTTGCGAGGCCTAGTGCAAAATTAAAATGCAGAGCCCCTTGTCAAAAAATTATGAAGAGTTTCAAGACAGCAACCACAGAGCTGAGTGTAGGGCCCTTCTGAACAGGGGACCCAGTAGGACTGCACAGACCACACATCCACCAGGCTGGCCTTGAACCTCAGCTTTAATGTAAAACAACTGGGCTAAGGTGTATTGGAGGTGGTACAGAGGGTGACAGAGGAGAAAGCACAGACTCATCACCATGTAAAACTTCTTAAAATAAAGGAAATATCTATTCCATTGTCTGACAAAATCATGCCTACCTAAATCCAGCCCGTGTGTGCCTATTACAATAGTCTACCTGTTATGCAGGTGGGTTAACCAGAGGTAACCAAAAGGGAACAGCTGCAACTACCATTAGCTAGAGGGAATGACAATTCCTGTTTTAAAAATGAAATGATGGGTGGATAGATATATCCGCTGTCTAGAAGATAAATTACTTAAAGTAAACACGCTCACAACCATTATGTGGAACACCCAGAGGAGGCAAATTGAGGGGTCCAAGTTTTGAGTCCATGGCACTTCAACCAAATGCTTGAGGTGAGAAGCAGTGATCAGCCAGCATCTTGGCTCCAGAGAGAAATCTCATTCACTTCAATTCTTCTGACACTGTGGGATGAACAACAGAAAACAGATGCCTGGAAGGCCCTATCGCTGACTTTAACCCCAACTTACCTACAAACTGGTTGGCCTGAGGAACTCCCTCAGAGAGGGAAGAAGCTGCGGAAAACCAAACCTTCATTCACTGCTCAATCCATTTTAATGCAGCCCATATTAATAACATTCAATAAATTTAAAACATACACACTCATATTCGGGAGGCCCCTTCTGAATCAGGAGCATACCTTGTGTAAGAACACATGATCTACAATACACAAGTAATTCACCTTAGATTGGAAAATCTCCACAGTACAATCATAACATGGGCTGAGATGTGAAAGTCATTTCACTCATGTCCAACTCTGTGCGACCCCATGGACTGTAGCCTGCCAGCCTCCTCTGCCCATGGGATTCTCCAGGCAAGAATACTGGAGTGGGTTGCCATTTCCTTCTCCAGGGCATCTTCCCTTCATTTTTAAACCCGTATCTCTTATGTCTCCTGCATTGGTAGGCGAATTCTTTACCACTAGTGCCACTTGGGAAGCCCCATGAAAAGTTCTAGGTAACTGAGATTTATTTAGATTTACCACTGGGGTCATTCTTTCAGCTCCTGAGCAGTCTGCTTAACCACCTTCAGGAGTTCTTTGCCTACTCTGGAAAAATTAGTAGAAACCCAGAATGTCACATTACAAGAGAAGCAACAGGCTTGTTCAGATATAACAGCATCTTAATATTATTCTATTGATAAAATTGTATTTTGTACATTTGCACTGCAAACACTTATGATCCTAATAGCTAATCTATTGTTATATGTCTATGAACTGGTTCCCTTGTACTGGGATGAAGGTAGAGAAGAGAGGTGGTCAGGAGAGACTTGATTCCAGCCATGCCTTCTTCCCATTCCTGTTAGTTTCATCTCTAAAAATGGCATTTAGAGGCATTCTTATTAACCCATATAGACTGAAGCAGAATAAAATGAAATGAAGTAGGAACAGGTCAGAGCTGGGAAAGAAACATTGGGAATTGGTAGGTGGTGTGTCCACTACATTTTTTAAACTAAGAGTTAAATGTAGTGTTTTTCAGAATATTTTACCAGTTCTACAGGGTAGTGTGGGGAGAAAGCAAGATCTGCTCTTTCAACTCACTAGCTCTGCTATCCTGAGAAATTCACCGAACCTCTCTACAGTTCAGGTTACCTATTTCTAGAACTGGAATACAAATACCTGCTTGTAGGCTTGTTCTTGGATTTAGTGAGTTAATATATTCTAGACCCAAAGCGCAGTTCCTGGCACACAGACAATGAATAAATGTCACTGTCTTTTATATTCTCTTTCCTTTGGTCTTCACCCTCCATTCTTCTTGGGATTACAAAAAAAAAGATGTAATTTTATCTCCCCAGAAAGTTATTACAATCTTTTTCAGAATGAAACAGGTATAAGAAGTATATTGTCTTATTCCTGAATTTAAGCTCTGACAGTTTTCAATATGTGTTCCTGGTACCAAAAGTTTATACCCAATGATTTTCATTTCTTACATTGCCAAATCACATACCTTCTTTAGCAGGAAGCAAATCAGCAGGAAACTTCTTGATATCCTGAGGGGCTATGCTTTAAGGCATTCTTGCACTTCAGTGACATGGGAATATTCCATACTGGAGCATGGTTCTAACAACAGTGTTCATTAACTTCATGGCTAGTGCCAAAGACATCCTGTAAAAAAGAAGTGATTTGCAATGTAAGGTTCTCATTATCTTTGGGCTCTTAAATTGCATTTTAGAAAATTCACAGAAATACACTGCTATATTCAAACACATGTGCACCCACAGACAACTGTTGAAAAGAGCTGCCACGGACCCTGGTACTTTTAGAAACTTTTAGAAACCAAATGGGACTAATCAACCCTACATGGATATAGCCAACTGTAAAGCAAGGTTTTAAGTGTGTTTCTTTATATGGTAATACGTTCCCACTTCTACCTTAAGTCCCTAAATGACCAATCTATTTCCTTGGAGATTGTATCTGTGGCAGATGCTACTAGCTGGCTATGTAATATATTTTCTTCTTTTTCTGTGGTAAATATAACCTCAGTTTTATTGGGTACAGCCAAATAAACATTATCTAACCTCCCTTGCAGCTAGAGGTGACCATGTGACACAGTTTCAGCCAGAGTGAACAGAAATTTTCTGGGATTATTGAGAAGGGTTTGTTTTCCTGGTAGAAGTGCCTTCACATTTCCCTTGTTGCTCACGCCTTCACCTGACTAGACGGCTGAAGCCACAGCAGCCATCCTGCCACCATGAGGGAAAGGCCAGGGGAAGGGCAGAAACTACAGCGTCAATGTTCACAGCATTCTTGAGGACTTCCCTAAATCATTTAAGTCGTTGTGATTTGGGTTCTCCTCTGAAAGCACTCCCAAACTGACACAGTATTCCTCTCATTTGGTCAGAAATTTTTTTAGATTAGTTTATTTGGCTATGGTTTTTCCAGTGGTCATGTATGGATGTGAGAGTTGGACTGTGAAGAAAGCTGAGTGCCAAAGAATTGATGCTTTTGAACTGTGGTGTTGGAGAAGACTCTTGAGAGTCCCTTGGACTGCAAGGAGATCCAACCAGTCCATTCTAAAGGAGATCAGCCCTGGGTGTTCTTTGGAAGGAATGATGCTAAAGCTGAAACTCCAGTACTTTAGCCACCTCATGCAAAGAGCTGACTCATTGGAAAAGACTCTGATGCTGGGAGGGATTAGGGGCAGGAGGAGAAGGGGACGACAGAGGATGAGATGGCTGGATGGCATCACTGACTTGATGGACGCAAGTCTGAGTGAACTCCGGGAGTTGGTGATGGACAGGGAGGCCTGGCGTGCTGCAGTTCATGGGGTCGCAAAGAGTCGGACACGACTGAGCGACTGAACTGATTCGGAGCACACATGCATAATGATATTCACTATATTCTGACTACAACACCTGTTGAGATGACCAAAAGAGAGTCTATGAGTATGTTTCAAAAAGTGTCTAAAAATGTTAATTAGTATAACAAGGAGGATGGTATATTCATCTCTCTAACTCCAAGAGCAGACACAATGCGTGAATGGTTGCTCATTATGCATTTAAGATACAGGATTTTTATTTATCAGATTAGCTTGAGGATAGTCACCTAATCAGCTAATATTCAGGCTTCTCTGGTGGCTCAGCGGTAAAGAATCGGCCTACAATGCAAGAGACCCAGCTTTGATCCCTGGGTCAGGAAGATTCCCCTGGAGAAGGAAATGGCAACCAACTCCAATATTCTTGCCTGAGAAATCCCATGTACAGAAGAGCCTGGTGGGCTACAGTCCATGGGATCTCAAGAGTCAGACACAACTTAATGACTAAATTGCAGAGGATAGGTCAGAAAGCAGAGACAAGTTCTGTCTATCCTGTAGAAGAATAGCAAATATGTAACATGCCTGCCTACATTCTCCTTTCATCTCTAATCACAGACATAATCAACCAACCAACCAATCCTCCCAATGAGAAAAAAAAATATTCTCAACATAGTGACTTAGAGAGTCACTATAAATCTTTCAATGTCTTAAAAACAAGTGACTATTTGTAACCTATAAGAAGGCAGCTGCCCTAATAATGGCAGGTCAAGGTCCACCAGGACTGAGCATGAGGCTGTTAAAGACAGCTCTGTAACAGAAGGAATAAAATGAATGATCAGGACCCTGGTGACGGAGAAATGACAGAGGGCGCCATCTGGGAACACAACTTCAGGACTAGAGGTCAGGCGTGGCAGTGGATGAAGGATGGCTGAGGTCCAAGAACAAGGAGGACTCACCCAGAAGGAGCCGAGTCACTTTATTCCTTCATCTCCACGTCTACCATCTCTTCACAGCCTTGCTCAACTCTCTATACAGGCATTCTTCTCAGTGTTTTCTGTCTTTTTTCTTCATCACCTTGTAATTCTCCCCATTGAGGGGTACCGTGATTCAGTAGAACTGGGTTGCAACCAGGCAGATCTCAATTCAAATACTAATCTTTTACAGGATGGGAAAAGTTGGGTGGATTGTTCAACCTCTCCATCTCTCCATCTGACCAAAGAGGACAACACCAGAGCCTCATAGGCTTGCGGTTAGCATGGTTAACTACAACTTAACTCAGGGTCAGGCTTACTGTAAAAGCTCTTCCTCAGCTGGAGTAACAGTTCGTTTGCCATCTCAGATTGTGGATGCATTGCCATCTCTCAAGAATAAAGAAGTTTCCAAAGATTCAGTATGGCTCCAGACATTTTATAAGGACTCAGCAAATATTCTAACTCATAAAATAAAGGAAGCTTATTTTGAGCAAGTTAAGTCATAGGTCTAGTTTGTACAAGGTAAATTGAATGAATACCCACAATAGTAACTTCACCCTGTTCTCAGACAACCAATGGCCATCCGACATATTGCAGTTTAATAAACTTTAATGGAAGGACCTTCAAATTTCACTTATATTTTCCAGTGAAATTCTATCTGCTCCAATAATTTTTAAACATATGGAATTTATTTTCCCTCACACCTGGCTGTATTTAATTTGTTATGAGAGGTTTCTGACTGTGTTATGTGACCTATTCCCATGACGCTGAAGAGTTAAATGTGTTTCCTGCTTTCTTGAATTCCAAATAAACTGAATAAAATAACCAATCCTTGGATACACAAATGTAATATCCTGAACCTACACACTCACACACAGACACACACACACACACACACACACACACACACCATGCTCCTGTTTTCTATCAACTTTCAGCTTGTAGGTATAAGGGACAGAAGTAATAAGAAGAAGGAAACTATGAATCACTTAAAGAGAATTACCTGAAATCTTCATATTGCAATTATTCTTAAATGCTCTCAACCATCCTAATAATTTAGTATGTTACTGATACCTAAATAACTTATTCAATTGATTTCTCTGTTTTTTTTCTTATGAGCTAACTAGTATGAATAATTAGAGTAGTACTTCAAATTTGAAAAGCAAAAATTGTTTTAGAAACATTAACAATAATAACATAATTCCTTATTCAAATGTGAGCAGTATATTTTGAAAATTCTTAAGCCTATCTTTGTAACTATTCAATACTCATTTTTTTAAAATCATGGCTATTCTGCACTCATGATACATCAATTCTACCAAATGAGGACAGTCTTATATTCCATTTCCACAATTTCAACTATTAAATGGTACCTTATAATACCAGAAATGTATGCAAATCGCATTCAGATCTAGTTTTGTAGGTGTAAAGGCAGTAGGGCTTCCCTGGTGGCTCAGCTTAAAGAATCCGCCTGCAGTGCAGGAGATCTGCTTTCAATCCTGGGGTTGGGAAGATCCCCTGGAGAAGGAAAAGGTTACCCATTCCAGTATCCTGGCCTAGAGAATTCCATAGACTGTATAGTCAGTCCATGAGATCACAAAGAGTCAGACATGACTGAGCGAATTTCACTTTCAAAGGCACATGGAACAGTGAACAAGCACCATCAGAGAAACTAGACATGTGAGATATAGTTCCTTCTACCATTTGCTGTAAACATAATTTAGATTAGTCATCTGTGTCTCTGGGCCCTAGTCAGTTCATGTATAAAGTGGGGTTAATAGTTAATCCAACTTGGGATTTCCCTGGTGGTCCAGTGATTAAGACTCCACGTTTCCACAGAAGGGGACACAAGTTCAGTACCTGGTCAGGGAATTAAGACCCCACATGGCAGAGTAAAAAAATAAAAAGAAGAGCTTAAGGGTATGATCTTTGTAGTGCTAATTATTAGCTGTGTATCCTAGGGCAAGTCACTTAATCTCTGGATCTCCTGTCTTCACTGAGAGGTGAATGTTATATAAATGCAATGATGCCCATAAGCCCTTGACACGGTCCCTGATCACACCCTGGTAGGGGTATGGTATGGGTCAGGTACCATGGTTTTTGCTCATTGATATACCCTGTCTGACACATGTGTACTTTATAAATAAGTATTGTTGAATTCTGAATGGTGCTGGGAAAACTGGACAGTTACATATTAAAAAGTGAAACTACATCATTCTTTAGCACCATACACAAAAAGAAGCTCAAAATGGATTAAAGACCTAAATGTGACCAGACACTATAACACTCCTAGAGGAAAACATAGGCAGAACACTCTCTGACATAAATCACAGAATAATAGAAATAAAAACAAAAATAAACAAATGAGATCTACTTAAACTCAAAAGCTTTTGCACAGCAAAGGAAAGAATAAACAAAATCAAAAGATAACCCACAGATTGGGAGAAAATATTTGCAAATGATGTGACTGACAAGGGATTAGTCTCCAAAATTTACAAATAGCTCACGACACTTAACAGTGTCAAAACAAACAACCCAATCAAAAAATGGGCAGAAGGCCTAAATAGACATTTCTCCAAAGAAGACATACATATGTCCAAGAGGCACATGAAAAGATGTTCAACATCTCTAATTATTAGAGAAATACAAATCAAAACTACAATGAGATACCAACTCACATAGGCCAGAATGGCTATCATCAAAAAACTCCACAAACAATAAATGCTGGAGAGGGTGGGAAGAGAAGGGACCCCTCATACACTGTTGGTGAGACTGTAAATTGGTATAGCCATTATGGAGAACAGTACGGAGGTTCCTTAAAAAACTAAAAATAGAGCTACCACATGACCCTGCAATCCCACTCCTGGGCATATATCCACAGAAAAAAACATGATCCAAAAGGATAGTACTGCTTACAGTAGGCAAGACATGGAAGCAACCTAAATGTCCATCGACAGAGAAACAGACAGAGAAGAAGTGCTGCATATATACAATGGGATGTTGCTCAGCCATTAAAAAGAATGAACTAATGCTATTTGCAGCAACATGGATGGACCTAGAGAGAGTGCCATACCGAGTGAAGCAGGTCAGAGAAGGAAAAATAGCGTATGACATCCCTTATATGTGGAACCTAAAAAGAAATGAAACAAGTGAACTTACAGAACAGAGAGACTCACAGACTTAGAGAACGAGGAAGGGATAGTTAGGGAGTTTGGGATGGACATGTACACACTGCTAAATTTAAAATGGATAACCAACAAGGACATACTATAGAGCACATGGAACTCTGCTCAGTGCTATGTGGCAGCTCGGATGGGAGGGGAGTTTGGGGGAGAATGGACACGTGTATATAAGTACAGCTGAACCCCTTAGCTGTTCATCTGAAACTATCACAACTTTGGTAATCAGGTATACCCCAACAGAAAATAATAAAAAGTTTTAAAATAAATATTGTTGAATTAATTTTAACTAAAATATCATCTGGAGTCACCCTTTAAAAATATGTAAGATTAACTCAAAATCCAATCTCTGTCAATGTCTTACTTACAAATTTTATAAATGTATGGAGTCATAGTATTCTCTCTGTCATGTGTGGTTCAGATTCCCATCCTCTGTTGTGTTTGTTTTGTTCTCCATTATAAGGTTTTTTTCTATTTCTCGATTACCACGGTTACCGTCCTTTGATTAGCTCCACCATACATAGACGCAATCCATAACACAAATAACCAGATACCATTCTCATGATTCATAGGAGCATTTAGAAGTATCAGAGAGATGGGGTAAATCACAGAGCTATACACAAGACAACTTACAGTTGACTGTCAAGCTTCTTTTAATAAAGTCCCTTGGCCACAGGATCTTCCTATCCTAATAAAAAAATTATTCCCAAGAAGTGATTGTGAGAACCCTTATATAAATTATTTAGAGTACATATACTTTATTGTTTTCTAATTTTAAAAATCTGATTTTAGCAGTTGTCATCAAAATCTTTCTTAGATGTATGACATTTGCTTGTTTACAAAGGCTTATTTATTTACCATGAGTAGGGATAAAAATAAAAGAGCTTAAATATTTCCCAACACTCCTTGAATTCACAAATACACAAATTTCCATCAGCCAGACATATCAGAACCCATCTGACAACAGGTACTGGAACTCTTTGATATGTATTCTGTACAACCTGTGCTAGACATCACAGGTTTCATTTCTGAAAGGTTCAGTAGTTTGTTTGGGAAAATGCCACTCAGAGAACCGAAAGAGCGTCTGTCTGGATCCAGAATTAGTATCTTACTCTCCATATGTATTGTCACTAGGAATTGTCTCGAGGAATGTAGCAGAGTGTTTTTCAAAATGTTCTTTTTGTAATTGAGTAACTGTTAAGTCTTAAAATGAGACTTTGAGGATATGGAAATGAAGTATGATAGTAAATATTCTTTCAACAAAATGAATTATTTACCATAAAAGAAAGTCTATTTCATGTTATTTCCCCTACTCTTGAGAATATGAAGGACGTGTTAGGTATTCTTACTCATGTATGGTAGGGTGGCTCAGACAGTAAAGTGTCTGCCTGCAATGCAGGAGACCCAGGTTCAATCCCTGGGTCGGGAAGATATCCTGGAGAAGGAAATGGCAACCCACTCCAGTACTCTTGCCTGGAAAATCCCATGGACAGAGGAGCCTGATAGGTTACAATCCGTGGAGTCTCAAAAAGTCAGACACGACTGAGCTACTTCACTTCACTTACTCCATGTGATGAATAAGAGCAATTCCCATCACCAAAGGATACCCGCACAAATTATCTACAAGGGATGCAGCCTGGAATGCTCTAAACCCAAGAGGAATTTTCCAAGCTCATAGAAGCAGTTTCAGTACTAGTCCTACACTCTTTCCTTTAGACAGATTCAGAGACCTAGGGTAGCGCTACTGGGGATGCAAGGACCACAAAGAGGTAACACTCTTTCAGAGAGGTAAGAATTGGAAAGTATCCTGAACCACATCTGCTCCCAAGAAACAGTCCAGGTTCACAGTAACGCTGTCTTATGCTTGCACATCACCTTTGTGAGCACAGCGATTCATTCAACAAACCATGTCTCTAAGGCATTGTGCTAGCTTTTCACAGGAGAGGCAGCAGAGTTGAGATCCTGGACTCTGGAGCTAGACTGCCTGGGTTCCAGTCTTGGGTCTGTGCTCACTGGCTCTGCAATTTGGGGCACATAGAGTTCCCTATGTGTCAGTGTACATGGGAGTCAACCAGAGAAACCACTTACTTCAAGAGGTAGAAATCAGGACGGGGGCAGTCTAGCAAAGAAAAGAAAGAGGGACACGATCAAAGTAGTATGCGAAAAGTGATGTGTTAAAATAGAACTATAAGGCAAATACCAATCCCCAAGAAGGTGGGGGTTAGGGCACATTTGCATCTGGAACACTCGGGTGATGGTAAAACCACTCTAAGGTAACAAAGCAAAGTGAGTGTCCTAGATGACACAGGGATGGAGTCTGAAGGAAGACTCAGGAATATTTATAAGTCCCATATAGATTCTATTGTGCTTTTCATCTTCTGAGTTATCTCCAAAATTTTAAAACATACAAGGAAATAATTTAAATATTATATTAATTTATATTACATACTATATGCATATATATATATATATGTATATATATCACACATCAATTTACTACATACCCTTGGATTTAGAACTACAACACCAGGTAAGCTTACTCTACTAAATTTGATTAGTCAGTGAGTCCATATCGCCCAAGATAGATCAAAATTGCTAGCATAGTAATCATACTGGCAAAGTATATATTCTTTCCCAAACATCATACAAATCACCTTTATGAAGACTTGTATTCAAAGTCTCCCAAATCCTGAAGCCCCCAGATCTTTGGGACAGAAATACACAACCTTCCCTAGTAGCCACATCAAGTTCCATTTATAGTATTGTTTTGATCACATTTCTCTCTCTCAGAAACCTAAAAATTCAACCCCAGCTCTGAGACAACCCATAAAAACTGTAGCAATAAAAGCAAAAAGTGCAAACTTTTAAAGTAGGTCTGAGAATGTTATTGTTTCCAAAAGGCAGAAATACAATGATATAAAACCCTGGTTAGAAGCAAGAAAACTGTTAGCAGTTGGCATGGAAATTACCCCATTATTTATTATTGTGATTAGGTGAGATGCTTAAGCCACATAACTCAATAGAGAATAACATCTATTTGATTGCATGGGTTGAGAGTCTGATCTATTATTATTAATTTGCCTTCACTCTAGCCACTAAGTGACTACTCCTTTGGATCATAAAAAGTAGTCCATGAATAACATAGGCAGGTTTTTACCCCATTCTCAATAAGATAATAAATTCCAGCTACTGTTTCAATAAAAGATTCAGCCACCTGCTTGGATATTTTTCTGCCACTGGGCTCAAAAGCAAACAAAACTGAGTCCAACTGGTGCACTGAGCAAATATTGCTCCTTCCCTGGGTTGTTAAATGATTCAGATACCAATAAGATTCCTCAATACCAGTGCTTAGAACTCCTCACTGACTTTTTGTTAAGCCTGTTCTCAAACTTCACCTGCATGCACAAGTGCCTGCTTCTGATTTTTCTGCTCCTTCCAAATATGAGGGTCTCTGCAGCCTCAGGGCCACCGTCATCTCTCATTCACTCTGCCTGGTACAGAGTCTAAGTTAATAACATTTAACCCCTGGATGCATGGAATTTAATATTAAGTCCTAAGGTCCAGTGGTCCAGATGCCATTGCTGGGCTCCTTAAAGACCTCCTGGACAATGGAAAGGATGTTTTTAGAGCTCCTGATCATGGGTCACAATTCAGGTTTGGACCTGGGTTCTACATAACAGCTAATCAGAACAAAGGCAAGTGACCTGGAAGGTTTAGCTTTATCACTTGTCCTAAATTTGCAGGAGTAGAGTCTGGATGCAGCAATAAGTAATGGTTAAGAACACAGACTCGGCTGTTAGACTGCCTGGGTACCAACTTTCATCAGCAAAGATTTCTAGCTAAATTTGGGCAGGTTTCTGGGGAATATTGAGTAGTATTCTTCCACTAAGTGTTGTTCAGGAAATTACTGATACGAGAATCAAAACCACCTACACAGCTTATTAGATTAAGCAGATTTCACTATTGCAATCTTTTCATCAATATAACTATTCCAGGAAACTCTTGCCTGGAAGATAATAGTTCTTTATTCCAAGAACTTTCTGAAAGACCAAATAACTCTTTCACAGAAAGCATCAAATGATGGTTTACACCTAGACTCCTTGTTTCTCAGTTCTCATTGCTGTGCCCGGTAATCCTAACCTTTCTGTCATGATCTTTTCCCAATCCTAATCAAGCCCCCTGACATGAAAGTTCTACCATAAACCAGTCTTCTAAAATTTCAGTAATATCCCAACATTGCCTCTCCCTCTCTGAGGCACTACTAAGACTCTGCCAGGGCAGTGCTCTCCCTTCAAGGGATTCTAAGCTTGAAGCAGGGACAACAGTTAGAGAAGCTGTTGGTTACTAATCAAGTCCTGGCCATTTTGCACCAATCTCTATAGAAGTTATTGTTTAGGTTCTTGGATTGTTATGAGAGACAGCAATCCGGCTTACTGCAAGTCTGACTTACAGCAAGTTGGCTTTCTGGGTTGTTTATTGTAGATAAGGGGGTTGGTTTCCTGGGAAGGCAGCGGGTCACAATCCTATTTTTACATATGATCGGGCCACCGCCCATTTGCATAGTCAATTTCTCAAAGCAAGATCTGTATTGGAGTTTGGTTCTATCTTGTTCTTTGGGGTCCATGGTATGGTTCTCACCATAGCATAAGGGTATAAATTTGCATAAATAAATGAACGACTTCATGGTGGATACTGGAAGTGAATCAGAGCTCAGTTAATTGTTAATAAGCTGATGTCATCTTGAAAGGAAAAAAAATGCATGAAATTCAAGTTAAGAACAGATAGTTTGGGGCACAAGAGGAGATATGGTGAAATCTCTTGTCATTGCTTCTTCAGTAATACCTTTGACATTTAAGTCTAGGTTCTGTTCCCTGAAAATTCTTCTTGATAAAAATTTACCTGGTCTTTTGGATTTGCTCAGAAAAAAAATATACAGCAAAATGAAATCTGACTGCTAATTTCAAAGCCTATATAGCCACGGAACAAGAAGTATGCAACATGAAGCTCTGCACAGACAGGACAAGACTACATATAGAGTCAAAGAGACCTCAGGGTATAGAGTGACAGAAAGACAAAAGATGGGGTGAGAAAGTGTCTTTGGTGACAGTTTTGGGGATGAATGCTACCCTACTCAATGGCTCCTGTATCTACAATTAAGTGCTCCAGAATCTGACCTCCATCTGCATTCCCGACCTCATTTCTTCATTCTCGGATAGAAAACTGGAAGTAAGCCAAGCTGGTTACTAAAACACACCTTGACATTTTTTTTTATCTTATTCATTTTTCTTCATCTATCCCTATATTGCCTGCCGTAAGTTCACATTTTCTTTCCCTTTTCAAGACAGTACCTATTCTACCCATCATTTTTAGCACAGTCCAAAGCCAATCAGTCTCTTAGAAGTTTTCTCAGACCAGCTGAGCTAAAAAATTACATCCCCAGCCTTGACATTTTGATGACACTTGTCGCCGTTACCATTTACTCACTACGAAGCACATGCTGCTTAGATTTGTTTCATTACCTTATCGTGTGTGAAAGCCTATTTCTACAACTTGACCAAAACAGGGAAGGGATAATGGCTTACTGTTCCTTGCATTACTACGGTCTCTATTTCAGAGTTTCACACATGGTAGGCAGAACAGTAAATGATGTCTTATTGTGGCAGTTATTAAGGGTCTCTGACCCTTGCTAGATGAGTTTGCATGTTAAGGCTTAACTCAAATTATAAACGTGGTACATGGTTTCCCTGAAATAAGCTCATAATATGTTTATTTATTATATATTAAATGAATTATTCCTATTAAAACAGTATTTATTTTCCTCCTCAGTATTAGCTAAATTTCAGGGGTTAATGAGTAACTGAAATGGGCTACTTAAATGAATGTCTCCTGTGTTTTCACTGATCACAATAAGACATTTTACACCCATTAAGTTTTCCATGTTTTTCCAAATACAGCAGTTTTAGTTTTATTTTAAGAAAAATTATCATTTAGGTAACCATCTGCCAGCACGTGTTTTTAGGTAACCTTTTTCCAATGATTCCGGTAAATTCTGCCAAACTGTGCACGAATATAGTCTATAATTCAGTTTTACCTGGATGGTTGTCCTAACTTTAATGTTTGTACTAACACAAGGAAAGTTGTTTTGGTTATTCCTCAAATTCTTAATACTAACAATCATTTTTCCTACTCAAAGCTTAGGGTTTAATCCCCATTCTCTGTTCCATTTATGTAAGATATGGTTCAAAATGTCTCATTTTTAAAGTTGATTTCTAGAAAATTTAGTCAACTTTTATTAATTATGTACATCCTTGTTATTGAATCCAAACCTTACATAAATTAAGTCTACCTAAAAATTCTACCTTTATAGTTGATGTTTGGCAGTTTATGATTGGTTGGTTGAATTGTGAAGTAAATGAACCAATTATTTTGGCACCTGGTGTATGTGTATGGAAATTCACAAGGGGATGGTATTTTAAAGGGCAGGATAATAATAAGCTAAGATTCCCTAAAGATCCTATTTTGTCATTTGCAGACTGAAGAATGAGTGTCTGCAAAAGAACCACTCACTCAGCCTTAGGCATCGTATAGCCCGGCTGGACCATCACATATCTATAATTAGAGCCTTCATCATCAATCAGCAATTATAGCAGATGAGAAGATAGAAGCTAATGATGCCAGTCCAGACAATTGCCAAATACATTCAGATAAGCTGCAGCATCTGACTGAATTGCCAGATAATTTTAAGAATTGCAATAAAGTTCCCCTACTTTAACAATAAAAGTGAAAAGAAAGCACTTGAAAACTATAACAACAGACACATTTTTGTAAACAAATACTGGAAATAGAGTTTTATTGTGAAGATTGGGGAGTAAAGGTTGGTTATTTTTTTAATTTAAAATAAACATATCAATCAAAACTAGCAGAGGCAAATGAAAATAATGTGAGTAAATTATGGACATTGAAAAATGGAAAGAAGGAGAAACAGTCAGGAAATTTGCATGGAAAATCAATTTCTTTGTCTGAACAAAAAATTAAGCTAGCATAAGAATGAAAACAAATCCTAGTGGATAAAACCACAGTAGAATTGTTTTGTGTGAGGTAACATCTGCTGAGCCCAGAAAGCCTACCAAAGACACTAGTTCATAATAAACACCTTTTTGTTGGTGCTGCCACAAGGAGCACATTAGTGAATTTCCCTTAACACAACTGGTGAATTTGTTTGGAAAAAAAGAGAAACCCACACTAAAGTCATTAAATCATATCTAAAATTCAAAAAGAGAATCAGCTTTTTCAAAGAAACCAAAGCTGTATAAATCTAGATTCCTATGTATGTAATCCTGGACCTGATTTAGGTAATACATGACTGCATTTAGAATATGCCCCACAAATATAAATAACATTCTATGCATACAATAAAGAAACAGAGATATTGTTTAAATATGTATTCTTTTAACACTGAAGTAACATTTGAAATGTATGAAAAGCTGATATAAAAAGAATAACAATATTATTAATAATAGTGATGTTACTGTGTCCTGTGAGAAGTTGCTTCAGTCGTGTCCGACTCTTTGCAACCTCATAGACTGTAGCCCTCCAGGCTCCTCTGTTATGGGATTCCCCAGGCAAGAATACAGGAGTGGGTTGCCATTTACTCCTCCAGGAGATCTTCCAAATCCAGTGATCAAACCCATATCTCTTATGTCTTCTGCATTGGCAGGCGGGTTCTTTACCACTAGCACCCCCTGGGAAGATAACATTTATCATATGAGTGCTATGCTTTAGTCACTGAGCTGTGCTTCTGAGTCATTATTGCCTGGGCAGATATAACGCAAAATACTTTAGCAAGCATATTGCTAGTAGAGTTAGGAAACACTTGCTTTGTGGGAAGAAGAAAAGACAAAAGAGGAGATTGGAGCAAACTGGAACCAAAGCTTATGATTTGGTCTTAGTGTTATTTAAATAACTGGGAAGGGATGAGAAAGAAACAGTGAAACAGAATAGTATAATGAAGTCACTTGGAGCCAGGGAAATGCTTCTGAAGGAATCTTTGGGGTGTAAGTGTTTTCCTATCATCAGTTCAGTTCAGTTCAGTCTCAGTCATGTCCGACTCTTTGCAACCCCATGAATCACAGCACACCAGGCCTCCCTGTCCATCACCAACTCCCAGAGTTCACTCAAACAAACTCATGTCCATCGAGTCAGTGATGCCATCCAGCTATCTCATCCTCTGTCGTACCCTTCTCCCCCTGCCCCCAATCCCTCCCAGCATCAGGGTCTTTTCCAATGAGTCAACTCTTTGCATGCGGCGGCAAAAGTACCGGAGTTTCAGCTACAACATCTGTCCTTCCAATGAACACCCAGGACTGATCTCCTTTAGAGTGGACTGGTTGGATCTCCTTGCAGTCCAAGGGACTCTCAAGAGTCTTCTCCAACACCACAGTTCAAAAGCATCAATTCTTTGGCACTCAGCTTTCTTCACAGTCCAACTCTCACATCCATACATGACCACTGGAAAAAACATAGCCTTGACTAGACAGACGTTTGTTGGCAAAGTAATATCTCTGCTTTTTAATAAGCTATCTAGGTTGGTCATAACTTTCCTTCCAAGGAGTAAGCGTCTTTTAATTTCATGGCTGCAATCACCATCTGCAGTGATTTTGGAGCTCCAAAAAGTAAAGTCTGACACTGTTTCCACTGTTTCCCCATCTATTTGCCATGAAGTAATGGGACCAGATGCCATGATCTTCGTTTTCTGAATGTTGAGCATTAAGCCAACTTTTTCACTCTCCTCTTTCACTTTCATCAAGAGGCTTTTAGTTCCTCTTCACTTTCTGCCATAAGGGTGGTGCCATCTGCATATCTGAGGTTATTGATATTTCTCCCGGCAATCTTGATTCCAGCCTGTGCTTCTTTCAGGCAAGCATTTCTCATGATGTACTCTGAATATAAGTTAAATATCCTATCATATTGGCTGTCTAAGGTACACATAGGCTTCCCAGGCAGTGCTAGTGGTAAAGAACTCACCTGCCAATACAGGAGACATAAGAGACATGGGTTCAATTCCTGGGTTAGGAAAACTCCATGGATTGGCAATCCACTCCAGTATTCTTGCCTGGAGAATTCCATGGACAGAGGAGACTGAAGGGCTACAGTCCATAGGGTTGCAAAAAGTAAGATACAACTCAAGCAACCTAGCATGAACACACGCAAGCAAGGTATACATATGACATTAGTAAAATCACTGGGCCAAGTGTGAAGACCTCTCCTCTGCTGTGTGACACTCCTGTCATCATTAGGGTCATAGCTCTCAGGGGTTTGAGGGCCAATAAGCATCATTGGTGCCTCCCCAGTGCCACAGAACTCAGAAGTCTAAGAAGTAAGACCAACAACGTATTAATTTTGTCAATCCCAAGGCTAGCTTTATTTCTGCACTAGAGAAGAAATGGGAGGGAATTCTTTTCCTGACTAGGGATTAGAACCATAATTTTGGAACTCTCAAAAACTTAATTCAGAAAGCCCTGGTTACACATTCCTTTAACCCACCTGCTTAACTGAGTCCCCCAGCTCTCCTCACTAGGAATCCGGTAACTCTCATAAAACCTATGTGTTTTATGCCCTTTGTAATTGTAGGAACCACAAATGGTTGCCTCTAGGTTAGTTTTGCACCAGTTCTTCCCTATAACTTAACAGTGAAATATTGCAAATGTGTACATTCCCACAGAAGTCAAGATAGTCAACAGTTGTGGGTTTGGATGTTGAACACTAAAAAACTAATTGCCAGATCTCTTATCTGAGCTCTCTTTCCTAATAGAAATGAAAGTTTTATCTGGAATCTTCTTTTTTCTTCAAGTGTTACTTATTTCTAGTAAAAACTTGACTAAGTTTCATGCATAGATATTTCACTCTGGGAAAAATTTATTATAAGCATTTAAATGTATATTTGGGAGTCCTAGTTCAAGGGAGCAACAATTTCCTCATTCAATTGACTGAACAGCTGAGAAATATAGAGTTTTTTTCTATTACATCAATTAGGATTTATTTTACTTGTCAGAAAATTAAATTCCCAACTCAAATGATCTTTAACACATAGGAATAAACTCCCTCAAAGTAATGTAAAAATTCAGAACATTTTGGATTTCCAGCAAGAGATGATGCAGTAACCCAGGCATGTTACAAAGGAGTGGGTTGTCACTCCATCTCTAGGCTCCATCTTGCATGATACTGCCTCACCCTCTGTCTTGTTCCAGATCCAAGAAGGCTACTCTTATCTAGGCTTCATTTTCTTCCCTTGAACATGGAACAAAAGTCTTGAGCTTCACTGTGAGTAAACCAGTTTGGTCGGGTCCTGTCCAAAATTAACCACTGTGGTCAAGGGGAAGGCACTTGCCCAGAGGGGTTAACCCACCCTAAGTTACATCATTGTTGTCGCCACGTCTGGACCACATCAGAACTCAGTGATGCAGGGGCTTCCCTGTTGTTTCAGTGTTTAAGACTCTGTGTTCCCAATGCAGGTTTGATCCCTGCTCAGGGAGCTAGATCCCACATACTACAATTAAGATGCCACACAACCAAATAATTTTTTTTTAAGAACTCAGTGACACATAGTAGTGGTTCTCAAGTCACAAATTAGAAACAGTAAACTAGAAATCCTAAGAGTTTCCAGCCATAAATGTCTTTTTAAAGAGATCCGGATAGGCCTCTTTCATTAGATCAATTATCATTTGATCCCTTATGGCTTTTCAGGGTCTAGAAGGATTTAAACTGGGTAATATATAGCTGTACGGGGAAACAAAACAATATGACACAGGCTGAAAGGAAAGAGAAGCTTTGAACAGGTTAGGACAAAAAGAATGAGAAATCTTGTGGAATAGTTCTTGTAAAACAATAAGTCAAGGAATATTTATAACCAGTGCTGGAAAATGCATTGATTACAAATATTGGATTTAGACTTCTGTTGGAACAGGAGTCCAGGTGACTCAAAACAAAAGAAAGTTATTCTCTCACAGTTATGGACCCTGAGAAGTCCAAATCCAAGGTGTTAGCAGGGTCGTCCTCCCTCTGAAACTTGTGGAGGACCCCTTCCTAGTCTCTTCTAGGTTCATGGTTGTTAGCAATCATTGGCATTCCCGGGCTTGCAGCTGTGTAACTCCAGTCTCTGCCTTCATCGTCACAAGAGTTTCCTGTGCCTTCTGTCTTTACATGGCTGTCTTATATTATATTATATTGGATTAGGGGTTTGCCCCACTTCAGGAAACTTCTTAACTAATTACATCCATAACAACCCTATTTCTAAGTAAGGACACATTCTGAGGACTGGAGGATAGGACTTCAACATATCTTGTTTGGGGGGAGGGGACACATTTCAACTCATAACAGTAACAGATGCTAAGTAGCATAAGGGAAATTTAGCAAAATACAAAACTCCTAATGAAGAGACAAAGATATACACAGACACACACACACACACACAAACACACACACTATATATATATATATATATATATACATAAAGAGGAGAGTGAAAAAGTTGGCTTAGCTCAACATTCAGAAAACGAAGATCATGGCATCTGGTCCCATCACTTCATGGCAAATAGATGGGGAAACAGTGGCTCACTTTATATTTCTGGGCTCCAAAATCACTGCAGATAGTGATTGCAGCCATGAAATTAAAAGACACTTGCTCCTTGGAAGGAAATTTATGACCAACCTACACAGCATGCTGAAAAGCAGAGACATTGCTTTGTCAACAAAGGTCTGTCTAGTCAAGGCTATGGTTTTACCAGTGGTCATGTATGGATGTGAGAGTTGGACTATAAAGAAAGCTGAGAACCAAAGAATTGATGCTTTTGAACTGTGGTGTTGAAGAAGACTCTTGAGAGTCCCTTGGACTGCAAGGAGATCCAACCAGTCCATCCTAAAGGAGATCAGTCCTGGGTGTTCATTGGAAAGACTGATGTTGAAGCTGAAACTCCAATACTTTGGCTACCTGATGTGAAGAGCTGACTCATTTGAAAAGACCCTGATGCTGGGAAAGATTGAGGGCAGGTGGAGAAGGGGATGACAGAGAATGAGATGGTTGGATGGCTTCACCAACTCAATGGACATGGCTTTGGGTGGACTCCAGGAGTTGGTGATGGACAGGGAGGCCTGGCATGCTGTGGTTCATGGGGTCGCAAAGAATTGGAAACAACTGAGCAACTGAACTTAACTGAACTGATATATATATATATATATAGTTCTCTAAATTTGGAAAGATGCAAAAATTTCCTATCTATATCATATGTAGCTAGATCTCCAGATGTGTTCAAGAAGTCTTAGTTCAATCAATGACTCTGCAGATAAACCCCAAAGTCAAAACTAACTTACAGTTGTGAGAATACAAATGGTCAAGCTCAAGAAATTATATTTTGCTACCAAACATTTGAGCCATGTTTGGTTCATTAAAGAAGAAACTATATATATATATAGCAATAGCAAAAGCAAATAGAAAATCACTCGTCATAAAGACCTTTAAGTTCATTAACCATATGATGAAAAAAAAAATCAGAGGAACAACAATATTTGCTGTTTAGATAGCATTGTTTGCTTTTTAGGGAAAGAAAAGAATTGTAAAGGGAAAACATGTCTAAAATTCTAGACCAAAATAAATTTTTAGCTTCTCTCTTTAATCACATTTGTATATCTTTAAATAAAGTTTGTCTTCTTGAAAAAGTTAATATGCTAAGTTGTATAATCTTCCCCAATCAATGAGCAAATTCATACATAATGCTCAGACTTATTTTAAGTTTTTATTTTCAAAATCAAATTAACAAGGGATTTAATGTATGTGTGTGTGTATATGTGTGTAAAATATATCAAAACTGTAAAATAAGAAATTCATTCTGTTGCAAGATTAAACAGAGAGGAAAATACAATAGGAAGAAAAGGGCCTTGAAATTTAGTCATATTCAAGAGCATTTCTAGTTTAAAAATGTCTTTATTAGAATTTAGAATAAGATACTTGATTGCCACATATGACCTACATAGAATACTATACTAAGAAATACATCTAAACGACTTACACTAGCTTTACATTCTGCTTTCTATAATCCATTTGTTAGTTTATATCTATAGAGTCTGAGGCAAGTTCCTCTAGTCATGAGCACTCAAGTATGCACAGCCAGCAATCTGGCCTTGAAAAAGCATAACAGCTTTAATGAGCAGGAAATCAATTAGGAATTTTGACACATGGTGATAGGCTTAAACAATCAAGCCAGTCCTTAGCTAGGAGGCTCTGCTTTTAATATGACAATGAAATTGACTATGTCACTTCAACCTTCTAATGGCTTGGAGCAACACCATTCAATGCCCATCACCAACTCAATCTTCCTTTCTAGGGAAAGCATGTGGCTGCAGGCTGACTGGTATTCATGTTCTGGATCAGCTATAATTATATGGGTGTGATTTATTGGTTTTCTATCTATTGTTTTCTGTTTACACTAGAAATAATGCAATTTGTTTTCCTTCTGAAACTCCCAAAGTGAGCTGCACTAAAGTGATGCGTGCTTAACTCATATAGATGATTCAAACTGTCAGTGATCAAAAAAGTCACTTGAATGCATAATTCATGACAGTGAATGAATTCCTCTTCCTCCCTAATTATTTGGTCTAGACTATTGTTAATATTGCTTTTCTCTACCTGTGATTCTACCATCTTATGTCTGAGGAAGATGCTCAAAAATATGGCAAGAAGTGGAAGAAATCAGTCTGGGAAGTTTTTAATTGAGTAAGTAACCAAAAATGATGTGCCATAGTCAGATCAGTCAGAATTCTATGGGCATTTTACAGTTTTTAAGATTCCTAAGAGATACGGTAATATGTCTTGTCCTCCGAAGTAGAAATGCAGGCAGTCCACCCACACATGATCAAATCTGCTCTTTATTCCCTACTCATTTGAGTCACATTTTTTCATCACCCATGCTGGGTACCATCAATGTGGACAAGACAGAACATACAATTCCTAGTTTTAGGGAGGACATGATCGATAAGAAATTCTTCAGTTCCTGCTTGCCTGCCCACCCCACCTCATCCATTTTCTTATCCACTGTGTGCTTTTGAATATACCAATCTTTACCCCAGTTTGATTTGTAAGCAAGCTCAATAAATACTTTTTATTTTAAAGGGCAGTGGTTTGGAAGCGAAATAGTACCTGTCTCACTGTCAACAGAAAACTATACCATTAAAAACTATAATATCTTTTTTTCTGATTACAAAACAATACCTAAATACCAAGAAAAAAAACTTGGAAAATATGGGAAACAAAAAAATAAAAATCCCTTTCAATCCAAACTCTAAGAAAGTCATAGGAAAGCTTCAGTTATTTCTTTTCAGATGTTGACTTTATCACATCTTCATTTTTTCACCTAATATAGAAGAATTATTTTCTCATATGCTGAATTATTTGAAAAAAAATCATCTTACAGATTGATAATTTCCCATGTATAATTTATTTAATCATTTTCCAATGATCACTCTAATGCAAAATGGTCAATTTTAAAACAACAGAGAAAATGGCTTCATTTTTATGTTATGGTTCTTTCAGTAAAAGGTAGAAAAAAATGGAATACCTTCTCTCTTTTTCTTAGTTGCAGTTTTTTAAGCTATCATATAAATCAAGATACAATCCTTTTTCTCTTCTCTTTCCTTGGCGTCTGTATAATGTCTGTTGAGGCCCACCTCTGACATTTATGATTGTAGATATAACACAGATGGCAGGAAAGAGACATTGGGCAGAAAGCTAGTTCCTATCTGCCCTGGGGAGCTAATTTGCTCTGTCTTCATAAAGGTAGGCCAAAGCTATGTAGCAAACACTTGTGTAAAGTTTAAGGCATGGCCTATATGGCATACAGAACATGGGAAAGTAAAAACTAATTACTAGGTGGCAAAAGAAAGAAAAAAGTAATGGGATTCAGGGCACACTACCAAATATGACACTTTGATACACTGAATGTCTTAAGCTAAAGGAATTTAAGAAAACAGCCACAGAAGGTTATGCTGACATCCTCACCATCAGTATCCTTCTTTGAAACAGGTCATAAAACTCTCCCAGGAGAGGTATCCTCCCAATATCTGGAAGAAACATGCATCCTTATCTCCAAAGACAAAGGGATGCCAAGAAGAATCCTAACAGACAAGCCTTGATAAGCCTTTCTCAGTTTGCTACAATTATCTCATATTCCTTAACCTATCCTATTCTTCCTCAACTGTCCACTCTTCATCAAACCCAGCACAAAACACTCATGTCTAACAGTTTCTGTGGGTCTTCATTTCCTTACAAAGACTTCCATGTCATGTAAAAATTACAGTAAATAAATGTGTATGCTTTTATCCTGTCATAATTGGTCTTTATGAGTTTAATTTTCAGACCGCACAAGGGACCCTAATAAAGTTGAGGAAAATTTTATCATCTCTCACAAGAAAGAGAGAGAGAGAGTAAAGGAAGGAAGGAAGGGAAGGAAAGGAGAGAAGAGGAAAAAAGTAGAGGGGAACAAAGCACATGAGATAAGGTAGGTATCTGCCAGCTGTGACTCCAGAATTTACTTGCTGTGTGACATTGAATAAGAATTACTCTCAATTATCTTCCAAAACCTCCACAGCCTTCAGTTTCCTTCTCTATATAATGGACACAATAACCATACCTACTGGATGGGTTACTTTGAAGGTTAAAGGACTAAAGTTAAATGCATAATAAAAGTGTGATGCATAATGAAAACAAGATGTATTCTAATTATTACTATCACTTCTATATTGGAAATTTTTATTTTAAAAATAAATTGGCTAGAGTTGACACTTCCTCTTTAAAGGGATACACCTGCACAATTACAGGTAAGTGACTGGACTACCTGACCAATCACATAAAACCTTTGAATGAACACCTCTCAGAGGTATCCATTGTCATTCTTGGAGGGTTACTTAGGTGCACTTGTTAAGAATGACATTTCCTGGAATCCATCGTCTATATTTCCTGGTGCAGAATTGGGAGAGAGACACAAGATCCAAAATCGCTATTTTTAAACCTGTTTCTAGGTGATCTTTATACAAGCTAAAGTTTCAGAAACTCTAACACATCTTCACCCAGAAAAACATTTAAACAAAAATCTTCCAATGAATATTGCATTCGTTGCTACAGCAAATTCAGAGTGATTGGTGCTTACAAAAATGTCATTGGACAGGGTGCATTCCAAATCAGCCCTGTGAATTATTTACAGAGGAGTGGGTATAGACTGAAGGATTTTTATATAATCTTTGCAATATTCCAAAACATTTTATGAAATTACTAGGAAAGAGTTTTGCCAATCATAAACAAGTCGCCTACTTTCCCAAACACTACCACCCACTACATACACACATAAAATCAAGATCAGCTGCCTGGAAATGTCGTATTTTCTCCATCAATTGATATTGGTAGAGAAAAAAATAAAAAATGAGACATTCTAATTAAATTACTCTGCTTACTCTTGTTCAGAAAATATCACTTACTTCATCAAGAATTTAAAAATAAATTCCTCTAGAAAGTGTATCTTTGAAAGAAAATTACAGAATCAGAATTGCGAAGCTATCAGTTTGGTTCAGTTGAGTCACTTAGTCGTGTCCAACTCTTTGCAACCCATGGACTGCAGCACACAAGGCTCCCTTGTCCATCACCAACTCCTGGAGCTTGCTCAAATGCATGTCCATCGAGTTGGTGACGCCATCCAACCATCTCATTCTCCTTTGTCCCCTTTTCCTGCCTTCAATCTTGCCCAGCATCAGGGTCTTTTCCAATAAGTCAGTTCTTCGCATCAGGTGGCCAAAGGATTGGAGCTTTAGCTTCAGCATCAGTCCTTCCAATGAATATTCAGGACTGATTTCCTTTAGTATGGACTGGTTGGATCTCCTTGCAGTCCAAGGGACTCTCAAGAGTCCTTTCCAACACCACAGTTCAAAAGCATCAGCTTTTCAGCACTCAGCTTTCTTTATAGTCCAAATCTTTTATACACACGAACCACCATAAAAACCATAGCTTTGACTATATGGACTTTTGTCAGCAAAGTAATGTCTCTGCTTTTTAATATACTGTCTAGGTTGGTCATAACTTTTCTCCCAAGGAGCAAGCATCTTTTAATTTCATGACTACAGTCACCATCTGCATTGATTTTGGAGCCTAAGAAAATAAAATCTGCCATGGTTTCCATTATTTCCCCATCTATTTCCCATCTATTTCCCATCTATTTCCCATGAAGTGATGGGACCAGATGCCATGATCTTCGTTTTCTGAATGTTGAGCTTTAAGCCAGCTTTTTCACTTTCCTCTTTCATCTTCATCAAGAGGCTCTTCAGTTTCTCTTCACTTCCTGCCATAAGGGTGGTATCATCTGCTTATCTGAGGTTATTGATATTTCTTCCTGCCTTCTTGATTCCAGCTTGTGCTTCATCCAGCCTGGCATTTCACATGATGTACTCTGCATATAAGCTAATCAGTAGGATGACAATATACAGCCTTGACGTACTCCTTTCCCAATTTGGAAACAGTCTCTTGTTCCATGTCCAATTCTAACTGTTGCTTCCTGACCTGCATACAGATTTCTCAGGAGGCAGGTTGGGTGGTCTGGTATTCCCATCTCTTTCAGAATTTTCCACAGTTTTTTGTGATCCACACAGTCAAAGGCTTTGGCATCATCAATAAAGCAGAAGTAGATGTTTTCTGGAACTCTGTTGCTTTTTTGATGATCCAACTGATGTTGGCAATTTGACCTCTGGTTCCTCTGCCTTTTCTAAATCCAGCTTGAACATCTGGAAGTTCACGGTTCCTATACTGTTGAAGCCTGACTTGGAGAATTTTGAGCATTACTTTGCTAGCATGTGAGATGAGTGCAGTTGTGCCATAGCTTGAACATTCTTTGGTATTGCCTTTCTTTGGAATTGGAATGAAAACTGTCTTTTTCCAGTCCTATGGCCACTGCTGAGTTTTCCAAATTTGCTGGCATATTGAGTATAGCACTTTCACAGCATCATCTTTCAGGATTTGAAATAGCTCAACTAGAAGTCCATCACTTCCATTAATTTTGTTCATAGTGATGCTTCCTAGTCAAGTGATGCCCACTTGACTTCGCAGTCCAGTATGTCTGGCTCTAGGTGAGTGATCACACCATCATGGTTGTGGATCATTAAGATCTTTTCTGTACAGTTCGGTGTATTCTTGCCACCTTTTCTAAATATCTTCTTCTGTTAGGTCCATACCATTTCTGTCCTTTATTGCGCCCATCTTTGCATGAAATGTTCCTTTGGTATCTCTAATTTTCTTGAAGAGATCTCTAGTCTTTCCCATTCCATTATTATCCTCTATTTCTTCACACTGATCACTGAGGATGGCTTTCTTATGTCTCCTTGCTATTCTTTGGAACTCTGCATTCAGATGAGTTTATTTTTCCTTTTCCCTTTGTCTATCACTTCTCTTCTTTTCTCATCTATTTTTAAGCCTCCTCAGAAAACGATTTTGTCTTTTGACATTTCTTTTTCTTGGGGATGGTTTTGATCACTGCCTCTTGTACAATGTCATGAACCTCCATCCATAGGTCTTCAGGCTCTCTGTCTATCAGATCTAACCCCTTGAATCTATTTGTCACTTTCACTGTATAATCATAAGAGACTTGATTTAGGTCGTATCTGAATAGTCTAGTGGTTTTCCCTATTTTCTTCAATTTAAGTCTGAATTTTGCAATAAGGTGTTCATGATCTGAGCCACAGTCAGCTCCTGGTCTTGTTTTTGCTGACTGTATAGAGCTTCTCCATCTTCGGCTGCAAAGAATATAATCAATCTGATTTTAACATTGACCATCTGGTGATGTCCATGTGTAGAGTTGTCTCTTGTGTTGTTGGAAGAGAGTTTGCTATGACCAGTGCATTCTCTTGGCAAAACTCTATTAGCCTTTGCCCTGCTTCATTTTGTACTCCAAGGCCATATTTGCCTGTTATTCTAGGTATCTCTTGACTTCCTACTTTTGCATTCCAGTCCCCTTTGATGAAAAGGACATCTTTTTTGGGTATTAACTCTAGAAGGTCTTGTAGATCATCATAGAACCTTTCAACTTCCACTTCTTCAGCATTAGTGGTTGGGGCAAAGACTTGGATTACTGTGATATTGAATGGTTTGTCTTGCAAATGAACAGAGATCATTCTGTCATTTTTGATACTGCAAAGCTATACAGGACATAATAAAGACTTCAGCTTATCAAGGAGGAGCGAAGTTTCTCCCTCAACCTTCCCTGAGTTCTGTGGAGTTCTGTAATAAATTTTCTCTTATTATAGAACCTTGAGTTCTCTAATAGAATTGACACAAGACAGATTCAGTTCAGTTCAGTTCAGTCGCACAGTCATGTCAAACGCTTTGCAACCCCATGAACCTCAGTACACCAGGCCTCCGTGTCCATCATCAACTCCTGGAGTCTATCCAAACTCATGTCCATTGAGTCAGTGATGCCTTCCAACCATCTCATCCTCTGCTGTCCCCTTCTCCTCCAGCCCTCAATCTTTCCCAGCATTAGGGTCTTTTCAAATGAATCAGCTTTTCACATCAGGTGGCCAAAGTATTGGAGTTTCAGCTTCAGCATCAGTCCTTCCAATGAACACTCAGGACTGATCTCCTTTAGGATGAACTGGTTGGATCTCCTTGCAGTCCAAGGGACTCTAAAGAGTCTTCAACACCACAGTTCAAAAGCATCAATTCTTCGGCGCTCAGTTTTCTTTATAGTCCAACTCACATCCATAGATGACTAGTGGAAAAACCATAGCCTTGACTAGAAGGACCTTTGTTGACAAAATAATGTCTCTGCTTTTTAATATGCTGTCTAAGTTGGTCATAACTTTCCTTCCAAGGAGTAAGCATCTTTTAATTTCATGGCTGCAGTCACCACCTGCAGTGATTTTTAAGCACCCCAAAATAAAGTCTGCCACTGTTTCTCCATCTATTTGCCATGAAGTGATGGGACTGGATGCCATGATCTTAGTTTTCTGAATGTTGAGCTTTAAGCCAGCTTTTTCACTCTCCTCTTTCACTTTCATCAAGAAGCTCTTTAATTTTTCTTCACATTCTGCCATAAGGGTAGTGTCATCTGCATATCCAAGGTTATTGATATTTCTCCCAGCAATCTTAATTCCAGCCTGTGCTGCTTCCAGCCCAGTGTTTCTCATGATGTAGTCTGCATATAAGTTAAATAAAAAGGATGACAATATACAGCCTTGATGATTAACTGAAGAAAAAGAAACAACTTTAATTCTCTGAACAAGACAGGGCTCACAGAAATGAGACCTAAGAAGTGGCCAAAGTAGGCAACATTTATTTTATTATACCAAAGCAACAACAACAACAACAACAACAACAACCAGTAAATTTGAGAGGAACTGACAAGACAGAGAAATGTTAGAAACAGGTTTGGTATGCTTAACTGGTAAGGAATTTCAGCAAATTTTGGCTTATACGGTAACTTAGTAAAGAAGTTTCAAGATCTGTTTACACAGACTTCATGGTCCTTAATGCCTTTCTTGGCGATAAGGGTATCTTTCTACCTCCTGGTACATGAAGGGCATGTTTCACATGAGAGGCTTCTTTTCCCTACTTTCATGGAAACAGAGAAGAGGATCAACATCCTCTTTCATCAGTTGCTTCTTAAGGATCTTTAATTCAAAATAATCAATAAGCATTGAGGCATATTTTGAGACTGTGCTCCAACAGCGCGTTAGTTAGTGCTGCGTAGCGGCTACTACTTGGGCTCAGCAATCAGATTGCCTTCCAGATGCTAGTCTTGTCACCACTGGACCCGAGCTGGTGACCTCACTGCCTTGATTTCTCAGTTGTGATGTGGGGCTGACTATTCTGTCTCACAGGGCCGTGCTAAGGCCATAAGTATTCAGTGTGTCTAACATGCATAGAATATCTCCAGTGTGTCTAACATGCATAGAATATCTCTGACAAACACTAAGTACTAAGAAGATGTTAATTATTATCTTTTTTTTTTTTATTGCTCCAACAATCTCATCTTACTGCTATGAAAACTAAGTAAAGCTAAACAATTTACCCAGGTCACACAAGAGAAAAGCCAGAACCAAGACCTAGTATTCCAAACTTGACATATATCTTTTCCCAGTACCCTGCTGAATGGTCAGAAGATAATTCTGTTTTTATTGATTCATACTTAAACCTCATGCATTGCCCTAAAACCTATAAATTACCAAATGAACTGTTAAAAATAATTTTGCTTCCCCATGATATGTCTAAAAATTGTTACCACAGTAGTGACTCTGCTCTTGAAAAAAAATGATTTCTTAAATAATCTAGTTCAGAAGAGTTTTGCAAATCTCATATGCAAAGCTCATTTAGAGCTATGAAAGCCCATATTGATATTATTGAAACATGGAATCTAAGAAATCAATCATGGCAAATGAATTGTGGTGTCACCTTGCTGTGGCTCATAATTGTGTTCTTTTCATGTATGCTAATTGCTTGATCACCTATTGTAGCACAGCCCTAATTTTATTCATAGTTTTTTTTCTTTTACCTTTCTCCAGGAAATGTATGGATGGTTTGGGCATGAATTTCCTCCTCTTTTGAAATCCCTGAGATCAACAATCCATTTAATTATTTTTAGCAATGACTTTGGTGAATGCATTAGACATTCTGCTATTTTACAACTCACTGTGGATGTGGTTGTTTTGCTAGTGTTAGGTTGGAACATGGTACCAAGAGGTCTCTTTTTATAGCACCTAAAAGACACCTTGGGGATTTGCTGAGATGAATTTCAGGTTTCTTTCCCTATTCCAAAATAGGTTGTGTGTCTTCTCTATTTTAGCCTGTGGGTTGCAACCTAAAGAGAATCAGAGGTTGACCTCTTGGCCAACCTGATAAAGCAAATGGGAATGCGTTTTAGATATTTTTCCCTATCCTGATTCCCTCTTCATGCTTCATTTTAGCTCCTTCCATTTCACTGACCCACTAGGCCTTTTATTTCCTCAACAGATACCACTACTTTTCCCTTAATTCCTAATACACACAATGAATTTTTTTTCCCTATCTCTATGAATTATTCACTTAGAGTTAAAATAGATAAGGCTAATTTAAAAATATTATAAAGCATTTAGAACAGTGCCTAACACATAGTAAATAGGTATACTGCTTATTAAATAAAAATAAATTGTTAAATGAATTTATTTTATGTAAATTTTTCTTAAGAAGGAATTTTATTTCTTTTCCCTTTCTAAATTTTAGATTACAAGAAGCTTTAATAAACAGCCTAAAGGGTAAGAATTTTTATACTGAGAACTTAAAGTGGACATTTTGGTAATCCTTAACACACATTTATAGCAGCTATTTAGTCCAGGATTATACCCTGAAGGATGCGGCAAAAAATGTGCAACACTAAGGAAGTGACACCTCCCAGTCTGTTCACTGCACTGTGCCACTGTCAGACTCCTAATCTCTGTACTGACCAGGCCCCACTGACCAGTAAGCAGTAGCATCTGCACAAGTCAGGGTCTGGCAACCAACTAGGCTAAGAGCCAAATAAGCTTACCAGACCACCCACCCATAGTTAACCTGTCACAGTGGAAGGACACAGGCAGCCCTCTTAGGGAGCATATAACGTGGGTGATGAGAGGGGAGTGCATTACGGGGATGCATAGGACATCTCCTACAGAAGGCCACTTCTCTAAGGTTGAGCAAGGTAACTAACCTACTACATCTATGAAAAGACAAACTGCAACTTAGACAAAATGAGCTGACAGAAGAACAGGCTCCAAATAAAGGAAGAAGATAAAACCTTAGAAGAAGAGCTCAATGAAGTGGACATAGGCAATCTACCTGAGAAAGAGTTCAGAGTAATGATCATAGAGATAATCAAAGAACTCAGGAGGAGAACGGATGCATAGAGTGAAAAGTTAGATGTTTTTAACAAAAAGTTAGAAAACACAAAGAACAACCAAAGAGAGCTGAAGCATACAGTACCTGCAATGAAAGATACACTGGAAGGAATCAACAGTAGACTCAAGGGCACAGAAGAACAGATTAGTGAGACGGAAGACAGAGTGGCAGAAATCCCTGCCATAAAGAAGAGAGAAGAATAAAAAGAAATGAGGACAGTGTAAGAGGTCTCTGGGACAACATCAAACATATTAATATTCACTTTACAGCGGTCCCACTAGGAGGAGAGAGAGGGCAAGGGGCTGAGAACATGTTTAAAGACATAATAGGTGAAAATTTCCCTAACCTGGGAAAGGAAACAGTCACCCAGTTCCAGGAAGTGCAGAGATTCCCTTACAGGACTACCCCAAAGAGGAACACACAAAGACATATTATAATTTTAATGACAAAAATTTAAAGAGAATTTTAAAAGCAGCAAGAGAAAAGCAACAAATAACAAACAAACCAATTCCCATAAGACCATCACCTGAATTTCAGCAGAAGCTACAAGCCAGAAGGGAGTGGTGTGACGAATTTAAAGTGACAGAGGGGAAGAATCTACAACCAAGAATACTCTACCCAGCTCTCATTCAGATTTGGTGGAGAAATCAAAAGTGCTCCAGGCAAGCAAAAGCTAAGAGTTCAGCACCGCCAATCCAGCCTTACAACAAATGTTAAAGGAACTTCTCTAGGTGAAAAAGAAAAGGCCACACCTATAAACAAGAAAATCACAAAGCGAAAAAGCTCATTAGTAAAGGCAAACATGCAGTAAAGGTAGAAAACCATGCACACATAAAGCTAATAGAGAGGTTAAAAGACAAAAGTAGTAAACTCATCTATATCCAAAATAAAGAGTTAAGGGATACACAAAACAATTAGTTGTACAATATGACATCAAAAACAGTAATCATGAGGGGAGGAGAGTACAAATGCAGGGTTTAAAAACTGCATTTGAAATTAAGAGATCAGCAACTTAAGATAACCGTATATATATATATATATATATATATATATATATACATATATATATATATTATGATATGATTATATCATAGAATCATATAATGAATGAACTGCTATACAAAAATTTCTGGTTTTAATTGAGCCTGATAATTGAAACCTTACAAGACTTGCCTTTTCCCCTATCCCTGCTATCTTAAATAACTGAGGATGAACTAAGTAACTCTTATAAAACTTTCATGCTTATCTACATGTGACATGGACGCAAACAGCAATGAAATCCTGTGTCTAACAGAGGCATAACTTTTCTATGATAGGATTCATCATCTCAATGATAGTCATCTTATTAAAACAGAATCATTTGCCCTCACATATAGGAATTTCTTTAAGTTTCAGATGGTTTCCTTCATCTGTTTGTCTTTCCCATCTCAGGGATAGAAACAGAAAATAGAAAAAGTCTCATCAAATACAGTCTACAGTGAAACTGTCATAGTCTGGTCACTCAAATGTCTTATCAACAGAAATATTACCATCCCAACTCCCTTTTCTTCAGATGAAACAAGAACAAAGGGAAACCACTGCCATGAGTTCACAGACTATCTCCACCATCTTCTCTGCCAATCCACACATTTCACATCCTCTATCCAGGTGGGGAGACTCTGCAGTCTCTGAGAAGCTTTCAGTGAAGAGCCTCAAGCACACCGAACATTTCCTTACTTTGTACCAGCTGCTCACCTGCCCAGGCTGTTTCAGAGGAATGGCCTAAGCTGAGGGTAGGAAGGCTGGCTGCCAATAACTAACTGCTCACATAAGAAATATACAGTCCTCCTGCAATTACATGAATCCTCAGTTAAATTAGGATACATTTAGTCCCAGGAGTTGTTTGGAGGAAACTTTCTTATATCAAGGTAAGACACAAATTCAATATTTCTTGACTGGATTTAAATATAATTCGCATCTCTTAGTTTCAATATTCAAGTCACTGAATGTTAGAATGGCAGAAACACTGAAAGACATCTAAAGAAACAGCATCTTCATTATACAGATTAGAAATATTAAACTTAAAAGAACAAATACATTTCCTTGCATTCTACCATAAGCTAGTGGCAAATGCACTCAGTATTTAAATGGATATGAAGATGGAAAGAAGCTTTAGATCTGGAGATGAAGATCTGTCAAGAATTTAGCTAAGCTACTACATGTTATTGTTGCTTTGACAGCCATTTTATTGGATCAAATGTCCTACAAGGTCCTTAAATTGACACCACACTTCATGTAAGCCCATGTCCTAGACAACAGCCCAGAGAGTCAAAAGCAAATGTTAAGTTCCTGATATGATCTTCCCAATAGCCTTTGTGATCACAGTCTCCCCAACCTCCCAGCAAAACGTCCCCTGATATTCCAAAGACCCCCAAGGAGCTCACCAAAAGCCCATTCTTGGTTTGAATGACCAATCTGGCCTTAGCACAGGAATCCCAAATCACTCCACTTGTGGACCCTAATAAAGGCATGTGCCCCAGGTCCTATCTCTCTGTCTGCACTTTGCCTTGAACTCCCCATCCAGCCCCTCATGGTATGCTGGGTACTTCCTCCAAGCCGTGTGAATAATAAATATCTCTATTTCAATTTCTCTGTGATCTGCTGTTGAACTGCAGTTCATTGCCCAGTACCCTGCATGCCACTTAACAAGTGTTAATATGACAGATACATTACACAGTCTTTCCTTGAATTTCCATCATCATTTAGTTCAAACAATAGTTGTGCAAATTGACCATCCTATGCTTTTCACCTGTGAACTAGGGATATAAAAGTAATTATAACAATTCTTTTCCTTTAGTCTGTAAGATACTAAGAGAGGAGTGAAGTTACAGTATATAAAGTGCTGTGTGTACGTGTCTAAGTGCTATAATCAAACAAATATATACAGTATTTCAGGGATAGTATTATAGAATTATTTCCACCTGTCTGAGTTCAAGGTAAAATTTAAATGGAAGATATTTGAGTTGAACCTCGATGGAGAAATCAGAGGACTTTCTATGTAGTGAAAATTTTGAGCCTGTAACTTAAATTTCAGAAAGGACCTGTGGTAGGCAGAATGATGACTGCTCCAAGGATGTCCGCATACTACTCCCCAGAACCTGTGAGTTAAAGTACTATGTCACATGGCAAGAGGGAATTAAGGCTGTTGGCAGAATTAAGGTTGCTCATCAGCTGACCTTACAATAATAGGGAGATGATCTGAAGTTATCCAGGTAGGCCCAATGTGATTACAAGGGTCCTTAAAGATGCAAGAGGGGGGCACAGGAGGTGCAAGCGGTACGATGTGAGAACTCAGCCTGTCGTTGCTGAAACTGAAGATGGAGGAAAGAGAACATGAGCTAAGGGAAGCAGGAGGCCCCTAGAAGCTGGAAAAGCCAAGCAAACAAATTCTCCCATAGGGCTTCCAGAAAGGAATGCAGCTCTGCTGAAACCTTGATTTTAGCTCTGTGAGACCCATGTTAGATTTCTGAAGTATAGAATCATAAGATAACAAATCCATGATGTTTGAAGCCACCGAGTTTGTGGTGATATGTTATGGCAGCAAGAGAATACTAACTCAGGATTGAAATAGGAGTCACATCCTCCTTGCAGTGCCTCTTGTGCAGAAATTATTCTTGGGCAGACAGAATTAAGAAGAAAAGCAAAAGTGCTTTTTCGTTTTTAGGTTTCCTCTCTGTTGACCTAAGCTTTTCCCCACTCGGGTTAAAGCTCCGTGGTAAACACTGCATTTCCCTTTCCTTTGGCAATGGAAGTACCCTGCCAGGTGGATAGACTAAATAATGTCTCTGTGGAATTTTCCAGCCACAGGCTTTGCTCTCACTCAAACAGCCTCTAAAGCTCTCTATCTCAGAGGCTGAAAGGACTGCATGAGACCACCCTAGATGTCTGCATTCCTTCGTTCCTTCAGGCCCAGAGTACCGGCTGCACAACACCCACTGTTTGACTGGTTTCTATCTCTCTGCCGTTTATTGTTCTCTGGAAGTCTGCATTCCCCAGCTCCTCACTCTTGTCTGTGTATTCAGCCATTGCTTCAGTGTGGCTCCTAGGGTGGATCTGTTACAGCCTAGGTTCCCCAAAAAACCTCGGCTTGAGTGCAGGTAGCAATCCCAGGGAACAGGAGGTTGAGGCCAGGGAGAATGAAGCAAGGCAGGTGGGAAAGCCACCGCAAGGGTGCAGGACCGTGCTATTGCCACCATGGATAGTGAGCCTCAGTCCCCATGAGGACCCAGAGACAGAAGTGGTTGCCTCCCAGGTTTGCGCAGGCTTCCTAGGGCCCACAGAAGTACCACGAGGTCACAGAGACGCCCTTGAACACAGCGTGAGCTAGCCAGTGATCCTGCTGAGGCCAGGAGCCCTCAAGTCACACCCACTTGCAGCTGGTTGCCTCAGTAACAGCTAGAATAAAGAGCAAGGCTGAGCGAATGCGAGGCAGGCAGTGAGTTGTCCAATACAGGAGACCAACAGCTTTCTGACTGTGGAGCCTCAACTCACCCAGACCCCCAGACCTTCATTTTCCCAATTTGCCCAATTCTCCCAGATCAGGGTCCCAGCTCTATTTTTAGCACCACCAAAAACCATGGCCTCAGAGCTTCCTGAAGGCCTTCTCCAACCGTGGCTGTCAACTAGGTCCCCAGATCCCCCCCAAAATAACCCAGTAGACAGGGTCCCAGACCGTCAGATCTGAAAGTACTGTTTGCTAGTCATTCAAAGTGTGTCCTGCTCACAAGAATAGATTCACAGTCTTCTAAGGCACCCATTGCCTCTCAGTCATGGAAAGGATAAAAATCATTGTCTCTCAATACAATAAGCAGATAAATAAAGCTTGATATTTTTCAATGCATACTTTCACAATATTGCATTTTTCTCTCTGTTTACTTACAGTGTTCTTAACAAGAATTTGGTAATTCTAATGCCACAAAGGAGAGTCAAATGGTATGGTGTGCTAGCTCAAAGCTGGTAGCTCCTCTGAGCCTTACTGAAATAATCAAGCAAGTCCAATCTGAAAGATCAATTTTAACATCTTTTCTCTAAACAATCTTTTTATCTAGGTAACATTTAAGGGTCTTAGTAAAAGCTAACAGCAGGGAATGCAGAGTTAATGTAAGCTTGGTGATTTAGAGCCCTTCAAATGAGCAGTCCATTTGAACTGAATTCCATGACCATCATCTTATTTGGAAAAAAAAAAAAAACACTTTGTTCTCTCAAAGTCCCCTTGGAGGGTTTCTCCACTAATGCCTTGAGCAGCATCCTCTGGCACTAAAATGGTGGTAGGGCTCCTGGCTCCCCAAGAGCAGCCTGCTGCCATCCACTGCCTTTGATCTAACCAGTCATGCCAGACCATGTGCAAAGCTGCTATGCTAATTTCTTTCCTCAGAGCATTCTCTGTCCCTGGCGGCAGGCACCACACAATGTTCAGAAGTGTTTTCTTTAACTGGCACACGAAGCTCAAAAGATCCCTGTTAATTGCATGGTACATATTGATTACCCTTGCTTCTGGAGTTCATGATTTTGCATACTGCAAAGCAACCTGGGTACATCCTCACTCCTCACAAAGAACCAACCTCTCTTGCATTTTTTGGTTCATTTTTCTTCTTCCCTTCCCTCCTTCCTTTCTTCTTCCTTTCTTTCTCTCTTTTTTTCATACACACCTCTTACACAAATATACAAAACTCACAATGTTCTTTCCCTCTTCCTCAGAAATGAAAAACTTCCTAGTGATTAAGAGAAGTCTATTTAAAAAGCAGACATTGGGTTCATCTTATATACTTAAATGTCATTTTAAAAAGTCATCAAGCATTAAACTGGATTTCATTTTTAAACACATGTTTTAGAGAGAAAAAAGAATTATTACTTATCAATTAATTAGCTACCTGGTATATTAAAGAAGAGTGGTGGAACATTCACATATAAATCTATAAAGGAAAAATCCTTGGAGAAGCTCATGTGCTGTGTAATTAGAGTTAATTAACACATTTGCTAATTGACTATTATTTAGCACTCCAGCTGCTGAGAAAAATCCATAGGCCCATTAAATATTAATTAGCAAAAGTCTATTGTTTGATCCTGTCAGATTCTGTATTGATGACACTTTTTTAACAAGCACAGCTTTGTTAGGCAGGGTACATAGTAATACACAGTAGCTAGCTATTGAAGAACAAGAAAATGAGAATCTCATAACATACAAGCCCTATGTTTCAATCTTTTTATTTCTCCTTCAACTGATTACATTGTCAAAAATACTAAAAATGAATTATTTATCTGTGTCTGCATAGTTACCTACAATCTCAAGATTTATGTGATTACTGTTACTTCAAATTCTTGGTGTTTACTGGACAGTCTATGTTACACACCTTTTAGAAAACTAAAGTAAAACTTACAATTCTAGAAACAAATGCTCCCCATAACTTTTAAAAAGAGTTTTATTGAGATATAGTTCACATCCCATAGTTCACTCATTTAAAGTGCACACTTTAGTGACTTTTGGTATATTGCACAGTTAATTTTTAATATTTAATGCAATTTTTAAAATATATTTGTTAAATATATAAAACATAAAATTTGCCAATTAAGCCATTTTGAATGTCATATTCGGTTGCATTAACTACATTCACAATGTTGTACAGCCTCTCATAGCTTTCATTAGATTGTTTTGTTAAGCTAAAACAAATAGACTGCTGGTTATTTCTTCAGCAAAAATGGGTTTATTTGGAATCAACAATGAATTGGAATTCCTGATTTGCAACTACGGTGAGTCACATGCAAATTCCCAGCAAAAATGGCAAGAACTCTTTTATAAAGGGGAAAAGGAAGTTGGGAGAGCTCCAATTAACGGAGTCAATGGCTTTTCATTGGTTGAACTGTTGCCAGGAAGAAAGAAGAGTCATTGTTCTTCCTGTTGGGTTCTGCCATCTTCACATAGCATGAGAGCCCTTCTCCACCTGCTGGTCGCCCCACTCAATTCAACTTAGACTTCTGTGTTTTCATTTTCAACTGAGATTTCTCTTTATTAATTTGCAACTGAGATTTCTGTTTATTATTTTTTTTAGTTTTAAGTTTCCTTGTGACTAAAGGCACAGTCTGAGGACAGATCCATCTGCTCTTCCTACTCTGAAAAGCTGAGTTTTCACGTGGCTAAAACACCTCACTGCTGAATCAGCAGCAGTGACTCCCATGAAAACTGCCCTCTGATTGGAAGTCACTTGGTGCTACACCTATCCTCCTTTTCTCCTTTCTTGGTTAACTCTGCCCCCAATGTCCCCATTTGGCCAAGCAACTGTACGGAACAAGAGCCATAGGCCCTTTATCTAGACTCCAGGCAGGTGTCCTCCTGGCAGTTCCACTCTGGTCAAAGTCCAGCTATCCCTAGACCTCACTGGATAGAAACCACTTTTCTCCCCTACCACTTCCCACGCAAAACTCATCCTCATCCTTTTTCCAGAGAAAATCCACAAAGACAACAAGTCTATCAAAATGATCACAAATGATCACAAGCCCACCAAATATCACAAATTGATCACAAATTTAATCTATGTATTCCTTGCACAAAAGTCCTGCACAGATTCCCCAGGTAATTAACTTTATGAAAAACTCCTTTGTCATCCTTCAGAAATCCTGGAAATACCAAAAACAGGGTGCAGAAAATCTGGCACTTTTCACACAACTCTATTGACAAGTTTCAGTTCAGTTCAGTTCAGTTGCTCAGTCATGTCCGACTCTTTGCGACCCCATGAATCGTAGCACGCCAGGCCTCCCTGTCCATCACCAACTCCCAGAGTTCACTCAGACTCACGTCCATCGAGTCCGTGATGCCATCCAGCCATCTCATCCTCTGTCGTCCCCTTCTCCTCCTGCCCCCAATCCCTCCTAGCATCAGAATCTTGTCCAATGAGTCAACTCTTCGCATGAGGTGGCCAAAGTACTGGAGTATCAGCTTTAGCATCAGTCCTTCAAAAGAAATCCCAGGGCTGATCTCCTTCAAAATGGACTGGCTGGATCGCTTGCAGTCCAAGGGACTCTCAAGAGTCTTCTCCAACACCACAGTTCAAAGGCATCAGTTCTTTGGCGCTCAGCCTTCTTCACAGTCCAACTCTCACATCCATACATGATCAAAGGAAAAACCATAGCCTTGACTAGACAGACCTTAGTTGGCAAAGTAATGTCTCTGCTTTTGAATATACTATCTAGGTTGGTCATAACTTTTCTTCCAAGGAGTAAGTGTCTTTTAATTTCATGGGTGCAGTCACCATCTGCAGTGATTTTGGAGCCCCCCAAAGTTAAGTCTGGCACTGTTTCCACTGTTTCCCCATCTATTTCCCATGAAGTGATGGGACCAGATGCCATGATCTTCATTTTCTGAATGTTGAGCTTTAGGCTAACTTTTTCACTCTCCACTTTCACTTTCATCAAAAGGCTTTTTAGCTCCTCTTCATTTTCTGCCATAAGGGTGGTGTCATCTGCATATCTGAGGTTATTGATATTTCTCCCACCAATCTTGATTCCAGCTTGTGTTTCTCCCAGTCCAGCATTTCTCATGACGTAGTCTGCATATAAGTTAAATAAGCAGGGTGACAATATACAGCCTTGATGTACTCCTTTTCCTATTTGGAACCAGTCTGTTGTTCCATGTCCAGTTCTAACTGCTGCTTCCTGACCTGCATACAGATTTCTCAAGAAGCAGGTCAGATGGTCTGATATTCCCATCTCTTTCAGAATTTTCCACAATTTATTGTGATCCATACAGTCAAAGGCTTTGACATAGTCAATAAAGCAGAAATAGATGTTTTTCTGGAACTCTCTTGCTTTTTCCATGATCCAGAGGATGTTGGCAATTTGATTTCTGGTTCCTCTGCCTTTTCTAAAACCAGCTTGAACATCAGAGAGTTCATAGTTCATGTATTGCTGAAGCCTGGCTTAGAGAATTTTGAGCATTACTTTACTAGCATGTGAGATGAGTGCAATTGTGCAGTAGTTTGAGCAGTCTTTGGCATTGCCTTTCTTTGGGATTGGAATGAAAACTGACCTTTTCCAGTCCTGTGGCCACTGCTGAGTTTTCCAAATTTGCTGGCATATTGAGTGCAGCACCTTCACAGCATCATCTTTCAGGATTTGAAACAGCTCAACTGGAATTCCAACAGCTCCACTAGCTTTGTTCACAGTGATGCTTTCCAAGGCCCACTTGACTTCACATTCCAGGATGTCTGGCTCTAGATTAGTGATCACACCATCATGATTATCTGGGTCGTGAAGATCTTTTTTGTACAGTTCTTCTGTGTATTATTGCCACCTCTTCTTAATATCTTCTGCTTCTGTGAGGTCCAGACCATTTCCGTCCTTTATCGAGCCCATCTTTGCATGAAATGTTCCCTTGGTATCTCTAATTTTCTTGAAGAGATCTCTAGTATTTCCCATTCTGTTCTTTTCCTCTATTTCTTTGCATTGATCGCTGAAAAAGGCTTTCTTATCTCTTGCTGTTCTTTGGAATTCTGCATTCAGATGCTTATATCTTTCCTTTTCTCCTTTGCTTTTTGCTTCTCTTCTTTTCACAGCTATTTGTAAGGCCTCCCCAGACAGCCATTTTGCTTTTTTGCATTTCTTTTCCATGGGGATGGCCTTGATCCCTGTCTCCTGTACAATGTCACAAACCTCATTCCACAGTTCATTAGGCACTCTGTCTATCAGATCTAGGCCCTTAAATCTATTTCTCACTTCCACTGTATAATCATAAGGGATTTGAGTTAGGTCAAACCTGAATGGTCTAGTGGTTTTCCCTACTTTGTTCAATTTAAGTCTGAATTTGGTAATAAGGAGTTCATGATCTGAGCCACAGTCAGCTCCTGGTCTTGTTTTTGTTGACTGTATAGAGCTTCTCCATCTTTGGCTGCAGAGAATATAATCAGTCTGATTTCAGTGTTGACCATCTGGTGATGTCCATGTGTAGAGTCTTCTCTTGTGTTGTTGGAAGAGGGTGTTTGCTATGACCAGTGCATTTTCTTGGCAAAACTCTATTAGTCTTTGCCCTGCTTCATTCCACATTCCAAGGCCAAATTTGCCTGTTACTCCAGGTGTTTCTTGACTTCCTACTTTTGCATTCCAGTCCCCTATAATGAAAAGGACATCTTTTTTGGGTGTAAACAAGAAAAAAGTCAAATAAATAACCTAACTCTACAACTAAAGCAACTAGAAAAGGAAGAGTTGGAGAACCCCAGAGTTAGTAGAAGGAAAGAAATCTTAAAAATTAGGGCAGAAATAAATGCAAAAGAAACAAAAGAGACCATAGCAAAAATCAACAAAGCCAAAAGCTGGTTCTTTGAAAGGATAAATAAAACTGACAAACCATTAGCCAGACTCATCAAGAAGCAAAGAGAGAAAAATCAAATCAATAAAATTAGAAATGAAAATGGAGAGATCACAACAGACAACACAGAAATACAAAGGATCATAAGAGACTACTATCAGCAGTTGTATGCCAATAAAATGGACAACGTGGAAGAAATGGACAAATTCTTAGAAAGTACAATTTTCCAAAACTGAACCAGGAAGAAATAGAAAATCTTAACAGACCCATCACAAGCACGGAAATTGATACTGTAATCAGAAATCTTCCAGCAAACAAAAGCCCAGGTCCAGATGGCTTCACAGCTGAATTCTACCAAAAATTTCGAGAAGAGCTAACACCTATCCTCCTCAAACTCTTCCAGAAAATTGCAGAGGAAGGTCAACTTCAAACTCATTCTATGAGGCCACCATCACCCTAATACCAAAACCTGACAAAGATGTCACAAAAAAGAAAACTACAGGCCAATATCTCTGATGAACATAGATGCAAAATCCTCAACAAAATTCTAGCAATCAGAATCCAACAACACATTAAAAGATCATACACCATGACCAAGTGGGCTTTATCCCAGGGATGCAAGGATTCTTCAATATCCGCAAATCAATCAATGTAATTCACCACATTAACAAATTGAAAATAAAAACCATATGATTATCTCAATAGATGCAGAGAAGGCCTTTGACAAAATTCAACATCCATTTATGATAAAAACTCTCCAGAAAGCAGGAATAGAAGGAACATACCTCAACATAATAAAAGCTATATATGACAAACCCACAGCAAACATTATCCTCAATGGTGAAAAATTGAAAGCATTTCCCTAAAGTCAGGAACAAGACAAGGGTGTCCACTTTCACCGCTACTATTCAACATAGTTCTGGAAGTTTTGGCCACAGCAATCAGAGCAGAAAAGAAATAAAAGGAATCCAAATTGGAAAGAAGAAGTAAAACTCTCACTGTTTGCAGATGACATGATCCTCTACATGGAAAACCCTAAAGACTCCACCAGAAAATTACTAGAGCTAATCAATGAATATAGTAAAGTTGCAGGATATAAAATCAACACACAGAAATCCCTTGCATTCCTATACACGAATAATGAGAAAGTAGAAAAAGAAATTAAGGAAAAATCCCATTCACCATTGCAACGAAAAGAATAAAATACTTAGGAATATATCTACCTAAAGAAACTAAAGACCTATATATAGAAAACTATAAAACACTGATGAAAGAAATCAAAGAGGACACTAATAGATGGAGAAATATACCATGTTCATGGATTGGAAGAATCAATATAGTGAAAATGAGTATACTACCCAAAGCAATTTACAAATTCAATGCAATCCCTATCAAGCTACCAGCCACATTTTTCACAGAACTAGAACAAATAATTTCAAGATTTGTATGGAAATACAAAAACCTCGAATAGCCAAAGCAATCTTGAGAAAGAAGAATGGAACTGGAGGAATCAACTTGCCTGACTTCAGGCTCTACTACAAAGCCACAGTCATCAAGACAGTATGGTACTGGCACAAAGACAGACATATAGATCAATGGAACAAAATAGAAAGCCCAGAGATAAATCCACACATATGGACACCTTATCTTTGACAAAGGAGGCAAGAATATACAATGGAGTAAAGACAATCTCTTTAACAAGTGGTGCTGGGAAAACTGGTCAACCACTTGTAAAAGAATGAAACTAGATCACTTTCTAACACCACGCACAAAAATAAACTCAAAATGGATTAAAGATCTAAATGTAAGATCAGAAACTATAAAACTCCTAGAGGAGAACATAGGCAAAACACTCTCAGACATAAATCACAGCAGGATCCTCTATGATCCACCTCCCAGAATGCTGGAAATAAAAGCAAAAATAAACAAATGGGATCTAATTAAAATTAAAAGCTTCTGCACAACAAAGGAAAATATAAGCAAGGTGAAAAGACAGCCTTCTGAATGGGAGAAAATCATAGCAAATGAAGCAACTGACAAACAACTAATCTCAAAATATACAAGCAACTTCTGCAGCTCAACTCCAGAAAATAAACGACCCAATCAAAAATGGGCCAAAGAACTAAATAGACATTTCTCCAAAGAAGACATACGGATGGCTAACAAACAAATGAAAAGATGCTCAATATCACTCATTATTAGAGAAATGCAAATCAAAACCACAATGAGGTACCACTTCACACCAGTCAGAATGGCTGCGATCCAAAAATCTGCAAGCAATAAATGCTGGAGAGGGTGTGGAGAAAAGGAACCCTCCTACACTGTTGGTGGGAATGCAAACTAGTACAGCCACTATGGAGAACAGTGTGAGATTCCTTTAAAAATTGCAAATAGAACTACCTTATGACCCAGCAATCCCACTTCTGGGCATACACACCGAGAAACCAGAATTGAAAGAGACACATGTACCCCAATGTTCATCGCAGCACTGTTTATAATAGCCAGGACATGGAAACAACCTAGATGTCCATCAGCAGATGAATGGATAAGAAAGCTGTGGTACATATACACAATGGAGTATTACTCAGCCGTTAAAAGAATTCATTTGAATCAGTTCTGATGAGATGGATGAAACTGGAGCCGATTATACAGAGTGGAGTAAGCCAGAAAGAAAAACACCAATACAGTATACTAACACATATATATGGAATTTAGGAAGATGGCAATGACGACCCTGTATGCAAGACAGGAAAGAGACACAGATGTGTATAACGGACTTTTGGACTCAGAGGGAGAGGAGAGGTGGGATGATTTGGGAGAATGACATTCTAACATGTATACTATCATGTGAATTGAATCGCCAGTCTATGTCTGACGCAGGATGCAGCATGCTTGGGGCTGGTGCATGGGGATGACCCAGAAAGATGTTATGGGGAGGGAGGTGGGAGGGGGTTCATGTTTGGGAATGCATGTAAGAATTAAAGATTTAAAAAAATAAATAAATAAATAAACTTAAAAAAAAATAAAATAAAATAAAAGGTCTTGTAGGTCTTCATAGAACCGTTCAACTTCAGCTTCTTCAGCATTACTGTTTGGGGCATAGACTTGGATTACCGTGATATTGAATGGCTTGCCTTGGAGACGAACAGAGATCATTCTGTCATTTTTGAGATTGCATCCAAGTACTGCGTTTTGGACTCTTTTGTTGACCATGATGGCTATTCCATTTCTTCTGAGGGATTCCTGCCCACAGTAGTAGATGTAATGGTCATCTGAGTTAAATTCACCCTTTCCAGTCCATTTTCGTTCACTGATTCCTAGAATGTCGACGTTCACCCTTGCCATCTCTTGTTTGACCACTTCCAATTTGCCTTGATTCATGGACCTGACATTCCAGGTTCCTATGCAATACTGCTTGTTACAGCATCGGACCTTGCGTCTATCACCACTCACATCCACAGCTGGGTATTGCTTTTGCTTTCACTTCATCCCTTCATTCTTTCTGGAGTTATTTCTCCACTGATCTCCAGTAGCATATTGGGCACCTAATGACCTGAGGAGTTCCTCTTTCAGTATCCTATCATTTTGCCTTTTCATACTGTTCATGGGGTTCTCAAAGCAAGAATACTGAAGTGGTTTGTCATTCCCTTCTCCAGTGGACCACAAGTTTAACTTATATTAAAACAATATCTAGAAAAATCAATTTTGTAGTTATAATATAAGGGTCCCTTGGACCGAAAAGAGTTCAAACCAGTCAATCTTAAGGGAAATCAATCCTAAATACTCACTGGAAGGACAGATGCTGATGCTGAAACTCCAGTATTTTGGTCACCAGATGCAGACAGCAAGTCATTGGAAAAGTCCCAGATGCTGGGAAAGATCAAGGGCAGAAAGAGAAAAGGGTGTCAGAGGATAAGATGACTGGATAGCATCACTGATGCAATGGACCTGAACTTGGGAAAACTCTGGGAGATGGTGAGGGACAGGGAGGCCTGGCATGCTGCAGCTCATGGGGTTGCAAAGAGTCAGACACAACTGGACAAATGAACAAAAACAAGTTATAATATGAAGTTAAAATAGTAATTAACGGTTATTTTTAAACTATGGAAACTTTCTATCAGGCACTAGTGTTTCATATTATATCTCACTTAATCACAAGAGTTGCAGAAGCTATGTATTATCATATAGCTGTTAGGAGCTTTGGGGCCAGACCAGACTTGAGTCTGATTTCACGTTTTTCTATTGTCCTACAAAATGTTTACTAGGGAATGCCACTTGGTGCTTCCTAGAAATGATAGGCAAAAGGATCCAGGTGGGGAGCACAGTCCCCATTCTAACAACATTCTACAGAGAAGTCTGCTTAAGCAAGGGGGCAGAGAAGGCAATGGCACTTCACTGCAGTACTCTTGCCTGGAAAATCCCATAGACGGAGGAGCCTTGCAGGCTGCCGTCCATGGGGTCATGAAGAGTCGGACACTACTGAGCAACTTCACTTTCAATTTTCACTTTCATGCATTGGAGAAGGAAATGGCAACCCACTCCAGTGTTCTTGCCTGGAGTGTCCCAGGGACGGGGGAGCCTGGTGGGCTGCCGTCCATGGGGTCGCACAGAGTTGGACACGACTGAAGCAATTTAGCACCAGCAGCAGTAGCAGTTGCACACCTATGGGGTTATGTTCCAGGAGTCGAACTTATGCAAAGTTATGAATAAACTAAGGGAAACATGAGAGCAACTTTACACTGGGGAATAAACATGTTGGCTCAGGTCTAAATAATCTGAGTTCAAGGCCATCTGTTTAGAGAAGTGCCAGGAAATGCCATTTGCACACTTCCCTAATACCTGAAGTTCCCAGTCCTGTGAGAAACTGTTTTATAAACTGCTTCCCTTGCTTGGGAAAAGAGAAGCTTCTAGGCCCAGCTTGCTTATTGGGAAAACAAAAACAGAACACCAAAATAGGTCCCAGGGCCACCTATCAGACAATCCTGACTGTCTCATAGCTGGTTAACCTCAGGTCAGTTTTTAATCTTCTACACCCAATCTGTTCATCGTTCACATTGTCCTAACAATAGTATTTTCCCATAAGTGTTGTGGGAATAAAATGACATATGTAAAGCACTTGGTCCCGAGTTAACCCCCAGACAACGACATTATATGCTTCTATAATCAGACTGGAGGGTCAGTTGGTAATTCCTGCCATCTATAGTCTAAGCCGTTTACCTTGTTTTATTTTTATCCATGGCTTCTGACAACATATTATTCATATTTTATTATATTCTTCCCCCTTCTACTAGGCTATAGAGTTCATGAAACTTCTACTCTATTTTGAGCACCTAGAACAAAACTTGTCACAAAATTAGTGCACAATACATCTTTGATTAATGACTGAATGAATTTTATATGCCCAGTACTGGTAAGCCAAAGTTGTGAAATTATTTATTTTGTCCTTATGGAAATATCAATATTCCCTTCCCCTTCATTTTGTTGCCAAGAAAGGATGGCAGCGGAGAAGGGTAAAATGATAAACTTATTCTGCATTCTGACTGTTTATATATTTTTAGCCAGCTTTGTTGATGGGAAAGTTAAACTGAGGAAGCTAAATTCCATATGGCAAGCTAGGGATGAGTTTAAATTAGTAAAAGATTTTAAGACGTTTCATAAAATTTCTGCAGGGAAATCCTACAAAGTTCTTATTAACTTAGAAGATTAGAGCTGGGGATCTCTTTTTGAGGTCCAATTGTCTAAGCTCATGGTTTGCTCAAAAGTGGTTGATACACAGATAGTAAGAAAGACAATACTGCAAAACCAGGCCCCATGTACCATAGATCATTTGATTGATTATTAATTGGAACTCCTAGTGGATAGATGTGACAATAAAGCTTGGTTTTAAAACTGTGACTAGTATTTAGGTCTGTAAAAATGTAATTAAGAAAAAAACAAAACATGGAAAGGGTTGATTCTACCCTTCAGGGTAGAGTAAGACTATCGTAAATACAAGCAAAGTAAAACAATTTTTTTTTTCATAAAACAGGTATTTCAGCATTTCATGAGACCACTGGCTAATCAGAACCCCTATCTTCTCATTCTTTCATGAAATTGTACTTAAGAAAGTGTTAATATAATCCCCATATAATTGTGCTTGAAAGTGAAAGTGAAAGTCACTCAGTCATGTCCGACTCCTTGTGACCCCACAGACTATTCAGTCCATGGAATTCTCCAGGCCAGAATACTGGAATAGGTAGCCTTTCCCTTCTCCAGGGGATCTTCGCAACCCAGGGATGGAACCGAGGTCTCCTGCACTGCAGGCGGATTCTTTGCCAACTCAGCTATGAGGGAAGACCTATAATTGTGCATACAGTGGTTAAATAGCAAAGCAGCAAGATGAATGGGTGAAATTTCAAATCCTATTTGAGATTAGAGGCAGGGTGAATGAATGGAATGTGGGACAGAATTGTTTTGAGGGTAAGGATCATTCCTAAGAGACCTCTCCCTCTCTTTAACCATGAATGATACTTTCTAATGGTTTCACGTGATTCAGGATCGCTAAGGCAATATTAAACAGAAGTACGTATTATTATCTGAAGATTATAAAGAGCAAAGGCATGTTCATGAATCAAAATATTGTATAATGAAAATATAAATGCCCTAGCACCCCTCAAAACCCACTTAGAATAAATATAAACAAATAGATAAATCTGCTAAAAATGTTAAGAGCTTAAAATGAAGGTTTGGTTCAGAGGTAATACTAAGATTTCTACCTCAGTCAGAATGCCACACAGCCTAAAAGGTTGGTGACATAGCCCCATGAAGCAGCCTGGGTCCCGAAACCTCTCCTGGGTGGAGGGTCTGACAGCTGAAACTCATCATCCCAGCTTCTATTATCACTGATTTAGGTCACAGACACCATCAGCTGAATGAGAAACACTTCAGGTTTCTGTCCCAGACAGAACAGTGAGCCAAACCATTCTCCATGCCAGAATTCCTCCAGGAGTGGTTCTATTGTCTGTTCATCTTCTCAGCAGCCCAAGTATTCTCACACATCTCCTGCTATTCAGAGAATATTCATCTCTCTAGCAGTATCAAATGGACCAGAATCAACTGATGACCTCCCCATTCTTCCTTCTTCTTCCCCATCTCCCTCCCTTCCCTTGAGACTAAAGTAGACAGGCATGAAAGGAACACCTACATGTCCACTGAGACAGGCATGGGCCACTGTCCATCTCAGAGTAACCTGGGTAGCAACAACCTTAGAGAAAAAAAGTTAATAAAACCTGAAAATAGATCGAATGCAGTTCTATTCATACCAATACCATGTTGGTTATATAACAACCTCATGCAACCACCACCAAGGAAAGAAAAGAACAAAAAGATAGACATTATGTGTGAAAGTAGTCTGCTGCTGCTAAGTCGCTTCAGTCGTGTCTGACTCTGTGTGACCCCATAGACAACAGCCCACCAGGCTTCCCCGTCCCTGGGATTCTCCAGGCAAGAACACTGGAGTGGGTTGCCATTTCCTTCTCCAATGCATGAAAGTGAAAAGTGACAGTGAAGTCGCTCAGTCGTGTCTGACTCTTTGTGACCCCATGGACTGCAGCCCACCAGGCTCCTCCGTCCATGGGGTTTTCCAGCAACAGTACTGGAGTGAGGGGCCATGGATAGAGAAATACAGGCCCAGAGAACACTGCCATGTAACATCTATGTTGATTGCTGTGACTCCACTCAAATTAACCATAGCTTATTTATTTATAACTTATTTATTTATTTAGTGTAAATATCCTTCATGAAAGATGAATGGATAAACAAACTGTGGTGCATCCAGACAATGGAATATTATTCAGTGCTAAAAAGAAATAAGCTATGAAACCATGAAAAGACATGGAGGAACTTTAAATGCATATTTCAGTGAGAGAAGTCATTCTGAAAAGGTTACATAATGAATGAATCCAATGGTATGACATTCTGGAAAAGGCAAAAGCATGGAGGCAATAAAAATATCAATGGTTTCTGGGGACCAAGGAGGAGGGAGGGATGAATCAGCAGAGCACAGAAAATTTTTAGCTCGATAAAAATATTCTGTATGATAATCGTGTATACTTGTCATGATACATTTGTCCAGACCCAAAGAATGCACACTTAAGGGTGAGCCCTAATAAAAATTATGGGCTCTGGGTGACTATGATGTATCAGTGTGGATTCATCAGTTTTCACAAATGCACTGCTCTGGTGGAAGAAGACAATAGCAGGGAGGCTATGCATGTGTGGGTGTGGACGAGAAATCTCCATACCTTTTCTCCAATTTTGTGGTGAATCTAAAACTGCCATTAAAAATAAAGTCTATTAAAAATAATAATTTAAAAAATAGAATCTTCCCTGATGACTCAGTGGTAAAAATCCACCTGTCAACTCAGTTTAATCCCTGATCCAGGAAGATCCCACATGCCACAGAGCATCCAAGCCCATGCACCACAAATACTGAGCCTGTGCCCTAGAGCCTGGCGGTGGTGGTCTCATCTCCAAGTTGTGTCCAACTCTTGTGACCCCGTGGACTGCAGCCTGCCAGGCTCCTCTGTCCCTGGAATTCTCAAGGCAAGAATACTGGAGTGGGTTGCCATTTCCTTCTCCATCCAGAGCCTGGGAACTGCAACTACTGAGCCTACGTACAGCTGTGACTGAAGCCCTCATGCCTAGAGCCCGTGCTCTACAACAAGAGAAGCCACTGCAATGAGAAGCCATGTGCTCCAACGAGAGAGTAGACCCTACTTGCCGCAACTAGGGAAAAGCCCACACAGCAATGAAGACACTGTTTAGTCACTAAGTCGAGTCTGACCTACTGCGATCCCATAGACTACAGCCCATCAGGCTCCCTGTCCATGGGGTTTCCCAAGAACACTGGAGTCGGTGGCCATTTCCTTCTCCAGGGATGAAGACTTAGCACAGCCTAAAATAAAAAAACAATAAAATTATTTTTTAAATATATCCTTTAAGATACACAGGCTCTGCGGAAGACAAAAACTGTCATCCTTTTCTCTGTATAGTTAGTAATGTAAGAAGCAATAACTGTAGAATTGGTCTTAGAAGGAACTCTCCCGGCCACCAGACTAAGGCCATGCTCCTCTCTGCAGTGTCCACTGACAGTCACAAAATCACAGTAGGTGCTAGAAAGCTTTCTAGAATAAACACTTAAAACTGAGCACAACTGATGCTGAGGCCTGTAGAGCAGTCTAAGGGGACCCTGAAAAAGAAGAGATATTAAAGAAGGAGCAATGGGGATCCCTGAAAGAGGACTCACAAGAAAGAAAGATGAAATTGCTAAGTGAACTCAACTGTAACAGCTGAGTGGAGGGTAACAGATGCTCCTAGCACAGCTTGGATGGAAGTTCGCACCACCTTCATGGGTACGTGTGTACTGCGGAAGGCAGGGGTTGTATATGTATTGAGATAAGTGTCTCGCTCAACTCAGAAATGATTATGAGCTCAACCAACACTGGGATGGCCTTTCCCTGAACTCAGGCCTCCATGAGGGGAAGACAGGACAAATGTTCCTCTTCTCATCTCCCTGGATCTCTGAGACTGGGCGCTGACTGGCCGGTTCAATGGTATCTGAACCACAGCTATGGCAACCAGGACAGAATGTCAGCTCAGAGTCTAAGGCTCTGTTGAGACTTAACGGCAAGGTCTCCAGGTGACCCACCCATGGCAATCAGCGAGTGCAAGAGTGCACTTTTTGGATTCGTGTTGTCACATATGTTTCCTCTAAGAAGTGCTTTGTTGTTGTTCAGTTGCTAAGATGAATACAACTCTTTTATGACCCCATGGACCGTAGCCCGCCAGGTTCCTCAGTCCACAGGATTTCCCATGCAAGAATACTGGAGTGGGTAGCCATTTCCTTCTCCAGGGTACCTTCTTGACCCAGGGATCGAACCCATATCTCCTGCATCTCCTGCATTAGCAGGTGGGATCTTTACCACTGGGACACCAGGGAAGCACCCAGGAAGTGCCTGGTGAGGGTTTTTCTGCAAAAGAACAACCTCCTTGCAGCCAGGCAGATGGAAATTCGGAGTCAACTACATTTAGGGTTTTATTTGCTTTGTTCACACCAAGTAATAACACCCAAGACACAAGGATGGGGTAAATCGGGTCCTGAGAAAATTGCCTTAATGAATCCACGTTATCTCCAGTGACTCCACTTTGAGTCAACAAGGTGGCAAGAATGTATTTACAAATGCTCAAATGTGTGGGGAAAGAAAAAAAATAAAAGAACCTTTTAAGCTTATCGCTGTCTAAATAAATGATTCCTCCAAAGGCCAACTGTTTTGGTTTGGGACCCATGTTTAGTATCTTGCATAATACATGCTGTAAGCAGGCTGCAACTGATCACAGTGGTTTTTGTTATTTGTAAAGTTGATGGCCAAACATCTTGTCTTCTTTTATTCATTAAGCTTCCTTTTTCCTTTTGAAGTCTAAGGATACATAGGGACAGAGTTACTGTTGGTGCCATAATCTTTTATTCAAATAATCAGATAAATATTTCAATGACAGCAAATGATAAAGGAAGTGTTTCATTACCTTCAGGCTGAAGATTCTCAGAGAGATAAAAGGAACAGGGAGGGAAAAAATATATGAAATGTGCTGCCGTTGAAAATCCAACACAACCCATGTGGTTGGGCAGCTCTCCTGCCGGAGTCATTCCTGCCCCTCATTATAAAATAGTCATGAATGTTTAATACCTGCTGGAAGAGAGAGTGACGTTGTGGGACTGTGGGCTGGGAGACTGCTATTGTCTTCTTTCCTGATATTTACAGGAGCTTCGGGGCTCAAGTGACATTTCCATCCCACTTGCTGAGTTTCCTCCACAGCTGATTCCTTAAAGGCAGAGAAACAGGTTGCTTTCCCCATCTGCTCCACACCTCTGATCTCCAGGCTTGGCAAATTAGTTTTCAGACAAATAAAAAATATTTTTATAGTAAATCCTTGTTTATAATATCCCCCTGGGGAGGGAATAATCAGTCTTAGAATATCAGGCAGGCCAGCAGTTTAACGGCAATTCGACTATTGCAATCTGGTCAAACACAATTTCCTCTCTCTTTGTTGTGGACTATTTTCTATTTTTCCTGTCCTTTGTTCTTCTTTTCAAAATCCCACTGCCCAAATAATAATATTTTGGAGGATTAATTATTGTAAGGTAACCATAACCACTGGAAAAAATCATGTTTTTGTTTTTTCTCACTTATATCAGAAAACAAGTTTGATTTCATAAGCCAGTGGTGTTATCTTTTGCAGCCCTATAAAAACATACAGTCTCTATATGTTTGAGTGATTGTATTTCTGTGATTATTATATAAATGTCTATGAAAAATTGCACAAATACATAATCAGACCTCTTGATTACTATTGCTTATCATACTAAGTAAGCCAGACAGAGAAAGACAACTATCAAATGATACCACTTGTATGTAGAATCTAAAAAAAATGATACAAATGAATTTTTATACAAAACAAATATATACAAAACAGTTACCAAAGGGAAGGAAGGAGGGATGAATTAGAACTTTGGGATTAATGTTACACATTACTGTATGCAAAATAGGTAACAAGGAACTACTATTGTATCACATAGTTAACTATACACAATATTTTTTTAATAACATATAAGGAAAAAGAATCTTGAATATATGTATATACATATCTATCTATCTATATATATATCTGAATCACTAAACTAACACAACATTGTAAATCTATTATACTCCAGTTTTTGAAAATAACAAAAAAGGAGAAAAAAACAGGCACTTTGCAGCTCAGGGATCAATCCTACGTCTCCTGCACTGCAGGCAGATTCTTTCCCAGCTGAGCCACCAGGGAAGGCAACATATCTGGCTCACTCTGCTGTAGACCTGAAACTAACACAACATTGTAAGTTGCGCTGCAGTCCACGGGGTCTCAGAGCCAGACACGACCGAGCAACTGAACTGAACTGAACTGAAGTCAACCATACTTCAATTTTAAAAATAATTTTAAAAGGAGAAGGGGAGAAAAAAAAAAAAACAGGGACTTTCCCTACTCAGGGATCGAACCTGGGTCTCCTGCACTGCAGGCAGATTCTCTCCCAGCTGAGCTACCAGGGAAGTCCACATGCTTAGATCACTTTGCTGCATACCTAAACCTAACACAAGATTGTAAGTCAACTATACTTCAATTTTTAAAAATAATAACAAAGGAGAAATGAAACAGGGATCTTCCCAACTCAGGGATCAAACCTGCATCTCCGGCACTGCAGGCAGATCCTATCCCATCTGAGTCACCAGGGAAGCCCATATACCTGAATCACTTTGCTGCACACCTAAATCTAACACAAGATTGTAAGTCGACTATAGTCCAATTTTTTTTAATTATTAAAAAGGAGAGAAAGAAAAAACAAAACAGGGACCTTCCCAACTCAGAGATCGAACCTGGGTCTCCTGCACTGCAGGCAGATTCTCTCCCAGCTGAGCCACCAGGGAAGCCCACACACTTGGGTCACTTTGCTGAACACCTAAACCTAACACAAGATTGTAAGTCAACTATACTTCAATTTTAAAAATAATAAGGAGAAATAAAACAGGGATCTTCTCAACTCAGGGGTCAAACCTGCATCTCCAGCACTGCAGGCAGATTCTTTCCCATCTGAATCACCAGGGAAGCCCATATACCTCAATCCCTTTGCTATATACCTCACACTAACACAAGATCATAAGTCAACTATAATTCAATTTTTTAAAATAACAATAAAGGAGAAAAAAAAAAAAACAGGGGTCTTCCCAACTCAGGGATTGAACCTGGGTCTCCTGCACCGCAGGCAGATTCTCTCCCAGCTGAGCCACCAGGGAAGCCCGCACATCTGAATGATTTTGCTGTATACCTGAAACTAACACCATGTTGTAAATCAACTATACTTCAATTTTTAAAAATAATAAAAAGGGGGATAAAAGAAACATCTAGCAAGGGACTAGAGAATTATTTAGAACCATAAAGTGAAATATTAATGAATTTTTTTTTTAAAGGGGACTGTAGTAATGCTGACTTAACTTCAACTATAATTAAACAAACTAAACCAATCAACTGTTCCCACTGTACTAACAGGTCTTTTATGTTTTGGAGAACTCTGTTTCCAGAATTCTGAAAGGCAGATAAAAACAGCAGCAGAAGAAACTCCTTAAACAGAGACCCACGGACGTATGTACCAGGGAGCAAAAATACAGGCACAAAGGGGGAAAAAGACAAACATGGTAATGAATCAAGCAATGAGATATATTTTTAACAGTGGGAAAAGTAGAATGTACCTCTCAGTGTCCACTCGTGCTTTTCTCTTCAAAGCAACACTGAAAGCATGGGCTGCAGGATTCTGAAAATGATCCAGGGATTTGCCTGACAAATAAAGAGTATGGTCTGAAAGGTGGAATCAAAGAGAGGAGTTGGTGATGATGCCAACAACTGAAGCCACGGAAGGGGACTCAAGGAAAGCCACTGTTGTCAGAAAGAGGGAAATGCAGAGATTAGACTGTGGGCAGAGTTGGAAACACTGGTCTCTCGTAAAGACACAGATCTATAAAAATATACTATTTAACAACATTTATTTAATTCATATTCGGGCAGTTTGTAATGAAGGAGGAAAAAAAGGAAACAAAACCCCAAGCAAAATCTTACCCATGTTTCAAACTTCCCACTGAGTGCTTGGAGAGGGGAGTGCTGGGATAAATGATCAAAAATCAAATTCCATTAAAGTAATTTTACCCAAAGAATTCCTCAAGAAAACCACAGCAACAACCAAAAAAAACAAAAAAAAAAACAAAAATGATGGAGGTATTATATAACAAGTGCGATATTTTAAAGTGATACATCACCAACAGAATGCACATAGGATGGAATTAAAAGGGTGCTGGTAACAGAGCAAACATTTTGCAGATGCAGCTGGAGGAAAAAGGAATAGAAGAGAAGAAATGTATGCGAGAATCAAGCCAGAAAACAAATCATCAAGATTAAATATGGAGGTCAAGATGAAAAAGCCAAGATTTTCCAGGGCTCTGATGTGCTTATATACATGGCTCTTACAGAAATTGCCCTTTTTTCCATCATTGTTATTAGAGGCAACATTTCTACAGAAGCCTTAGGATAGCCCTATGAAAACACATAAGACATTGTCCCTTCTTTTCAAGTGTCTAGGTATCTTGTATTTATTTATAAACAAAAAGCTGCTTTTTCTTGGCTAAATGAGTTGGAGAGTGAAAAAAAAAAAAAAGTTCATAACTTTAAGTAGTAAAAATAACCCAAGGGAACCCTCAGGTTCAGAAGCTTGCCAAAATTGAGGATGCCTTTTTTTTAGGGCTTGGCTTTATGCTCATTCACTGAAAATGTATGAAGCAAAATATGTGAAGGTTATCAACAGCACTAATAGTAAAAAACTGGAAATAATCCAGCTTTGCCTCAATAGGGCGCTGACTAAATAAATTACTGGTCATGCATGCTGTGAGAAATACTATGCAGATGTAGGAGAAAATGACGAAGTTCTTGACGTACTGCTGAGAAGGAAAGATCTCCAAGAGATAGCATTAGGCGAAAATAGCAGAAAATAAAGAACAGTCTACAGTGTGCTACATTTCACAGAAGAAAGAGAGACAATAACAAAACATCTGTGCATTTCCTTGGTTGTGCATGAAGAAATTCTGGGAAGATATTCAACAATTAATAATATGATTACTTGCTGGTGACAGAGACAAATGGGGCTAATGGCAACAGAGGTAGGAACAAAACTTTTTAAATAAGAAATAAAACAAAGTAAAAACTTAATTGCAGTTAATTTTAGTACATGAGACTATTCAAAGTGACTATATTTCAACTTTTTGTTACTGCTGTTTTACTATCATGGTATCCTAACAAAGAGTAAAAATACTATTTAGTTCTTGGTTTCAGAACTCTACATGTACAATTTATTGCTGTCAAAAGTCCACTCACATTTGGGGAGTAGACACAGAAATTTTTTCCCACAAGGTGATGACTTTCATAGAGGGAAAGTGTTCTGACCTTAGTAATTACTTCTCTCAGAACAGAAAACTTGGCTACAGTTAAGGCCCCCTTTTAACTCCATTCTGTTACTTCAGGAAGTTCAACAGGAAGCTCCTTCTTCTCTGGAGTAGCAACATTTGAGAACAACATAGTCACTCTCCCAAGGGAAACTGTCCCAACAGCTTAGCAATTGTTCGATATTCTACTTGCTTTCTTACTTTCTATTTTTTAATGGAGAAAAAAAATCTAATGATTGATCATAAAAAGAATCCAGTGATTTTAGACTCTTCATGGTAATTTGGCCAAGGCCTTTCAGAACATCGCTTCATGACCTCTTGTGCCCTCCCCTCAACACTTCTCATCAGAAATCTATGTTTATATATTTTTAAATAGGCATTATTTTGGAAAGTGTAAACTCTTCATGATGATTCTTGAAAAACTAACCTGACTCATTACTAGTAAAGCAATCTTACATAGTTCTCATTTGGCATCTACTTACTTGTCTATTAAATTTGCCTATTGAGTGGCTTCCTTTGTCAATACTGATCCAGCTAGTCACTTTCAGGACCTTATAACTTATGTTGCTTGAGTTTATTTCAAGGCTATTTTGGATGTCTGTTTGAGGGAAAATGAAGTGACATTTATAGCATGATACATAAAGCAATTAATTTGCTTTGGTTGCAAGTAACAGAAAATCCAACTAAAATTGTCTTAAGCAAATAGACTGATTCACTTAAATACAATGTTCAGGTACAGAGATGATTGCAGCCATGAGTCAAAGGTTTATGACATCATCATCAGAGCTCCACCTGTCTTTATAATTGTCCAGATTCTGCTTCCTTCTTTCGTCAGCTTTGCCGTTAGACTGACTTCATGCAGCAACAGTGGCTGCAGCAACTCCAGCAGCACTACCACACCTTACCATTTATGCTAAGTTATGCCACCGAATAAAACAACTTACACATGTCAATGGCTTACATCAACAAAAAATTATTTTCAGTTCACTATACATTTTCATGGTAGATCAACTGTGTCCCTGTGTCACAGAGACTTCATTCCAGGACCCAGGCTGAAGAAGGAAAACCTATCTGGGATATTGCCAGTGTTATGACAGTGGCAGGGGGGAGAATATAGTGGAAATACACAAGGGTTATTAACAGTCCTACTCAGACACAGCACACATGAGTTTCTCCTATATGTCATTGGCCAAAGTAAGTCATATGTCCTAGTGTAAAGCCAAGGGAGCTGGGAAATAAAAATCGATACTATCTTAATGAGCAGAAGCACCTTCACTCCAGCATTCCAAAGTAAGTCTTGAGATTCATACTGATTAGATGAGCTACGGTTCCATGCTCAATTGTTAAACTAATTAGTATGGCCAGAGAAAAAGAAAGCTTTGACCAGCTTTGGCTGTGTCACATGATACACCCTTAAAATCCAAGTTAAATTTAGTTTCCCTGGACCCACAAGAATCCCCTAAAGAAAACTGAAGATCTTTGGGGAAAGACAGGGGCAATGGTTGCTAGGGATAAAAAAATAGCATCCAGGACAATACAGATTCATATTTAATAATGTTTATGTTAAACTTCTTATAGGTAATTTAATGATTGCTAAAAATTAAAATAGAGACGAATTATACCATACTACCTCTCCACATTTCAAGTCATCTTGGAATGGTCTGTCTTCTCAAGTTGATGAAAAGAACATGGGTTTGGGGATAAGAAAGACTCAAGTCTCTGTTAGAAAGACAACTGTGTCTCTCTTATTTATTGACTTAATGATTCAGTTCAGTTCAGTCGCTCAGTTGTGCCCGACTCTTTGCAACCCCATGGACCGCAGCACACCAGGCTTCCTGTCCATCACCAACTCCTAGAGTTTACTCTAACTCATGTCCATTGATTCAGTGATGCTATCCAACCATCTCATCCTTTGTCATCCCCTCCTCCTGCCTTCAATCTTTCCCAGCATCATGGTCTTTTCAGATGAGTCAGCTGTTCACATCAGGTGGCCATAGTATTGGAGTTTCAGCTTCCACGTTAGTCTTTCCAATGAATATTCAGGACTGATTTCCTTTAGGATGGACTAGTTGGATCTCCTTGCTGTCCAAGGGATTCTCAAGAGTCTTCTCTAATGCCACAGTTCAAAAGCATCAATTCTTTGGTGCTCAGTTGGACTAAAGAAAGTCCAACTCTCACATCCATACATGACTACGAGAAAAGCCATAGCTTTGACTAGATGGACCTTTGCTGGCAAAGTAATGTCTCTGCTTTTTAGTATGCTGCTAGGTTGGTCATAGCTTTTCTTCCAAGGAGCAAATGTCTTTTAATTTCATAGCTGCAGTCACCATCTGCAGTGATTTGGGAGCCCCTGTCACTGTCTCCACTGTTTCCCCATCTATTTGCCATGAAGTGATGGGACCAGATGCCATGATCTTCGTTTTCTGAATGTTGAGTTTTAAGCCAACTTTTTCACTCTCCTCTTTCACTTTCATCGAGGCTTTTTAGTTCTTCTTCACTTTCTGCCATAACGGTGGTGTCATCTGCATATCTGAGATTATTGATATTTCTCCCAGCAATCCTGATTCCAGCCTGTGCTTCACCCAGTCCACCAATTCTCATGATGTACTCTGCATAGAAGTTAAATAAGCAGGGTGACAATATACAGCCTTGACGTACTCCTTTCCCTATTTGGAACCAGTCTGAAGTCCTATGTCCAGTTCTAACTCTTGCTTCTTGACCTGCAGACTTAATGATTATGGATATGAAAATCTTCTTTCTACCTTCATCTGTAAAATAAATTAATAATATTTAATGGTACTATATTAAACAAGACAATGTACACAAAGTAAGAGAAAACATAATAGATGCTCCAAAACTTGTTCCCTTCTCACTCAGAAGGCTTCATAGAAGCTGTTAAAGAACTGCAAATAGTGGTTAAGCATGCTTTCTTTTAAGAAAGAAAAATTAAATTTCAGAAATAGTGCTTTAGCTTCTCCTTAACCTAAAACAAAGGGGGAAAGTAATGTTTCTCTATTGATAATGCCATTCTATTAAAGAGAAATTATAAAATTCACAAAATTTCTTCAAAAATAAAACTGGGGAAAAGAATGTGGAGGAAATTTAAAGACTTTTTTATCATTGATAACATATATTTATGAAAAGAAGTTGTTGTTGTTCAGAGACTATGTTCAACTCTTTTGTGACCCCATGAACTTTTTATCCCACAAGGCTCCTCTGTCCATGGAATTTCCCAGGCAAGAATACTGGAGTGGATTGCCATTTCTTTCTCCAGGGAATCTTCTTGACCCAGGGATTGAACCCTCATCTCCTGCATTGGCAGACGGATTGTTTACCACTGAGCCACCAAGGAAACTCATTAAAAGAAATGGAAATATATAAATTGTGAACCCACTGTCAACACATTTTTACATATCTGTCACTATGCAACCTCCCCTAGAGAAGGTCATATGTCAATTACATTTTGTACATGATTTGGTTTCAAGCACAATCTATTCATCTGCAATTAATATTTCGGAGACAGTGTTTAAAGATCATTAAAGTATAGAATGTTAAGTCTTCAGAATGATTTGTCAGTTATTTATGCATGGATAACTTCTTAAACATCACAAAGGACAGACTGATGTGATTTCATCTTAATTGCTATTTTAATATTGGCTTATAGTATTTATATATATATATGAATCAATGGTTCTTGTGTTCTCTTTGTGGCACATGCAGCAAAACACCCTCCACATCAATTCAAGCCAATGTATGAATGGTTATAAAGTTCAGAGAAAAAAATGTAATTATACTCCATGATTTGCCCTCCTGATTGTATAAAATTCAGTCTACCCATCCCCCTCCTAACTGAGTATTCCCAAAAAAACGTCCTCCTCAAGACTAGGCACGGTAGATTAAAATGCAAACATTAAAGCAAACGAATTGCAATGTCAGTTATATAATGAAGCCCCTGTCACCTTGAGAGCTTCTCTTCCCACATGAACACAAAGCAGAGAAATCAGCAGCTTGGTAGCTGTAGCAACCACAGCGCCAAGCCTGAAGAGCGAACGTTTTCTATGTAGGTTTTGTGCCCCTCTGGCGCTTTGTAGATTCTGCTAATGTTAAGGCCTCTCAGATTCTCAACTTGGTGAATTCATCCAGCTGGGAAAATTGGAGCTGTGATCAGGAGACAAAAGGAGGCTTGCTTTGTGTCTGACAAAAGTAGGAAAACACCCTTCAGTGGAAGCAGACATGCTCCTAATGGCCACCCTCAACATCAACAGAAATATAGCAAATATTTATCATGCATAGTCTTTATTTAAATTCTGATAAGAATACAGACAGCCTACTTGGGTTAATAAACCACTTTACTGCCTCAAAAGATTGAAAATTTAAGACATATGTCCAAAAAAAAAAAAAACCTTTGTGTTACATAGACCTGGAATTGTATGCCATGCTGAGGAGTATTTATTAGATATTTGTTGAATGTAACAACCCAGTAGTTTAGCATCAAAATCCAGATACACCTATATAATTGTGTTTTATCAACAGAACAAAACATAGTGTTCCTAAATGAACAAGTCTCACCTTTATTATTTTATTTTATCTACTATATCTTTAAAAAACAGTTTTATCTCTTTTTGTACATATTTCTGGGGAAAGAGTTTGAGACAAAGTGAAAAGGAAATACTCTTCCTGACCTGAGGACTGCATCCTGATTTGCGGAACATGCGTAGTTGACTTATTTTACCACTGCTCAGGAAAGGAAAGCAGACATCGGCTGTGTATCTGGAGGGAGGTGGATGCAGAAGCCTCATATTATGCATGTAACACAGAGACAGAGAGGTGCCCCCAAAGCAACCATCCTCTTTCCTCCCTCCTAACAGAATTCTTAGATGAGAGGGAGGGGAGTAATTCAAATGTCTCTGAGATTATATTTCCCAGGTTCCCTCACAAAAAATGGCAGCCTTTCACTGGGCAGTGTTCCAGAAAACTTTTTAAAAGAGACTGACCATTTATGTCCTTCCTTCTTTTTGCTGGAGCTACTGAGCATTTATATCATGAGGTTAAGGACGAAAGCTGAGGGACAGCAGAGTGGGGAGCCACAAGGAGCCAGAGTGGTAACTATGAACCTGCCTCCTGATGTCTTCATTACATAAGAAAGAAAGAAAGAAATACCTCTCATAGTCAAACATATTCAGTCTCTGACAAGTTGCCAAATGCACTTCCTAACAGATGCAACATATAATAAGCATACAAAGTTAAAAGGGTTTTAAACTATGTGCTACAGACTCAATGCATTTAGATTTGAAATGGAAAAGGCAATGGAATAAAGGCTTAATTATTCAAGAAGATTTCATGCGAGAGATATGAGCAGGCTAAAACTTGAACAGATGTGGGATTTATCTCAATTAAAAAATAAGAGGGTGGTTTAAAATGGCAACCCACTTCAGCACTCTTGCCTGGAAAATCCCAGGAACAGAGGATCCTGGTAGGCTACAGTCCATGGGGTCACAAAGAGTTGGACAAGACTGCGCGACTGCACTTTAAAGATATAGATGAATGGGGAGAGGTTGTGGAACATTAAACAGAGTGGTTACTCAAGGCTTGATGCACAAGCATTTGGTTTTCATTTGATGAGTAACAACAATTTATGTCCTTGGAAAGTGATATGATAATAGAAGTATTTCAAGAAAATTCATGTGTTAGGAAGATATAGGTAAGCAGAGAACAAAGAAAGGAGAGGAGAGCACTCTGAAGACAATGGTGATTGATAGTTTTGAGAGATCTGGGGCTAAAGAGGTGGTGCTGGGTGGTAGCATCATTCAGGGGGTCAGAACACAGCCCTGGAAGAAGGGGAGATGTCAGGGTGCAGCATAGAGAGAATGGGGGAAGACAGTGGTTTCAGAGGAATGTGGGTAGGGAGTTCACTTAGAATTATGGAGAAACAGACAAAATAACAATGAGGAAACTGTACCCAGCTACATTTTCAAAAAGTAGAGTGAACCAAAGTTGGAGTTTGACTAAATAGAAGATTCAAAACAGAGATGGAATTATGTATGCTCTCCTCCCAGAGTTCCTGGCCATGGTACTTCCATCAATGCTAATAAAAGGAAATGACCCACATGCAAATAAAGCAAATGGTAATTAAAGGCAGAATCTCAAGTAGCTTAGTTATCTCTACTCTGGAGAAAAGATAGGAAGAGTTTAGGAGAGCTCTGTAACATAGATCAAGAGGTACTGACAAATAATTCTAGTTATGTATCAAAGGGGTACCATGAGCCTGCACAATTCAAGAGGGTATCTGGATTCTATGGATATAGAGGTTCTCCCATCACTATTGACCAGTCAGTTGAGTAACAAATTTTGTAGCTGAATATTACTCCATCTGGTCCTCTCCTCAGCATCACTACTTGAGTCTGGAAAAAATGCAGAAGCAGCACACTCTTACAGTGCACTCTGGAAAGTGCTCTGCTCTTCCAATCTCCCCAGAGGACCAGGCCCGCTTAGGGCAAGAAGTAGAATAGGAAGTCACTCATGGTTCTAATAAGTAGTGTTCAGTATAAGGAAATAGGCAAATTTTTAAAAAACCTGAAATGCAACAGCAATCAGTGCAAAGAAATAGAGGAAAACAATAGAATGGGAAAGACTAGAGATCTCTTCAAGAAAATTAGAGATAACAAGGGAGCATTTCATGCTAAGACGGGCTCAATAACGGACAGAAATGGTATGGACCTGACAGAAGCAGAAGATATTAAGAAGAGGTGGCAAGAATACACAGAAGAATTGTATAAAAAAGATCTTCACGGCCCAGTTAATTATGATGGTGTGATCAGTCACCTAGAGCCAGAAATCCTGGAATGTGAACTCAAGTGGGCTTTAGGAAGCATTACTACAAACAAAGCTAGTGGAGGTGATGAAATTCCAGCTGAGCTATTTCAGATCCTAAAAGATGCTGTGAAAGTGCTGCACTCAATATGCCATCAAACTTGGAAAACTCAGCAGTGGCCACAGGACTGGAAAAGGTCAGTTTTCATTCCAATCCTAAAGAAAGGCAGTGCCAAAGAATGCTCAAACTACCACACAATTGCTCTTATCTCACAGCTAGTAAAGTAACGCTCAAAATTCTCCAAGCCAGGCTTCAGCAGTAAGTGAAACATGAACTTTCAGATGTTCAACCTGGTTTTAGAAAAGGCAGAGGAATCAGAGATCAAATTGTCAACATCTGCTGGATCATCAAAAAAGCAAGAGAGTTCCAGAAAAAACATCTACTTCTGCTTTATTTACTATGCCAAAGCCTTTGACTGTATGGATCACTACAAACTGTGGAAAATTCTGAAAGTGAAGGGCATAGCAGACCACCTGACCTACCTCTTAAGAAATCTGTGTGCAGGTCAAGAAGCAACAATTAGAACTGGACATGGAACAACAGACTGGTTCCAAATCAGGAAAGGAGTATATCAAGGCTGTGTATTGTCACCCTGCTTATTTAACTTCTGCAGAGTACATCATGAGAAACACTGGGCTGGATGAAGTACAAGCTGGAATCAAGATTGCCGGGAGAAATATCAATAACCTCAGATACACAGATGGCACCACCCTTATGGCAGAAAGTAAAGAACTAAAGAGCCTCTTGATGAAAGTGAAAGAGGAGAGTGAAAAAGTTGGCTTAAAGCTCAGCATTCAGAAAACTAAGATCATGGCATCTGGCCCCATCACGTCATGGCAAATAGATGGGGAAACAGTGGAAACAGTGAGAGACTTTATTTTAGGGGGCTCCAAAATCACTGCAGATGGTGGTTGCAGCCATGAAATTAAAAGATACTTGCTCCTTGGAAGGAAAGTTATGACCAACCTAGACAGCATATTAAAAAGCAGAGACCTTTCTTTGCCAACAAAGGTCTGTCTAGTCAAGGCTATAGTTTTTCCAGTAGTCATGTATGGATGTGAGAGTTGGACTATAAAGAAAGCTGAGCGCCAAAGAATTGATGCTTTTGAACTGTGGTGTTGGAGAGGACTTTTGAGAATCCCTTGGACTGCAAGGAGATCCAACCAGTTCATCCTAAAGGAGATCAGTCCTGAGTGTTCATTGGAAGGACTGATGTTGAAGCTGAAACTCCAATACTTTGGCCACCTCATGCGAAGAGCTGACTCATTTGAAAAGACCCTGATGCTGGGAAAGATTGAGGGCAGAAGGAGAAGGGGACAACAGAGGATGAGATGGTTGGATGGCATCACTGACTCAATGGACATGAGTTTGGGTAGGCTCCAGCAGTTGGTGATGGATAGGGAGGCCTGGCGTGCTGTGGTTCATGGGGTCGCAAAGAGTCAGACACGACTGAGTGACTGAACTGAACTGAACTGAACTAGTAACAATATCAAATATTTGGTATTAACAGTTGTGTCAGTATACTGGTACTGCATAAATAGAGGTGTCTATAAAATTAAAATAGTCTTAGACTTACTTTCACCCTATAAAATAGAATTTTAATTGTTTGTAATGTCCATTATCAACAGAATAGCTATATATTTGCTAAGTGAAATAGAAATGATTTTTATAGATCGCAGCCAACAACTTGCAGACTCTTATTTGGACAAATATGTCTAAAGAAATTCAATAGTCACACTAACATACTAGTAGGTATAGAGAGGATGTTCAATAAACATCACTGAAATCAAGAAAATATAAAATAAATTATCACATTTAGTAATAATTAGCATACTCTTCTGCAAATCACATTTTCCACTTTAATTTTATTAGAGTGTAAAAGTAAGTTCTAGTTTGATAAATAATATTTTCTATGAAGAGCCACGATTCAGATCATTTGACTTTCTAAAACTGATATTTACTATATGATAGGCAGCACGTAGACAAGTAGTATCAACTTGGAGCATAATTATATAATATTCTGTTCCCAAATAAAAATATTATTAAATACAAAATATTATAAAGTATAAATTATAAACTACATGCAGAACCAGAGGTGATTCTGATACTAAAAAACACATGATTTCTTTAATAGCAGAATTCACTGCATATTTGTGCAGATTCTTCAGTCTGGGTTATTTCCGTGTAAGAGACTCAAAGTCAGTCTATCCCTGGCTTTCACCTTTTTTTCTCATTTCAGTCACTGAGTGACTAACTCATGAAACTCCTCTTCCAGATGGCCCATGTCGTCTGGGTCAGACTCTGTGTAGTCAAATACTATTTCCCTTGAGGCAATATGCAAATGAAAGAGCATATATGGAAAGCCAAAGCCATTGTGACTACTTCCAGCAACACTTTTTCTTAACTGTGCCAAGTAAATCATCCTAATGTTCCAGTCCTTCAAAATTATAGTTACTAATGGATGAGCATCAGAAACCTAAACAATGACTTTTGAAAATTGGTGTTTGTGCTTAACTCTCCACTTTTCAATGCAACGTTGCAATACATGCAGACACAAACATGCACACTCAGCATTTTTAAAGAAATAATTCTGAAGTAATCAATAAAAATTTTAAAAAATAAATATTGAGGAGACAGAAAAAAAAAACAACCAAAGAAACACTGAAATTCTAATTGACTATGGAAATTATATCTTTAATTTTTTGAATTTTTAACACATTCACACAGTTTGACTTAAAAAATAATTAAAATATTTACATTGAAACATCTTGCCTCTCCTAACTACTGTCTCTCATCTGTTCAGGATCTCTGGGTGATTTCCATTTCTCCTCTAGTTCCAGTGAAATCTTGAGAAATTAAACGGTACTATAGACAAAGTATAGAAACAGATGTATATATGTAAACACACCCATGCACACATGTAGTAATTTAATACACGATACAGTTAAGTTCAGTCACTCAGTCATGTCCAGCTCTCTGCAAACCCATGGACTGCAGCATGACAGGCTTCCCTGTCCATCACCAACTCCTGGAGCCTGCTCAAACTCATGTCTATCCAGTCAGTGATGCCATCCAACAATCTCATCCTCTGTTGTTCCCCTCTCCTCCTGCCTTCAATCTTTCCCAGCATCAGGGTCTTTTCAAATGAGTCAGTTCTTCACATCAGGTGGCCAAAATATTGGAGCTTCAGCTTCAACATCAGTTCTCCCAGTGAATATTCAGGCCTGATTTCCTTTAGGATTGACTGATTTGATCTCCTCACAGTACAGGGGACTCTCAAGAGTCTTCTCCAACACCACAGTTAAAAGCATCAATTTTTTGGCACTCAGCTTTCTTTATGGTCCAACTCTCACATCCATACATAAATACTGGAAAAACCATAGCTTTGACTAGATGGACCTTTGTTGGCAAAGTAATGTCTCTGCTTTTTAATATGCTGTCTAGGCTGGTCATAGCTTTTCCTCCAAGGAGCAAGTGTCTTTTAATTTCATGGCTGCAGTCACCATCTGCAGTGATTTTGGAGCCCAAGAAAATAAAGTCTGTCACTGTTTCCATTGTTTCCCCATCTATTTGCCATAAAATGGTGCAACTGGATGCCATGATCTTAGTTTTTTGAATGGTTTAGTTTTAAGCCAGCTTTTTCACTCTCCTCTTTCACTTTAATCAAAAGGCTCTTCAGTTCCTCTTCACTTTCTTCCATTAAGGGTGGTGTAGAGGATATAGAGGACATTTCAAATAAGGAGGAGGGGCTGACTATTCAATAAAAATCACTGAGTCTGGAAAAAAATGTATTTTATGTTATAACAGAAATATGAATAAATAAACATATTCCATGGTTAGTGACACTAAATATAGTACAATTTTTATCTTCACCTTGGGGTTAGCAAGAAAATTGAAAGATAGCCAAGAAACACAGAAGGAAAGACTACCATAACCAAACTACTTAAAAGCTGAAAACTTCTATTCAAGTAAAAAGGCTCTGTAACAAAAGTTAAATGGTAGAAAAGAAAAATACAGAAATATGCAATACGTACAGTAGGGAAAAATCAATAAAGTTCCCTTTTCTATATTTATATAATAAAAAGAAAAAAACAATAGAAATATAACCACAAGTTGTAAAGAAGCAATTCACAGAAGAAGAAATATAAATAAAGAGTAAGTAAATTTTAGAAGATGCTCAGCCTTACTAGGTATCAAAAAGCCTACATTAAGCCAACAAGACACAAAATTTTTTCCTTCTAGATTGGTTTAAAAAAATGAAGTTGATATCAAGTGTCAGTAATAGAGTAAGGAAATACTTAATCTTATACCTTGGAGGTTTAAATAAATAATATATACATATACATGTATATATATACATACATATAGAGAGAGAGACAGAGAACATTTCTGTACAAGAACTTTAAGAAAGCTAAGAACGCAAGCCAAGCTGGCAAGGACCACACAACCCCACCACCCTTCAAGGGAAGCAGTTGTCTCCAGAGGCTGCCCGACACTTTTAAAGTGACTCCCACACCATGAGGAACAGAAGGCTCCTGGCCTTTGGGAAGCAGCTGAGCAGAAATGGGGCCAGTGAGAGGGCAGAAGACCAGGAAAGAAGTAGAGAATGATGATATCACTTATTATGACTTCTCCTTTTTTCAAGGAGGTTTCAAAGCTCAGAAATCTGGGGGTATGATTGGCTTTTTGGAAGGAAACAGAAAAGGGAATAAACTTTAAACACAAATAAAGTATTGTGAAGGATGTAAAGGGCTAATTCACAGGGAAGCTTTGAACTACTGCAGACTCTGGGGTTGGAGATTGGTCCATATTGAACAAGATCTTTACAGACAGGAAATCCATAGCATTAAAATTTGAAACAATACATAAGAAAAAATAAGGACCCTACATGTGTCTTTGTGTTTGTGTGTGTGTGTGTATACATACCTACTTAATTTAGCATAACTTGTTACATCACTGTTTTACTATGGTACTTTCTACCTTGGAAATAGTTTTATATTTTAAAAATATATATATTTGCACTACTGAAAAGTAGCTAATATTTTACTCAAGATTTGTCATCCATTTGTAGAGATTAAATACTCTCAAGCAATGAGCAAAGAGATTGTATTGCACTGTCCTCACAAGAATATTTACTCCACCATTGACTTTATTATTTTTATTTTTATCAGATAAAACATGCCATAGTTTAACAGATTTATTTAAACCATAAGGCTAACCATTCCCTGCCCCCAAGAGAAAAAAGACAGTACCTTCTATAATCCTCCCCCCCCTTTCCCAAGTCTTCTTTCACAGGACAATGACTTTCAACTCCCTTTCTCACTCAAACTACATGACTTTTTATTTAAAGACTTGCGATCTTTAGTCCTGTGAATTGCACATTAACATACTAGCTAGTAATGACGGGCATGGTTATAAGAATTTAATATTTTTCCTACAAACCTTTAATCATGTTATTTCAAAGATTCAATCCAAGGTTACAGTCATTAAAATAGCCATCTAAAAAGAAAAATGAAAATTAAGTATGATTTTGTTTCCCAATTACCCAAAATGAATAGTGGCAGGCCAAACATACATGTACATAGCCAAACTCAACGAAACTGCTTTTGATGCCTCAGGGCCAAGATAAATTCACTCAGCTCCTAAAATCTAAGCCGGAACCACTTCCTTACCAAAACAGAGAATTTTTTAAGCTACAACTATCAGTCAGAATCACCATGAAGTTTGCTGAGAATCAAAACTAATGACAAATCTAACGTTATGTTTAGAGCAGCCTGTAGAAATATTGCTGATGATTCATATTATAAATAGAAATAAAATCACTAGCTTGACCTTTTTAAATTGAAGGTCTATGAAAGATGACATCAAGAATTACAGCTTGTTTTCAAAGTAATAGCTATAATCTTACAACTTGTATAATCTGACAACTGGTACACAATAGGTATAATCTTTCAACTGGCTAACCATGTAAACTTATCACTAGAAAATGTTCTTTCAAAATAAGCTCAAAAATTTAATGTTTTGAAATGGTTTTAATTTACAACTGAAGAAGCTTATGGGGCTTTTCTTTTTGGTAAACCTTTATGTTGAAATATATATACACTAAACAGTTCTATATATATAAACAGTAACCACATAGCTCAACACATTTTGATTACCTAGATCAGGACTGAGAGCATCATCAGCATCCTGGAAGCATCCTCCATCTCTATCAATCATCCTCAATCATTATTCCTCCAAAAGTAACTGATATTCTGATTTCTATCACTAAAGATTATTTTTGCTTGTTATTAAACTTTACATAAAAATTGAATCATATATCATCCTATAATATATACTCTTTTGAGTCTGGCTTTTCTGTTCAATATTTTAACTGTAAGAGTCATCCAAATTTTTACTTATTGCCATAGTTTGATATTTCTTTGGTGCTATAAAATATTCCATCACAGAATACATCACAATTTACTGTGGATTTGATAGACATTTGGGTTAGTTGCAATTAGGGACTCTTACATATAAACCTAATATAAATGTTCTGTACATGTTTCTGATGAACGCATGGGCACATGCTAAGTGGCTTCAGTCGTGTCCTACTGTTCGTGACCCAGTGAACTGTAGCCCATCAGGCTCCTCTGTCCATGGAATTCTCCAGGCACCAATACTGAATTGGGTGGCCATTGCCTCCTTCAGAGGATCTTCCTGACCCAGGGGTCAAACCCATGTTTCCCATAACTCTGGCATCGACAGACGTGTTCTTTACCACTAGTGCCAGCTGGGAAGCCCTACTGATGAGTATATATCTATATGCATTTCTGTTGGTCGTATATGTCTATGACATGAGGTATATATTTAGCTTTCGTAGATATTTCAAATAGTGTTCTATAGTAGTTGCACCAATTTACATTTCCCCAGCAGGGTGGGAGAGTATTAATTGTTCTACATCCTTAACAATAACTGGTGTTATATATTCTTTTTTTTTCTCATTTTAGTCATTTTGGCAGGTGAATAGTATTATGTTATTGTGTATATACCTTGCATTTCTCTTTTCAGTGTTCTTTCATAGGAATGACTCGCTTATATTCCTCTAATTGCCTACTGAGGTCATTTACCCATTTATTTGGGTTGCCTTATTTCTTTATTTTATTATTATTTATTAATACAAGTTCTTTACATCCATATCAAATATCTTTCTTCCTCTGTGACTTGAGTTTTAACTCTCTTCATGGTATATTTTAATGAATAAAATGTCTTAATTTTTAACAAAACCCAATTTATCAAGCTATTTCTTTATAGTTAGTGCTTTTGTGTCCTTTTTAGAAAGCTTTGCTCAGTATGCTAAGTGAAATAAGTCAGGAAGAGAAAGACAAACTTATATGTGGAATCTAAAAAATACAAGAAACTAGTGAATAAAACAAAAAAGAAGCAGACTAACAGATATAGAGAATAAGCCAGTGGTTACCAGTGGGGAGAAGAAAAGGGGGAGAGGAAATATAGGGTTTCAGTTCAGTTCAGTCGCTCAGTAGTGTTTGACTCCTTGTGACCCCATGAATCACAGCACGCCAGGCCTTCCTGTCCATCACCAACTCCCGGAGTTCACTCAGACTCACGTCCATAGAGTCAGTGATGCCATCCAGCCATCTCATCCTCTGTCATCCCCTTTTCCTCCTGCCCCCAATCCCTCCCAGCATCAGAGTCTTTTCCAATGAGTCAGCTCTTCACATGAGGTGGCCAAAGTACTGGAGCTTCAGCTTCAGCATCATTCCCTCCAAAGAAATCCCAGGGCTGATCTCTTTCAGAATGGACTGGTTGGATCTCCTTACATTCCAAGGGACTGTCAAGAGTCTTCTCCAACACCACAGTTCAAAAGTATCAATTATTCGGCACTCAGCTTTCTCCACAGTCCAACTCACATCCATATGACTACTGGAAAAATCATAGCCTTGACTAAACGGACCTTTGTTGGCAAAGCAATGTCTCTGCTTTTTAATATGCTGTCTAGGTTGATCATAACTTTCCTTCCAAGGAGAAAGCATCTTTTAATTTCATGGCTGCAATCACCATCTGCAGTAATTTTGGAGCCCCCCAAAATAAAGTCTGACACTGTTTCCACTGTTTCCCCATCTATTTCCCATGAAGTGATGGGACCAGATGCCATGATCTTAGTTTTCTGAATGTTGAGCTTTAAGCCAACTTTTTCACTCGCCTCTTTCACTTTCATCAAGAGGCTTTTTCATTCCTCTTCACTTTCTGCCACAAGGGTGGTGTCATTAGGAGATTTTAAAATAGAGCATGTACACCCGTGGCAGATTCATGTTGATGTACGGCAAAACCAATATAATATTGTAAGGTAAAAAAAAAAAGTATTAAAAAAACCCCGACATTTGCTCTTCTTAATTAGAAAATGGTGAATAAAATTTGATTGTTTTCACTTTGAAAAAAATAAAAATAAAAAAATAAAATAGAGTTAAGGGATTATATGAACGTACATGTGTGAAACTTTTTAAAATTGTAAAGCACAATAGAATTTAAAGAATCTTTAAAAAATAATAAAATTTTTAAAAATAAAATTTAAATAATAGAAAGCTGTACTCAATTCATGGTCATGGTAATCTTGTCCTATGCTAATCTTAACCTTAGTTTACTTTTCACATTTAAGAATATTACATTTAAGCATTCCACATTTAAGTAAGCTATTAAATCCATCTGAAATTAACTTTGTATATAAGATAAGAGTTAAGGTTCATTTTTTACCACATGGATAATCCAGTTTAATTAATCTAGCTCAACTTATCTTTTAAAAGCTTTTCTTAAAAATGCATTTTCATTGAAAGTCAAATGACTGTACATGCATAGGTATTTCTGGACTTGCTGTCTTGCTCAATGATCTATTTGTCTATCTCTGTGCCAGAATCATACTGCTTTAAGTATGGTTGGTTGATAAGTACTGGTATCTATTGACATAAACCCTCCAACTTTGATCTTCTTCAAGATTGCTTTAAATATCTAGATCATTTGATTGGACAGAAAATATTTAGAGTCAGTTTATCAATTTTCAATCAAAGAAATGCTGGTGCAATTTTGGTTGGGATTGCATTAACTGTACAAATCAATTTAAAGAGAACAGACATCCTTGCATTGCTTATTTCAAATCCATCAAAATGGCATATCTTTTATTTTGGCATTCTCTCATTTACCTAAATAATATTTTGTAGTTTTCTGTTTATAGGTTTTCAATATTTGATTGATTTACTCCTACTATTTAATGTCTTATGCCATTGTAAAGAATATCATTTTGAAATAAATATATCTGCATGCTTATTGTTATTATATAGAAAAACAATAGTCTTTTCATGAGTGAAGTTGCTCAGTCGTGTCTGACTCTTTGCGACCCCGTGGACTGTAGCCTACCAGGCTCCTCCGTCTGTGGGGTTCTCCAGGCAAGAATACTGGAATGGGTTGCCATTCAGCAACCATGCCAATTTACATAATAAGTTTATTTTGGATATTTCTTTTGGGTATTTTATGTACATGATAACATCATATATCTCCAAAGAATGACATTTCAAAAATTTCTAATTATTATGACTTTTGTTTTTTTGTTCTATTGCACTGGCTAAGCAGTCCTGTACAATACTGAATAGAGATAAGGATATTGAACATCTCTGTCTTACTCCTAACTTTGGGAGAGAAGGAATTTACTGCTACTGCTACTGCTAAGTCACTTCAGTTGTGTCCGACTCTGTGCGACCCCACAGACGGCAGACCACCAGGTTCCCCCGTCCCCGGGACTCTCCAGGCAAGAACACTGGAGTGGGTTGCCATCTCCTTCTCCAATGCATGAAAGTGAAAAGTCAAAGTGAAGTCGCTCAGTCGTGTCTGACTCTTAGCGACCCCATGGACTGAAGCCTACTAGGCTCCTCCGCCCATGGGATTTTCCAGGCAAGAGTACTGGAGTGGGGTGCCATTGCCCTCTCTCTATCTCCCCATTAAGTCATTGGGATTCCCTGGTGGCTCAGCAGTAAAAGAATCCACCTGCAATGCAGGAGACGTGGGTTCGACTCCTGGGTCAGGCAGATTCCCTGGAGAAGAAAATGGCAACCCACTCCAGTATTCTTGCCTGGAAAATCCCATGGACAAAGAAGTCTGGTGGACTACAGTCCATGGGGTGGCAAAAGAGTCAGACACGACTTAGCAACTAAACAACAACAAAAATTAAGTGGTTAGCTGTAAGTTTTTAAGAGATATCCATTAATAGCTTAAGAAAATTTCTTTCTATATCTAGCTCCTAAGAGATTTCAGTATGAATGGGTGTTGAATTTTATCAAATGCTTTTTCAGCATTTATTGAGATGATCATGTGGTTTCTCATATCCTTCTACTGTCATATCTTATGATGATTGCTGTTTAATATTAAATCAACCACACATTCCCAGAATAAACTTAACTTGGTCATGATATGCTTGATTTGCTAATATTTTATGTAAGATTCTTGAATCTATATTTATATAAGAAATTGGCTTTAAATTTCCCTTCTTATAATAACCTTGCTAGGTCTTGATTTCAAGGTTATGCTGCCCTCATAAAATGAGTTGGGGGATACTTTTTCTTCTTCCACTTTTCTGCCTTTTTCCTAGATGATGGCCCTTCATGAGCCTCAAATAAAAGCCGAAGTTATTTATGAGGGGCTCTCCCTGGCAAGCCTGAATTCCAGTTACTCCTCAGTGCCGTCAGATTGCCAGAATATCTGCAGCTTAGCTTTTTAGTGTCTTAGCAACTGCATTCGGCTAGATTTCTACGTGTCTCATCCTGTGAACATTCAGCTTACAAATAATCAAATAACTCAAGGGGAAACTGCACACACAATGCTGGATTCACATCTCTGCAGATTCTCTTCTCAGCACAAAGACCTTTCTAGTCCTAGTTGTCTTATAGCTCTAAGGTCCAATTTTTTTGTATCCCTTTCCCAGAGAAGCTGCAAGAACTCAAAGGTACTGCTTTCTTTTCAACCTGCATGCCATATTCTGAGGCGTGAAAGCAGCAATGGATGAAGGATTCATCTCAACTATTTTCTTTCTCTGGGTTCTCAGCCCTTCAAGTCCTGGCTGTCTCAGTTGTTCTCCAGTGATGCCACCGATATTTCTGTTTGTTCGTTTATCTTGCATTTTTTTTTATCCAGCTTTTTGGCTCAGAAAGATGAGTCTGGTAAGAACTAATCCATCATAGCTAGAATCAGAAGCCGCTGAACAGAGCTCTAAAATAGCTTTGCAGCATCACTTCCCACTCCGTCACTTCACATCTGGGAACAAAATACTCTTTAGCTGAGGTCAGAAGTTTGTGCCTCACTCAGGGGCAGGATGAAAGATTCTGTCTCACTCTCCTGAGCCCCATCGTTCTTCAGTGACTGAGAGTCATCTTCATGGCCTACTGGTGTTGCCTCATCAACAGGGCTATTCACAGGGCATAATTTTAAACAAATTGGATTGCTTAATTTTGCTCAATTGACACTAAAACAGCTACCATTTCCTTCTATACAATGGAAGGATAAAATATTAACTCATAAATCAGGAATTTGAATCTACCACCTGAGCAAGAACAACTTATATACCTATGATTGGTTCATTACCTGTAATTCAACAGTTACAGTATTTCAAGAGTTGTTGATAGCACAAATTTCTTCCACATGGGCCCAAACCTAGGTCCTGTTAATGTTGACCATACACAGTCAGAAATTAAAATAGAGTCAACAGTACTCCTCTGGACAATCTATTTACTTATTTCTTTTAAAGGAATAAAATATCCATTGGCTGGAAATACTATTCTGGCACTTGCCTAAGAATAGCATGGAAACAAAAAAATTAACTTTGAACTTCTGGTTTCCTAAATCCTACAGTAGAAAAAAAAAAAAATTGCATGACACTGAAAACTTATTGTCATTCATTTCTGAATAGCTATGAAAAAGGGTAAAAAATAAGGGGTTAGAAGTCCTGGGAAGGGGGAAAAGGCAGTAATTGTTTAAGAAGATGCTTGGTCCCTGGTTCTAGCTCGTTTCTATCTTGTTTCTAAGCCTATCTCCTCAGCACCTCTCTCCCCACTTTATAGCTTTTGGTTTTCCTGGAAGGGCTCACTGTCATTGAACACTAAAAACTAGTGATTTGAACTGCTTTGCCAGGGCAGCTCAGTCTTGTTGGTCAAGTCTTTAATGGCTGAGATTACCTGTGATTCAGCCATGACAAAGATCTTGTTTTAGCTCTACCAACAGTAAATAACAAATTCTGGAACCATCTTCATATGCAGCTCTTTATTAAAGACATGACCAAAATATCACAAGCCTATTAGAGTAGGTAACAGGTGCAAACATGTCACATTTCTACTTTGGAACAAGGAATGAATTAATAACTATCCAATGCTATTTTCCTTCCTAAGAGTCTCTAATTAGATAATACCATGTCATCAACTAATAGTAAGGAATTGGTATGTCACCTATGGATGGACTATGCCACAGTATGGGAAAAACCAGATGTTCTTGTAAAGAATTTCTGAGACACTTGGACAGTAAGAGAAAAAATTTAAAAAGAAGAAAAAGTAATTTTTCTAAGATTTTAAATATAAAACCAACACACATGCACTAAAAGCTGTAGGGGATACAAAGACTTGTAAAACATACTTTCTCTCCTTTAGAAATTCATGGACTAATTAGGAAACAATTAAAGAAACATCTGTGGATTAACGCTGATAATGCTCACAGGCATTCACAGGAGCTGGGAGCTTTCTCCCGTCCGACCACACTCATCCGTCTATGTAACTATTAACACTGTTAATTTGAAGAAGGAGGCGATAGAGGATGACATGAGTTTGAGCAAACTCCAGGAGATAGTGAAGGACAGGTAAGCCTGGTGTGCTGCAGTCCATGGAGTCACAAAGAGTCGGATATGACTGAACAACTGAACAACAACTACACAATTACACTGTGAATTTCTTGAGGACAGAAGCTCTGCCTTTTTCATAGAGCCTAAATCAGTATTTCATAAATTTTGTAAGGTTAAAAAAAAGGCTTTTGATGTAGCCAGGGCAACTCTGGGAAACTCCTTTTCAAAGCAAATTTACTGTTTCCAAGTGTACACGCACATGTGAGGAAAGAGGATCCATTCGGACGCCTTGGGGTGCAGCGGAATGTAAAACTGTTTCTGTGGGAGTACTATTAACATCAGGAGGGCGAGACAAAACTGCCATTCACACTACATTCTTCTTCCAAAAAGATTCTTCTGCATATGATTCAGAAATTATCCATGAATGACTCACAAAAATTTTCTTCAAGTTAATGTGGGTTTAGTTAGTGCTGCCAAATCTTCTATTTGAGCACTTGGATTTTTACTTGGGGGATGACAATTAATGCCCCTCAACCTTCCCAGGGGAGAAGGAAATGGCAACCCACTCCAGTATTCTTGCCTAGAGAATCCTGTGGACAGAGGATCCTGGTAGGCTGCCGTCTATGGGGTCGCACAGAGTCAGGCACAACTGAAGCGACTTAGCAGGCATCCATGCATTGGAGGAGGAAATGGCAATCCACTCCCACATTCTTGCCTGGAGAATCCCAGGGACAGAAGAGCCTGGTGGGCTGCTGTCTATGGGGTCACACAGAGTCGGAGACGACTGAAGCAACTTAGCAGCAGCAGCAGCAACCTTCCCAGTCTGACTTGTATAATGAGAATGGTGTTCCTCCAACTGGAGCAGAAGGTTAATTCCCCAAAGTGGAGCCTATGTAAAAAATAAATAAAATTCAAATAAGTCAAAGAAGATAATGGTTACTTCATTAAGTGAGAAGTTCTGAGTACATAAAGAAGAGTCCCCTTTATATATGAGTCTAAAGTGTTTTTTAATCAACTTTGCTATGCTTCCTTCTCCTGTCATTTAAAATCACCTGAGGCTTAAGAGGTTATGGGTTTTGTTTGATCTTCCATTTTTTTGATGTAGTTCTTGCTGGAGAAAATTCTTTCTTGTGTTACCATGACAAAGACCTCAGGGCCTAGGTAAAGAGCCCCCTTCCCTAAGGGTTGTTCATAGTTGTTGACTTTCAGAAGTAGTGAGTTCTGCTACTGAAGAATGTGTAAGTTTCTCTTAAGTTTAGATAACTGTCACTAAGACAATATCTGTTTATAACAGCAACTCAAAAGATATCAACTGAAATTAACTACTTCTGCAATTATCAGTAATTAAAATCTATTAATAAAAAAGCAGAGAGGCATTGAAGAATTACTTGAAAAAATTTAAATCTGTTATTAAGAAAAGTAAAATATATAAAAATAATGAATACAGGAAATGTTCATGAGTCTCATAACTCTGGTTTTCAGTTTATGTATCAAATACATCTTAGTTGTTCTGTGGGACTGAAAGTGATTAAAAACTAAGGCCCTTGGTCATTAGGGAAGATTTTTTAATATAAGGAACTTGTAGTAACTACTTGAAGTAACATCAAGGCCTACTCCTATATCTGTTGCAAATATACCTAGATATGTGTATGCCTCTGATACAAACATATTATGCTCTACAGTTAGATCTGTGCTAATAGCACATGTGTTTTTCTTTTTAAATTTTAATTCAGAGGAACTGAGGTTTTATGACTTGGAAAGATCATTACCTTTCAGGTTCAACTTGTTAAGAAAGAAAAGAATTGTTTAAGGCAGTGATGCTAGAGAAAGCTTTGTAAATTACAGCACATTTGAAAATAGTAATACTTCAAAATAAAACATGTTACCTTCTCTTTATTGTAATAGAAAAGACTTTGGTTTGAATTTCTGTTATAATAAGCCACCACCAGCCTGCAGTGCTCAAAAATGAGGTAATATAGAGCATGCTAGGTGTAAAAGTCCGAGGTCTTCACACCTATTTTATTGCCCTTAATTCGTGCTCGAAGGATGCCAGTAAAGATGTGCAGACTTCAGGTCTTGATCTTCTCAAGGAGATTGGGAACCACTCAAAGTAAACACTGAAGTCAAAAAACTGCAGCATTTCCAGATTGGAAGCTTAATTAACACCAACTCAGTGACTTTTCCAAGCAGAAATCTTCTGAATGACAGGCCTCTGACTCCAACCAATGACAAGAAGCTCACTATTTTGTAGAGTGTTCACTATTAAATTATTATAATCCAGTTGAAGTCTGCATTTTATATGTCTAACCATTGCTCTTAATTCTTCCTTTGGAAAACACAGATAAAAAATTGAATCCTGTAACCAAATTAAATATTTCGAGTATCAAAAGAAAGCCTCATATCCCCCTAGAGTCATTTATCACACTCAGGACATAGTAAAGGATCACAACATTTGCTAGATGAATAAATGAATTGTTTTAGCTTTTGAGCTAAAAACTGAAGCAAGAATGTTGGAGTCAAGAAAACTTCTCTTTGTTTTTCTTTCCACCACCCTTTAGTTTCATTTCCCAGACTAATATCACATTAAAACACATTTGCAGATATACTGCTGAATGAGATTGGTTGAAAAGCACCAGATTAACTGAAAACTCCAAAATATTAAGCCAATAAGTCAATTTGGGCTCTGAATTCTCAAGAGTTTTTGATTCACAACAAGTGCAGAAATTCATTAAATCTACCAGAGATGACATTAAAACCAGAAAGCATGGCAGAGGGAAGCTAATTCTTGTAGTCAAGAGACTTTATAATTCTGCTTTTACAAAAATAGGACTAAACCTGTGTGGCTTCAGGTGACATATTTGAAAGCAGCTGCCAAGTCAGTGACCTGCAACATTAGCTTTTCACATTTCTTCCCCTGCTTGTGACCTCAGAAGAACATTCCAGCCTAGTGTGAGTCCTTTGAAGTGAATAGCAACCCCCAACTTAGTTTTTCTGGAGCACAAGGCATTATTTTGCATGAAAACAACTTTTGTAAACAAAAAACCAGAAGGTGCAAGCTCTCACCTCAGAGTCTGGTAGCAAATGAACCTGAAAGACTTCTTCAGAGTTGAGCATAGTGATTGGCCAAGAAAACAGCCTAAGGTCGGGAAGGTTATGTTTGAAATATCTGGGTTTTGGATCCATGAGCACACAAGAAAAACAGCTATGGGGTCACTTCCTTGAAAAAGGAAAAATAACAAGGACTAAAATATAAATTGACATCAAGGAAAGAAAATGACACAGAGCTATTTTGACTTCAATAAATGAAAGCTATAAATTCTCTCTACAAATCACAAAGGCTTCCTCCTTTCTACTCAATTGATTTACTGTATTTGCTAATTAAATGAGAGTTTTGTCTGAACCTGCAACATTAGCTAGGATGCAGAGGGGAAGGCACATCCTCTGTATTTTTTCTGAGAAAGACAAACATTGCCATTTTTGCATCATGGATCACAACAGTATGTGGCTGATCCTTCACATTCCATATGTTTTGCTCTTTCAAAGCATTTGATCAATAATAGAAAACAAAGCTGAACATAGTGGAGTTCAGAGTTTTACTGCCTGAGTTCACATCCCAGATCCTGTTAAGTGACTTGGGAGAAGTCACTTGGCTTAACTTTGTCTCAGTTTTCTTTTCTGTGCAATGGGGAGATATTGCATAGAAAATATTCAGGAAATACCTGAATCAAAATACTTTGGTTGGAGTTTCAAAGAGGTGGTGTGTGTACTTAGTAAGCACACCAAAATACTATTATTTCTGTAATAAAAATGCTTATTGTTCTATAAATATTTCATGTAATCCAATTATAATTTATAAAACTTTTTATAGTTCTAACTTACTGATAATTATCAAGCATATAACATTTTATAAATATAATCACTCACATAATTATTATTACTATCATCATCATTATTACAGTACCAAGTATTATTAAATCCAAACATCCAGATATTTTTCTGTATTTTACTCTGGCCTCGAGAACATCTGGGGATGAAGCCAGATGCCTAGGGCTGAGAAAGGCAAGTCTTTTGTTACTAACAGAGAGACAGTGGGCTGGAGCACAGAAACCTCCAGGAATCAGCTCCCTAGAGGGCAATCATCTCCCCTCTCCCACACCCCTTGCCACATGCACAGCATTCTTGTAATCTCCCAAGAACAGTGCTGGGCCCAGCTCCTGGGGTTTATTTTGATAAATGTTTCGGGCTACAGAGTGCCAAGAAACTTGATCCCTTTGCTTTTCAAATGCCAAACCTCTACCTGGAGAAAGGAATGCTTAGATCAGTGCACAGAGATGAAAAGTTGTAAGTTAAATATGCAGTTCTCCCCTTAACCTATCGTCTTCTCTGTTCCTCAACTCTGAAAGTTGGAAGAAAAATATCTTCAGATAAAGAGTGTCGTAAATCACTAGTGGAAAGTTAAACACGATTTAGCAAATGCTCATTTTATCTTGGAAAGCAGGGTTATAATGGAACTACCTTTATGTCTAAGGCCAACAATGTTCTTAAGGGAATCGTGCGTATTGTAATCAAATCATTCTGCAAAGTTCCATAGCTCAAATTCTTTACTAAACTTTTTTCTAAAAGTTTTTTTCGAAAAAATTTTCTAAACTTTTTATACCTAGCAGTCAAAATAAGTCTCACCTGGTTATTGTAAGAGGGATAAACACCATATCATTCTTTTTCACTGGAAGGGAGAACTAATATTTCTTGAGTACCTGCTAAGTGCCATGTGTTTTACTTATGCTGTGCTATTTAATATAGCAAAACTGCATCGTTTTACAGACAAAAAACCCTGACACTCAGAAAACTCCAAAAAGCTTTCTAAGTTCATAGCACTAATAAGAGTAGGTAATAATCAAATGCAGATTTCAAAGCCAAAAAAAAAAAAAATCATGTGCTATCACTGTTTAATGATCAATTCTTGCTCATTTATTTGCTTACATGCTTACTGTCTATGTGCCTCTGCAATAATACAGGCTCCATGGAAACCAGGCTTTGTTTCCATGAGCCCATTAGCCGCAACTCCTGAGCCTCCGTGCCACAAAGACTGAAAGCTCGGCGTCCTACAGGCCATGCTCCACAACTAGAGGAACCATGTGATGAGAAGCCGCGTACAACTAGAGAGCAGCCCCTGCTTGCTGCAAGTAGAGAAAGCTCATGCACAGCAACAAGGACCAGCACAGCCAAAAAGAAATGAATAAATAAAAACTTTTAAAAATGCATGCATGACATGCCCAGAATGAGTCAATAGGAAGTCAAGTCGATTCTCACTTTCCCTCTTGAAGTAAACATTGATGGTAATTGTTCCAATATCCTATGGCATTTTATCATTTGACACATGATATAAAAGAAATCTTTCCTTTTGTTTTGAAAATACCAATAGTTATCTCATTAAGTCTGGAAAGGACTGTCATTCCCTATGAAGTCTGTCAAAGCATTGAATCCATGCTGTTGAATCCTGAAGAATTTTCTAACTTTGGAGGATTTATCAGAAACTTCTCCTAAAAAGATAGTTCGCAAAATTCTTTTGGTTAATGGTGACAATAGAAGCAGCTGGGGTGATGTGTTTCATGCATCGCTTTAGATTTGATGTCATGTTCCTCTCACAGGTTTCTTCCTTACTAGCTCAGTTGGTTAGACCTTGATGTTAAATATAATGAGGTATATGTCATGGGTCCAAACCTCTGGTGGAACAATTAGTTTAAGTTTGTTCCCTGGATACAGGATTAACTCTGAGCCCCTTCCATTCCCCTTCACTTTGGTTTCGTGCTTCAGAAAGGCCAGGAGAAACACAAAGCAAAACAGATGCCTTCTGGGAGACCAGCAGGAGAGTCATCTCTCCATAAAATCCCCAGGTCTCACATTTACACTCCCTCAAAGAGTTATCTTACTGAATCACACTTCATTAACAGTTGATTTTATGCATTTCCTAATTAGAAATATAAACAGTGGAACAAACCATCTATAAATAAGCTCATAAATAACCAAGCAACCAGTTTATATAAAATTAAAGATGAAAAAAACACTTAGAATTTCTAATGACCAGAAGTAACCCTTCTGAATAAACTCTTACTATAATACAGGAGCTAAGAGCACTTTAATGAGAAAACAGTTACTTAGGTTATTCTATGGGTGGATACACATTAACATAAATTGCGTTCATAAACTCTCAGAAAACTATTAGTGACTTTATAAGCAATAACAAGGAGGGGTCTCATTAACTGAGAATATTTAGGTCCTGGAGGAGATCAATTCCAGGAGACACAGAGCCCAGTAGTCTAATTCCAATACAAGACTTATTCAATTTAAGTCAAGAGCTGAATAAGAAATTGGACCAGGGTCTGGCCCACAGACAGATGATTCCTTCTGCTGAGAAAACGTGAGGTCTTTAAAATAACTCCAGATATCCTTAGTTTGATGAACCAAATGTCAAGTATCCTTTTATAAATATAATTTGTTTTTCCTGCTTGAACCTCTGGAGAATGAATCGTTCCACAATTCATCAAGTAAAAACGGGGAGATGGGTCCTGCTAAATGCCTCTCACCAGCATCTGACTATATCTATCCCAGGTAAGCAAGTGATAGGATCTCATCTCACCCAACAGGAGCATATCTAGTCTTAGATTTCACACTAGTCAGTTGCCTTAAAAACTGAGCTCTCTGTTGATTTCAATAAAAGCACTGAACTTGCAGTTTGCCTGGCTATATTTTTTTATTAAAAAGGTGACAGTGATACTCTACCTAGCTTTCTACATTCATTCCTGAGTGGAAAATTAAAGTCTGGATGCCACACTTTTTGAGGCTGTATCTTGGGACCATGTCACAAGCTGACAAAGATATCAGAAAAGCGTTAGGGGTCTCCAGGGACATGGATGCAAAAGGCTATGTTGCCTATTACGCCTCTCTTATTTGGGCCTGTGAATGAACATTTTCCCCTGGTAGCAGGGTCTGGTTATTCAATGGGGTCAGGGACTGAACATGGGAGAACTGGGGGACAAGCTCAGAAAAGGGACCAGGGATACTGAAGCTACTGTTAAAAAAGAAGCTGGGGTAAGATCCTGACTAAACAGAGATGTATGTAAAGTCAAAGATGGCTCATACACTAGCAGAAAAATGGAATGATCATAAACCTAGAGATTCAGGAAAGCCAAAGAACAGTTTGAAAGGTTGTTGTTCAATTATGACGCCGGGATTCTTGGCCCCCGGAGGAGAATTCAATCCGGGGCCAGAGACAAGGCTTGATCGCTCAGAGCTTTTGTGTAACAAAGTTTTATTAAAGTACAAAGGAGATAGAGAAAGCTTCTGACATAGGCATCAGAAGGGGGCAGAAAGAGTACCCCCTGCTAGTCTTTAGCTGGATGTTATATAGTCACCAGCAGTCTGTTAATGAAAGAAAGGAATGTCTCAAAACTTAGAATGGCACCAGGCCCCTCACCCATAAGATGTATTTTGCGGTAATCTTGGCTCCAAATGGTTTATCTTGGGCCATAAAATGATTAACTTGAATCTTGAAGAAGGGCAGATCACCATACAAATAGTTTCATTTACATAGATTAGAGGAACAATATCGGAGTATAACATATTGGTTTATCAAGTAGGTTCTGAGCCCAAAAGGGGGAACCGACTTGAAGACAGAGTTTGGGGTAAATGCATAGTATATTAGCATAGCTTAAGATAAACATTCCCTTAAGAAAAAGGCATTGGTTAACTTCAGGTGAAACCAGGTGTCATTATGGCAACACAGAATTTTAAGAGAAACCTCCTTTTAAATTTGTATCGAGAAGGAAAAAATATCACGTTTGTTTCCTCCTGCCACTTAAGAGAGATAAAATGTCTGACACTTGCAGGCTATTTCCTCCATTTGGAGACCCCTGGCCTTCCTGCCTGTTACCCTCTCAAGTTTGCATGGGACTAAAGGATGAGAGAGCTAGAGACGCAACAAGGGAATATGATAAGAAAGGATGTGATAAGGGAAGAAGTCAGCCAGTTGAAGATTAGTTGAAGATGCAGAAAGCTCCCCTTCACTTGAAACAGTTAAGAAGACACGGTCATCTGGAGCAGACTAAAAGGAAGTCTCTTCGGATTTTGTAGAGAGACTTGTGTGGAGAGAGTTAACTCTCTCTGGAAAAGGAAGCTTTTTACTTTAGATTTCAGATAACCACAATTTCCTGAAGAAGGCAAGTTATGGTTCACTTTCAGTTCCCTTCAGACTTCATGATTTATTCTCTATTAATTTCAGGCTGTCTTATGTGGAAAAAAAATTTCAGTGCCTAGCCTGGCTTTGCTCCCATTCTAGTTTCAAAGAAATGCAAAAGTTGATTATAAAGTCACATCAAAATGTCAGGTTTTCTCATAAATGACTTTACAGCTGTGGCCACCTAAAGCATGACCGGAAAAGCCTGTCTTGGCTTTAAGACAGTTGTTATGAAAGTAGGCTTGATTGGCAGTTGATTATCCACAGCTCTGAAGTTGAAGAGCCACATGGATAAAGAAAATTCACGTATAACCCCAAAATTTCATGCCAATGTAAACAACAAGAGAATAAAACCACCAGATAAAATTCCCATCTCTGTCCTGGCTTGCTCTTTGATGGATGTATTAATGAGCAGTGAAATGGGCAGAGGAGTGAGAAGTGGGAAACTGTCTGGGTGAACAAGAACTCTAGCAAATCTATAGCTTGGATAAGAGTATAGATAGAACGGCATAACAAGAAATCCAGAATCAATGTGACTGATTAGCCGTAGTTTTGCTGTTGAGAAAATTATCTTCCTTATTAACACAACTTAGACCCAGAATGATTTTCATCACTGAACTCAGCTATGGTATTTTCCTTCTGGCATCCAATCAGTCTCCTGGGGTGATAATTGTTTTGTCCCAAGGGTTACTCAACTATACACACACAAACTCTGTACAAACATGGGCCAAAAAAGCACACTTGTCACATAAATAATAAAGCCAAACATGCTAATCCTTTGCTGCCTTTTCAGTGATCCATCAGGGAACTTTCGCCAAATAGACCGGAGTCAAGTCAATGTTATAGTTTTAAAATGAGAAGAAACTCCAGGCATAAAAGTGTGCCAGTTTCCTAGCCAACAATGCTGATAGACAAATGTGTCTGTAAGATTAGTTCTCTTTATGGAACACAGTGGTCTCTGAACGTTTTGAAATGACCCTATTAAAAAAAAAACCTGGAGGATTCATCCCCAGTATTGGCTATATAAATAAAAAAATGTATATGTATGTGATATCAACCTACTCTAAAAACATGCTCTTGATGCAATGATGTTTAAAAGAATTTAAAATGATATGACCAACAATAAAATAATATTTATGAATATCATGCAAGTTTTCATATTTCTATCCTACCACTGATAATATCCTAATACATAATATTAATATATACTTAGAGTATGATATGTTGTTAAACATAGTAGAGCTAAATTCACATTTTAAAATACTTGTGTTGAGGAACTTCCCTGGTGGTCCAGTGGCTAAGACCTCACACTCCCAATGCAGGAGGCCCAGGTTCGATCCCTGGCCAGGGAACTAGATCCCACATGCCACAACTAAGAGCTTAAAAGTCACAGTGAAGACTGAAGATCCCGAGTGCTGCAACTAAGAACTGCCACAGTCAAATAAAAAAAATAACATATTGTTAATAAACAAATAAAAGAGTTACACTGATACTCAAGATTTCTAACGACTTCTTGTCAGACTTTCTTAATGTGACTGACAAAAAGCTCCTACTAGAAGTGACAACTCTACCATGCTCTTACTTCAGCTTTTATTATTAGTTTTACCTTACATTTGAGCTTTCTGTGCAAGACATTTTATCAGCCATTTGCTCCATAACTGTAAAGGTTAATTTAGTAAATACATAAGTGAAAATATATAAATAACATAAAAATATGATCCAAAAATCCACATAAGAGGACAAGGAATTACAATGCACTACAGTATATTGCCCTCAATCACATGAGGGCACCATTTCCAACTGCCCATGATGTGGAATTCCACTTCCTACAACACAGCTTCTCTGTCACCTGACAAATGGACATGTAGGAGGTGAACATCACCATTAGTTCATATACTAAAATTAGCTATATAAGCAACAAAAGAAAATATAGATGAACTGGGATTGCCCAAAATTTTAAAACTTTTGCACATCAAAGGATACTATCAACAGATTGAAAAGATAGCTCACAAAACAGAATATTTGCCAATCATGAATCTGATTAGGAATTATTATCTAGAATATATAGAAATTCCCATAACTCACCACCACAACAAAAACAATATGAATGTGGGCAAAGGACCTGAATGGACATTTTTTCAAAGAAGACATAAAAATAGTCAGTAAGCACATGAAAAAAATATTCAACATCATTAATCACTGGTGGTGGTGGTGGTGGTTTAGTTGCTAGGTCATGTCTGACTCTTTGTGACCCCATGGACTATAACAGACCAGGCTCCTCTGACTGTGGGATTTCCCAAGCAAGAAAACTGGAGTTGGTTGCCATTTCTTACTCTAGAGGACCTTCCCAACTCGGGGATCGAACCTGGATTTCCTGTACTGCACATAGATTCTTTACTGATTGAGGCACAGGGAAGCCCCATTAATTATTATGCAAGTCAAAATTACAATGAAATACTACCTCACATCCATTAGGCTAACTGTTATTTATTTATTTGCTCTTTTTTTTTTCTTTTTTACTTTACAATACTGTATTGGTTTTGCCATACATTGACATGAATCCACCACAGGTGTACTTGAGTTCCCAATCCTGAACCCCCCCTCCCGCCACCCTCCCCATACCATCTCTTTGGGTCATCCCTGTGCACCAGCCCCAAGCATCCTGTATCCTGTATCAAACTTAGACTAGTGATTCATTTCTTACATGATAGTATACATGTTTCAATGTCATTCTCCCTAATCATCCCACCCTCTCCCTCTCCCTCTGAGTCCAAAAGTCTGTTCTATACATCTGTGTCTCTTTTGCTGTCTCGCATACAGGGATATCATTACCATCTTTTTAAATTCCATATATATGTGTTAGTATACTGTATTGGTGTTTTTCTTTCTGGCTTACTTCACTCTGTATAATCAGCTCCAGTTTCATCCACCTCATTAGACTGATTCAAATGTATTCTTTTCAATGGCTGAGTAATACTCCATTGTGTATATGTACCACAGCGTTCTAATCCATTCATCTGCTGATGGACATCTAGGTTGCTTCCATGTCCTGACTATTATAAACAGTGCTGTGATGAACATTGGGGTACATATGTCTCTTTCAATTCTGGTTTCCTCGGTGTGTATGCTCAGCAGTGGGATTGCTGGGTCATAAGGCAGTTCTATTTCCAGTTTTTTAAGGAATCTCCACACTGTTCTCCATAGTGGCTGTACTAGTTTGCATTCCCACCAACAGTGCAAGAGGGTTCCCTTTTCTCCACACCCTCTCCAGCATTTATTGCTTGTAGAGTTTTGGATCGCAGCCATTCTGACTGGCAGTGAAATGGTACTTCATTGTGGTCTTGATTTTCATTTCTCTGATAATGAGTGATGTTGAGCATCTTTTCACATGTTTGTTAGCCATCCATATGTCTTCTTTGGAGAAATGTCTATTTAGTTCTTTGGCCCAGTTTTTTATTGGGTCGTTTATTTTTCTGGAATTGAGTGGCAGGAGTTGCTTGTATATTTTTGAGATTAGTTGTTTGTCAGTTGCTTCATTTGCTATTATTTTCTCCCATTCCAAAGGCTGTCATTTCACCTTGCTTATAGTTTCCTTTTTGTGCAGAAGCTTTTAATTTTAATTAGATCTCATTTGTTTATTTTTGCTTTTATTTCCAGTATTCTGGGAGGTGGATCATAGAGGATCCTGCTGTGATTTATGTCAGAGAGTCTTTTGCCTATGTTCTCCTCTAGGAGTTTTATAGTTTCTGGTCTTATGTTTAGATCTTTAATCCATTTTGAGTTTATTTTTGTGTATGGTGTTAGAAAGTGCTCTAGTTTCATTCTTTTACAAGTGGTTGACCAGTTTTCCCAGCACCACTTGTTAAAGAGATTGTCTTCAATCCATTATATATTCTTGCCTCCTTTGTTGAAGATAAGGTGTCCATAGATGTGCGGATTTATCTCTGGGCTTTCTATTTTGTTCCATTGATCTATATTTCTGTCTTTGTGCCAGTACCATACTGTCTTGATGATAGTGGCTTTGGAGTAGAGCCTGAAGTCAGGCGGGTTGATTCCTCCAGTTTCATTCTTCTTTCTCAAGATTGCTTTGGCTATTTGAGGTTTTTTTGTATTTCCATACAAATTGTAAAATTATTTGTTCTAGCTCTTTGAAAAATACCGCTGGTAGCTTGATAGGGATTGCATTGAATCTGTAGATTGCTTTGGGTAGTATACTCATTTTCACTATATTGATTCTTCCAATCCATGAACATGGTATATTTCTCCATCTATTAGTGTCCTCTTTGATTTCTTTCATCAGTGTTTTATAGTTTTCTATATATACACCATGACGAAGTGGGCTTTATCCCAGGGATGCAAGGATTCTTCAATATCCGCAAATCAATCAATGTAATTCACCACATTAACAAATTAAAAGATTAAAAACCACATGATTATCTCAATAGATGCAGAGAAGGCCTTTGACAAAATTCAACATCCATTCATGATAAAAAAAAAAAAAAAACTCTCCAGAAAGCAGGAATAGAAGGAATATACCTTAACATAATAAAAGCTATATATGACAGGCCCACAGCAAACATTATCCTCAATGGTGAAAAATTGAAAGCATTTCCCCTAAAGTCAGGAACAAGACAAGGGTGCCCACTTTCACCGCTACTATTCAACATAGTTCGGGAAGTTTTGGCCACAGCAATCAGAGCAGAAAAAGAAATAAAAGGAATCCAAACTGGAAAAGAAGAAGTAAAACTCTCACTGTTTGCAGATGACATGATCCTCTACATAGAAAACCCTAAAGACTCCACCAGAAAATTACTAGCACTAATCAATGAATATAGTAAAGTCGCAGGATATAAAATCAACACAGAGAAATCCTTTGCGTTCCTATACATTAATAATGAGAAAGTAGAAAAAGAAATTAAGGAAACAATTCCATTCACCATTATAATGAAAAGAATAAAATACTTAGGAATATATCTACCTAAAGAAACTAACTGTTACTTTTTAAAAAATAACAATTTTTTGTTTTAAAACGTTTTTTATTTAAAAAGTAACATTTTTTAAAAAATAGTAATGTGTTAGTGAGGGTATGCAGATATTAGAATGCCCATGCATTGCTGGTGGTTATATAAAATGGTTCAGTCACTGTGGAATAGTTAAACATAAAATTACCACATGGTCCAGCAATTCTAATTCTAAGAATATACCCAAAAGAATTGAAAACAGACTAAAACAGATACTTAAATGCCAATGTTCATGGCAACATTATTCATAACAATCAAAAGGTAGAAACAACCCAAATGAATGAACAGATAAACAAATGTGTACACCCATGCAGTGGAATATTCAGCCCTAGGAAGAAATGAAATTCTGATACATGCTACAACGTGGATGAAATGTGAAAATATAATGCCAAATGAAATACACTAAGCACAAAAGGATAAATATCATACAATTCCATTTGTATGAGGTAGCTAGAGTAGGAAAATTCACAGAGACATAAAGTAGAATAGAGGTTACCATGGGCTGAGGCAGACCCTTATGGCAGAAAGTGAAGAAGAACTAAAGAGCCTCTTGATGAAAGTGAAAGAGGAGAGTAGAAAAGTTGGCTTAAAACTCAACATCAAAAGATGAAGATCACGGCATCCGGTCCCATCACTTCTTGGCACATAGATGCAGAAACAATGGAAACCATGACAGACTCTATTTTCTTGGGCTCAAAAATCTCTGCAAATGGTGACTGCAGCTATGAAATTTAAAGACACTTGCTTCTTAGAAGAAAAGCTATGACCAACCTAGGCAGCATATTAAAAAGCAGAGACATTACTTTGCTGACAAAGGTCTGTCTAGTCAAAGCTATGGTTTTTCCAGTAATCATGTATAGATGTGAGAGTTGGACTATAAAGAAAGCTGAGTGCCAAAGAATTGATGTTTTTGAACTGCGGTGTTGGAGAGGACTCTTGAGAGTCCCTTGGACTGCAAGGAGATCAAGCCAGTCGATCCTAAAGGCAATCAGTCCTGAATATTCATTAGAAGGACTGATGCTGAAGCTGAAACTTCAATACTTTGGCCATCTGATGCGAAGAACTGATTCATTGGAAAAGACCCTGATGCTGGGAAAGAATGAAGGCAGGAGGAGAAGGGGATGACAGGATGAGATGGTTGGATGGCATCACCAACTCAATAGACATGAGTTTGAGCAAGCTTTGGGAGTTGGTGATTGACAGTGAAGCCTGGCATGCTGCAGTTCATGGGGTCGCAAAGAGTTGGACATGACTGAGCAACTGAACTGAGCTGACCTGACGGGCTGAGGGGAAGGAGAAACGGAGTCACTGTTTAATAGGTACAGATGATATGATCACCTCCCAGACATTGAAAGGTTTAGGTTTGACTTGGGATTGTCATACACATGATACCTCTAGGGTTTTAGCAGTGCATGGCACAGTGATGCCCTAAAGTGTTGTTTAGATAAGGGGGTGAATGGGTCTGAAGTCTAACTTGTGCTGCGCTCCTTAAGCCATGTGTTTTGAAGGAAGGTTACATCCTGTTGGAGGAAGAAGTGCACTGTTTAAATCATTTTGAAACAGTATACAAAGTCATCCCATGTGTAATGACTTCTTGTTATTACTACCTGCGTTCAAAATCCCACAGTGGGAACAAATAGTTTCCGGATTTCACACTAGTATTCAAGTGCATCTTTCTTGGCATATCTAGAAAAGGTTAAGTCTGCCAGTTGACGTACCATCTTGTTAGTCAAGACACTAAAAATCTGTTATTTTTTTCTGAGTCAAAAATGGTTACAAAAAATTGCTGAAGGGGGCAGAGGGATCTTAAGACTCCAAGATCAAACTCACACTCCTAATTAGTTAATTAATCAAAATGTATTGCAAATTATTCTGTGCCAAGTAAATGGATATCAGGGGCTAAAAGGTGAAGTGCGGTCTCCAAATTCACACAGGCGATTAGTGGGGAAACCAGCATGAGAATCCGCAACCCCAAGCAGATTAGACTCCTGCTGCAGTGAGTGTGATGTTCCCCAGGCAGGGGAAATAAGCATGTGGGATCCAGTTCAGACATGGCTGGGACTACTGAGCTCCACAGAGCAGTATGTTAGCACTCTCAGTGTAGGCTGAGATGTTTACGACATCTTCACATGAAGTAGAGGAAAGAAATGAATAAACTAAGAAAAATGTGATATCACCATCATGTCATGTCATCTTGTGTGGGCTCCTGTAGTCTGCTTTTCTCAAAACATTTCACAGTATCCACTATTTTGGATCTGCCAAAGGCAAAGCATACATTCTCTTAAGTACATGTATAATACAATGCATGAACTGTACATAGATATTTATATATTTATTTTCCTCTCCATTTACATAATCAATCATACTTGCTCTAAAAACTCATGTTACGTAGTGAGGGTTTTGGAATTTCAAATGTTTTCCAAAACGAAGAAAACAAAACCCACTTCCCTTAATAAGCTGTTTCTGGCTCATCTTTAAATATAACCTGTAAATATAGGAAATGAATCTAGAGGAAAGAAACAAAACTAAGAAAAAAAAAAAATATATATATATACACACACACATATATGTATGAAAAAGCAAAAAAGTGTTAGTTGCTCAGTCGTGTCCAGTTCTTTGTGACCCCATGGACTATAGCCTGCCAGGCTGCTCTGTCCATTGGATCGCCCAGGCAAGAATACTGAAGTGGGTAGGCATTCCCTTCTCCAGGGGATTTTTCCTGACCCAGAGATTGAGCCCAGGTCTCCTGTACTGCAGGCAGATTTTTGACCATCCAAGTCATCACAGAAGCCCTGAAATTTTATATTTATTTATTTATTTATATTTCCATTTGATTGATAATTCTCATTCCTTCTCTCCTACTCTCTACACATCCTCATGTGTTTATGTTATTTCTGATTTCAGGTTCCCCAAGTGAAATTCTGTAGGCTATAAGCTAAATCACTGACAAACACTGGCCAGGTTAAACCATGTTACAGGAACAATGAGAAGGGCCCAATTTCTCTGAAGAGACATGAAGTGAAAAATCTTCACCACTGGGTATTTCATGGCAATTGAAACCAGCCAACCCTTAATGATCAGGAGCCATGCCCTCCCCTGCCGCCTTCCACATGGAACCAGTTTGTGTTCTCTCTCCAGGAATGGTGCAGAGCTGGAAAAGTCTTCCAAAGGTCACCTTTTCCTAAGGCCTCCAGGCAGTTTTCTAAAGCATTCCAGAATTTTTATTCCCCAATTCTTTCAAATGCTCTGAGCAACTGACAGATCTCTGATGTCTACAGAAAAAATGTTAGAGTCAATGAGTCTTAATTCTACTCTTACGCCAATCTCTGTTTAAGGCAAGGATCCCCTTTAAAGTCAAATTCAGCTTTGGTTTTCTTTATTCTTGCATTCTGATAACACTTTAGGAAGCTGGTATTAAGGGGAGGCCAGACCATAGGTTAAAAGAAGAATTATGTCCATTTTGAACAGAGACTTTGAGACAACAAAATGATCATTTAGTGTCTATATTAGATTCCTTCCTGAATTCAGCCTTTAGGCAATCGGTTTACTAAAGGATTCTAAAAGCATTTGGCCTTTATGTGAATGGGAGAAAGCTCCACAGAGTTTCAAACTATAATGAAATCAGAAGGGTCATAAACCTTATGCTGTAGACATTAATTAAGGGCCAGCTTACTCCACAGCAGAGGAAATGCTGGGATAGCAGGTGTGTTTGGGGGAGGTACACGACTGCCTGGGAAGCAGCTGGACTTGGCAGCCCTTGGACTGAGAACAGAGACAACAAATCCCTAGCATAGGGGCAGTTTGACCATTCCTTTGACCCCTGCATGCCTTAACTAAACTCCTTTGTTTCTTGTCAATTCTCCCTCAACATGCAAAAAAACATGTTTTTCTACCTTTCAAAGAAAATAAGTCTGCTTCTCATTCTCTCCCCTCCCCCACACCTAGACTGGACCTCATTTGTCTTGAGGCAGAAGAGGGCTCAGTGCAACACGTGATCATATTTAATGGTCTCCAAAATTACTTCTATGAAACATCTACCTACTTGCCACGGCTTGATTTACTGCATCGCCTGGAAATAACAAATGTAATTACTTTGGAATCAACATAATATGAGGCCAGATTGCCTTAACATTCCTTTCGCTTGAGAGGAACTTAATATGAATGGGAACCAGCTGTCTGTCAGTCATCATGTGCATTCGGTCAGCTTTCATAACTGATGACAGATATGGCTCTTTTGGAAAATACTTTAAAGTCACATAATTGTAATGGCCATTTTTTTCTCTGACAGCTTTCATACCTACAATGAATCATGTAAAGCACAGGTATCTTACCTGAAACCAAGAGATAACTCGGTGTTTTCAAATGGTTATCTCCCCTGGAATCATTTCCCCCAGGCTTATGTTTTGGATTTCTTTAATAAAAGGCATAGTATGTTCTTATTCAAGAAGAGAAAACAAATGAAACTTGTGACTTCATAACGAGAGAAATTCCCTAAAGCTTTGAATGGCAAGAAGGATCTTCAGAGTATGTGTGTATGTGTGTGTGTATAAATGTTGATTTAATTAGCCTTTATTACATATCTACTAATTATCAGACTGTCTGTCAGATGATAAACTTTTTTAAATGAATGAACATTTTGGGGGTCTCTACACTATCTACATTCACTTTCCTATTTAACCTTCACAACAACAACTGCACTTTGTGAGTTAGGTAATAAGACCTGCTTCTTTGCAAAGAGAACGCTGATGGTTAGTGACATGGGTAACTTTCCCAGGGTCACAGAGCTAGTTATTAATGAAGTTGAAAGTAGGATCTAGGCCTCATTGATTCAAGTCAGTAAGAAAACCCTTAATGAAAGAATTGAGAAAAACTGGCAAATGCAACTTATGATACAAAACCTGGTATCTCTATAATTGTAACAACTAATTAGCATAACACAGAAAGTTGATCCCACTTATAAATCAGAGTACTGAAAGTATGACAGACTCTCAGTAGATCAACGAAACTAGAGTACAACTTCATGTGTGGATATCTGATATAGGACAGAGGTTTAATTACAATGGAAAAAGAAAGGGCTAATAGACACGTGGTGATCAGAAAATAAGATACCCATATGATTCGCTACTTAATACTATCACATATTAAAAATAACCCAGGGAGATTAAAAACCTAAATGTGAAAAGCAAACCTTTAACCACTCTAGAAAAAAATAAAGGAGATAAAATGATGTTAAAGTATATTCTTAAAACACAGAAAAGCGCAAATGACAAAATGAAAGATCACTAGATACACTATATTAAAAATAAGCTTTTTTTACAGTAAGATTCAATTACAAATAGTGAAAATGCAAGTCACAGCCTGGGAGAAAATATTTGCAACACATGTACCTAACAAAGAATTAGCACCTAGAACATATAAAAAATGCATGGAAATCAATCACCCAACAGAAAAATGGGCAGCTCACAAAACAGGAAATCCACTGGTCACTTAATATGTGAAAAGATTTTTAATCTTATTAGGAATGAGGTAAATAGAACAATTAGGTATCAGTTCACAATTACCAAATTGGCAAATTTTTAGAGTATGGAAACACCTATTATTGGCCAGATACAATACAATAGGAATTTTCACTTACTGCTGATAGAACTTGGAGAAGGAAATGGCAACTGGAACAAACCACTTGGGAGCATGATTCGGCATGTCTAGAAAAGGTGAAGATACACACAGCCTCATACTAGTAATTCTGCTCATATGTATATATCTTAGAGAAACTCTCTAACATGCACAAAAGAAGACATTTTAAAATGCTACTTACAGCTATGTTTATGGAAACAAAACAACAGATAGCCCAATATATTTAAATTTTAAAAGGATATATTTTGATAGATTCATAAAATGTAACACTATTTTAGCAACTAAAATGAACAAACTAAATTTAGCTATTTATGGCAACATGGATAAATCTCAAAAATATAACACTAACAAAAGAGAGTTGCAAAGCATTTGTACAGTATAATATATACAGCCCCAAAACAAGCAAAAACATTATCAAAACAACTTATGGAAATGTATGCTTTACTGAACAGTGAAAGATTGTTTATACTTATTTAACAGTATAAAATCATGCATACAAAAAAAAAAAAAAACAACACTAGAAGCGCTTCTCTCTGAAGAGAAACAGATAGGAATGAAATCAGGGGCTTTCAAATCAGGGGCTTTGAATTTTTTCTTTAAAAAAAAATCTGAAATGAATATGGTATTGATTGTTGTTTTTTATGCACTAAGTTATGTTCTACTCCTTTTGTGACCCCATGGACTGCAGCCAACCAGGCTCCTCTGTCCACGGGATTTCCCAGACAAGAATACAGAAGTGGGTTGCCATTTCTTTCTCCAGGGGATCTTCCCAACACAAGGATCGAACCTGCATCTCCTGCTTGGCAGGTGGATTCTTTATAACTGAGCCACCTGGGAAGCCCATGGTATTAGTAGATGATGTAAATCAAGAGACGTAGAGGAAGAAGGCAGAAGAGAGAGAGGGATGGATAAAAGGAAGGGAGAAAGGAAATATGGCAGGGATGGGGCAGGAAGGAAAAGAAGAAAAAATACTTAGAGCGTATAAAACTCTAGATCAAATACTGAGATTCTGTCTTTTTGGGGTAGAGTCATTTAAATTTTAAAAAGATTAAAAGAGAATTTCCAGATTTTTTGAAACATAATGAACAAATGGAGCTAGTTATGGTATGAGTTAATATAACTCACTAATTTAGGTCAACTAGGGGAAGATCAATTTGACTTAGGTCCAGAAATTTTGAGAATTTAAAGGCATGCAATTATAAAACTTACTCTGGGCCTACAGCTCTTCAAACTAATTGTAACAGTTAACCTTCTTGTAGGTGGCAGGTTTATGACTTGAAACGTGAAGCACTTTGGTCTCTGTGTACCCACTCTCCTCTCTCACTTGTACCCCAAAAGCAATTTTCCTTCCTTTCATCCAGAAACAATAACTCAAAAAAATCTATGAGCTAAGTGCCTAAAAAAAAAAAACTGCATGTGTATATTTCCCTTTATTATTGTTCTATACATACTATTTTAACCATTTATCTTGGGGCTTCCCAGGTGGCGCTAGCGGCAAAGAACCTGTCTGCCAATGCCAAGAGACAGAAGGGATGAGTGTTCATCTCTTCCTGGGTTGAGAAGATCTCCTGGAGGAGGTCATGGCAACCCAGTCCAGTACTCTTGCCTGCAGAATCCCCATGGACAGAGGAGCCTGGAGGGCTACAGTCCACTGGGTCACAAAGAGTTGAATATAACTGAGGTAACTTGTTATATAAAATAGAAATAATTATTGAACAGTGAAACACTGTATTTTTATCAAAATAAGATAATACTCTCAATATTCCTATACTTTTCCAGTTCACATTCATTATATTTGTTTCAAAAAATGTTCATCTCACCTTACATGAGAACTTAAATTCTATTCATGGACCAAATGTTCCATTTAAGACTGATCTACATAAATCATCCCATACACTGCACCTAGTTGTTTTATTCCTTGTGCCTCTTCTTATCTGGAACAAACCCTTTATTTTAATGACTCTGAACTGTCACCTTACAGGATATACCATCTTCTGAATTTGTCTGATTTCTTCTCTGCGGTGAAATTTAGCTTGTTCCTTACTTCATAACTGAGAGCTATAAGGATACTCTGTGGATTTAAGTTAACCACATGTGGCTACACAGCATCATAAGTAATATTCCCAACTTCATTTTACATCACCTAAGAAAACACAATGTACTATCTAGTTGCCTACCATTGATGATACTAAGATTAACCACTATATTAGGGTGGTGATAATTTGATTTCTCTATTTAATAGCAGTATTTTCCCCTTTACAACCTGAAAGTAATCTGTGTAGTGTTACTCTGGGGTTATACAAGCGTTTCATCATAAACGTTCACTAAATTGATAACTGACAACCGATAATCCTCCTGAATTAGTCATTTCATTACATCACTGGTCTAGATAACAAGGAATAAAACAAGCAAAAATCCATGCTCTCATGGAGTTTATCATCTAGTGGGAAAAAGACATTAATAAACAATAAAAATTAGAAAAACACATAAGTCAACTCTACTTCAATTTTTAAAAATTAGAAAAATATGACATGAAGTATGCCATGTGCTGAAAGTGCTATGGAAACAAATTTAGCTGGGAAGCAGTGAGGACCTTCCCTGATCACCCTGTGGAGAGATGACCTCACAAGCAAGTGTTGCCCCTCACACTTGATGGTCTATGTCACCTAATATATTCAACTCAGAACAACTCAGGGTTCTGAGAGCAAGAGTATATGCTAGTTTTCTGGGGGTAATGTAACAAAATACCACAAATTCAGTAGCTTAAAACAACAGAAATTTCTTCTCTCGCAGCTTCTGACCTTCTTGGTAGCGGCACGCAGTCCTTGGTTTGGAGACACACCTCTTCAGTCTCTTCAAACACCACCTCTGTCTTCACTTGAGCTCCCACTCTGTGTCTCAAGGCTCCCTCTCCTTTCTTTTATAAGATGCTAGAACTGAACTGAGTCACAGGATTCAGGGCCCACGCCAAAACCAGGATCATCTCATCTCAAGATCCTTTATTGAACCACATCTGCCCACATGCTGTTTCCAAATAAGATCAGAGGCCAAAACCGGGACTTCCCTGATGGCTCAGATGGTAAAGGATCCACCTGCAATGGAGAAAACCTGCGTTCAGCCCCAGAGACAGGAAGATCTTCTGGAGAAGGGAATGACAACCCGCTCCAGTATTCTCGCCTGGAGAATTCCAAGGACAGAGGAGCCTGGTGGGCTGCAGTCCGTGGGATCACAAACAGCTGGACACGACTGAGGGACTAATACTTTCACTTTCACAGATATCAGGGGTACCTTATCTTATTGGGACCATATTCAACTAAATAAAAAGGTGACAGAATGTGTTAACTATAGTCAATGGACCAACAGAGCATAATACAGGCTTTACCTCTGCTTCTTAAGGATGAGGGGAAATCAGATATGAAGGGAACATTTCATGCAAAGATGGGCTCAATAAAGGACAGAAATGCTATGGACCCAACAGAAGCAGAAGATATTAAGAAGAGGTGGCAAGAATACACAGAAGAACTATATAAAAAAGATCTTCACGACCAAGATAATCATGATGGTGCAATCACTCACCTAGAGCCAGACATCCTGGAATGTGAAGTCAAGTGGGCCTTAGAAAGCATCACTACGAACAAAGCTAGTGGAGGTGATGGGATTCCAGTTGAGCTATTTCAAATCTTAAAAGATGATGCTGGTTAAAGTGCTGCACTCAATATGCCAGCAAATTTGGAAAACTCAGCAGTGGCCACAGGTCAGTTTTCATTCCAATTCCAAAGAAACGCAATGCCAAAGAATGCTCAAACTGCTGCACAATTGCCCTCATCTCACACGCTAGCAAAGTAATGTTCAAAATTCTCCAAGCCAGGCTTTAGCAATACGTGAACCGTGAACTTCCAGATGTTCAAGCTGGTTTTAGAAAAGGCAGAGGAACCAGAGATCAAATTGCCAACATCCACTGGATCATCAGAAAAGCAAGAGCATTCCAGAAATCATCTGTTTCTGCTTTACTGACTATACCAAAGCCATTGACTGTGTAGATCACCACAAACTGTGGAAAATTCTGAAAGAGATGGGAATATCAGACCACCTGACCTGCCTCTTGAGAAACCTATAAGCAGGTCAGGAACCAACAGTTAAAACTGGACATGTAACAACAGACTGGTTCCAAATAGAAAAGGAGTACGTCAAGGCTGTATATTGTCACCCTGCTTATTTAACTTATATGCATGAGAAATGCTGGGCTGCATAATGCATAAGCTGGAATGAAGATTACTGGAAGAAATATCAATAACCTCAGATATGCAGATGACACCACCCTTATGGCAGAAAGTGAAGAACTAAAGAGTCTCTTGATGAAAGTGAAAGTGGAGAGTGAAAAAGTTGGCTTACAGCTCAACATTCAGAAAACTAAGATCATGGCATCCAGTCCCATCACTTCATGGGAAATAGATGGGGAAACAGTGGAAATAGTGGCTGACTTTATTTTGGGGGGCTCCAAAATCACTGCAGATGGTGACTGCAGCCATGAAATGAAGAGACTCTTACTCCTTGGAAGGAAAGTTATGACCAACCTATTAAAAAGCATATTAAAAAGCAGAGACATTACTTTGTCAACAAATGTCCGTCTCATCAAAGCTATGGTTTTTCCTGTGGTCATGTATGGATGTGACAGTTGGACTGTGAAGAAGGCTGAGAGCCGAAGAATTGATGCTTTTGAACTGCGGTATTGGAGAAGACTCTTGAGAGTCCCTTGGACTGCAAGGAGATCCAACTCGTCCATTCTAAAGGAGATCAGTCCTGGGTGTTCATTGGAAGGACCAATGTTGAAGCTGAAACTCCAATACTTTGGCCACCTGTTGCAAAGAGGTGACTCATTTGAAAAGACCCTGATGCTGGGAAAGATTGAAGGCAGGAGGAGAAAGGGGACAACCGATGATGAGACGGTTGGATGGCATCACTGACTCAATGGACATGAGTTTGAGTGAACTCTGGGAGTTGGTGATGGACAGGGAAGCCTGGCGTGCTGTGGTCCATGGGGTCACGAAGAGTCAGACAGGACTGAGCAACTGAACTGAACTGACTGAACTAGTCTTGCCTGCACATACAGACATACACACATACACACTGTAGTGGGTTTTGGAAACTGTTTCAGAGACAAATAGGGTTGTAGAAATCAGAACTCCATAACATGGAATTTAAATGGACAGGTGATAGTGAATTGGGAAAAACTCAGCCCTTCTCCTGCATTTCTCTTTTACTCTCATATGACTACCACATTCACATTTCTGACACTAGAAGTGTGGGAGTTTTTCCCACACTAGGCAATTCTGTGACACCAGTTGGGTGTCCCACAATTTAACTCACTGCTGACTCTATCTACCTGGAGATACTATCATATCCCACAGCTCTGCAAGACTGTCCCCAGTTTCAGATGCAATCGTGTAGTTCCCCTGATTACTCACAACTTTTGTTTGAACGCCACAAATCAGAGGTTCCCATTACCTGCTCCTCACTGGGTTCCATTATTTGCTGGAATAGCTCACAAAACTCAGGGCAACACTTACACCTATCAGTTTTTTTAAGGAATATAACAAAGGATATATATGAATAGAGTCTTCCAAGGTGGTGCTAGTGGTAAAGACCCCGCCTGCCAATGCAGGAGACATAACCAATGCAAGTTCAGTCCCTGGGTAGGGAAGATGCCCTGGAGGAGGGCATGGCTACAGTCCATAGGGTCTCAAAGAGTCGGACACAACTGAAGCAACTTGGCACACATGCACGTGTATTTGTATAGCCAGATGAAGAGATATATAAGGCAAGGTCTGGGAGGATCCTGAGCACAGGAGCTTCTGTCCCCATGGAGCTGGGGTATGTCTCCCTCCTAGTATGTGGATGTGTTCACCAAGCTTTCCAAACCACACACGATTGGGATTTTATGGAGGTTTGCTCATAGAGACATGATCAATTACTAACTCCATTTCCAGCTCCTCTCCCCTCTCTGGAGAATGGAGAGTGGGGCTGAAATTTCCAAGCTTCTGATTATGACATGGTCTTTGTGGTAAGCAGCCCCATCCAGAAGCCCACCAACAATCACCTCAATAGAACAAAAAACATTCCTATCACCTAGGGAATTCCAAATTATTTAGGAGTTCTTTGTTAAGAATCCAAGATCAAAGACCAAATATTAGAACAAAAGATACTCCTGTACTCTTATCATTTAGGAATCTATAAGGGTTTTAGGAGCTCTATGCCAAGAATCAGTGTCAGAGACCAATATATATTTTTCTATTATCTCACAGATGGTGTCTCCACCTCAGTACAAAGATGGCAGCTATCCAGTTGCATCATTAGCAATAAAATGTAACATGGTAAAGTTCTTCAAAAACACTTCTTTGGAATAAATAGTCAATCCCTCCAAATTGTTCACATGGCTACTTTATTCAATAAAACAAATTTTAGTCTGATTTGAGGCTGATTCTTAAGAAATCTGAATGAATTAAATGCAAGTTTATGAAGTGCCCTGGTGCTGAATTTACCCATCAGTAAATACCTAAACAAGTTTCAGTATCACTTTTCTAGCCTTAGAAGTAAGTATTTGATCACACAGCTGGTTCTAATGACCTCTAGATAAAAGAAAGAAGTTAATTTCATCAGTTAAAAATATTAAGAGAACATTACTGAGATGCTTAACATATGTTGTTGTGCATAAAATACCAAAAATTAAAGATAGGAGGATTGATTTTATACTCAGAAATTCCTTACAGTCGATGTCATAGTCTGCTTGAGCTTTATATTTTGACTGTGACATTATCTTATTTTTAAAGATTAGGTAAATGATACATAAAGCTAGAAATAAAAAGGGGATCTCTAAACCCCAAGATCCTATGGAAAGGAGACATAACTCAAGCAAATGTGGTCAGTTAACATATATACATATACAGGAAACAATTACCCAAGTGTTACAAAGAATCCAGTCAAAACTTAATTCTACCCTGCTAAGGGTATGCCAAAAACCATATGTTTTATTTTACTACAATAAAGATTATATCAAACATCCCCAGAATCTGGACCAAAGTACATAAGAATTATTTTGACAAAATACAAAGTAGGCAGTCATATTGTAATTTTTTTGCATCAGTCATCTTGGTAAAATGCTAAGTACCTTCAGAATAATATAAAAACCTAACATATCAGCTCTGCCATTTAATAGCCAAAGGTTACAGAAAAAAATCTCCTAAACAATGTGACTTACAGCTTCTTCAACTGAAAAACTGAATCATAGTCCCCATCTTGCAAGGTTGTTGGAAGGTTATAAATAATGTGGGTAAAATGTCTGATTTTGAATGCCCACTGTTATTCTTAGGCTGTGGTCTTTCATTAGGTAAACCTAATAATTCATACTTAGGTGCATTTGGCTACCTCATGTAACTCTCCATAAAAAAAAGTGAATATTTCAATAACAATTTGTAGATTGCAAAAGATGGCTTTTTAAAAATATTTATTGAACTGCAATCAAAGAGAAGTGTGTTGTTCACCATGTGGTACTCAGAGAGATACGGCACTCCTATTCCCCTTCCAGAAAGGACTTGCTGCCCAGCTGTAAGGGATATAGTGCCCTCTCAGCCTCCAGCTGGTAGTCCATCAGAGGCTGCCTCGGTCTTCCAGCTGACGTCACACCACTTGTAGGGTGGCCCCCAGCAAATGACTGAGCCAGACAGTGGCAGCTAAGGGCATGCTCTTCTTGCAGCAGCTTCCAGCCACCAACTGAACAAAACAGAGATACAAAGGTCTGCCGTTTCCACTCAGGGCAGCATCCCTCGACTGGGCATGCTGTGTTCTGACTTCCCACTTGGCTGGCAAACACTTTTCTAGGCTGGCACACAAACTAATAGCACTCTCTGCCCAATCCTGATCCTCACGCCCATTCACGGGTTCTCGCCCCAATAAATATTTCGCTCTTCTAACTACCCCAGCATCTGCTTCCAGAGAACTCAAATTGTGACACCTAGCTCTTTCAGAGATTTACGTTACGCAACAACAGTAACAACAACAAACCCAGACAGAAAATCAATGGAAATGTGGTTCTTCATTACTTTGCCTAAAACATCTCAGACAGGCATCTCTTCTATTTTTTTTCCCTCCAGTTTTATTGAGATATAACGGATATATAACTTGTTTAACATGTTGATTTGATATACTTATATATTGCAAAACAATTACCAACAGACCTTCAACCCATCACAGAATTAGCATTTCTTTTTTGTGGTGAGAACAGATCTATTCTCTTAGCAACTCTTCAGTGCATAATACAGTGTTATTAACTATAATCTAATGCTCTATATTATGGGACTTCCCTGGTGGCTAAGATGGTAAAGCATCTGCCTACAATGCAGTAGACCTGGGCTCAATCCCTGGGTTGGGAAGATCTCCTGGAGAAGGAAATGGCAACCCACTCCAGTATTCTTGCCTGGAAAAACCCATGGATGGAGGAGCCTGATAGGCTACAGTTCATGGGGTTGCAGAGTCGGACACGACTGAGCGACTTCACTTCACTAATGCTCTGTATTAGGACCCCAGAATTTATTCATCTTACAACTGGAAATTTGGCTCCTTTGACCAACATCTTCCCACTTCCTCCAGCCCTCAGCTCCTAGTAACCACCTCTATTCTAAATGTCCTCCAGCCCTCAGCTCCTAGTAACCACCTCTATTCTAAATGAATAATTCAGTCTGCAAATGTGTTAAACCAATGTATAAAAAAGATCTTCAGGACCAAGATAATCACGATGGTGTGATCACTCACCTAGAGCCAGACATCCTGGAATGTGAAGTCAAGTGGGCCTTAGAAAGCATCACTACGAACAAAGCTAGTGGAGGTGATGGAATTCCAGTTGAGCTATTTCAAATCCTGAAAGATGATGCTGTGAAAGTGCTGAACTCATTATACCAGCAAATTTGGAAAACTCAGCAGTGGCCACAGGACTGGAAAAGGTCAATTTTCATTCCAATTCCAAAGAAAGGCAATGCCAAAGAATGCTCAAACTACTGCACAATTGCACTCATCTCACACACTAGTAAAGTAATGCTCGAAATTCTCCAAGCCAGGCTTCAGCAATCCGTGAACCGTGAACTTCCTGATGTTCAAGCTGGTTTTAGAAAAGGCAGAGGAACCAGAGATCAAATTGCCAACATCCACTGGATCATGGAAAAAGCAAGAGAGTTCCAGAAAAACATCTATTTCTGCTTTATTGATTATGCCAAAGCCTTTGACTGTGTGGATCACCACAAACTGTGGAAAATTCTGAAAGAGATGGGAATATCAGACCACCTGACCTGCCTCTTGAGAAACCTATATGCAGCTCAGGAAGCAACAGTTAGAACTGGACTGGTTCCAACTAGGAAAAGGAGTACGTCAAAGCTGTATATTGTCACCCTGCTTATTTAACTTATATGCAGAGTACATCATGAGAAATGCTGGGCTGGAAGAAGCACAAGCTGGAATCAAGATTGCCAGGAGAAATATCAATAACCTCAGATATGCAGATGACACCACCCTTATGGCAGACAGTGAAGAGGAACAAAGGAGCCTCTTGATGAAAGTGAAAGAGGAGAGTGAAAAACTTGGCTTAAAGCTCAACATTCAGAAAACTAAGATCATGGTATCCGGTCCCATCACTTCATGGGAAATAGATGAAGAAACAGTGGAAACAGTGTCAGACTTTATATTTTTAGGCTCCAAAATCACTGCAGATGGTGATTGCAGCCATGAAATTAAAAGATGCTTACTCCTTGGAAGAAAAGTTATGACCAACCTAGATAGCATATTGAAAAGCAGAGACATTACTTTGCCAACAAAGGTCCATCTAGTCTAGGCTATGGTTTTTCCAGTAGTCATGTATGGATGTGAGAGTTGAACTGTGAAGAAAGCTGAGTGCCAAAGAATTGATGCTTTTGAACTGTGGTGTTGGAGAAGACTCTTGAGAATTCCTTGGACTGCAAGAAGATCCAACCAGTCCATTCAGAAGGAGATCAGCCCTGGGTGTTCTTTAGAAGGAATGATACTAAAGCTGAAACTCCGGTATTTTGGCCACCTCATGCAAAGAGTTGACTCATTGGAAAAGACTCTGATGCTGGGAGGGGTTGGGGGCAGGAGGAGAAGGGGACAACAGAGGATGAGATGACTGGCATCACCGACTCGATGGACATGAGTCTGAGTGAACTCCGGGAGACGGTGATGGACAGGGAGGCCTGGCGTGCTGCGATTCATGGGGTCGCAAAAAGTCGGACACGACTGAGCAACTGAATTGAACTGAACTGAAGTAAATGCTAATATTGTGAGTCTTTTTTCCTGTTTGGTCTAACTTGAATTTGCCTGCTACAAGTTAAGCTCACTTCTCCATGTATTCACTGTGAAAATGAAGATAAAAATACTGTGATTTAAGATATTTAAGCCATTCTTTTGCCATTGATTAAGATTCTCAACTTCTTTAAATAACATCCCTCTGAGGTCTTATTTACTAACCTATTAATCATTTTTACTGCTTTTCTCTGGATGTTATCCAAACTTCCCACCCTGTATCTGTCTTCAGATGAAGTTCCAAACTCATAGTAGATCTCGAGTAAGAAGCTGGCTGCGATGGAGTAAGAGAGACAAGCTTCATGGCTTTAACTCCATTGACAAGGATTAATTGTGAAAACTAGCAGCACAAGCTTTCTAGCTCTGTTCACCTGTTTTATTCGATACTTGCATAATCTAACATTTTTGTTTATATCCCACTTCGTTCTAAAGAGTATTGTGGATGATATTTAAAATGCACCAAGGGGAAGCGATACATAAAGCAGGACTCCAGGAGAAACACAAAACTTCATGTTTTCCGTCAGTTCCAGATTTGCTGTTGTTGTTTAGTCGCTAAGTTGTGTCTGACTCTTTGTGACCCCATGGACTCTAGCCTGCCAGGCTCCTCTGTCAGTGGGATTCTACAGGCAAGCATGCTGGGGTGGGTTGCCATTTCCTTTTCCAGGGTATCTTCCTGACCCAGGGATTGAGCCTGTGTCTCCTGCATTGGCAGGCAGATTCTTTACCACTGAGCCACCTGGGAAGCCCAGTAGTTCTATAATAAACATCATTAAAATCTTCCTGTTAAAATAAAACAAGAATGGCACTGACACCCACACTGATGCCCCTACAAGTAACAGTAAGTAATAGTGAAGGACACAACACAATGAAAAAAGACCATATTCTTTTATCTTCCTCTGTTCATCTTTAAAAATAAGTGTCATCCACTCAGCATGCAGTCAGTGTTCCTTGTGAGCCGCCATTCTTGGCCTTGACTATGTGGCCAGATCTGCTTTGCCAGCACATTCTCCAATAATCCCTTCACCCATCCTAAATTCCAGCCAGACTGAACTAAATGCCATTTCTCTCCAAACACGGCTACTTCCCCTAGCTGTCTGCCTTACTTTCATTTCCAGTGTCCTCAAATGCATTTCTCCCCAGTCAAAATAACTGAAACTGTCCAAAGCCCAATTTGAAAATTCCCTTTGCCTGGAAGTCCTTTCAAATACCCACAGTGGTACTTTCTCCCTCCTCTGAATTTCCAGAGCACTCTGCTGCTCTATTCCACTCTATACTCTATTACCTGACCCATATGAGTCTTACATCATATTTCCATGATCAGAAACAATCCTGTATTTGTGCTTCTGACAGCTTTCTGCCAAACAGCCATCCAACAAACCATTGAACTGGCAAATAAATGCCGGCACTGAAGTAGGTATTAGAAATATAACCATAATCAAAACTAACTTGGCACATGTCCTCAAGAAACTTCCAGGCGTGAAGAACCACTGAAAAGGCAATGACCACTGTTCCACAGAAGACAGAGGCTCTTGGGCTGGTGTAGGAGACACAGGCAGGGTTCCTAACTTAGACTTCAGGTACAGAAAACCCTGTTAGAGACTCAGATGCAAGCATTTAGCCAGGAGAATTGGCTGGGTAGTGGTTAATTGCTCCGGGTAGAGGAATAGGTTACGAGAACACCAGGAGAGAAACAGCCCTACAATTTCAAAGCATCACTGGGTGGAGGGGAAGTATGAAGATGGCTGGGGTAGCAAACTCAGAGGTGAGGATGAGATATAGGCAGAAGCCAGGTCACATCAGGTCTTTTACACATGAGGAAATCCAGGTATTAGTCTGAGGACAGTGGCAAGCCACTGAAAGACAATCAAAATTTGCATTTTCAAATAATCACTCTGCTTCAGGGCACAGACTAGGTTGCAAGGGAGCAGAGCAGGGGCTTCCCTGGGGGCAGTGAAGAATCTACCTGCCAATGCAGAAGACACAGTTTCGATCCCTGGTCTGGGAAGATCCCACATGCTGCAGAGCAACTAAGCCCATGTGCCACAGCTATTGAGCCTGTGCTTTGGAGCCCACGAGCTGCAACTTCTGAGCCTGCAAGCCACAACCACTGACGCCTGTGCTCTCTAGAGCCCATTGCTCACAACAAGAGAAGCCACTGCAGTGAGAAGCCTGCACACAGCAACTGCAGAGTAGCCCCTGCTCACTTCACTACAGGAAAGTCCATGCAGCAACAAAGACCCAGGGCAACTAGAGATAAATAAAATTATGGGAAAAAAAGAGCAGTGTTTTAAAAAGAGAGAGAACAAGGTAGAAAACAGAGAGACTGATTAGAAGCCTGGTGCAGTAATCCAGGCCAGTCACAAGTATATGATAGGAGGCTTATACCTATATATTTTAAACAAGTATAATTTGCCAAATTCTAACTCAAATGCATATCTTACCAGCACTCCCCCTTTTCATCAATAAAATTTTAAGTGAAACTGGCAGAAAATATGTAACTCCCCAGATGATCAAGGGGCCTCTGACTGCCCTATGCCAGACTGCCTCGTCAACATCTGGATTTTTAATACACCTGGTAACACTTAAGCACTGTAACCATAATTACCATGAAGAAATTCACTGAATTTCCAAGCGTTGCAGTAGTTCATAGTTCAATCAATCAACAGGGCAAGCATTTTTATTTTTGCAACAAGCACAATCACAGTACTTAGCTGGTAAGCAGTGAGGACAGCCCAACAGAGAATCTGTGCAAGAAACCCTGCTAAAAAGACGCCATATTCTTCTCCTTACATTCCCTCGACCAGGGACAAAATCAGCAAGCACTGTACTTCTGCCTTTGTGTAAACCTGATTGGGAGATGGGAAACAGTGTAAAGCCTACTACATCAGGAGTTTATCTTTTCGGTCAGAACAAAGCACAGAACTCCCAGTATAATATAAATATGTTTTTGAATGGCAGAAACAGAGAGATGGAAAATATACCACATGATAATCTCCCTAATGGTTACAGCAAATACTCCACAATTACTAGCAGGTCTCAGGGAGAATGTGTCCTCTTCACTGCAGATAACACAGTAAAGAACTGGGAATCATTTTAATGGCTACCATAGCAACTAATTAATATCAAAAAGAATCATAAAGAAGCCATTCTGAAAAAAAAAGTAACTCTTTTAGGTAAATGTCCTCTCTTACCTAATTGAATCAAAAGTAAGTAATTCAACTCACTCAGTTACCTAAGCACACATTTCTTTTAAACCAGATATACAATCATTTTGTCTTGAACTGTACACTAAGAAACCTATATCGCTCATGTCAGTGTTCTGTGGATTTCTAACATAGCTGTTATTATTTGGTTCTGTTTAGTCTTAACAAATGAGGCATTTTGTTGTGCTTGCTTATAAAACCATATGGGCCACATGTATTGTGTCAGTGTCGTACAGGAAAATATTTGAGCCTGATTTGTCTTCCTATTTGAGTATGAGCTAAAGTGGTTCAAGATTTATATTCTGTGGATTATCCTGACCATGCCTTGCCCAGAGTCTCCAGTTAGGAAGATCTCCTTGTCTGGCTCCTAACTTTCATTAAGAGGTGACAGTTGTCTCTTTTGCCAGATTATTTTGCTCAGCCAACAGATAAAGGATAAGCTACACAAGGTAACAGATGAGATCAAATTGCAAACCTCTGTTCCTTGCCAGGGATAATAACCTTGAATTTCTGTTCCTCAGTAGAAGACTGAAGAATATGCAATCCATCTATTCCTTTAGCTATTGAAAAATCTTCACCAGATTAAGCCCAATAAATGAATTATGTAATTGGATGGCATCATATTGGTTTCCTAGATAAATCTGTTTTTTCTGGATGTGCATTAACTATCTCTCATCAGCATATGTTGAGAAACAGCATGAAAAAGAGCCCTATAAAACTCAGGACTGTATTTTCTCTCAGGATGCTGTGAAATAAATACATTGTCTCTTATACCACCCATGACCCCTTAAAGAGACCCACAAAATAAATTTTTCATAGGTCTTGGTTCTGGAAAGAGCTGTGTTTCTCCCCAGGCAACTGGGTTTGTTTTTCTTTTATGGGCACAGTGAAACAGGGACCTGAAAACGTTCGCGTCTTGGTGTAGGCTGCTAGACAGCTTTTAGCCAATTCTGGTGGCTCACAGATTCACATTAAACCACTCTGTGTACTTTTTTCCTTATTACAAAAGGAAAAACAGAGTTATTGGGAGGAAATTGGAACTTCTGATAAGAAAAAAGAACATAAAAATTACTTGCATCTCACCACTTTAGAATGGTCACTAAATCCTTCATCACATTTCTTAAAATTTTATTTCCTTTATTTTTTCTTACAAAAATGGAATCATGGCTCATATCACTTTGTAACATGCTCTCATTTAATATATTGTGAAAAAAATTTTATATTACTAAGTGTTCTTCTACAACATTTTCATTGACTGTTGAGAATAAACATCCATAGATCCACCAACACCTATTCAACCATCACCATATACTAGTTGAATAGCTATGCTCTTTCCACGTTTATATTATAAATGATGAATATCTTTATAACTGTATCTTTACAATAATCTCTTATAATAACTTTTACTTTCTTAATAAATTTCTAGAATTAAAGTGATTAGGTCAAAATCTAGGCAAAATTATACGGTTATTATTGCCAGGAATTAAGAGATTGCTCTTTGGTAAAATAAATAAAATTTTTTAAAAGGAAATGGCTCTTTGGAAAGACTGTGCTAGTTTTAGTGCAACCAGCAGTTTTGTTAAATGACACATTATGTCACTTGCAGATGCTTGTCTGTCTAGTTTAACAGTTCACACATGTGTGCACACACAACATATAGACACACAGAAATGGATTCTCTGCAATTGTTACTGGGCCTAATTTAACAGGTATAGATGGGATAGCCACCAGTTCACCATGACTTCTGAGAGCAGCCCACCAAGGATGGGCCCAGTTTTCATGTCTCTATTCAATGACCTGTCCAAAGCTATTTAAGCTAAGAGTGGTCATTTGATCTGAGTTATGGAATTTTAGTCTTTCTCTTGGAAACTGCAGAAAGAAAAGAGGAGACAAGAGGAGACACAGAGGGAATACCTTGGTGGCCCAGTGGTAGGACTCTGCAGGCCATGGGTTCTATCCCTGGTTGAGGAACTAAGATTCTGCCTGCCACAGAGTACAGTCAAAAATAAAAGGAGACACAGAAATTAGAAATTGTTAGACATAATCTATTAATTGAAGGTCCCAAAGAAAATATTCACAAATTGTTTTTGAAACTCTAAGAGCTGCAATGACCTTTCTAAGACAGAGTATTCATCAAGACCAGCTCAGGCTAAGCTGGCCCAGGAATAATGGTTCAGCTCAGTTCAGTCACTCAGTCGTGTCCGACTCTTTGTGACCCCATGGACCACAGCACACCAGGCTTCCCTGTCCATCACCAACTCCCGGAGTTCACTTAACTCATGTCCATCAAGTCAGTGATGCCATCCAACCATCTCTTCCTCTGTTGTCCCCTTCTCCTCCTGCCCTTAATCTTTCCCACATCAGGGTCTTTTCAAATGAGTCAGCTCTTCACACCAGGTGGCCAAAGTATTGGAGTTTCAGCTTCAACATCAGTCCTTCCAATGAACACTCAGGACTGATCTCCTTTAGGATGGGCTAGTTAGATCTCCTTGCAGTCCAAGGGACTCTCAAGAGTCTTCTCCAATACCACAGTTCAAAAGCATCAATTCTTCAGTGCTCAGCTTTCTTCACAGTCCAACTCTCACATCCATACGTGACTACTGGAAAAACCATAGCCTTGAGTAGACAGAATAATGATTAAAATAGTAATAAGACTAGCATTTATTAGCTGCTTACAATGAAACAAGTGACATTCTAAGAGCTTTATTTTTATTAATCCACTCAATTTCTATAACAATCTTATGAGGTAGATAATATAAATATCTTGATTTTAAAGGTGAGAAAACTAAAGGAAAGAGTTGATAAGTGATTTGCCCATTTGCCCAAGGTCACATAGTGTTTACATGGCAGGGTTGCAATTCTGAGCCAGAAAAGTTTGGTTGTAAAGCCCATGCTCTTATTTATTCCATTAGAGTGGCCAGGAAATCCTGGAAACCTTGTCACCACACCCAGAGCCATGCTGTCACCTCCGCGGGAGTACATAGACACCTCCTGCTAATCCAAGGCTACGTGTGAGTGAGGTCAGCACAAGGGATGTGGGGAGGCTGCTTGACAGATCTTGACAGTTGCAAGTGGTGGCCACCTGAGAAACCACACCTGCAACAGGAAGCTTCCTTGGGCTCTACCACATAAGCCCTACTCTTACTCTATGGGCAAGCAGAAGTTGCATGCAGCTGCTTTTACTTGGCATCTTACAGTATATTTATTGTCACTGACCCAAGGAAGGGGTGTGATTCAGACTTCGAGGTTAGGATTTTATTGCTGTTGTTGTCAGTGTTGTTATTATATCAGGAGATCTATTCAGTTCTCATCTGGCAAGCAAGAGCTTGGAAGAGAGTCAGAGAGCCATCACCAAGCCAAGGGGCAAAAAAATACGTTATCCTACACAATTACAATGAGTAATACTGAGAGTTCCTTGGACTGCAAGGAGATCAAATTAGTCAATCCTAAAGGAATTTAACCCTGAATATTTACTGGAAAGACTGATGCTAAAGCTGAAGCTCCAATACTGTGGTCACCTGATGTGAACAGCTGACTTTTGGAAGAGACCCTGATGCTGGGAAAGACTGAAGGCAGGAGAAGGGGATGACTGAGAATGAGATGGTTGGATGGCATCACCAAATCAATGCACACAAGTCTGAGCAAACTCTGGGAGATAGTGAAGGACAGGGAAGCCTAGAATGCTATAATCCATGGGGTTGCAAAGAGTCAGACACGACTTAGCAATTGAACAACATTAAACATTTAATATTTAACATTAAACATTAACATTAAAACATTATCAGGTTTAAAACATACTTATTTCGTTGACAGGAAATAAGATATCAGATTGATGTTTCCACTTGCATAACTTGTGAAAGTGAAAGTGAAAGTCGCTCAGTCATCTCCAACTCCTTGCGACCCCATGGACTATTATTGTCCATGGAATTCTCCAGGCCAGAACACTGGGATGGGTAGCCTTTCCCTTCTCCAAGGGATCTTCCCAACCCAGGGATCGAACCCAGGTCTCCTGCATTGCAGGTGGATTCTTTCCCAACTGAGCCACAAGGAAAGCCCAGAAATACTTGAGTGGGTAGCCTATCCCTTCTCCAGCAGATCTTCCTGACCCAGGAATCAAACCAGGGTCTCCTGCACTGCAGGCAGATTCTTTACCAACTGAGCTATCAGAGAAGCTGGGTAACTTGTGTTGTGATTATTTTAACTACTGAAGTCTTTTGAGATGAATGCATTTTCAGTAGCAAATTTGACATTGCTGGATGGAGATTATACAGAGAGAGAGTAGACAGCAACTATTATTTCTCTAACAATGACTTCCCATGATAGGTACATTCTGATTTGATTAAAAACAGAGTTACACTAAGAATCAGAAATCCAGCATTTCTCTAATTTTAGAACCCCTCTCCAATTTTAGAATCACTGTTCATGTGTACTAAATTGCTTCAGTCAACTCTGTATGACCCCATGGACTATAGTCTGCCAGACTCCTCTGTCCATGGGGTTCTCCAAGCAAAAATCCTGGAATGGGTTGCCATGCCCTCCTCCAGGGGATCTTCCCAACCTGTATCTCCTGGGCAGGCAGGTTCTTCACCACTAGCACCACCTGGGAAGTCCTTTAGAGTTACTGCTGCCGCTAAGTCACTTCAGTTGTGTCCAACTCTGTGCGACCCCATAGACGGCAGCCCACCAGGCTCCACCGTCCCTGGGATTCTCCAGGCAAGAACACTGGAGTGGGTTGCCATTTCCTTCTCTACTTCCCCTCAAATTCTTTTTTTTTTTTTTTTTAAGTTTATTTATTTATTTATTTATTTATTTTTAGTTTTTTATTTTTTAAATTTTAAAATCTTTAATTCTTACATGCATTCCCAAACATGAACCCCCCTCCCACCTCCCTCCCATAACATCTTTCTGGGTCATCCCCATGCACCAGCCCCAAGCATGCTGCATCCTGCGTCAGACATAGACTGGCGATTCAATTCACATGATAGTATACATGTTAGAATGTCATTCTCCCAAATCATCCCACCCTCTCCCTCTCCCTCTGAGTCCAAAAGTCCGTTATACACATCTGTGTCTCTTTCCCTGTCTTGCATACAGGGTCGTCATTGCCATCTTCCTAAATTCCATATATATGTGTTAGTATACTGTATCGGTGTTTTTCTTTCTGGCTTACTTCACTCTGTATAATCGGCTCCAGTTTCATCCATCTCATCAGAACTGATTCAAATGAATTCTTTTTAACGGCTGAGTAATACTCCATTGTGTATATGTACCACAGCTTTCTTATCCATTCATCTGCTGATGGACATCTAGGTTGTTTCCATGTCCTGGCTATTATAAACAGTGCTGCGATGAACATTGGGGTACATGTGTCTCTTTCAATTCTGGTTTCCTCGGTGTGTATGCCCAGAAGTGGGATTGCTGGGTCATAAGGTAGTTCTATTTGCAATTTTTAAGGAATCTCCACACTGTTCTCCATAGTGGCTGTACTAGTTTGCATTCCCACCAACAGTGTAGGAGGGTTCCCTTTTCTCCACACCCTCTCCAGCATTTATTGCTTGCAGATTTTTGGATCGCAGCCATTCTGACTGGTGTGAAGTGGTACCTCATTGTGGTTTTGATTTGCATTTCTCTAATAATGAGTGATGTTGAGCATCTTTTCATGTGTTTGTTAGCCATCTGTATGTCTTCTTTGGAGAAATGTCTATTTAGTTCTTTGGCCCATTTTTTGATTGGGTCGTTTATTTTTCTGGAATTGAGCTGCAGAAGTTGCTTGTATATTTTTGAGATTAGTTGTTTGTCAGTTGCTTCATTTGCTATTATTTTCTCCCATTCAGAAGGCTGTCTTTTCACCTTGCTTATATTTTCCTTTGTTGTGCAGAAGCTTTTAATTTTAATTAGATCCCATTTGTTTATTTTTGCTTTTATTTCCAGAATTCTGGGAGGTGGATCATAGAGGATCCTGCTGTGATTTATGTCTGAGAGTGTTTTGCCTATGTTCTCCTCTAGGAGTTTTATAGTTTCTGATCTTACATTTAGATCTTTAATCCATTTTGAGTTTATTTTTGTGTGCGGTGTTAGAAAGTGATCTAGTTTCATTCTTTTACAAGTGGTTGACCAGTTTTCCCAGCACCACTTGTTAAAGAGATTGTCTTTACTCCATTGTATATTCTTGCCTCCTTTGTCAAAGATAAGGTGTCCATATGTGTGTGGATTTATCTCTGGGCTTTCTATTTTGTTCCATTGATCTATATGTCTGTCTTTGTGCCAGTACCATACTGTCTTGATGACTGTGGCTTTGTAGTAGAGCCTGAAGTCAGGCAAGTTGATTCCTCCAGTTCCATTCTTCTTTCTCAAGATTGCTTTGGCTATTCGAGGTTTTTGTATTTCCATACAAAGCTTGAAATTATTTGTTCTAGTTCTGTGAAAAATGTGGCTGGTAGCTTGATAGGGATTGCACTGAAGAGTCCCCAGGCAGTGGTCTCACTTCACACCATGAGCTTCCTTGACACTGTTACCCTGCTGATGCCCACTGATGGCACCATACCTACGAGGATGCCGGCTAAAGGTGCCTGTGCCGCTGCTAATCCCCACCGGATCTGTGCAGTGGCCACCAGAGCCTGCTCTCCTGCCACAAGCTTCCTGAGGAGAAGTCCAGTTCCTCTTTCTGCAGGAACTGCCAGCACCGGAGCCACTTCTCCCAGGGACATCCACTGACCCTCTGAATGAAGGCACATAGGCCTCTTGGATTAGTTACTTCCCACATAGCAGCTACCTCAGCCTGAGAATAACATACCAGGTGGCATCCTAGGTCACCTTCCTTCTTACTCTTGGCCCATCATCTTTGAACCAGTTTCTTCACCCCATTTGTCTCTCTCCAGGGTATGTTCTTCCCTGGAGACTCAAGATCTCTCATATAAATAGACACTCACCCACCCCTCACCCCCTGCCACTAGATATTCCAGACATGTCTGAATACATAGGTCCCAGGCTGGGATTCTTTCTATTATATCTATTATCATTATAGTTATTATCCTATCATTGTCATCATTATCATTATGTTCATGATGATGACAATGAACTGGGGTCCATTAGTGACACTTAAGATATGTCAGACCATATTTGGGGGGGGGGGTGATTAGAAGCATATACTTCCTCTATCTCATTCTTCCAATATAGAAACATTTCTAAAAGACCTCCCATACTTAACAAGCCTTCCCTGGTGACTCAGCAGTAAAGAATCCACCTGCAATGCAGGAGACGTGAGTTTGATCCCTGGAGAATGAAATGGGCAACCCACTTCAGTATTCTTGCCTGGGAAATCCCATGAACAGAGGAGCCTGGTGGGCTACAGTCCACGGGGTCACTAAAGAGTCAGACATGACTTAGCACCTAAACCACCACCACCACCACCATATTAAACGTCAGTTTCAGAAAGTTGCTGTCAAAGTTATGAGGATGTAACTGGCAGATGAATATATCAACTGAGAAACGGATAAATACTAACATGACTTTTAAGGGGAAAGCTCAATACATCTCATTACCAGTGTGGTACTGTAAAGAAAACTTAGATAAGGCAGTGAGTAAAAGATCTCTCTTCTCTATCTGGATATCTATATACCTACCTACCTATCTAGCCAGCCAGCCAATTATCTATCTTAGCTCCCTACAACCACACAACCCAGTCATCTTGATTCCATGACTAGGGAGCTATAACTAAAGTTACAAGAGCAGTAGAAACAAGTGAGAGACATAAATAAAGGAAAATCACCGTCCTGATTTTCCTTCTTCACTTCTCCTATCCACCCCAGCTCTGTTCCACTCCTACAGATGCGTATGTATCATAGATAAGACGTCTCCGGTGGCTCAGATGGTAAGGAATCTGCCTGCAATGAAAGAGACCCAGGTTCCACCCCTAGATTGGGAAGATCCCCTGGAGAAAGGAATAATAACCCACTCCACTATTCTACCCAGAGTATTCCATGGACAGAGGAGCCTGATGCGCTACAGTCCATGGGGTCACAAAGAGTCAGACACAACTTGAGTAAGATGTTTCACTAACACACAGTAAGATGTTTCTGAGAGCAGTAATTATCAGGATGAAACATTTTAATTCAGTTTAAATACTATTTTAAAGGAATGGGGAAATTTAATAATTGTCCAAGGCAACTTCTTTTTTTTTTAAACTTTGTATATTGAGAAGGACATGTTAGGGACTTCTCTGGGCAGTCCAGTGGTTAAGATTTCTCCTTCCATTGCAGGGGATTCTGGTTTGATCCCTGGTCAGGAGTTAAGATGTCAACATGTCTTTCAGCAAAAAAAAAAAAAAAAAAAAAAAGCAAAGCGTAAAACAGAAATACTATTGTATCAAATTCAATAGAGGCTTCAAAAACGGTCCACATCAAAAAAAAATTCTTTAAAAAAATACATTATACTGTATTGGTGTTTTTCTTTCTGGCTTACTTCACTCTGTATAATTGGCTCCAGTTTCATCCATCTCATCAGACGTAGGGTGCAGCATGCTTGGGGCTGGTGCATGGGGATGACCCAGAGAGATGTTGTGGGGATGGAGGTGGGAGGGGGCGTCATGTTTGGGACACGCATGTAAGAATTAAAGATTTTAAAATTTAAAAAAAAAAGCAAAAAAAAAATACATTAGGCACTATGAACTGTGGAGAAAAAAAGATGAATGAGATACAGATTTTGTATTTAAAAATTAATATTTGAGAATGTATTGGAGAAAGGGATTTATACTCTATAATAACAGACATATGGGGGGGTGCTGAGCCTGTTGTCATATAACAAATGACCCCCTCAAACTTAGTAACTTAAAAAAACAAATCTTGATTATCTCACAGTTTCTGTGTATCAAGGATTTGAGAGTGGTTTGTAATAAATAAATTCCTTCTAAAAAGGGCTGGAGGATGGGTGGGGAATTTTGTCTTGCTCAAGCTGAGCACCTGAAAATTAGTGGTTAAAAAGAAAGAATTTGGGACAGGCTCCGTTAAGTATTCTGACCCAGGGTCTCTCCTGAGGTTGAAGTCAGGATGTCAGCTGGGACTACAGTCACCTGAAGGCTTGATTAGGTGGCAAGATCTGTTCCTAGGACAGCTCATTTGCCTGGCTGATAGCAGAGAGCCTCAATCCCTTAACAGAGAGGCCCCTCCATAGAGCTGCCCAAGCATCCTTATAATACGGAAGCTGCTCCTTTCAAACCAAGTGATCTGAGAAAATGAAAGGTGGTAGCTACAATGTCCTTCTTGGCCTTCCTTGGGCAGTCACACACCATCATATCTAAAACACTGTTGGTTTCACAGGCCAGCTGTATTTAATGTGGGAGGGGACCACATACAGGTGTAAACACTGGGAGCAGGAACCACTGGAGACCGTCCTGAGGCTGGGAGTCTGGACAATCTTCCTCGTCTCATGAACCTGCAGGTCAAGGTCACATGGATATTTCAAACTTCACCAGCTTTTGCCCTACTCATTGACTAAACATTTCAAACACTTAAAGTCTCCGTTCTTTCTCAGCATTACTGGGAGTTCCTAGAGAGACTACCACACTGCCACGTGGCACCATGCCCCTGCCTAGGGTTGTGGTTACACTGTTCCACCAGGCACTGCCACTGAGGAAAAGGAGCCCTCAATGCCAACCAGGCAGCATTTGTTTCAAAATCAAGGGGTCCCCTCTCTACTAAGAATCTTTCTTACTGGGTCAAAGCCATCACTCTTGAGTCCTTCTCTTCCTGAAGTCTCCCCAGCTCTCATGCAAATAGAGATACCTCACTATTCACCAGACAGGCCCAGACATGCCTGTAATAGCCTTGAAGTAGGCCTTCCTACCCTAGCCTATCCATTATGACCTAATGTATTTGTAAGAATCAAACACAAAGTTTAAAATGCCATAAAATGGAGAGACATTTTAATACATTTTCTTGAGTCTCAGCTCAAGAAGCTCTCTGTTTACTAGGTCAATTTCCATTACTGCTACTCCTGTGATTAGGTCAAACAGAGTCCAAAGTCCAGGCCATCAATCACTGGGTGCTAACCTGTAGTGAAAAACCCCGTAGCAACATATGGGTGGATGAACAAACAGGTCAACAGCCACTTTAGCTCAGTGACTATGGAAATGCAGCCTAGATTTCACACAGAAGCTAGCTCTGCATGCTCTAATCCAAGGGAAGGCGAAAAACAAAGTTTAAGGTCTTCCCCATCTTTATATTTAGTCTCTCCCCATCCCCACTATGAAAAAAACTAATATTTTTAGCATTGCATCCACTTAGGTATTCCTCAATAAAGCCTGAACCTGATCAGAAAGATGATTCAAACTGCTCCTTGCCACCAGAGTCCTTAATAGAAAGAGTCCTTCCTGCATAGGTCCTTGTGTCCCTGATCAAAAGCTCATTCATTGCCTTAAGTCAAAGTTTCTGTCACCACAGAAGCCAGAAAACATACAGAATAGTAGTAAAATGAATCAACATATTCATATATAGAAGAAGGAATAAACTGTACAGAGACCTCCCGGGCAGACAATTATAAATGAGGCAAGTTCCCATCTGATGTTTTAAATTTTACATACTAGAAATTCTCATTGATGGGACTAGTTGAGAATGTGAATTGGGAAGTGTGAACATTCAGTATTATCACAGCAGAAGTCTAGCTTGCTTGGCAAGGTTTTTTCATAACAATAATAAAAGTAAATTGCACTACTAAGACTTGCAGTCAGAAATGTTTCAATATATTCAATAGTCTAAAGAATCACATCAAACTATTAACTGCCTGGGAACAGATGTGGGGTGTATTCCTCTTTCATCACCATCCTAGCAAATTTAGCAGCTTAGCACAGCATCCATTTTATCACCTCACAGTTCTGTAGGTCAAAGTCCAGTTACAGCCCGACTCAGAGGGCTCCTCTGGTTAAAATCATCATAAGACTGATATCAAGGTGTTGGCAGGCCTGTGTTATTTTCTGGAAACTCTGGGGATGACTACACTTGCAAGTTCATTCAAATTGTTGGCTGGACTCAGTCCCTTACAGTTGAGACACCCATTTCCTTACTGGCTGATAGCCAGGAACTGCTGTTCGCAACAGGCGATTTCTCTGTGGCCCTCCTTTAACAATAACATTCCCCATTGTCCAACCAGCTGACTTCTCTTCTGCCCTCAGATGGAAGGAAGCTCTGGTTTTAAGGGATCATGTGGGTTACACTGGGCCCACCTGAATAATCCAGGGCACTTTCCCTGTCTTAAAGTCAGCTGATTAGTGACCTCCATTACATTTACAAAAAGTCTCTGCAAGTGTGACAAAGAGTAAAGGTGATGGATATAAAACTTAATTTACTCCATGGGGCAAGAACATGGTGTGGGGAGGAAGTGTTGCCTTTGTAACAAATACTTCTCCACTGCTTGGACTTTTTTCCTTACCTCAAGCCAGGTTAGCTTTGCCATCTTATAAGCTTTCTTTTCTATATATATATAAGAGCCGAAGAATTGATACTGTTGAACTGTGGTGTTGGAGAAAACTCTTGAGAGTCCCTTGGACTGCAAGGAGATCCAACCAGTCCATCCTAAAGGAGATCAGTCCTGGGTGTTCACTGGAAGGACTGATGTTGAAGCTGAAACTCCAATACTTTGGCCACCTGGTGTGAAGAGTTGACTCGTTTGAAAAGACCCTGATGCTGGGAAAGATTGAGGGAAGGAGGAGAAAGGGACAACAGAGGATGAGATGGCTGGATGGCATCACCAACTTGATGAACATGGGTTTGGGTGGACTCTGGGAGTTGGTGATGGACAGGGAGGCCTGGCGTACTGCAGTTCATGGGGTCGCAAAGAGTCAGATACGACTGAGCGACTGAACTGAACTGAAACTTTCTTTTAAAAATATTTAATAATCATTTATTTTCAAGAGCACTCAATTTTTTCAGACCCACCCTCTCATTCACAAATAATATAAATTGCATTCTTATCTACTAGCTATCATTGTTTGGCTTAGTTTGATTTAAGATGGGAACTTTAAAGTTGTAAATTACATCTGTCAAGGTTTTTACAAAGAAATTTCTTTTCCCAAAAGTAGATTACTGAAATCACTTACAGAATTGAAAATACATCTCCAAATGTGATCAAGCATGATTTATGAAAGAAAAAAGTGCTATGTAACTAATTAAACAAGATTTTAAAACATGTCTTCTGTACTCTCAGCACAAAACACTGTGAGAAACACTGAAGAGAGAAATGGTCATTATAGCACATGAAATCTCATTGGGAAGAGAAATAAGAAATACAAAATAATAACATACTAGTCTCTATGCTATGTATACTTTGAACCTTTGGAGGTCAGAAGAAGGAACTGTCACTGCCCGGGGTGGGGGTGGGTAGGTACAGGGAATATGTCCCAAGGGAGGGAGAACTTGAGCTTAGCAATAATGTTCTATCTTTTTGAGTCCTATCCCTCTACTCCTCCTTCCCCAATAGGAAGTCTGGTTTGAGCCTAGCAACCTAAAATCCCAAGGGAGGGAGCAGCTTCTGGGTAACTTATGTTCCAGGCTCCTCTTATCACACGAGTGCAAATTCTTCAGGGCACTGACACAGACAGCTGCAGAAGCAAGCCATGCAAATTACAATGGACTTTGGTATCCCAGGTCAAAAAAATCAGAAGTTATCACAATAAACTTAATTCATGTTCCAAATTTTTATTTAGCACTTGGGTATAAAATGTGAAATATGCAGAATCTGGAGCAGCAGCTAACATGATCAACAGCCAGATATTCTTATTCTGTCATACGCTAATATAACCTTTAAAATACCATCAGTTTGACCTTCACCTCTCCTCAATTGACGTAGGACTTCAGCAGTGCATAAGGGTTGTGACTGCACTGCTTTTCTTTTTACATCATAATTAGAATTTCTTTCACTTCCTGGGAATATTTACCCATCAGTTTAACATAATTTCTCAGACAATGTCCATCTCTCCTCACTAGTTATCAAACAGATAATTTGGCTTGGATTAAAAACAGTTTATCATAACCCATTCCAGAAGAGGTTATCAGCCAAAGTCATAGACATCAGTGCCTGCTGTTCTCAATCCTATTACATTCCCAAAATTCTGAATAAATTTAGTAACATTACACAGAGTGCCCCTCAGACAAAACTATCTGTGCTGCTCTAAGGAAGCTGAAACCAAAGCATGTTGGATGTTTAGTCCTGTCAGAGTATTATTACTAATAACAACACTTTGATTAATTAAAAAACAATAAACTGTTTTTTCTTTTTATAGCCCTCAGAACACTCTATGTACCTTACATAATAATATGCTGCAGAGCAGTTGCATATTCTAGCAGCTGCATGGCATAGTGGAGAGAGCATTAATTTTTAAGTCAGACATTAATTGTGCTCAAAAGTAACCTAAGTTCCTTCACCAGGTAGAAGACAGTGGGCAATTCACCTACCTTCTCTGAGCCTTACTTTCTTAGAATAATATGGAACTAGTAATGTTTAGTTCACAGGTAAATATTACTGAACTAAAATAAATTAAAATATGCAGCAAGAACTTAATAAATGATACTGTGATTTTCCTGTTATAGGATAAGGACATTGAAACTCAGGTATCGAATTATTTATCCAAAATTTTACAACAAATTAATGGAGGGTTCTGGGTCAGAATTTAGATTGTTTGTGGGGGTCACTAAATGAGGTGCATATCGTACATACATATGTCCTTTCATGTGCCAGGGAAGCAAACAGGAGAGACAGGTGGGCACCCTGAAATCTGGTGTCAGTATGCATGTCCTTACTCCCAACATCAGGAAAATGGAAGACTCACTTACACATAGGATTTCTATAAGGAGCCATGAACCAGGATGTAGTCAGGGGGCTGAATTTTGAGGCCATCCCACAGCTGGACAAAACACTTTCAGTACAAGACACCTTCTTAAATAACCAATATTACTCAAGGCAGAGAACAACATGCATTCTTCCCAAGTGGTAAAATTATCTCCACTCTACAAATGGGTCCCCTCTGGGACCTGATGTGAGCAAAAAAAGAAAAAAAAATCAGGAAATTCAGAGAGAAAAAGAAGCTACTTTGAGACCTAATGTAAGCTCTTTTTCAGGAACTATGAAGCATGCAATACCACCATAATGTAAAATGCATTAAACTGTCAGAATGAGGATCCTGTTTTCAATCAGGTGAAGTCCCTCAAGATTTCCATGGTAAATTTTGCATTAAGAAATCTCCTGACCCCTCACCACCACCCTCCAAAAAATTTGCTTTTGAAAAGAGAACAAGTTGAAATATGTTAATAAAATGTGTGATTCATGAACATACACCAAGTAAAACTGTGAAATCCCAAATTCTATGAGCGTTCCAAAAGTACTTCTATAAGTAATCCCATAAGTAGTATTAACTGGACATTATTTTGCTTAATTCAAAAAAATAAATCAAAATCTAGTGACTTGGGATCAATAATCAATCAGTAAGATTTTCCTCTTTCAAGCCCAGTGTTGAATTATTGGACAAAATTGATCATTTAAGTAGGCTATGCAAAAATCATTAGGAATAGATATAAATCTCTATCAGATATTTTGGAATTTGATAAATATATTTTCCCTCTGAAGCTGAAAAGGCATTGATAACCACTGTTTAGAAATTTCTAATTTTAGGTCTCATGGCATTTTAAAATATTGAGACTTTTCCTTTATTAACAAAAGATTTACAGATAAGAAAACAGATGTTCTGTATTCACAGACACAGTGAAAACAACTGAGCAATGTCTTCCTTTCTCCTGCTCTTTCCTTCCTCTTCTTTGTAGTCTTCTCTAGTCCAGGAGCATGATTATGAGAACTTGAAACCTAAAAACTAAACTAAAAGCTCAGTCTTCATGAACATGAATTCCCACACTCTCTCCTGCCTCCGGTTTCCAGGCGTCTTAAATGGCTCTGTCTTCAATGGATGATGACAGAAAAATCACTCATAATTGCTGAGCCACAGGGAACCGTATTGAAGGATCCAAATAGATCCTTTGTCAGCTATAAGGAATCCCAAGAATATTGGGCTCAGTGACTGGTTTTCAAACTTATGATTTTGCATTCATACTCAATTTATGACATCGAGATTTTGACCCATGTCTACAAAGTATCCCCCATCCTCCATTAATAAGAACTCATTTTAAAAGATGGGGAAAATCATGCTGTCTAGAACCTAAAGAGAAAGTGGAAAGACTAAAGGAAAATTATCTATGTATTTATTGAGAAGTTAAACCATTCAGCTTTAAATATTTCAATAAATTTTTGTTAGAATCAAGAGGTAATTAATTAGGAGTTTTGATTTTTGCCTATGCCTGGCAATATAACCTATATTTATAGCAAAAATATACTTTATCACCTTTTGAAGTCAATAAACCTACTTATTTAGAATATTGTTGAATAAAACAAGAATAATTACAAGAAGAGGAGTCATAATAATGAGCACAAAAAAGACATTCATTGTTTGCAAGTCAAATAAACTGTAGTCCATAGATGGAAATTTATATTACAAAAGTTTTTGAGCATTTTTTAAAATAGTAAAATTCTGTGTAAATGAAATCTTAGAATCCTAATAATTAGAGCAGTTAAAAATCCAGGTGTGGTAACCAAAGTGAGCCCAGTGCTAAACACTCAATCTCTTGAAGCACCTCTGTGATTCACATGGTTTGGAATGTGGTTCTACTATGTCCACATCCCTTCAGTTTAGTTCAGTTCAGTTGCTCAGTCGCGTCCGACTCTTTGCGATCCCATGAACCGTAGCACATCCCTTAGCAGTATGCAAATTTGGATAAGGTTTCACCTAGTAAATTTTTGCTACCATTGTTTTGTTTGTTTGGTTTCCTTCATCTCTACTAAACTGTCTGATTTAGGCTTTGGCAACATAAAACAATAGTTGCTGCACTCCTGTTCTTTTCACACCATGCTGTTGCTACTGCTTAGTCGCTTCAGTCGTGTCCGACTCTGTGCGACCCCATAAACGGCAGCCCACCAGGATCCCCCGTCCCTGGGATTCTCCAGGCAAGAACACTGGAGTGGGTTGCCATTTCCTTCTCCAATGCATGAAAGTAAAAAGTGAAAATGAAGTCACTCAGTCGTGTCTGACTCTTAGCGACCCCATGGAGTGCAGCCTACCAGGCTTCTCTGGCCATGGAATTTTCCAGGCAAGAGCACTGGAGTGGGGTGCCATAGCCTTCAATTGTTTTTAAATCCTGTGCAGTAGAATCATTTCATCTAATCTTTCTGGCCCTCAGTTTCATTTCTAGATAATTTCGGAGTTTACTTCTAAAAGTCAGATTCTATGACTTTTTTGGTAGGATTCTTGGGATTCAAGTTTTCCTTCCCCTCTTACTTCAAAGACACATACAATGTTTAAGAAACTCAACACTCATAGAATTGTACTACTTTTAGTGCAGGCCCACAAAACTGATGACTTACAACTAAGTCGTTATTAGACCAGTATTGTACTATTTTTAGTGCAGGCCCACAAAACTGATGACTTACAACTAAGTCGTTATTAGACCAGTATATATTAGAGTATATCCACACCAGAATATTAAAAATGTATATTAAATACATAGCTATATTATAAAACTAACCTGATTTAGGACCTTGAATGGTGCTAATAAGTGTCTCCAAGTAAAGTGATTTTTAACAACTGTTTGCACATTTTAAAAAATGTATTCATGCCATTAGAGTGAAAATGAGGCTGATGTTTATGTTTCAAATCCCTGTCTACAAATATTCCACAAGCAAACAGTGGCTGTTTCCCTACACCAGAGGAGTAAAGCAAAGCCACTGAAAAAGGTAACACTGCCTCCCCGGTTCCCCACTCCAACCCAAATAATGCTTCCCTTAAACCTAAAGAAAGCTGAGTCAGGTGGCAATATCCCGACAACAGACTTGATCAATTTTTACATACCAAGAGCTGGTCATTTCAAACCTTCATCTGGGTATCTGTATAGGCTTCAGCGTAAAGGATTCAGTTTCTCATGACTTTCTTAAGCAGGAGATTCAAGGGCCTAAGCTGGGCCTAGATGAAAAAAGCCACGATTAGGGAGAAATCTCTCCTGAATCTGACAGGCATAATTCAGGAATCTGTGCAGATTAGGTTTTGCTCCATGCTTACCATGGCCCCAAACACTACTGTTTTTGAGAATTAGTATTTGTTTGGGGAGTGAGTAAATACATGTAAATGCATGTGTACTCATTCTACTACTGGGAGCTACTACTGGAACTACTGGGTCTGGCTACCAGATGTGGAAGAGAAAGGGATCTGAGACAACATGGAGCCTAACAGAAAGCCAAGATACATCCTGGAGAGTTTTTAAGAAGGAGGCATTCTTCCTTACAAGAAGGTGGACACAAGGTCAGGAGCAAGCTAGGAACTGGGGCACATGATGGAGACAACACCCAGACAGCATTTAAATGCCTGTATGTTTTTCCCTTGGTTGATAAAAACTCTCACTTGAGGCACAGAATTAAAATTTTTCTCTTCCTATGATGTAGTTCCTTTTAGTTTCCACAACACATTAATCAGGTTGTATATACTTATAAGGCCTTACCCCATGGCCCAGTTGGTAAAGAATCTGCCTGCAATGCAGAAGATGTGGGTTCAATACCTGGGTTGGAAAGATCCCCTGGAGAAGGAAATGGCAACCCACTCCAGGATTCTTACCTGGAGAATCCCAAGGACAGAGGAGCCTGGTGGGCTACAATCCATGGGGTCGCAAAAGAGTCGGACACAACTTAGTGACTGAACAACAACAACAGTGTACGTATACAACATGCATTTGGGAGGGTGAAAAACTAGGAACATGAAAGGCAAAGGAAATATGGTCTGGCTTAAATCATCTTCTGCTGATGCTTATGCAGAGGGAGGGACTTTCTGCGAGGACTGTGGTCCAAGAATCCAAGGCAGCGATCAGCAGCGAGGCAAATGGAGCACAACAGCGGAATTGGGACTGACTCAATAGAACTGGCCTTGAAGAAGCAGAGACAGCAGGTGACTCGTAAGGTAAACTGAAATCAACTCTCCTTTTCCTAAACATGTGAGGAAAGGCACCATTAAAGACAGAAACTGATATTTGGAATTGCAGAAGCCTAGACTTTGGGAAGACTGGGGTTGGGAACCTTGAGGGTGAAGACTGCATCGTTGAAATTTCTGCCCCAGCTTCTTAACACATATTCTAAGGTCACAGTTGTACAAAAATACCACAAAATAGAATGTGTCTTTTGGGAACAGAGAAGAAATTGCCAGTTTATTAATGAAAAATTAAACTTTCTTTATTATAGGTTTCTTGGAGGCTGACCAAGTGATTTCATCCAGGTGTTTGGACTAGAAAACAGGAATAACAACAGAAAAATTCATTTTACCAAAGCAGCCTTTATAACCTCAACACATACATTAGGACTGAAAAACCACCAACTGCTATAGCCTTATTTATCATGCAGACCACTTCTAAGCTGGAAAGACATGATTGCAAACCTTGTAAAAAAAAAACTCTAGGTTTTTTTCCCCCTGCAGTCTGGCACAAAATAGTAGGAATAAGTCTTCATTTTCCCCACCTATGGCTTAGGCACCACAATTATGAATTATGCCCTGGTGATCACAAGGCGAAATCAAATAAGTGCCTCATGCACAGACCCCTGCACAGACATTTCCCTGGTGTCTCTGTTTGAAGACCAGCTCCAATAACATATGCATTTGTTTGAAATCGTCCTTGGAGCCTGAGTTCAGCTAACTTTTCACCAAGCTATTTAAAATGAGTTACGCAGTCTAAATGTATCTCAAATCCTTTAAGGACAAGTGCACCGAATAAATACAAACAGAGTATAGAGCTAGGAGAAAATTCTATTCAGTTAAGGGATAAGGCAAATCCTACCATAAGAGCAGAGAAGCAGGAGAACCATGGGTACTGCCATCAGAAGAAACCACGGAGGACTCCAGGAGTGGGTTGACGGTGGCGACAGCACCCTGTAGAGCCGCTGCCCTGGCTGCCACACGTGGGCCACATCTGTTTTGCACACCGAAGCACTCCAGAGGTGGGAATGGAGACCCAACTCCACTTCAAACCCACAAGATTAATTAAACCAGGCTCAAAAGAAATTTTGGGCTTCTTCAAAAATGAGTTATTTACAAGTGCCAGCCATGATCATTCCCAGAGAAGGAGAGCAAACTGTCAACATTTTTTTCTGAGGCAAAATATTTTTTTTTATTCAGAATCCCTCCTACAAAATGTCTAAAATTTACTCTTTCTTAATTAGAATAAAGCATGTGTGTGCTAAGTCACCTCAGTCGTGTGCTACTCTTTGCAACCCTATAGACTGTAGCCCACCAGGCTTCTCTGTCCATGAGACTCTCCAGGCAAGAATACTGAAATGGATCGCCATGCCATCTTTCAGGGGACATTCCCAACCCAGGGATCTAACCAGCATCTCTTATGTCTCCTATGTTTGCAGATAGATTCTTTACACTAGCACCACTTGGGAAACCCATAATAAATGATAAGGAAAAGGAAAATCTAGGAAGAATTCTTGTATAGGATTATCATGAGGTTATAAAAATAAATGAGCTCTAGCACCTGAAATTACCTAATGTGGCAAAGACTTCTGGAAGCTCACAAAGATGTGTTTCTTCTTCCTCCTGAAAATACAGCTAACCTGCATTTCCCAGCCTCGCAAAAGTTGGAGTGTAACCATCTTCTGAGTTCTGGTCAATCAAATGTGACCAGATACGAACAATGTCATTTCCAAGCCTGTCCCACAGAAACTACCCCCCAAAAGCTTCACATTCTTATCTCTTTCACCAGCTAGACATAATTGATGATGGGGCCCTTTAGATTCCTTGCTTCTCTGAGTCCGGTCCATAAATCAGCAGCATTGACATCATTTGGCACTTACTAGAATACAAACTCTTAGGTGCCATCCCAGGCCTCCTGAAACAGAATCTTCATTTAACAAGCTGCCCAGGTGATACACACATGCATTCAAGTTTGAAACCTAAGAGAATAGACTGGAAGACGGTATATCTGCAAGATGAAACGAGCATGAATCCCTGAACTGTCACATGGAGGAAAGCCACAACTGACTAGAAACATCTGCCTTGCATTCATGAAAAACTAGGAAATAAACTATGTATGAACTATTTCTTTAGCTTCTATTTTTTAACACAGATGAGCTTACTCTAAAGAATACAACAAAACATAGTAGTCGTGGTGGTTAGTCTCTCAGTCATATCCTATTCTTTGCAACCCCTTGGACTGTAACCCACCAGGCTCCTCTGTCCATGGGATTTCCCAAGAAAGAATAATGGAGGCGGTTGCCATTTCCTTCTCCAGGGGATCTTCCCAACGCAGGGATCAAACCCACGTCTCCTGCATTGCAGGCAGATTCTTTACCCCTGAGCCATCAGGGAAGCACAACAAAGTCTATCTACTGCTAAACCATCTTGAGGCTGCTTTCTGTCCTTCTGGAATTTGAAATATCAACACAGCCCTTAGAAGCAGCCTGAACTAACCAAGAGGCTGATTTATCACATGACAAATCTCTGCACACCTTCAGACTGAGGGTGCTTGGGGGCTTTTTATACTAGTACATAAGTTGTGTAAAATAAAGATAGAATTTTTCAGCCTCCATCTATTTCCAGGTCAAGATTTCCTTCCATTCCATTATTCCATAATGTTATCAACTCCTTTTTAAAAGGGCCAGTGTCGGCTTCAGGATCCCTGCTGGCTTTGAGTATTTATCATTTTAAGAGTGAAATCATTCTTCATGGCATATTATGAGCCTTTTTTGTCAGGTAGTTAACTAAACTGGCACCAGCTAACTGTGATCTAAACTTTATATTGACAGATCTGGCAACAGACTGACATTCCTTGCACTAATTTTGGCTGTCCAATTTGAAAAAAAATATGTTTGAAATATGATTTATCTTAAGCTGACAGCAGTCTTCATCAGGGTGCCAGCCACTGACAGAGTAAGGGAAAGGACCCAGCATAGAATCCGAGCTGAATATGTTTTTCAAGACAGGAAGAAAGAATTTAGAGCCCCTGTTCCTCAAAGTCATAATTTAATTTAACAACCAAGGCTGGAAGGAAAACAAATGTTTCTTACTCAGCCTCACCATCAACAATCTATTTTTCCCCAATACCACATTTGTCTTACCTTGTAAAGCCCAGGATTACCATCCTCAAGTCTTACAATAATACCTGACATACACCAACTATTCCTGCAGCTCAGTAGAGCCCCTGAAATGCAATTATAGGAAAAGATCTAATAAACCAAAGATTAGCAACAGAAATGTGAGCACTGTTAACTGCTTTTTAGGGGGAGGGGAGAGTTGGAGTGGGAAGGCTGATATGAAAGCCAGAAACTAACCAGCTGAAGGAATAATGACACAAAAGGACCTGACAAAATTGGAAAGATCCATCAATATAATCATGCTGCATTAATGACAGTATCTGGGTAGGAGAAGAATCATTTGACCATTAGACCCTGAATTGTTACATCTCTCTTTCCCCAATGAAAATAAGATGCAGAAATACTTTCAGATACTAACAAAAAGCTGTATGGAGACCTTATTAATATTTCTTAGCCCAATCATGCTTCATTAACAACCCAAACCCTGTGTTTTTAGAGTATGCCAACATTATACATAAATACATTAACATGTAGCTAGTCACTGTCATTTTTTCCTCTTGGTACAATTTGATAAGAGATGTTTATTTGTGTATGTAAATACTAATGATGAGCAAGATAAAATAGCCCTGGGTTCTGTGCTTAAATCCTTGCCTTAGTATTTACAGCAATAAACGAGATGGAGTGGGGAGGGAAAGGAGTATATATTGCCTAGAAGCTAAAATTATTTCCTAGTGCCATCAAGCCAGAGTGAATAAAGTTCTCCTGGGGAAATACTATTCATTCAAATGGGCTGAATTGGACACTATGGTGCTATTAAGTGCATACCAAATAATCATTCGCCAAACAGTTAACTTCTGATGCTAAGAAAAAAAAGAAGAAGAAGAAGGAAAATAAACACTTCAGCCTTTTTATCTCTATTTACATTTCTGGGAGCCAAGATGTAAATGTAGTAATAAAAACACATAAGACATAAACTCTCATAAATACGTGGTAGAGGCCCCAATTCCATATGACACTGACGTTTCCTGCCCCGGCTCCACCTTCCTCAGGACTTCACGTCACCCACCATCACTGACAAGTCCAGGGGGGTTGTGAAATTTATTGTTTCTTCCTATACCTCTCCTCCGAGGCACCACTCAGCTCTGCTTCCTCCCTCACCTTCTCTCCTCCATTAAACAAACTTTTCCTGTGGCCCATTTGTCTCCATCCTCTTGAAATTGCTAACCCATGCTTAGTTGTCAAAGACTTTTGGTGCTTAACATCACGTAACATTTGTGTAACAGAAACCTCCTGCGTCTTGATCCCCTCCCCACTCCACCAAAAGTGACTCATAGACTAATTTAGATATTGTGACAAAGCTGGGGAAGTGAGGGGGAGGCTGAGGGCATAGTTTTGAGTAGACAAGCCTCTCATCAACTTTCAAATAGCTGGATAAAATTTCTTCTGCAAGTATGTAAGACTCTTCACCACCAAGAAAACTTCCATGACATGAAAAGGCAAGACAAGGGAAGATAAGCCAAGATGAGGTAAGTCAAGGAACAGGAAGGGGAGGGAATAAAGGCTCATATAAGCCAGGCACTGTGAAAAGTTCTGTTATATATTTACTTAATCTCAGATCCCTACATTGTGCCCCTCACCCTCAATTTTATAGGTATTGTTTCTGAGGTCAAGAGGTATAAAGTAACTCATGATGTGGCAGGGTCAAGATTTAAATCCATCTGTCTGGGTCCCAAGCTCACTCACCTTCCTTGGCCCAGGCTGTCCCAGGCAGAGCACATTCTTCCCCATAATTCTGTCAGATAAGCAGAAGGGCTCATATCTCTCTTTTGTCATACAGGAAATTTTGCTGAGGCCTCACTTTTGGACACAAAACCTTCCCAGGTATTACCTTTCCTAATGCATCTGAACTCCGTAATTGCTTCTCCCCACTGTCCAGTGCAGAGCATCCATGGGCTAAAAGGGTGTCTTGACTGGTCATCTGCTTTCCTCTTGACTAATGCCAATATTTCAAACGTTGCTCCATTTAAGAAAACAAGAATTCTGTCTGCAGTATGTCCAAAGTGGAATTGACAAATAGGTGGGATTCTCTTTACAGAGGAACAGAGAAATCTACTGGGGAAACTCTCTGGGTGAAGCTGCAGGTCATTAGTAGCAGGACACGCAAGAATTCACATTGAACCTGGCCTCTTCTGACATGAACACAAATCCTTACCCTGGCCCCAGGGGCCAAGGAGTTGAGAAAGGGAGTGATGTGATGTGATGGATACTGGCAGCTTTGTATTTGGGATGGGAGGAGGGAGAACAGGGCTGAGAATGCACTCTGTGGACTCCCTCATTCTCCCTACCCTGAAATCCCCCATTCTGTGCCGAGAGGATCTAAGCCTACATATGAAACAGAAAGTGGCTTTGTTTTGTTATTGTGTTTATCTGTCACATCCAACAAGACTGTGCACTTAAGGCGGCAGATAGGCTCAAGAAAAATACCTCCAAGCAACCAGACTAAGGGGAGGCAGCATCTGCAGTAGAAGGACAGCGGGGCTGACAGGCAGGTCTTTGCATCTAAGTCAGATTGCACACGTGACTCGGATAAAGGAAATGAACATCACCATCTCTAAAGTCTTGTCCAAGTCCTCCCCCATCACGATGTTTAAGACAATAAAATATTAAGGGCTAATTTTGAGTTAATCTCCCCCCACCCTTGTGGAAGCAGTTGGAGGCATTTCTCTTGCCAGTGATTCTCAGTGTTGACTCTCTCAAGCTTCACAACCTCAGCCAAACCCAGGAAAGCCTCAGTTCATGAGGGATTAAAATGAGCTCCTTATGAGAGACAAGCACTGCTCTAAGCCCCATCTCTTGGCATCACTGAAGAAACTGCATAATAATTATTATCATCTCTATTTTAGAGATGAGAAGTTCAGTGAGCATCCCAAGGCCACCAGCAAGTCTGAGTTGAAAACTGAATCTAGATATTCTGACCTCAAGCCAACTGCTCTCAGCTTATGACCTCAGTTTCTGCTTCTACAAATTCCCCTCAAAACACACACACACACACACACACGTACACACACAAATATAAACATACACAGAGTTCAGATGGGGTGTGTCTGAAAACCTGAGGTAGAAGAAGTATGTTTGGGGAATGTGCTGAAGGTCTGCTCTTTGAACTACCGAAGAAAAAACTGTACAGAGACATGAGAGTTTGCTTCAAAACCAGCAAAATGAAGTTCCAGTTTGAATGCTAGTTCCTAGAGATGGAGCCACATGACAACCGTTAGCAGCTCTGCATCTGAGAATAAACTAAGCTGCTGGGCCCTCTGAGGTGTGGAGGATTCTGGGGGAACCCTCCCCGGGACCTTGCTCATGTTCTCAAGCAGTGTTCTGCTTGCACAAATATGGTGCAAAAAACAGGACTGGATGGAGCCACCTGGTTGAATATTTGTCAGGAATATAGTAGAGAGGATTCTAAAGCAAATTAATTAAATTAAACTACATAATCTTTGAACTGTCTCATGAACCCTAGGATTCCATGAGAAGAAACATGTCTCTGTTTTCTTATATAACTTTGCACATCAGGGGAGGGAACGATGAGAACAATAAGAGGGATAATAATGCGTATTTATGGAGCTCTCACCGTGTGCCAGGTGCTGCCATCTCTGATTATTCAAGGCTGTAACCCAGCACCATATGGACAAAGACAATGGCAAGAGGTAGAACAAGGACAGCAACAAATTAATTAACCAAGTAGGATCTGAATTCAAGTGGAGTCCAGAGGGAATTGCAATTCATTCTGGCAGCTTGCACCCTTCAACAATGCAAAGAAAGCGTCAGACAAACAAAACTTCATGAGGCTGCTTCATCACTGCCAGAGTTCCTGGCAGTTTCCATACCCAAGGGCCTGCAGGAGAAAACACAGTGGCACTGTGCAAAAGATGATGCTTCTGACACTGATCCCGACATGAGAGATGGGTGTGACCTTTTCTGAACTCACAGAGTTCACAGTGACAATCAGCAGTAATCACTATTTGTGAAAACACAAAGATCATACGGACTTTCTCCCTTCACTGTTTATACCACAAAATTTGATGCCCTCCTAGCAGTTGACTGTTTGCCCTCCTTGGACTCTTCTCCAAGAGGCTTCCCAATTAAATCACAAGCTCCTCAAAGGGCTCTGCCCTTTGAAATAGTTCAATAATAAATACATAGTGAGTACTCAGTAAATGAAGAAGGAAATGGCAATCCACTCAAGTATTCTTGCCTGGGAAAGCCCATGAACAGAGGAGCCTGGCAGGCTACGGTCCATGGGTCACAAAAGCTAGACACGACTTAGCAACTAAACCACAACCACCACCACTCAGTAAATACCCATGGAATCGAGCGGAAAGTTGATCCTGATGTGGAATCAGCAGCCACTTCCCCATAATAGGTGTGTATGTGCACACCGTCTCTTGTTAGGATGGCAGCTGTGACGTGTGATCCCCGCCCTGCTCTGCTGTCCCATGAAGTCTCCCCTATCCCTGGTGGGTGCCCACTGGATGCAGGCCTGATGCTCTGTTTCAACAGACCCTCGCAGTCTCTTTGGGCATCACTGTTTCCCATCCCCCCGCCTCCTTGTGCCTTTTGAGTGACCTGTTTTTCTGAAGGAGGGTCCTTTTAAATGTTAGTCAATCCTTTTCAAATGCTTCAGTCCTACAGAATTGTACTGTAGTAGCTTTCCCAGGATTCTTAAACTTCAGCAAACCTAACTATCCCGAGTCCACCCTGAGATGTTCTGTTATGGACTAGGAGCAGGAATCTACAGTTTCAATAAACCCCATCAGCTGATGTCTGCTGCAGGTGGTCCATGAATCACCCTTGGAGAAACACTGACTGTCTCAAAGGAATTATAAGACAGGACCTCAGTCAGGTGATTATTATCATGATCCCAGAAACCAGAATTATGAGTGTGTTTCACCTCTGGGGTCCTAGAACCACTGCTAGTTTTTCAGGAGTCAGGTGTATCAACCAGAGGCTTTTATGAGAGAAAACACAAGAAAGAAGCCTTGATTCAGTCAGAAAACTGTCCATGTTCTAAGATACCAGACTGAGAGGGAGTGAAGTCAGGAATCAACGGAAGGCAAGAAGGACAAGGAGACAAGGTAGGAAGACAGGTTTCAGGCCACAACGAAGGGGTGTCATGGTCTTGACAGCATGAGGGCTCAATGAGTTGTCTATGTTGTTTGCTTTGGCTGAAACCCCCGGCCCCTCTGTGGTTACATCAACAGTGACTTAAAGCAGCAATGCTTACCTGTGCTTATATGAAGTAGGAGGGAGATCCTTAAGCAAAAATTGTGAAGTAAGTTAGGACAGTTTTCTATGTATTTCCCCTTTTCTTTGGTTATCTTTATCCCTATTTTACTGTACAACCTTCCACTCATCTGCTTAACAAAGTATCCAATGGTTTCAGACTCTCTTTCCCTTCTATCATCTGAATCTACTTTTCAAAAAGTATGTGTACGTTTAAGGTTGAGGAGTTCATATAGCTTAAAATATTACCTCTCATACAATTATCTCTTTATATGAATAGTATTAAGTAATACTATAGTATTGTACTATCATACTATAATACTATACCAACTAATGTAATTGCAAGCCATCAATCATTTATGAGAAATATAATTTTGCTGGCAATAAGAATTTCTAGTACATCTTGCACAGATATGAGGCTAACATTGCTAAGAAAATTTCATGAAGCATTTGGAAACCATGTAAGCTGAGTTTTAAGCCTGCCTAGACTTCAAGCAAAGAGTAACCATGGACAAGGTTGGTTGCATGATTTATTGTGAGAGTATCCCCTTCTCCTTGACTCCCTTGGTCCCCAAGCCTGCATTAATCTAACATTTCTCGCACCATTTATACTGAGCTTTTGCTTCAGTTTCTTCCCTCCCAGACTGTGAGCAACTCACAAAAAAGAATCCAAGTCTGAGAAGCTGCTACATAAGACATCCCTAGACAACAATAATTTGGCACCCATCCACATATAAAAGTGACCTGTGGGAGTTGTGGGATCTCAGTAGGATACTGTGAAAACCCTGTGCAGTTTAAGAGAGAGGAAAGCCATTTTCAGAAAACAGTTTGCATTCAGGAGGCTGATTCACTGACCAGGATCCTGACTATAGATACAGAAACCACTCCTTATCCCCAGTGACCTGGCTACAACCCATTTGGCTTTGTTTCTGTTATCAGCCCCAAAATTCGAGGTCCCAGGAATCTTGTCCATGTGTGCCTCAGGGAATAAGGAAACAGACCCTGTGGACCCTAAGTATCCAGAGGCCACTACTAGCCTCTCTCACCCATGGTCTGAGGACCCCTGAAGAACAATAACTTAAACAACCCCACTAGACAAGTGAGCCTCTGTGGAAGTACAGAAATCTAGGGGGAAAGTTTCAGCACACTGTAGAAGCAAAAATCTCCCAGATTGGACCCCTGCAAGAGGGCAAGGAAAAGAGTTTGGCTTTAACCGCATCAACCTTCTTCCAGGACAGCACCACCCAGCACACAAGAGCCCTTTCTCCCACCAGAGAAAGTCAGGTGTGGGAGTGAGCACCCAGCTTCCCCAGCTCTGCAGGAAGCTGCCACAGATCCCTAAGTCTCTCTCGCCGCATCCAGAGTAGGGAGTTGTGACTGGGGGATGCGGTGATGAGCAGCGAGGAGACCAGCAGCCAGGGCTCGGGACGAGCCTATCAGTGGCCTAATGGACTCCATCAAGAGGCCTGCCCATGAGCCACTGGGGACTCCATGCCTGGACATCCAACCAGGTGACGCATATGGAACCCCAGCACTCCATGCACTCAGCCCCATATACCCCCACCTCACAGATGGCTCCCTGTGTGTGATTCCAAAGTCAGGTAGTGTGAGCTTTTACAGATAGCTAGTGAACACACATCTAGGAATGTGAAGTCAAGTGGGCCTTAGAAAGCATCACTACGAACAAAGCTAGTGGAGGTGATGGAATTCCAGTTGAGCTGTTTCAAATCCTGGAAGATGATGCTGTGAAAGTGCTACACTCAATATGCCAGCAAATTTGGAAAACTCAGCAGTGGCCACAGGACTGGAAAAGGTCAGTTTTCATTCCAATGCCAAAGAAAGGCAATGCCAAAGAATGTTCAAACTACTGCACAATTGCACTCATCTCACACACTAGTAAAGTAATGCTCAAAATTCTCCAAGCCAGGCTTCAGCAATACGTGAACCGCGAACTTCCTGATATTCAAGCTGGTTTTAGAAAAGGCAGAAGAACCAGAGATCAAATTGTCAACATGCGCTGGATCATGGAAAAAGCAAGAGAGTTCCAGAAAAACATCTATTTCTGCTTTATTGACTACGCCAAAGCCTTTGACTGTGTGGATCACAATCAACTGTGGAAAATTCTTCAAGAGATGGGAATATCAGACCACCTGACCTGCCTCTTGAGAAACCTATATGCAGGCCAGGAAGCAACAGTTTGAACTGGACATGGAACAACAGACTGGTTCCAAATAGGAAAAGGAGTACGTCAAGGCTGTATATTGTCCCCCTGCTTATTTAACTTCTATGCAGAGTACATCATGAGAAATGCTGGACTGGGAGAAACACAAGCTGGAATCAAGATTGGTGGGAGAAATATCAATAACCTCAGATATGCAGATGACACCACCCTTATGGCAGAAAGTGAAGAGGAGCTAAAAAGCCTCTTGATGAAAGTGAAAGAGGAGAGCGAAAAAGTTAGCCTAAAGCTCAACATTCAGAAAACAAAGATCATGGCATCCAGTCCCATCACTTCATGGAAAATAGATGGGGAAACAGTGGAAACAGTGTCAGACTTTATTTTTGGGGGCTCCAGAATCACTGCAGATGGTGACTGCAACCATGAAATTAAAAGACGCTTACTCCTTGGAAGAAAAGTTATGACCAACCTAGATAGCATATTCAAAAGCAGAGACATTATTTGCCGACTAAGGTCCGTCTAGTCAAGGCTATGGTTTTTCCTGTGGTCATGTATGGATGTGAGAGTTGGACTGTGAAGAAGGCTGAGTGCCGAAGAATTGATGCTTTTGAACTGTGGTGTTGGAGAAGACTCTTGAGAGTCCCTTGGACTGCAAAGATATCCAGCCAGTCCATTCTGAAGGAGATCAACCCTGGCATTTCTTTGGAAAGAATGATGCTAAAGCTGCAACTCCAGTACTTTGGCCACCTCATGAGAAGAGCTGACTCATTGGAAAAAACTCTGATGCTGGGAGGGGTTGGGAGCAGGAGGAGAAGGGGACGACCAAGGATGAGATGGCTGGATGGCATCACGGACTCGATGGACGTGAGTCTGAGTGAACTCCGGGAGATGGTGATGAACAGGGAGGCCTGGCGTGCTGTGATTCATGGGGTCACAAAGAGTCAGACACAACTGAGCGACTGGACTGAACTGAACTGAAGTGAACACACACAGAAAACTGGCCCAAAGCTGGCCCAAATCTGTGACTTGGGAGAGACAACAGACTTGAGCATTCAGCATCACACTAGGAAAAGGAAAAGAGAAGATGCCAACATTCAGGCTGGCTTTGCAGAATCAGGAGAAAGCACACAAGTTTAAGAATTCTGCCACAAGAGAGAACAAGAAGTATAGAGCAGTATATCCACAGAGAGGGTCTGAGGGTCTGAGTTATCCTCTGAATCCCGAGAAAGGTTAATAGAAGGTTTCTGTCTCCCAAAATCAGGCAGTGAAGTTGAAGGAGATGATGGCTACTTCAAATGTGGAGACAACAACACAAGACTTCAAGGAACGCGAAAAATCAAGGAAATATAACATCACATTATTAAGAAAATAATACATGAACAAAATGAGAAGTGTAACAGGCTGTTATTGTTGTTAATCAGTCACTAAGTCATGTCCAACTCTGCAACCACATGGACTGCAGCACACCAGACTTCCCTGTCCTTCACTATCACCTGGAATTCGCTCAAACTCATGTCCATTGAGTCAGTGATTCCATCCATTTCATCTTCTGCTGCCCCCTTCTCCTCCTACTTTCACTTTTTCCAAGCATCAAGGTCTTTTCCAATGTGAAAAGACCTTGATGTGACTCTAGGTGAGTGACCACACCATCGTGGTTATCTGAGTCATTAATACCTTTTTTATATAGTTCTGTGTACTCTTGCCACCTCTTCTTAATCTCTTCTGCTTCTGCTAGGTCTTTGCTGTTTCTATCCTTTATTGTGCCCATCTTTAGACATCTTTCCCTTGTTATCTCTGATTTTCTTGAAGACATCTCCTATCTCTCCCATTCTGTTGTTTTTCTCTATTTCTTTGCATTGTTCCCTTAAGAAGGCTTTCTTATCTCCCTCTGCTTTTCTCTGGATTCATTTGGGTGTATCTTTCTCTTTTTTCCTTTGCCTTTCACGTCTCTTCTTTTCTCAGTAATTTGTAAGGCCTCCTCAGACAACCACTTTGCCTTCTGGCATTTCTTTTTCTTTGGGATGGTTTGGTCACCATCTCCTGCACAGTGTTCCAAACCTCTGTTCATAGTTCTTCAGGCACTCTGTCTGCCAGATCTAATTCCTTGAATCAAAGAGATAGAAACTATTAAAAACAAAAAAAAAACTAAACAGAAATTCTGAAGTTGAAGAATACAATGAATGAAATTTAAAAAAAAAAAAAAAAGGAAATTGAGAGTGTCAATAGCAGAATAGAGCAAGCAGAGGAAAGAAACTGTAAAGTATAATACAGGAATAATTTTAAATTATCTAGTCAGAGGAGAACAAAGAAAAAGAATGAAAAAAAGTAAAGAAAGCCTACACAAACAATTTTATAAAACTACAAGTAATTGGTGTGCTAGAAGGAGAAGTGAGGGAGAAGGAGGAAGAAAGCTTATTTAAAGAAATAATGGCTAAAAACTTCCCAAATTAAGGGGGAAATCTGGACATCCTAGTTCAAGGAGCTAATAGATCACCCCAATATTTCAATCCAAAACAATGTGCTCCAAGACATATTATAATAAAACTATGTAAAATCAAAGACAGGGGGGCAGGCCTAAGATGGCAGAAGAATAGGACAGGGAGACCACTTTCTCCCCCACAAATTCATCGAAAGATCATTTGACCGCTGAGCAAATACCACAAAACAACTTCTGAACACTGGCAGAGGACACCAGGCACAGAAAGGCAGCCCATTGTCTTTGAAAGGAGGTAGGACAAAATATAAAAGATAAAAAGAGAGATAAGAGTTAGGGATGGCGACCTGTCCTGGGGAGGGAGTCTTAAAAGAAAAGTTTCCAAACACCAGGAAACCCTCTCACCGGTGGGTCTGTGAGGGAAACATAACTGGGAGGAAAATATAAATAAATAAACCCACAGATTACGTGTCTAATGGCAACTCCCAGTGGAGAAATAGCCCAGATGCTCGCATCTGCCACCAGCAAGTGGGGGCTGAACAGGGAGGCACAGGCTGCATTGCTTAGGGTAAGGACCAGGCCTGAATGCCCTGAGGGCAATCTGAGGGTGCTAACGTGAGACAGCAACCCAAACCATGGGATAGCCAGAGAGGAAAAAAAAAAAAAGAGGAAAGAGAGAGAACTTTCCCACAAAAAGCTCTAACCAAAGGCACTGCCAGCCCTCTCACAGAACAAAGGACTGAGCAAATACCAGAAAGTTAGCCGGCTGCAGACTGGCCCATCTCCCACCAGAGGCAGGGAGGCAGGCAGGCGACAGCCAGAGCTGGAAGGAAAGGGGCTACCAAAGACGGTAGCCTTGATACCAAGGGAGGCTCCCAGTTGCTAACCAAGTCTTCCTGGGAACCTGGACCGTTGACATCTGCCAGGAGGGTCACAGCCAGAGATCAGCTCCCCAGTAGAGACACACAGCACACCCGAGAGGGCGCTCCCACTGCGCACCCAGGAAACAGCTGGGATAGGGGAGGTGATAAGATGCTCTGCCCAGCTGGGAAGAGTGAGCTCGCCAAGCACTCGGTCACCTGAGCTGCTCAGATCTGGGAAGGGGACAAAACGCAGGCCCAACTGAGGCCTTTGTGGAGTACCCAAGAACCTGAAACTGAGCAGCGTAGATCTGGGAAGTGCACACAACCCAGGGCCCACAGTTCCCTGGCAGAGCAACCTGGAGCCTGAGCAGTGTAGACCGAGAAAGCACACACGCCATGAGCGTGGGCAAACCCAGCATAGCCCAGACACTGCGAGCACTCCCCACACACACCAGTGATATTTGTTTGCAGTGACCCTCCCTCCCCACAGCACAGTTGAGCATAAATGACCACCTTAGCCCCCTTGTGTCAGGACAGAAGTTAGATACTGAAGGGACTTGCAAACAGAGGAAGACAAACAAAGAGGGAATGGCTTTGGAAGTGACAGGTGCAACAGAGTAAAACCCTGTAGTTAGCGCTGGCTACACTGGAAGGGACCTGTAGACCTAGAGAAGAAGTACACGGTGGAACAAGGAACTATCTGAAACTGAACTGACCACACACTGCCCGCAACAGCTCCAGAGAAATTCCTAGGTATATTTTCAGTTCAGTTCACTTCAGTCGTTCAGTCATGCCCAACTCCTTGCGACCCCATGAATGGCAGCACACCAGGCTTCCCTGTCCATCATCCACTCCCAGAGTTTAGTCAAACTCATGTCTATCAAGTCAATGATGCCATCCAGCCATCTCATCCTCAGTCGTCCCCTTCTCCTCCTGCCCCCAATCCCTCCCAGCATCACAGTCTTTTCCAATGAGTCAACTCTTCACATGAGGTGGCCAAAGTACTGGAGTTTCAGCTTCAGCATCAATCCTTCCAATGAACACCTAGGACTGATCTCCTTTAGAATGGACTGGTTGGATCTCCCTGCACTCCAAGGGACTCTCAAGAGGCTTCACCAACACCACTGTTCAAAAGCATCAATTCTTCGGCACTCAGCTTACTTCACAATCCAACTCTCACATCCATACACGACCACTGGAAAAACCATAGCCTTGACTAGATGGACCTTTGTTGGCAAAGTAATATCTCTGCTTTTTAATAAGCTATCTAGGTTGGTCATAACTTTCCTTACAAGTAGTAAGTGTCTTTTAATTTCTGGTTGCAATCATCTGCAGTGATTTTGGAGCCCAAAAAAACAAAGTCTGACACTGTTACCACTGTTTCCCCATCTATTTCCCATGAAGTGATGGGACCAGATGCCATGATCTTCATTTTCTGAATGTTGAGCTATAAGTCAACTTTTTCAATCTCCTCTTTCACTTTCATCAGGAGGCTTTTTAGTTCCTCTTCACTTTCTGCCATAAGGGTGGTGTCATCTGCATATCTGAGGTTATTGATATTTCTTCTGGCAATCTTAATTTCAGCTTGTGCTTCTTCCAGTCCAGCGTTTCTCATGATGTAGTCTGCATAGAAGTTAAATAAGCAGGGTGACAATATGCAGCCTTGATGTACTCCTTTTCCTATTTGGAACCAGTCTGTTGTTCCATGTCCAGTTCGAACTGTTGCTTCCTGACCTTCATATAGGTTCCTCAAGAGGCAGGTCAGGTGATCTGGTATTCCCATCTCTTGAAGAATTTTCCACAATTTATTGTGATCCACACAGTCAACGACTTTGGCATAGTCAATAAAGCAGAAGTGGTTGTTTCTCTGGAGCTCTCTAGCTTTTTCCATGATACAGCGGATGTTGGCAATTTGATCTCTGGTTCTTCTGCCTTTTCTAAAACCAGCTTGAATATCAGGAAGTTCACGGTTCATGGATTGCTGAAGCCTGGCTTGGAGAATGTTAAATATTACTTTACTAGCATGTGAGATGAGTGCAATTGTGCAGTAGTTTGAGCATTCTTTGGCATTGCCTTTCTTTGGGATTGGAATGAAAACTGACCTTTTCCAGTCCTGTGGCCACTGCTGAGTTTTCCAAATTTGCTGGCATATTGAGTGTAGCACTTTCACAGCATCATCTTCCAGGATTTGAAACACCTCAACTGGAATTCCATCACCGCCACTAGCTTTTTTCGTAGTGATGCTTTCTAAGGCCCACTTGACTTCACATTCCAAGATGCCTGGCTCTAGGTGAGTGATCACACCGTTGTGATTATCTTGGTCATGAAGATCTTTTTTGTATAGTTCTTCTGTGTATTCTTGCCACCTCTTCTTAATACCTTCTGCTTCTGTCCTTTAGCGAGCCCATCTTTGCATGAAATGTTCCCTTGGTATCTCTAATTTTCTTGAAGAGATCTCTAGTCTTTCCCATTCTGTTCTTTTCCTCTATTTCTTTGCACTGATCACTGAGGAAGGCTTTCTTATCTCTCCTTGCTATTCTTTGGAACTCTGCATTCAGATGCTTATATCTTTCCTTTTCTCCTTTGCTTTTCATTTATCTTCTTTTCACAGCTATTTGTAAGGCCTCCTCAGAGAGCCATTTTGCTTTCTTGCATTTCTCTTCCATGGGATGGTCTTGATCCCTGTCTCCTGTACAATGTCACGAACCTCTGCCCATAGTTCATCAGGTACTCTATCTATCAGATCTAGTCCCTTAAATCTATTTCTCACTTCCACTGTATAATCATAAGGGATTTGATTTAGGTTATACCTGAATGGTCTAGTGGTTTTCCCCACTTTCGTCAATTTAAGTCTGAATTTGGCAATAAGAAGTTCAAGATCTGAGCAACAGTCAGCTCTCAGTCTTGTTTTTGCTGACTGTATAGAACTTCTCCATCTTTGGCTGCAAAGAATATAATCAGTCTGATTTCGGTGTTGACCATCTGGTGATGTCCATGTGTAGAGTCTTCTCTTGTGTTGTTGGAAGAGGGTGTTTGCTATGACCAGTGCATTATCTTGGCAAAACTCTATTAGCCTTTGCCTTGCTTCATTCTGCATTCCAAGGCCAAATTTGCCTGTTACTCCAGGTGTTTCTTGACTTCCTACTTTTGCATTCCAGTCCCCTATAATGAAAAGGACATCTTTTTTGGGTGTTAGTTCTAAAAGGTCTTGTAGGTCTTCATAGAACCATTCAACTTCAGCTTCTTCCGCATTACTGGTTTTGGCATAGGCTTGGATTACCGTGATATTGAATGGTTTGCCTTGGAAACCAACAGAGATCATTCTGTTGATTTTGAGATTGCATCCAAGTACTGCATTTCAGACTCTTTTGTTGACCATGATGGCTTCTCCATTTCTTCTGAGGGATTCCTGTCCGCAGTAGTAGATATAATGGTCATCTGAGTTAAATTCACCCATTCCAATCCATTTTAGTTCACTGATTCCTAGAATGTCAACATTCACTCTTGCCATCTCCTGTTTGACCACTTCCAATTTGCCTTGATTCATGGACCTAACATCCAGGTTTCTATGCAATATTGTTCTTTATAGCATTGCTTCTATCACCAGTCACATCCACAACTGGGTATTGTTTTTGCTTGCTCCATCCCTTCATTCTTTCTGGAGGTATTTCTCCACTGATCTCCAGTAGCATATTGGGCACCTACTGACCTGAGGAGTTCCTCTTTCAGTATCCTATCATTTTGCCTTTTCATACTGTTCATGGGGTTCTCAAGGCAAGAATACTGAAGTGGTTTGCTATTCCCTTCTCCAGTGGACCACATTCTGTCAGAATATATTGATATTTGTTTTACAGATATATTTTACTGTTATTGTTTTTAAATTTTTAATTTTTTTAAGTTCCTTATTATTCATTTAACTTTCATTTTTAAAACCTACTATTACCTTGAAAAACAAAAGACCCTATTTTTAAAGCAAATTTCATATATTTTTTAAATAATTTTTGCAATTTTGTTTAGTTTCTAATTCTAATTCTCCAGCAATGCAGGAACATATCCCAGAGCATTAAAATACAGGCAACTAAAAGTCTCACTAAACCCATAGACACCTCAAAACTCACTAAGGACACTTCATTGTGCTCCAGAGAGAAGAGATCCAGCTCCACCTACCGGAACACGAAAGCAAGCTTCCCTAATCAGGAAACCTTGACAAGCCACTAGTCCAACCCCACCAACAGGGAGGAACCTACACAATAAAGAGGAACAACAAACTTCCAGCATACAGAAAGGCCGCCCAAACACAGCAACCTAAACAAGATGAAAAAGCAGAGAAATATTCAGCAGGTAAAGGAACATGATAAAAGCCCACCAAACCAAACAAAAGAGAAGGAGATACGGAGTCTACCTGAAAAGGAATTCAGAATAATGATAGTAAAAATGATCCAAAATCTTGAAAACAAAATGGAGTTACAGATAAATAGTCTGGAGACAAGGATTGAGAAGATACAAGAAAAGTTTAACAAGGCTCTAGAAGAAATAAAAAAGAGTCAATCAATAATGAATAATACAATAACTGAGATCAAAAACACTCTGGAGGGAACCAACAGTAGAATAACTGAGGCAGAAGATAGGATAAGTGAGGTGGACGATAGAATGGTGGAAATAAATGAAGAGAGGAAAAAAGAAAAAAGAATTAAAATAAATGAGGACAACCTCAGAGACCTCTGGGACAATGTTAAATGCCCCAACATTCAAATCGTAGGAGTTCCAGATGACGAAGACAAAAAGAAAGGCCATGAGAAAATACTTGAGGAGATAATAGCTGAAAACTTCCCTAAAATGGGGAAGGAAAGAGCCACCCAAGTCCAAGAAACCCAGAGAGTCCCAAACAAGACAAACCCAAGGTGAAACACCCCAAGATACATATTAATCAAATTAATGAAGATCAGACACAAAGAACAAATATTAAAAGCAGCAAGGGAAAAACAACAATTAACCCACAAGGGAATCCCCATAAGGATAACAGATGATCTTTCAATAGAAACTCTTCAAGCCAGAAGGGAATGGCAGGACATACTTAAAGTGATGAAAGAGAAAAACCTACAGCCCAGATTACTGTACCCAGCAAGGATCTCATTCAAACATGAAGGAGAAATCAAAAGCTTTACAGACAAGCAAAAGCTGAGAGAATTCAGCACCACCAAACCAGCTCTCCAACAAATGCTAAAGGATCTTCTCTAAACAGGAAACACAGAAAAGGTGTATAAACTCGAACTCAAAACAACAAAGTAAATGGCAATGGGATCATACTTATCAATAATTACCTTAAACGTAAAATGCCCCAACCAAAAGACAAGACTGGCTGAATGGATACAAAAGCAAGACCCCTATATATGCTGTCTACAAGAGAACCACCTCAAATCTGGGGACACATACAGACTGAAAATGAAGGGCTGGAAAAAGATTTCACGCAAATGGAGACCAAAAGAAAGTAGGAGTAGCAATACTCATATCAGATAAAATAGACTTTGAAATAAAGGCTGTTAAAAGAGAAAAAGAAGGACATTACATAATGATCAAAGGATCAATCCAAGAAGATTTAACAATTGTAAATATATATGAAGCCAACATAAGAGCACCACAATATGGCAAATGCTAATAAATATGAAAGGGGAAATTAACAGCAACACAATAATAGTGGGAGACTTTAATACTCCACTTACACCTATGGATAGATCAACTAAACAGAAAATTAGCAAGGAAACACAAACTTTAAGTGATGCAATGAACCAGATGGACCTAATTGATATCTATGGGACATTTCACCCTAAAACAATGAATTTCACCTTTTTCTCAAGTGCACATGGAACATTCTCCAGGATAGATCATATCCTGGGCCATAAATATAGCCTCGGTAAATTTTTTTAAAAAATGAAATCATCTCAAGCATCTTTTCTGATCACAATGTGGTAAAATTAGATGTCAACTACAGGAAAAAAAACTATTAAAAATACAAACATATGGAGGCTAAACAACACACTTCTGAATAACCAACAAATCACAAAAGAAATCGAAAAGGAAATCAAAATATACATAGAAATGAATGAAAATGAAAACACAACAACCCAAAACTTATGAGATTCAGTAAAAGCAGTGCTAAGGGGAAGGTTCATAGCAATACAAGCTAACCTCAAGAAACAGAGGAGAAATCAAATAAATAACCTAACTCTACACCTAAAGCAATCAGAAAAGGAAGAAATGAAGAACCCCAGGGTTAGTAGAAGGAAAGAAATCACAAAAATTAGGGCAGAAATAAATGCAAAAGAAACAAAAGACACCATAGCAAAAATCAACAAAGCTAAAACCTGATTGTTCAAGAAGATAAATAAAATTGAAAACCATAAGTCAGGCTCATCAAGAAACAAAGGGAGAAGAATCAAATCAAAATTAGGAATGAAAATGGAGAAATCACAACAGACAACACAGAAATACAAAGGATCATAAGAGACTACTATCAGCAACTATATGCCAATAAAATGGACAACTTGGAAGAAATGGAGAAATTCTTAGAAAAGTTTAACTTTCCAAAACTGAACCGGAAGAAATAGAAAATCTTAACAGACTCGAAACAAGCACAGAAATCGAAACCGTAATCAGAAATCTTCCAACAAACAAAAGCCCAGGACCAGATGGCTTCACAGCTGAATTCTACCAAAAATTTAGAGAAGAGCTAACACCTATCCTACTTAAACTCTTCCAGAAAATTGCAGAGGAAGGTAAACTTCCAAAGTCATTCTATGAGGCCACCATCACCCTAATACCAAAACCAGAAAAAAGATGCCACAAAAAAGGAAACTATGGGCTAATCACTGATGAACATAGATGCAAAAATCCTTAACAAAATTCTAGCAAAAAGAATCCAACAACATATTAAAAAGATCATACATCATTACCAAGTGGGCTTTATCCCAGGGATGCAAGGATTCTTTAATATTTGCAAATCAATCAATGTGATACACCACATTAACAAATTAAAAGATTAAAAAACACATGATTATCTCAATAGATGCAGAGAAAACCTTTGACAAAATTCAACATCCATTTATTATAAAAACTCTCCAGAAAGCAGGCACAGAAGGAACATACCTCAACATAATAAAAGCCTTATGTGATAAACCCACAGCAAACATTACCCTCAATGGTGAAAAATTGAAAGCATTTCCCCTAAAGTCAGGAGCAAGACAAGGATGCCCATTCTCACCACTGCTATTCAACATAGTTTTGGAAAGTTTTGGCCACAGCTATCAGAGCAGAAAAAGAAATAAAAGAAATCCAAATTGGAAAAGAAGAAGTAAAACTCTCACTGTTTGAAGATGACATGATCTTCTACATAGAAAACCCTAAAGACTCCACCAGAAAACTACTAGAGCTAGTCAATGAATATAGGAAAGTCACAGGATATAAAATTAACACACAGAAATCCCTTGCATTCCTATACGCTAACAATGAGAAAACAAAAAGAGAAATTAAGGAAACAATTCCATTCACCATTGCAATGAAAAGAATAAAATACTTAGTAATAAATCTACCTGAAGAAACAAAAGACCTATATATAGAAAACTATAAAACACTGATGAAAAGAATCAAAGAGGACACTAATAGATGGAGAAATATACCATGTTCATGGATGGGAAGAATCAATATAGTGAAAATGAGTATAGTACCCAAAGCAATCTATAGATTCAATGCAATCCCTATCAAGCTACCAATGGTATTTTTCAGAGAGTTAGAATAAATAATTTCAAATTTTGTATGTAATTACAAAAAAACTCAAATAGCCAAAGCTATCTTGAGAAAGAAGAATGGAACTGGAGGAATCAACCTGCTTGACTTCAGGCTCTACTACAAAGCCACAGTCATCAAGACAGTATGGTACTGGCACAAAGACAGAAACATAGATCAATGGAACAAAATAGAAATCCCAAAGATAAATCCACACACCTATGGACACCTTATCTTTGACAAAGGAGGCAAGAATATACAATGGAGAAAAGACAATCTCTTTAACAAGTGGTGCTGGGAAAACTGGTCAACCACTTGTAAAAGAATGAAACTACAACACTTTCTAACACCATACACAAAAATAAACTCAAAATGGATTAAAGATCTAAATGTAAGACCAGAAACTATATAAAACTCCTAGAGGAAATCATAAGCAAAACACTCTCTGACATAAACCATAGCAGGATTCTCTATGACCCACCTTTCAGAGTAATGGAAATTAAAGCAAAAATAAACAAATGGGATCTAATTAAACATAAAAGCTTTTGCACAATGAAGGAAACTATAAGCAATGTGAAAAAGCAGTCTTCAGAATGGGAGAAAATAATAGCAAATGAATCAACTGACAAAGAATTAATCTCAAAAATATACAAGCAACTCCTGCAGCTCAATTCCAGAAAAATAAATGACTCAATCAAAAAGTGAGCCAAAGAACTAAACAGACATTTCTCCAAAGAAGACATACAGATGGCTAAAAAACACATGAAAAGATGCTCAACATCACTCATTATCAGAGAAATGCAAATCAAAACTATAATGAAGTACTATCTCACGCTGGTCAGAATGGCTGCTATCCAAAAGTCTGCAAGCAATAAATGCTGGAGAGGGTGTGGAGAAAAGGGAACCCTCTTACACTATTGGTGGGAATGCAAACTAGTACAGCTACTATGGAGAACAGTGTGGAGATTCCTTTAAAACCCTGGAAATAGAACTGCCATACAACCCAGCAATCCCACTGCTAGGCATACACACTGAGGAAACCAGAATTGAAAGAGACACATGTACCCCAATGTTCATCGCAGCACTGTTTACAATAGCCAGTACATGGAAGCAACCTAGATGTCCATCGGTAGATGAATGGGTAAGAAAGGTGTGGTACATATACACAATGGAGTATTACTCAGCCATTAAAAAGAATGCATTTGAATCAGTTCTAATGAGGTGGATGAAACTGGAGCCTATTATACAGTGAAGTAAATCAGAAAGAAAAACACCAATACAGTACATTAACACATATATAGGGAATTTAGAAAGACGGTAATGATGACCCTATATGCAAGACAGGAAAAGAGACACAGATGCAAAGAACAGACTGCTGGACTCTGTGGGAGAAGGCGAGGGTGAGATGATTTGAGAGAATAGCATTGAAACATGTATATTATCATATGTGAAATAGATCGCCAGTCCAGGTTCGAAGCATGAGGCAGGGTGCTCAGGGCTGGTGCACTGGGAGGACCCTGAGGGATGGGATGGGGAGGGAGGTGGGTGGGAAGGTCAGGATGGGGAACACATGTACACCCATGGCTGATTCTCGTGAATGTATGGCAAAAACCACCACAATACTGTAAAGTAATTAGCCTCCAATTAAAATAAAAATAAACAAAATCAAAGACAAAGGAAGAATTTTTAAAGCAGCAAGAGAAAAAAAATCTCTTATACAAGAAAACCTCCATAAGGCTATCAGTGGATTTCCTAGCAGAAATCTTTCAGGCTGGAGAGTGTGGTATGATATAGTCAAAGTGCTAAAAAAAAAAAAAAAAAAACACACACACACACACACAAAACCCTGTGAACCAAGAATACTTCACCCAGTTAAGATGTCCTTCAGAAATGAAAGTGAGATAATATCAGCCCCAGTCAAGATTATATCAAAGCCAAATGCAATGGTATTCTTTGAATATACTGAGCATACCCTGGATCTCAGAGTATTATACGGCTCCCCAATTTTTTTTTAATACTGTGGCCATGGACAACGATAGGGCCACTAATTCAGAGTAGTATATACCCTCATTTTCCTCAATGATCTGGAGGGTTTTGAAGATACAGGTGCCCAGCTTCCCTCCAGACTTTCTGAATCAGAATATTTGAAGGTACACTTGAAAAGCCCACTAAAATTCTTATGAAATAAAGAAAAAAAATGAGAGCCACTGATCCAACAGAAGTTAAATGACACATCTGGGGACTTTTTACTTGGAGGCATTCTGTGGCATAAGGATTGGTGATTTGGTGCCGGGGTCCTGTCCTGGTGGATCCAGGGTGATTCGAAGGTGGGGATGGAGTCGGCATCCTTGAAGATAACTTATTTAATTACAGATAGAGAGGGATTAGAAAATTAGCAGAGAAAAAGAGGCTGAATAACTTGGTTTACATGGAATACCAATCACCACCTAGGTAGGCCGCAGGTGCCTTCCCATTCTCCCAAAGGAGAGGAGGCACTGAGGCCCCCCCAGTCCAATCTTAGAAGCCCAGGCAAAATTAGCAGGCTTGGTGGGTACCCATGCACCAGATGGGAATTCAGCCAGAAAATAGTAGGAGAGAAAAAGAGGCTGAATAACTTGGTTTATGTGGGATACCAATAAAATTCCAAGACAAGGAATTTACACCATCTACATTGGGCCACTGGTGCCACTTGAATATCGGAAGGTGCCCCTCCTTGGGCTCCTTCTCGCGTGGGCTTGAAAGCCGGAACAAGTAAGTAGACGTGGCGAGTACCCATGCTCCAGATGGAAATTCAGCCAGAAAAACGGGGAGCAAGAAAGAATGACATGGGGGAATCAGTCTTTCTGGAAACGGATCCCATTTCTTTATTTTTGGGTTTGCTTATATACCTTTTGTTACACATAGGGATGAATACAGAGTCATGTGGGGGTCAGCAGTCCTGACCTTTATCAAAATCAGGTGCTTCACATAAATGTATAAAAGAAAAAGGTCTTAGGGGTTTTACATCATCTTCTGGCCATGAGACCTGCTGATATTTTATGACCCGTTCTTTCTGATAACCAAAAAACTTCTTTTTTCCAAGCGTGTTTTTTCTTAAACCAGGCACCACCCTCCAAATAAAGTTGCATTCCTATAGGGTGAGGGTGTAGTGAGTTACAATCAAGAAAGGAATTTATTTAACCTAAGGTTAACATGATTAATCTTAAAGATTAATACATATTTCTCCTATATGTTAGTTATATTCATTATAAGGGCAGGGAATATGGAGATTTAGCAGCAAACATCAGCCCAACAAATGAAAATTCTTTCACCAATATTCCCTTTAAGATCTATTTAGTCTTAAGGTAGTGATAAAGTTACATTTTTACATAGCAAGGACACAGTGATTTATAACAAAGTACAGTGATCTATTACAAAAGAGAAAATTCATTAACTCAAAAAGTCTAGTATGGCTAACCTTAAAACTACTATATTTCCTTTTCTATATTCCAAATACATTGATTAATATATTCCCAAGTGCCTAAGGATATGGAGGCCTGGCGGCAATCATTGACTCAACAATGAGAAAAGCCCTATGCTAAGTAAGAGTCTCAAAATACTCCAAAACTCTCTGTGCTGTTTACGGTTGAGAGGTAGTGAATAATCATGTGCGTAGTGGCAGCAGTATGGATAATCTGTCACACAAGCTAGTCTGTCAGCAGAGAGGTTTGACCTGAGACACCCTTGTCACACCCAGGGCAGGGAATTAGCAGAAATTATTGGTACAACAAATGAAAAAACCCTTCACCAATGTAATTCCTAACCAACCCACTATACTAATAATTTCTAACTTCCCAAAAGAATTTGCCTTTAGTAAGTCTAAAACATCTCATGCCTCTCAGGTTGGGAGGCTGTAAACAATCACATGTGGCCGGACGAAACTATACAGGCGGGCTAGATAAACTTCAGAGGAGTTCATAAGTTGAAACACTCTTGTCATGCCCAGGAATTTTTATTGACTTGGAGCTGCACATTTACTCCTTCTCCGAGAGAACTGGTGGGGAACAGCCCCCCATAAAGTCAGAGGTGTAGGCGAGAGCATGAAACAGTAGATAGACTCTGGTTTTGGGGGTAGATGCTTGGGAACAGGGGGTTTCCTGAGGCTTGATCATGCTTTTGCGTATGCCAAGCCTCCTTCCTCATGACCTTTACCATGGACGGAGTTCCTCACGCTGGCGCCCGGCAATTTGGGATGGATTCCGGTGTTGGAAAATCAAACAAATTCTCTAACCACTGAGTTACTTAACATAACCTCATAACCTGCCAATGGTGTACATGACTTCTTGGGAAGACTTTAAGAAGTTGCAGTCAATAATCCATGATGATTCTGCAAAAACATTAAGAAACAAAACACTCCTTGATTGTCATGGACATTATCATAAAAAGCCTTGAAGAGTTCTCTGCTCTGTCTCACAGTGCCACCATCTACAGCCCTGATCTGATTACTTGGAACATGGAATTCACAGGCAATATCCATTTTGATATATCTGCACTTGCTTATTAGATTGAGGAACCTGGCACTACAAACATATCTAAACATTCAGCACTGAACATTCAGCAAATAACTAGACAGAAAGGAAGAATGTAAATGACTAAGGATGTGCTGAATGAAGCAAATGTCCAGACAAGGTGGATGAATAAGGCTAGTGGAGTTTCTGTCTCAACTTGCCAACTTCTGGTATCAATACTGTTGATGAAGCATTATATGAATGTAAACTGACCATTTCTATAGAGGTTTACTCAAACTAGAACCCACTGCAGTCTAACTGGAATGTTCTTCTCCCTCTCTTTCTCATGGCTACTATCCTAACTAAAAACATTTCCATCTTTCCCATCACTCTCACCCTCCTATGGTTCATCGCCTTCAAGCATATAGCCTATTGTATTTTCCACAGATTGGTAGACCTGCTCTTCTTCTATGTGACTTTGCCATTCCCCTAAGAGACTTATTTATTTCTCAACCCCTTCTTGAATTTAGGTGGGCACTGAGATTGATTTGACCAATCAAATGCATGAAAAATGACATTTTATCACTGCCAGGATCACCCTTAACTATTCTAACTTTGTGAGTTTTGGCAGTCAGACACCATGTAAAAAGTATGACAACTGCTTTATGAGAAATCTGTTAAATCAGACTGGGTCAAAGATGGAGTCACTCATGTTAAATCAAATGACGAGACCCCACAAAGCAAGAAAAGGAGGCCAGGATCACCAAGACACTAGTCGTGTGAGTGTGGAAGCCATCTTAGAAGTAAACCCTCAATGCCCAGCCATCCCGGCTGATACCATGTGGATCAGAGATGCCTGTCCAGCCAAACCCACCCCATTCCTAACCCTTGAAATCAAGGAAAAAATGAACACCTGTTTTAAGGCATTAAGTGAATGAGAGAAGAGTAAGACATTCCAGAATATGCCTCTTTGGCATAAAAATTATTTTTGAGCTGAGAATTTTTGAGAAAGAGCAGAGTAGAAGCTCTGAAAACAAGACAGAAGTTAAGTTTTTAAGGGAAAGTTACATTTATAAGGAAATTTCCATTTGTAAGAGTCTCCTCTGTACCAGGAATACAAGGATGACTAAATCACAAGATAATCTTGTCAGTGGAGAAGGTGCCCACTTAAACCTTATATGACAAACCTTAACCTTATTTACATTGCTTTTCTTGGAAACCTCCCCTAACTGTGCCGCCCCCTGCCCTGCTTTATCCCTCAATAGGTCTCTTTTATCTTTAGCTGAATATGGTATTAAAATTGGTGGCTGGGGCTCAATTTCCCTGGGTCTCTCCTGAGTATATGTGAAATACACAAGTTATTAAACTATTTGCTTTTCTCTTATTAATCTGTTTTTTATTATGGTGGTCTCAGCCAAGAACAGAACGGTTAGAGGGAAAATGCTTTCCCTGTCTTATAAGGGGAATAAAACACTTAACACAACATTTAAATTGCTTAAGTATTTACTTATTTATTGTCAATCTTCCTCCACTAGAATATAAGCTGTAATCAAGCCATGGCCTTTTCTGTCTTATTTGTCACTGTGTGCACACTGTCTGAAATAAAGTAGGCGCTGAATAAATATTTGTTAAATTATTATTAAATGCATTTTCTCTCTGGAGACTCTGAAGACTCCCTAATAATGTACTTTGGCTGATATTCTGGTTGTGCCAGTTCTTCTTTCATTTTTATTAGAAGCATTCATCTTTTTGAGGAAATACATGTCACACAGAGTCCAGAAAACATATTGGCAAAGCAGCATCATCATACTGATCAGCTGCAATTTCCAAAAGCAGAATCAAGAGAGGCATTTCCTTTGGGACTCCCCCAGCACTTAATTTTCAACATAGTTCCCGAGCTCCCACCAGTGTCACAAAATAAAATAAAAAATTTTTAAACATCATTTCCTCTCTGGCCACTGCAATACCTGATGTGCAGCCATACAAAGGAAGTGAACTTCATGTGTTAACTGGAGAGACAGTATGCCCTTCAAGGAAAAGGAAGAGACTTTATGAGAAATAACCAGCAAGAACTTAGGTTCAGGCTTTATTATGTTTTCAAGGTCCTCACAGTCCTTCACTCATTTGATTATCCCAGCATTGTATGGTTTTCTCCATTGACTGGCTGATATCGAAATCTGCTCATGTCTTCCTTTTCATACAATAAAAACTCTAAGAACTCCAGTGCTTTTACATCTCCTAGCATAAGTATTAAAAGCCATTCTCAATATTTGCAAACTTGCAATTGGTACCTCTGCTTTAGCATATTTATGCACCAATTTTTTTTTCAAAAATACTTTCTCTGCTTCTATAAGCTGCCAATAGCAATAGACTCCCTTTTTTGTCTACAAAGTAGCTAAGAACCTTAAACGGCAAGCATACCATTGCTTTGCCAAAAAAAAGCAAAATCTGTTTCTTCCTAAATTTCAAGAGTTCATTTTCCCCAACACAGCATGGCAAACAGTCACAGACAGAGATACACTGTCCCATGCTCTGCATGGATTGTTGTGGGTAGATGAATGTACATGTCTTACATACAACCATCAGCCCTAGAGAAAAAGATTGATGATGGCAGTAAGAATGTTAGCAAGCCTTTGTTTGCCCGTCTCTGTTTTATAAGTTTTCTTCATGCTTCTCCCTTCCCTTACAGAGCATTGTAAACACATTTGGCACTAGGGGTTTTGTCAAGGCTTTGCAGATTTTTCCTTATATAGAAGTTATTCATCTCTTCTCATAATTCTCTGTAAAATTTGCAGCATTTTGGTAGTTAAGATTTATTCTTTAAGGTGTACAGGATACCCACTAGTGGAGATTCACATTCCTGGCATGTTAGAATTTTCTACTTCAATATTCGACAACTGTATTTGTGAGTGTTTTCAGCTCCATTTCCAAGTTTTTTTAATTTATTTATTTTTAATTGAAGGATAATTGCTTTACAGTACTATGTTGGTTTCTACCAAACACCAACACAAATCAACCATAGGCTCACCCATACATTTATCCATTTTAAAACATACCATCCTCAATCCAAGGTGCAAACCATCTTACATATTAAATGAGTTCAATTTGCCCCTTCTGCCAATATCACCATGATACCAGCCTTCCTACCACACCTGAGCAACACTGGCAACCTAAGCAATCCTCCATAGCTTCCGGCTTGGAGGCAAAGAGAGATTCTCGAGGTTGTGCTCAAACAGAATGAAACTATTAAAGAGTAAGATACTGGAGCTGTTTCTGATTGTAGAAAGATGACAGGGTCAATAACTAGAGATTCTGACACTGACTTTGATCACAATTTTGAAAAGTCCTCTTTTCCTCCTCTAAAGTAATATCATCACATGATGGTTATTAAGATCATGAAGAAAACCCAGGAACAAAGCAAAGCTAAGAATCCATTAGAGTCAGTAGTGAGCTTGTATTTTCAGTAATAAACCTGCACCCAGCTATCCAGGATCTGTCTATAGGCTTGCTCCTTTTGATAGCAGAACTTGACATCTACATTTCCATAACATAGGAGACCAGTGTTCAGGTTGTATCTGCAGTTGTTGCAGAAATTTCACAAAAAGGGGGGCAAAATTAAAATTGCTGAATAAGAAAGGGAACGATCCTCCTAAACCATTACTCAGAGTAAAGACACGGCTGCAGAACTGAGGACAGAAGAAAGAACTTCCAGGGAGACGTAACAACCATCAGGGATTTTATAGGAGGTTTTGCAGGGCAGCAGAGGTTCCTGACTCAAGAACAAAACAACATCAGCTTAAACATGGAAAAGAAGAACTTTAATCCTTCCATGCTGTGAACCTAGAATAAAAAAATTTAAGAAAACCAGGTTAGTTTAGATGAGAGATAATGCCATTACCTACAATGATTACATGATTTTACCAACATCTATCAATATAACATTGGAAATTAATACCATTCCTCCGTGCCTGTGTGTGCTAAGTCACTTCACTCTTGTCCAACTCTGCGCAACCCGATGGACTGCCAGGCTCCTCTGTCCAGGGGATTCTCCAGGCAAGAATACTGTAGTGGACTACCATGCCTTCCTCCAGCACACCTTCACTTGTTATCATTCAAGTTTACGTAGTATAGTAATTCTCATTCCATTAAACAGGTACACTTCTTCTCAGCCAGTCCTTTTTATTATCTTCATAAAGTCATAAGCTTTTAAAATCCCTTACATATCTCATGTCCAAGGTGAGAAGGTTAGGTAAATAATATTTCTTAGATACTGCTGTCCTTACAAGGAGTCTTTATATCTACCAAGAACTTGCTACCTCTCACCTATAATACTCACCCTGGTTTATGAGTCACAGGTGCCATTTTAACTCCCACAAATCTACAAAAGAACAAAAATCACAGATTGAACATTTTTGCCCATTCCTTTCTCAATGCACAAGTCTAACTGAAGCACTATCCATCTACTGATGAGGTACACAAAGAAATAGATGCCACCTAGTGTTCATAGACTCAAGTGCATCCCAATTCTACTCTTCTAAGTCTAGTTCCATTTGGGATTATCCAGATATAGGGATGACAAAGGTACCCTGATGTATTACACGCAAAGAAAATTTAACATATCATGGTGCTAGTTTTTCCATTAACTAGCTGATTTATGTTGGGCAAAACTCCCAGGTGTCTTGAATCAGTGGCTCTTCACAACCTCTTATAAGTAACAGGCTCTATTTCAGTTCTGACTAATGCAAAGCCACCTATGGAAATTTAAACTTTTTACACTGAAGTCTTGATTTAGAGCAGAACCCAATTCCAGAAAGCCAAACAACACTTTCTGAAGCTAACCTGTGATGTATATTGACTCCACTCTGTAAAGAAGAATGTTTTCTCCATTAATTAACAGACATGAACTCGAGACACAAGTACACATTAGATCATTCTATAGGCAATGGATTATCATCACATATAGTAAGGAATAAGAGAAGTAAAGACAGGGTGACCATAACTCTTGATATTTTTTAAAAGACCCTTAACAATTCATTGTTAAAATCATGAAAGCTGCTTATACTTCTGTCTGAGAGTTGGAAATAAATATAAAAAATGTTCTCTGGTCTTATGTACTAGAGGGGGTCTGTAAAACTTCTTTTTCACTAGAACACATGACAATTAAAATCTCTCCCCAAAGAAAAATGAATGGAAAATACAACAACATGTGATGCCTGCTAAATCTTATTTCCTACCCTCTTTGACTCTTTAGATCATGTTCTCTTCTCCTCAAATAAGTCTGAAAACCTAAAGGTGGTCAGGTTTGTGTCCAGTAGTGTATGAGACAGACAGCAATATCCCATCCAGGAAATCTGTCTATGACCCAAGAGACCTGATATTGATCCTGCCTCTTGGTACATGAGATGTGGGTGAACAGGATATTGGACATTGACCTTCAAAAGTATAAACTCACATTTGTCTCATGTGGACTAACTCTACAGAATGTGATGAACCCTTTGCATTAACAGTGTGGAAAGTCTATAAACCCACAAAGGAGATTTTGTGCTTTGTGTATTTTTTCTCTCCTTCATAGCTTCCTGGTATGGAAATTGTTCCTAATAATTTGCAACAAGCCCTTCAGCCAACAACAAGCCAAGCTTATCTTGATGTAGGTTGAGCTTCTCTGTCTGCCAGGGCTATCCCTCATGTCAATTAAAGTTGCTTATTATAAGGGTTTTTTTGTCCTTATCTACCTTGTGTGGAGGCCAATCTCTTCAGGTAACTGAAGCAGGTTCTGTCATCTCTGAAGACTTAAGAGCTGCTATGCAGTTGGCCTCTCCACATTTCCTGGCTCTGAACTTTCCTGGTGTCAATCACCAGCTTTTCTTCAAGATCAGGCTTCAGATCCAGTTCCTCTGTCATTCCATCTTTAATCCCATCTAGGATCAATTCTGTCTCTTTAAGAATGAGTGAGATTTCATTTCTCTGAAATGATTTAGGTACCAAATGGACTTGATGGCAGACTTGATGGCCTTCCTGCCTTCTTCCATCTTTTTTCCAAGTTAAATAGCCCAAATACTCTGTATTCACTTTTCTCTGCCCTATTTTCTTCTGCTTTCATTTAAATCTTCTTATATCCTGTCATTTTACAGTGTGGATTCTACAAGTCAGATGCACTTGGGCACTAAATGAAAATTAGATCAAAGTGTCACTTCCAAATGTTTCATTTCTGCATATCATACCATATAACCAGTATCATCTTACTTTGCTAACCCCAGCAGAAATTTGCCAGTGCCAGGAGAGTCTACAGGCCATTGTGACTTTACATTCCTTTCTTGCTATGCTTAGTCATCATCCTTTATGTCACGGCCATGGGTTTTGCATCCCATGACATGCTGGAAAATGTCACACTCATACTCGCAGTGTCCTTGTCACTGTGAACAGGGAATGGGTGGCCCTTACCTGATACTTGGTATAATATCAAGGACATAGAGTATCAGAGATAACTCTTTCAAGCTGTTACTATTTTGATTTTGTGATGTCAATAATCTTAAGGATCGTTTTATTAGAAAGGCTAAGGGTTTTCACATTTATGACCTATTTCATTCTCATAGCCTCACTTTGATGTAGGCTGAATAAAGCAATATATTATTGTCAGCTTTTTACAAATGCAAAAATTAAGGCTCAGAGCAATTAATGATTTGCTATTGTCTACCAGTAGAAATGCAAATAAGAACTCAGATTTTACAATTCTTTACCTAGGAATCATTGTTCTATACCAGCGTTTTCCAATTTTGTTCAGTGGGAACTCTGAGGGCTTCTGGAAGCTTACTCAGAGACTTACCACAAGGGAAAGAGGAGGCCAAGTAGCCAGGGCTTTAGCCCCAGCCCCTGCTTTGATCAAAGTAGGTCTACATGTATTTATTTTATCACTTGGGTTTCTGTTCAATCTTCAGTTTGAAAGATTTCTGCTTAGAAATACATACATTCTTTGAAAAAGAACATGAAGGTAGTAGGGCCATGAAAGGGCCATGAAGGCCATGAAGAAAAAATAAGCTAAAAAATGAGTGAGTAGGAGTCACCGAATGTTCAACCAACACCCCCTCGCATTTCTGTTAGGCAGAAGCCCTGGTCCCCTGAAGGAGGGCATAGCAGCCCACTCCAGTATTCTTGCCTGGAGACTTCCATGGACAGAGGAACCTGGTGGGCACTTAAGTGGTTACAGGCATTTTTCAGATCCAGCTAAGAGGAAGTTGAGTTGAGAAACATTTAGTTTGGGTTAATGGGATACATTTAGGTAGCTCATAGTTGTTTCTTTATATAGTTGAGTTATTCCTAGCTATCCCATTCTAGGAATGACTTCCAGAAACACTTGCATTGCCCTCTGAGCCAAGCTATAGGGGCCCAGCCCAGAAGTCATATTAAAATATGCCTGTCCATACAGCACCCAGCACTTAGAAGTATGTGGGCAACAGAGGAAAAAGCAAGTCTTGAACTGTATGGAACCAAAAGCTAGTCTGTAGAAAAATTTTCCAGCCATCATGTGAGCAAAATTCTAAGTAGAGGATCCATTTACCATCCTCATCAAAACAGAAGCTCTCATGTATTGGGGAAAACTCAATAATGCAGAATATAAAAATATAAATGAACCATATTTTTTTGTGGAAGTTATGTGAAATTGAATTTGCTGGCAGTCCTATGTATGTTTCAAAGGTGCAGTCTTGGAGCAGTACTACACAGCAATACATTTATGTATGATCATACTTAAGCTTGGGTTTCCCTGGTAGGGCTTAGCAATAAACAATCCACTTGCCAATGTAGGAGACTCAAGTTCGATCCCTGGGTCAGGAAGATCCCCTGGAGAGAGAAATGGCAACCCACTCCAGTATTCTTGCCTGGGAACCCCAGGGACAGAAGAGCCTGGCGGGCTCCAGTCCATGGGTTTGCAAAGAGTCAAACATGGTTTAGCAACTAAACAACAGTAGCAATACCTAAGCATCCCAGCTATCAAACTATCAAGCAAAGTTTAATCAACCATGTTAAAAGAAACACTGGATTATCTTCACATCCCCTATACCGAAAATATTACAAAATCATTTCACATGAAAAAGCAATCAGAAACTAATCAGCTAAAATGTAAATAAAATTGTATTATAAAGATATCAGGCAGTTATAATTTAAAATATGAAGTTTTTCTGGATATAGCTATACTTGTGGCATTTCTCAGTTTTTTTATTTTATAATTTTTTTAAATTTCTCTTCTCATTCCAAATAAATACCATCTTTGGTCTCATTGTGTATTTTTTCACCTTCTACTATTTCTTAAAGTTTCCAAAATTGTATAAGCTTCTGGCCTACTAATCCTAGATTTTCTCATGCTGAGAGTGACATTTAAGGTGAATTATGCTGAGAAGATTTTGTACCTCACAGCTATTCAATATAAACATCTTAAACACAGTAAAGTATTTTCTTCCATGTCCAAACTTTCTATCTGCTTGAGAACTCTCCTTCTATGTACCATTTACAGCAAAACTGAGTCTTCATAATTTATACTATTGCCTTCTTCTTCTAGAAAAAGAAGAATCATGGTTCTAATTTTTATTTTTATCACCACCCTTTATTCAGTTGAGCATCACAAATGATTTAAATAGTACAGTCACTCTTGCAAAAATATTCAGAATCATTGCCAAATGAAAATGATTCATTCTTCACCCAAAAAGAAAAAAAAAAAAAACCACAATGCATTATGAACAATAAAACCTCTGTAAGCATAAAAGTCATGAATCCACTTCTCAAAAATCTATTTTGCCAGACTATTCATGTCTTTAAGGAAGTAATATTCATATATTTTAAGCTTTCACATGCATATCATTTACTAAATTTACATCAAATATAATATAATGTATCTCCAACATAGTATCTAAGTATAAAAGTCAGTATTTTTATATAATTGCCCATTTATATTAAAAGCCTCTTATAAAAATCTTTCTCCTTCTGAAATATCTCTTTTTTTCCCCAATGAGAATAATAGTCATAATTATAGAGTAGTAACACATGACAGATAATGTTCCAATTTTAGAAAATTATCCCTTTCATAGCCTTGCAATGAAACCCTTTTTATCTGACTTTGGTATCGGTGTCATATAGAATGAGAGTATTATTTGGCTTTTCATGGTAAAGAGACACCTAGGAAAGAATTCACTAAGACAAAATTGTTATATTAGCTAACACTGACAATACTCAAAGAAAAACAAGATAATCAAAGAAAATTGTTTTATTCAAGGTGAAACAGCTTTTTAATAATCGTACTTTAAGGTATTCCTTTAAATTAAAATCAAATTTTGTAGTCACAGCACATTGACTTTTTTCTTCTGATAAATCTAGATGTCCAATGAACAATCTCAAAATATTTCTTGACTTTGTGTAAGTCTAGTAATATATCTGGTCTGTTCATCACATGGTTTAAAATTTACTTTCCAACTCCTCAAACCAAGTTATCTAGAATATCTGAATGATCAATAAAAATTCAGTAAAATGAGCTCTGGCCAGTGTGTCTACACCCAGGCTACCACTGTACAACCTCTTACTAGGTCTTACTTTGTCTATAAAGTAGGAAGTGAGAGAGTGAGTTAAACAAGTGTGGTTTTCTGTGTTTTTTTTTTTTGAAGACTTATTTTTTTGTTAGTAACTATCCATCACCATGAATAAATCCAAATTCGCTTTAATTCTCACAATAACCTTGGGAAGTAGCTGTTGTCTCCATTTTAAATGAGGAAACTGAGTCTCAGAGAAAGGAGAACAGGAAGAAAACTCCCATTTATTAAGATGGCTACAGGCTTTGTTTGTTACTGCATTTACTCTGTTACAAAACAGTTAGATCTTAATACTGCTGCTACTGCTGCTAAGTCACTTCAGTCGTGTCCGACTCTGTGTGACCCCATAGACGGCAGCCCACCAGGCTCCCCCGTCCCTGGGATTCTCCAGGCAAGAACACTAGAGTGGGTTGCCATTGCCTTCTCCAATGCATGAAAGTGAAAAGTAAAAGTGAAGTCGCTCAGTCGTGTCTGACTCTTAGTGACCCCATGGACTGCAGCCCACCAGGCTCCTCCATCTACAGGATTTTCCAGGCAAGAGTACTGGAGTGGGGTGCCATTGCCTTCACTACTGAACAGGAAACTCGGTCTCAGCAAGGCAAAGTCACATTGCTAATAAGTGGCAAATTGGGCTTTGAATCAATGCTGCCTTGACTACAAGCCTTGCACTCGTATTCACTACGTGACTGCTTCCATTTTTTTTTTTTTAATTGTGGTAAGAACACATAAAATGAACTCTGCCTTCATAACAAACTTTTAAGTGCACAACACAGTACTCCTAACTGTACACAGATTGTTATACAGAGGATCTCTAAAACCCATCATCTTACATGACTGAAACCAATACCCATTCAGCAGCAACTACCCATTTCCCTCCCTCTGGCCCTTAATACAGACTCTCTCTCCATGAGTTTGACCATTTTAGATACCTCATACAAATGGAATCATGCAGTACTTGTCCCTCTGTGACTGGCTTATTTAACTAAGCATAAAGTCCATAATGTCCATCCGTGTTACCACAAATGGCAGAATCTCCTTTTTTAAGGGTGAATAATATTCCATTGTGTAAATATATACCACAGTTTCTTTATCCATTCAGATTGACAGATATTTAAGTTATCTCTATACCTTGATCATTGTGAATAATGCTGCAGTGAACATGGGAGTGCAGATAGCTCTTCAAGATTCTAGCTGCAATTATTTTAGATATAATCCAGAAGTAGGATTGCTGGATTTTATGCTAGTTCTCTTCATAATATTTTGAGAACTTCCATACTGTCTTCCATAATGGTTGCACATTTTTACATTCCCAACATCAGTACACAAGGGTTCCGATTTCTTCACATCTATACTTGCTATCTTCTGCTTTTTTTTTTGACAGTAACCATCCTGACAAGTAAGAACTGATATCTCATTGTGGTTTTGATTTTCATTAGCTATAATAATTAATATGTTGAGTATCTTTTACATATCTGTTGGTTATTATTTGCCTTCTTTAGAGAAATGTCTATTTATGTCCTTTGCTCATTTTTTAATTGGGTTGTTTGGCTTTTTACTATTAAGTTGTAGGAATTCATTATTTTCTTTTAATTTTTATTTTTACTTTATTTTACTTTACAATACTGTATTGGTTTTGCCATATATTGACATGAATCCACCACGGGTGTACATGCGTTCCAAAACATGAACCCTCCTCCCACCTCCCTCCCCATAACATCTCTCTGGGTCATCATCGTGCACCAGCCCCAAGCATGCTGTATCCTGCATCGGACATAGACTGGCGATTCTTTTCTTACATGATAGTATACATGTTTCAATGCCATTCTCCCAAATCATCCCACCCTCTCCCTCTCCCTCTGAGTCCAAAAGTCCGTTATACACATCTGTGTCTCTTTTCCTGTCTTGCATACAGGGTCATCATTGCCGTCTTTCTAAATTCCATATATATGTGTTAGTATACTGTATTGGTGTTTTTCTTTCTGGCTTACTTCACTCTGTTTAATAGGCTCCAGTTTCATCCACCTCATTAGAACTGATTCAAATGTATTCTTTTTAATGGCTGAGTAATACTCCATTGTGTATATGTACCACAGCTTTCTTATCCATTCATCTGCTGATGGACATCTAGGTTGTTTCCATGTCCTGGCTATTATAAACAGTGCTGCGATGAACATTGGGGTACATGTGTCTCTTTCAATTCTGGTTTCCTCGATGTTTATGCCTAGCAGTGGGATTGCTGGGTCATAAGGCAGTTCTATTTGCAATTTTTTAAGGAATCTCCACACTGTTCTCCATAGTGGTTGTACTAGTTTGAATTCCCACCAACAGTGTAGGAGGGTTCCCTTTTCTCCACACCCTCTCCAGCATTTATTGCTTGCAGACTTTTGGATCGCAGCCATTCTGACTGGTGTGAAGTGGTACCTCATTGTGGTTTTGATTTGCATTTCTCTAATAATGAGTGATGTTGAGTATCTTTTCATGTATTTGTTAGCCATCTGTATGTCTTCTTTGGAGGAATGCCTATTTAGTTCTTTGGCCCATTTTTTGATTGGGTCATTTATTTTTCTGGAATTGAGCTGTATAAGTTGCTTGTATATTTTTGAGATTAGTTGTTTGTCAGTTGCTTCATTTGCTATTATTTTCTCCCATTCTAAAGACTGCCTTTTCACCTTGCTTATATTTTCCTTTGTTGTGCAGAAGCTTTTAATTTTAATTAGATCCCATTTGTTTATTTTTGCTTTTATTTCCAGAATTCTGGGAGGTGGATCATAGAGGATCCTGCTGTGATTTATGTCTGAGAGTGTTTTGCCTATGTTCTCCTCTAGGAGTTTTATAGTTTCTGGTCTTACATTTAGATATTTAATCCATTTTGAGTTTATTTTTGTGTGTGGTGTTAGAAAGTGATCTAGTTTCATTCTTTTACAAGTGGTTGACCAGTTTTCCCAGCACCACTTGTTAAAGAGATTGTCTTTACTCCATTGTATATTCTTGCCTCCTTTGCCAAAGATAAGGTGTCCATATGTGTGTAGATTTATCTCTGGGCTTTCTATTTTCTTCCATTGATCTATATTTCTGTCTTTGTGCCAGTACCATACTGTCTTGATGATAGTGGCTATGGAGTAGAGCCTGAAGTCAGGCGGGTTGATTCCTCCAGTTCCATTCTTCTTTCTCAAGATTGCTTTGGCTATTCGAGGTTTTTTGTATTTCCATACAAATCTTGAAATTATTTGTTCTAGTTCTGTGAAAAATATCGCTGGTAGCTTGATAGGGATTGCATTGAATTTGTAGATCGCTTTGGGTAGTATACTCATTTTCACTATATTGTTCCGATCCATGAACATCATATATTTCTCCATCTATTAGTGTTCTCTTTGATATCTTTCATCAGTGTTTTATAGTTTTCTGTATATAGGTCTTTAGTTTCTTTAGGTAGATATATTCCTAAGTATTTTATTCTTTTCGTTGCAATGGTGAATGGAATTGTTTCCTTAATTTCTTTTTCTACTTTCTCATTATTAGTGTATAGGAATGCAAGGGATTTCTGAGTGTTGATTTTATATCCTGCAACTTTACTATATTCATTGATTAGCGCTAGTAATTTTCTGGTGGAGTCTTGAGGGTTTTCTATGTAGAGGATCATGTCATCTGCAAACAGTGAGAGTTTTACTTCTTCTTTTCCAATTTGGATTCCTTTTATTTCTTTTTCTCCTCTGATTGCTGTGACCAAAACTTCCCAAACTATGTTGAATAGTAGCAGTGAACGTGGGCACCCTTGTCTTGTTCCTGGCTTTAGGGGAAATGCTTTCAATTTTTCTCCATTGAGGATAATGTTTGCTGTGGGTTTGTCATATATAGCTTTTATTATGTTGAGGTATGTTCCTTCTATTTCTGCTTTCTGGAGAGTTTTTATCATAAATGGATGTTGAATTTTGTCAAAGGCCTTCTCTGCATCTATTGAGATAATCATATGGCTTTTATTTTTCAATTTGTTAATGTGGTGAATTACACTGATTGATTTGTGGATATTGAAGAATCCTTGCATCCCTGGGATAAAGCCCACTTGGTCATGGTGTATGATCTTTTTAATGTGTTGTTGGATTTTGATTGCTAGAATTTTGTTGAGGATTTTTGCATCTATGTTCATCAGTGATATTGGCCTGTAGTTTTCTTTTTTTGTAGTATCTTTGTCAGGTTTTGGTATTAGGGTGGTGGTGGCCTCATAGAACGAGTTTGGAAGTTTACCTTCCTCTGTAATTTTCTGGAAGAGTTTGAGTAGGATAGGCGTTAGCTCTTCTCGAAATTTTTGGTAGAATTCAACTGTGAAGCCATCTGGACCTGGGCTTTTGTTTGCTGGAAGATTTCTGATTACAGTTTCAATTTCCGTGCTTGTGATGGGTCTGTTAAGATTTTTGATTTCTTCCTGGTTCAGTTTTGGAAAGTTGTACTTTTCTAAGAATTTGTCCATTTCTTCCACGTTGTCCACTTTATTGGCATATAATTGCTGATAGTAGTCTCTTATGATACTCTGTATTTCTGTGTTGTTTGTTGTGATCTCTCCATTTTCATTTCTAATTTTATTGATCTGAATTTTCTCTCTTTGTTTCTTGATGAGTCTGGCTAATGGCTTGTCAATTTTATTTATCCTTTCAAAGAACCAGCTTTTGGCTTTGTTGATTTTTGCTATGGCCTCTTTTGTTTCTTTTGCACTTATTTCTGCCCTAATTTTTAAGATTTCTTTCCTTCTACTAACTCTGGGGTTCTCCATTTCTTCCTTTTCTAGTTTCTTTAGGTGTAGAGTTAGGTTATTTGACTTTTTTCTTGTTTCTTGAGGTATGCCTGTATTGCTATGAACTTTCCTCTTAGCACTACTTTTATAGTGTCCCACAGGTTTTGGGGTTGTTGTGTTTTCATTTTCATTAGTTTCTATGCATATTTTTATTTCTTTTTTAATTTCTTTTGTGATTTGTTTGTTATTCAGAAGCGTGTTGTTCAGCCTCCATATGTTGGGATTTTTAATAGTTTTTTTCCTGTAATTGAGATCTAATCTTAATGCATTATGGTCAGAAAAGATGCTTGGAATGATTTCGATTTTTTTGCATTTATCAAGGTTAGATTTATGGCCCAGGATGTGATCTATCCTGGAGAAGGTTCCGTGGGCACTTGAGAAAAAGGTGAAATTCATTGTTTTGGGGTGAAATGTCCTATAGATATCAATTAGGTCTAACTGGTCTATTGTATCATTTAAAGTTTGCGTTTCTTTGTTAATTTTTTGTTTAGTTAATCTGCCCATAGGTGTGAGTGGGGTATTAAAGTCTCCCACTATTATTGTGTTATTGTTAATTTCCCCTTCATACTTGTTAGCATTTGTCTTACATATTGCGGTGCTCCTATGTTGGGTGCATATATATTTATAATTGTTATTTCTTCTTCTTGGATTGATCCTTTGATCATTATGTAGTGGCCTTCTTTGTTTCTTTTCACAGCCTTTGTTTTAAAGTCTATTTTATTGGATATGAGTATTGCCACTCCTGCTTTCTTTTGGTCTCTATTGGCGTGGAATATCTTTTTCCAGCCCTTCACTTTCAGTCTGTATGTGTCCCTTGTTTTGAGGTGGGTCTCTTGTAAGCAGCATGTAGAGGGGTCTTGTTTTAGTATCCATTCAGCCAGTCTTTGCCTTTTGGTTGGGGCATTCAACCCATTTACGTTTAAGGTAATTATTGATAAGTATGATCCCGTTGCCATTTACTTTATTGTTTTGGGTTCGGGTTTATACACCCTTTTGTGTTTCCTGTCTAGAGAATATCCTTTAGAATTTGTTGGAGAGCTGGTTTGGTGGTGCTGAATTCTCTCAGCTTTTGCTTGTCTGTAAAGCTTTTGATTTCTCCTTCATATTTGAATGAGATCCTTGCTGGGTACAGTAATCTGGGCTGTAGGTTATTGTCTTTCATCACTTTAAGTATGTCTTGCCATTCCCTCCTGGCCTGAAGAGTTTCTATTGAAAGATCAGCTGTTATCCTTATGGGAATCCCCTTGTGTGTTATTTGTTGTTTTTCCCTTGCTGCTTTTAATATTTGTTCTTTGTGTTTGATCTTTGTTAATTTGATTAATATGTGTCTTGGGGTGTTTCGCTTTGGGTTTATCCTATTTGGAACTCTCTGGGTTTCTTGGACTTGGGTGGCTCTTTCCTTCCCCATTTTAGGGAAGTTTTCAACTATTATTTCCTCAAGGATTTTCTCATGGTCTTTCTTTTTGTCTTCTTCTTCTGGGACTCATGTAATTTGAATGTTGGAGCGTTTCATGCTGTCCTGGAGGTCTCTGAGATTGTCCTCATTTCTTTTAATTCATTTTTCTTTTTTCTCTCTGATTCATTTATTTCTATCATTCTATCTTCTATTTCACTAATCCTATCTTCTGCCTCCGTTATTCTACTATTTGTTGCCTCCAGAGTGTTTCTGATCTCATTTATTGCATTATTCATTATATATTGACTCTTTTTTATTTCTTCTAGGTCCTTGTTAAACCTTTCTTGCATTGTCTCAAGCCTTGTTTCCAGGCTATTTATCTGTGATTCCATTTTGATTTCAAGATTTTGGATCATTTTCACTATCAATATTTGGAATTCTTTCTCAGGTAGATTCCCTATCTATTCCTCTTTTGTTTGGTTTGGTGGGCATTTCTCCTGTTCCTTTACCTGCTGAGTATTCCTCTGTCTCTTCATCTTGGTTATATTGCTGTGTTTGGGGTGGCCTTTCTATATTCTGGGAATTTGTGGAGTTCTCTTTATTATGGAGCTTCCTCACTGTGGGTGGGGTTGTATCAGTGGCTTGTCAAGGTTTCCTGGTTACGGAGGCTTGTGTTGGAGTTCTGGTGGGTGGAGCTGGATTTCTTCTCTCTGGAGTGCAGTGGAGTGACCAGTAATGGGGTATGAGATGCCAATGGTTTTGGAATAACTTTGAGCTGCCTGTATATTGAAGCTCAGGGGTGTGTTCCTGTGTTGCTGGAGAATTTGCGTGGTATGTCTTGCTCTGGAACTTGTTGGCCCTTGGGTGGAGGCTTGGTTTCAGTGTAGGTATGGAGGTGTTTGATGAGCTCCTATTGCTTAATGTTTCCTGAATTTAGGAGTTCTCTGATGTTCTCAGGCTTTGGACTTAAGCCTCCTGCTTCTGGTTTTCAATTTCATTTTTACAGTAGCCTCAAGACTTCTCCATCTATACAGCACCGATGATAAAACATCTAGGTTAAAGATGAAAAGTTTCTCCACATTGAGGGACACCCAGAGAGGTTCACTGAGTTACATGGAGAAGAGAAGAGGGAGGGAGTAATTAGAGGTGACTGGAATGAGATGCGGTGAGATCAAAAGAGGAGAGAGCAAGCTAGCCAGTAATCACTTCCTTATGTGTGCTCCACAGTCTGGACCGCTCAGAGGTATTCACGAAGTTATACAGGGAAGAGGAGAGGGAGGAAGTAGACAGAGGTGGCCAGGAGGATAAAAGAGGGAAATGAAAAGGAGAGAGACAAATCCAGCCAGTAACCAGTTCCTTAGGTTTTCTCCACCGTCTGGAACACACAGAGATTCACAGAGTTGGATAGAGAAGAGAAGGGGGAGGGAAGAGACAGAGGCCACGTGGTGGAGAAAAAGGAGAGTCCAAAGGAGGAGAGAGTGGTCAAGCCAGTAATCTCGCTCTCAGATAAAATTGGGTAGTGAAGTTTGGGTTTTTAAATGTACAAAATTGACAACAAAAACCAAAAACCAAAGATTAAAAATCTAGAGTAGAGGTTGGATTTTCAAAAATACAGTATTAAAGAAAAGAAGAAAAAGGAAAAAAGGAAAAAAAAAGCCACAAGAATTATTAAAAACACCAACAACAACCACACAAAGTCTATATATGGTGTTTGCTTTAAAAATAGAGTCTTTTTTTTGAAAAGTAATAGTAGGTTATAGAAATAAAATTTAGAGGAGAAATAGAAGACTTAACAGTTTTTAAAAGTTAGAAAAAAAAGAGAAGAAAAAGAAAAGAAGAAAAAAGAACCCCATAACAGCATCAACAAAAAGCAACAACAACAACAAAAAAAACAAAACAGAAAAAGAAAAAAAAACAAAGGAATGATTGTAAAAACAGTAAAGATATATCTGGCCCTTTCTCTGGTGTTGTGGGCGGTGTGGGGTCACTTCCAAGGCAGTTCCCTCTGTTTAACTTCTTCTGTTTGCTGGTCTCTTCAGTGTCTGATTTCCATCCTGACACAGGGGGGCGGTGATGGACACTTTATTTATTTATTTTTTTTTAGGCTCACTTGTTCAGTTGTGCTGTGGGGAGGGAGGGATGCTACAAACAAATAGCACTGTCATGTGCTCGCAGTCTCTCAGCCCCGCTGGGCCTGTCCCTGCTTGCAGCGCACAAACCACTCCGGCTCTACAATGCTCAGCCAGGAACCGTCTGAGGCCAGCCCTAGGCTGCGTGCACCTCCTTGGTCTAAGCCGCTCAGGTTCGGTGCTCAGGTAGCCCTCAGAGGCACAGATCCGGTTGAGACTGCGTTTTGTGCCCTTCCCAGGTCCGAGTAGCTCAGGAGTTTGGTGGGCGCGGTTGCTGTGACTTGTCGCCTTTCCTGTCTCTGCTGCTCAGTCTTCTGGGTGTACCACTGGCGCCCCTTGTGAGGCAGATGGTGACTGTCCAGCACCCCTAGAAGTCTTAGCAAAGAAGCCTGCTTGCAGTTTGGTAGGTAAAGTCTCTCCGGGGCTGCGATTGCCCCCTTCCAGCCCTTACGGCTCTGGCTGCCTGTCCCCAGCGGGGGATGGTCTGCAGCCGGCTATTTCCATTCAGTTCTTTGTTCTGTGTGCGGTCCTGGCGGTGTCTTATGTTCAAGCTTTTAGCGTGGTAGTTATCCCACAGTCTGGTTTGCTAGCCCACGTTAGTTCATTCTGGTTATGTGTGGGGTGTTCCTGCCCGATTCTTACAAAGCACTGCAGCCCGTGCCTCCCGTGCCTCCCTGCCCTGCCCCCACTTGCTAGTGGCGGATGCAGGCGTCTGCGCTGCTTTTCTGCTGGGGGAGTTTCTCTTGGGCTTGTAATCTGTTGGTTTTAATTATTCATTTATTTTTCCTTCCTGTTACACTGCCCTCTGTGCTTCCAAGGCTCGCCACAGACTCAGCAGGGAGAGTGTTTCCTGGTGTTTGGAAACCTCTCTCCTTAAAATTCCCTTCCCGGGACAGACTTCCCTTCCAGGGACAGAGCTCCCTCCTCACCTCCTTTGTCTCTTTTTTCGTCTTTTATATTTTTTCCTACCTGTTTTTGAAGACAATGATCTACTTTTCTGGGTGCCTGATGTCCTCTGCCAGCCTACAGAAGTTGTTTTGTGGAGTTTGTTCAGCGTTGAAATGTTCTTTTGAGGAATTTGTGAGGAAGAAAGTGGTCTCCCCGTCCTATTCCTCTGCCATCTTAGGACCGCCCCTCATTATATATTTTGAATATTAATCCTTTATCAATATATGGTTTATAAATATTTTCTCCCATCAGTGTCTTTTCACTCTGTTGACTATTTCCTTTGCTGTGTAGAAGATTTTTTCATTTGCTGTCATCCCACTTGTCTACTTTTGTTGCCTGTGCTTTTGGTATTATATCCAAAAAAACAGTACCAAGACCAATGTCATGAAGCTTCTCCACTATGTTTTCTTCCAGGAATCTTACAGTTTCAGGTCATACACTTAAATCTTTAATCCATTGTGAGTTGATTTTTTTATATGGTGCAAGATAAGGGCCCAACTTCATTCTTTCACATGTGTATATCCAATTTTTCTAATATCATTGCTGAAAACACCATCTTTTCCACATTGTGTATTCTTGGTACCCTTATCAAAGATTAGTTGACTGTATACACATGGTTTATTTCTGGTCTCTCTATCCAATATTCTTTCAGGATAAAAACTCTCAATAACTTATATACAGAATAAATCCTAATAGGTATAAAACTCAGATATGAAAAGTCCACAGCAAACATCATACTCAATGGCAAAAACTGAAAGCTTTCCCTAAAAGATCAGAAACAAAGGCAAGGATGGCCACTCTTGCTACTCCAATTCAACACAATGCTGAAGTCCTAGCCAGAGCAATTAGGCAAATAAAAGATATTTAAATAGGAAAGGAAGAAGTAAATTTATTTCTGTTTGTAGATAATGTGACATTATATGTAGAAAACTCTAAAGATGTCAAATAAAATGGTTAGAAATAATAAACAAATTCAAAAAAATTGTAAGATACAAAATCAACATTCAGAAGTCAGCTGCATTTTATATACCAAAAATAAGCTATCCAAATAGGAAATAAAAAACAATTTCATTTATAATTGAAACAAAAGAATAAAACACTTGGAATAAACAATTAAGATGAAAGACTTGTACAATGAAAACTACAAAACATTGAAAAAGACACAAATAAATGCACAGACATCCAGCATTCATGTTCTGGAAGACTTAATATTGTTAAAATGTCATACTACTCAAAGTGACCAACAGATTCAATGAAATTCAAAAAAATCCCAATGGTATTTTCACAGAACTAGAGAAGGCAATCCTGAAATTCATATGGAACCATGGAAGACCCTGAGTAGCCAAAGCAATCTTAACAAAGAAGAAAAAACTGGAGTCATCACACTGATGATTGTTCAAAATATATCACAAAGTTACAATAACTAAAACAATATGATACTAGCATTATAACAGCCTCTTGAATCAATTTTTCTCTCAGCTCTCTTTCAGTTAGATAATTGGACTGATAAAAGTGACTGAATTGCCTAGCCACCAAAGATATTTCAATGTTCCCCTCAAATAGCTCCAATTTGACTTGTGAGGTCATATTGACCAGGGTGTTTCCATCAGCCCTAAAGCAAGTCAGGAGAAAGAAAATTACTAATAGGCTTCAAGAACATTCAACTTCTGATGGCCCAGAGAAATCGTAAGTATCATTTAGGAGCAAGGATAAGAATACGCAAATTATAAGAATAATTAATCTTTAACAATATCACTACTGCGAGTCTTAAAAAATGTTTCTTATAAGAATAATTCATCTTTAACAATATCACTACTGCGAGCAAGCATAAGAATATGCAAATTATAAGAATAATTAATCTTTAACAATATCATGACTGCGAGTCTTAAACACATAAATCTGGATAAAATGAAAAGGGAGTGCATATTAACATCAGTTCAGTTCAGTTCAGTTCAGTCGCTCAGTCGTATCAGACTCCTTGTGACGCCATGAATTGCAGCACGCCAGGCCTCCCTGTCCACCACCAACTCCCGGAGTTCACTCAAACTCACGTCCATAAAGTTGGTGATCCCATCCAGCCATCTCATCCTCTGTTGTCTCCTTCTCCTCCTGTCCCCAAACATCAACATGTTCTAATTAGCAGTCTCACTGAATGAACTGATTCATCCATACTAGGAATTATATCATTTTCCAAATCAAGAAAATTTTTCAACTTTTCCAGGAAATAGTATTGCTTTAAAACACCAAGATAAGCCATGTCTTCTTTTGAAGATCGAGCAGAGTCACTGGTAGCCTCAAATCATGGACCAGATACCTGCCCAGCCCACTTCATAGATCAGATATCTAAACAGCCCAAACAACCTTGGCCTACCACAGCCTCTTCTCTGGGCAGAAAAATTAGGTTAAATTTCACTATCAATAGTTTACTAAAAAAGCGAACAACCAAGTTTCTGAAAATTAGCCAAAAGAGCCATTGAACAGAATTGACAAGTATATTATTGGCCCCAAGAATAAAAACATAAAGTAAGCCAAAAAGATTACTTGAGATATGAGTAATTTAGAGAGAGAATTATTACACCAAACCTACGACAAATGTATAAGCAGACAAACTGAATATTCTACTTATAATCAAAACATGAGAATTTATCAAAACCAGACACTCTTTGACTACTGAGCTTGGCCTGAATGATTAAATGTTCCTCCTCTTTGGGAGGAGAGAGCCGCTCCTGTTTCACTATAGCATGAAATGTAATGTAACAAGGACTTAATTAAGAGGTGAACATCATTCCTCCCAGATGAATCTGCATTATGGGAGTACATAAGGGGTTTTGTCACATGTCACTATCTCATAGTCTGTGGGCAAATTTCTTAAATATTAATTTGCTCTTAATTACAAGAATGAACAGCAAGTTGAAAGTCCTAAGACAGAGAAATAAAATTCTGCATTTTTTGTGCCTATTTGATTATAATATCATACCATTAACACCTGCCACAGCATCTGTTTGACAATAACAAAATACCCAGGTTTGCTCTTTGTATTTTTCCTGGTAGTTTCAGCTGCTCCCTAAGCCATAAAACCAGAAATAAATCAGTTTAAAAGATAAGTTTGAGGTTTTGAAAGAGAAGAGAAAGGAACCAATGAGATTGTGAAGCAAAGATATAAAGGACAAAGCAAGCAATCAAAAGCTGAATCCTAGAAGAAATGAGGGTCTGGGGAGCCTTTCATTTCTAGGTAACCAATTCAATCTGTCACTGATATGTCCCCGTTATGTTTTTGCTGGAAATTGCCACCATCTGACAGATACCTGGTGGATGTTAAAATTCTGTTGTCTCATCTACTTCTTGGGAAAACCCGAGCCAATTTTCCCTTCTTAGAGCAACCATTATAGTAGTCTTTTCCTAGAGTTCCCTTAGCAGATCTGATACCTTGACTCAAGGAAAAACTACTACAGATATAATGTGTAACTACCCTCATCATATAGGAAATGTGCTCTTTCCACTAGAGAGCTGTTATATTCTATTATAATTTTCTTACTCCCCTAAGAATTGTATCAAAAATGCCTGCTTCCTTGACAAAAGCAAACCATATGGATTCCCTTTCACTTCTCTTCTTACTCAAATTAATTTCTACTCTCTAAAATAGGATGCATTTTACAGGACCCCCTAGGGCTGTTATGGAAAATAAAACCACAACAGAATCTAAACTAAGACCCTGGTTGATTTGCTAAAACCTACCATTCTAGTTCCTTTAACACAGCAAAATTATAGAATTTCTCTTATTCATAGCCACAGTCTATGACCCACTTACATAAATAAATTATAACACTCAAAGAATGCGAAAGGGAGAATTTTATGATAATCAGGGAAGAGAAATATATAGCATTAAAAAAAGTACGACAGTTGATGTTAGCAAACTTTTACTCAAAGGCTCTTCCAAAAGAGTTCATAGTTCTCCAATAAAGTGTCAGGGCTCTAACAATTTTGTTCCTCGGTTATGTTACATGACAACTTGCCTATTATGGAGGCTGATTTCTTCATCAGCACTCACCGTCAGACACTGAAGGTCACTGAATGACTGAAATCACTGGAGTAGTCCAGAACTCAAAGCCATCCCAGGACTCACAGGCCTGAAGATCCCAGGACCAAACCTGCTAGATGCTGAGACCCATGACTCAGCATGTCAACAACACTTGAGAGCTCTTTTCCCTTCCCAGTCTCACTTGACTGGTGGGATTAGCATTTCTTCAGTTCAGTTCACTTCAGTTCAGTCGCTAGGTCATGTCTGACTCTTTGCAACTCCATGAATCACAGCACACCAGGCCTCCTTGTTCATCACCATCACCCGGAGTTCACTCAGACTCACGTCCATCGAGTCCATGATGCCATCCAGCCATCTCATCCTCAGTCGTCCCCTTCTCCTCCTGCCCCCAATCCCTCCCAGAATCAGAGTCTTTTCCAATGAGTCAACTCTTCACATAACGTGGCCAAAGTACTGGAGCTTCAGCTTTAGCATCATTCCTTCCAAAGAAATCCCAGGGTTGATCTCCTTCAGAATGGACTGGTTGGATCTCCTTGCAGTCCAAGGGACTCTCAAGAGTCTTCTCCAACACCACAGTTACAAAAGTATCAATTCTTCAGCGCTCAGCCTTCTTCACAGTCCAACTCTCACATCCATACCTGACCACAGGAGAAACCATAGCCTCGAGTAGATGGACCTTAGTTGGCAAAGTAATGTCTCTGCTTTTAAATATACTATCTAGGTTGGTCATGACTTTTCTTCCAAGGAGTATGCGTCTTTTAATTTCATGGCTGCAATCACCATCTGCAGTGATCTCGGAGCCCCCCAAAATTAAGTCTGACACTATTTCCACTGTTTCCCCATCTATTTCCCATGAAGTGATGGGACTAGATGCCATGATCTTCATTTTCTGAATGTTGAGCTTTAAGCCAACTTTTTCGCTCTCCACTTTCACTTTCATCAAGAGGCTTTTAGTTCCTCTTCACATTCTGCCATAAGGGTAGTGTCATCTGCATATCTGAGGTTATTGATATTTCTCCCACCAATCTTGATTCCAGCTTGTGTTTCTTCCAGTCCAGCGTTTCTCATGATGTACTCTGCATAGAAGTTAAATAAGCAGGGTGACAATATACAGCCTTGACGTACTCCTTTTCCTCTTTGGAACCAGTCTGTTGTTCCATGTCCAGTTCTAACTGTTGCTTCCTGACCTGCATACAGGCTTCTCAAGAGGCAGGTTAGGTGGTCTGGTATTCCCATCTCTTGAAGAATTTTCCACAGTTTACTGTGATTCACACAGTCAAAGGCTTTGGCGTAGTTAATAAAGCAGAAATAGATGTTTTTCTGGGACTCTCTTGCTTTTTCCATGATCCAGCAGATGTTGGTAATTTGATCTCTGGTTCCTCTGCCTTTTCTAAAACCAGCTTGAACATCAGGGAGTTCACGGTTCATGTATTGCTGAAGCCTGGCTTGGAGAATTTTGAGCAGTATTTTACTAGCATGTGAGATGAGCGCAATTGTGCGGTAGTTCGAACATTCTTTGGCATTGGAATGAAAACGGACCTTTTCCAGTCCTGTGGCCACTGCTGAGTTTTCCAAATTTGCTGGCATATTGAGTGCAGCACTTTCACAGCATCATCTTTCAGGATTTGAAACAGCTCAATTGGAATTCCATCACCTCCACTAGCTTTGTTCATAGTGATGCTTTCTAAGGCCCACTTGACTTCACATTCCAAGATGTCTGGCTCTAGATTAGTGATCACATCATCATGATTATCTAGGTCATGAAGATCTTTTTAGTACAGTTCTTCCATGTATTCTTGCCACCTCTTCTTAATATCTTCTGCTTCTGTGAGGTCCAGACCATTTCTGTCCTTTATCGAGCCCATCTTTGCATGAAATGTTCCCTTGGTATCTATAATTTTTTGAAGAGATCTCTAGTCTTTCCCATTCTGTTGTTTTCCTCTATTTCTCTGCATTGATCGCTGAAGAAGGCTTTCTTATCTCTTCTTGCTATTCTTTGGAACTCTGCAATCAGATACTTATATCTTTACTTTTCTCCTTTGCTTTTCACCTCTCTTCTTTTCACAGCTATTTGTAAGGCCTCCCAGACAGCCATTTTGCTTTTTTGCATTTCTTTTCCTGGGGATGGTCTTGATCCCTGTCTCCTGTACAATGTCACAAACCTCATTCCATAGTTCATCAGGCACTCTATCTATCAGATCTAGTCCCTTAAATCTATTTCTCACTTCCACTGCATAATCATAAGGAATTTGATTTAGGTCATACCTGAATGGTCTAGCTGTTTTCCCTACTTTCTTCAATTTCAGTCTGAATTTGGTAATAAGGAGTTCATGATCTGAGCCACAGTCAGCTCCTGGTCTTGTTTTTGTTGACTGTATAGAGCTTCTCCATCTTTGGCTGCAGAGAATATAATCAGTCTGATTTCGGTGTTGACCATCTGGTGATGTCCATGTGTAGAGTCTTCTCTTGTGTTGTTGGAAGAGGGTGTTTGCTATGACCAGTGCATTTTCTTGGCAAAACTCTATTAGTCTTTGCCCTGCCTCATTCTGCATTCCAAGGTCAAATTTGCCTGTTACTCCAGGTGTTTCTTGACTTCCTACTTTCGCATTCCAGTCCCCTATAATGAAAAGGACATCTTTTTTGGGTGTTAGTTCTAAAAGGTCTTGTAGTTCTTCATAAAACCGTTCAGTTTCTTCAGCGTTACTGGTTGGGGCATAGACTTGGATAATTGTGATATTGAATGGTTTGCCTTGGAGACGAACAGAGATCATTCTGTTGATTTTGAGATTGCATCCAAGTACTGCATTTTGGACTCTTTTGTTGACCATGATGGCTACTCCATTTCTTCTGAGGGATTCCTGCCCACAGTACTAGATATAATGGTCATCTGAGTTAAATTCACCCATTCCTGTCCATTTTAGTTTGCTGATTCCTAGAATGTCGACGTTCCTCCTTGCCATCTGTTGTTTGACCATTTCCAATTTGCCTTGATTCATGGACCTGACATTCCAGGTTCCTATGCAATATTGCTCTTTATAGCATCGGATCTTGCTTCTATCACCTGCCACATCCACAACTGCGTATTGTTTTTAACTTTGGCTCCATCCCTTCGTTCTTTCTGGAGATATTTCTCCACTGATCTCCAGTAGCATATTGGCAATGGCGGCAGTAAGGAGATACCCTCGTCCAAGGTAAGGAGCAGTGGCTGTGCTTTGCTGGAGCAGCTGTGAAGAGATACCCCACGCCCAAGGTAAGAGAAACCCAAGTAAGATGGTAGGTGTTGCAAGAGGGCATTAGAGGGCAGACACACTGAAACCACACTCACAGAAAACTAGTCAATCTAATCACACTAGGACCACAGCCTTATCTAACTCAATGAAACCAAGCCAAGCCTGCAGAGCAACCCAAGACGGGCAGGTCATGGTGGAGAGGTCTGACAGAGTGTGGTCCACTGGAGAAAGGAATGGCAAGCCACTTCAGTATTCTTGCCTTGAGAACCCCATGAACAGTATGAAAAGGCAAAATGATAGCATTTCTTATAAATCTAAAAACATGGGTTTAATTTAGTCCTAAGCCACTGGTTCTGCCCTGTTCCAAGGGTGTAAATTGACCCCTTAACCCACACCCTTCATACAATTATCTAGTCCAGCTCCAAACAGAGTTGGAAATCAGTCCAAACGCCTATCAATTCTGTAAGGAAACTAAGAACTCCTTACACTTCTTAGGAGTGCTTCTTCCTGAGGTATGTGGGTTTGCACATACCTCTTGTTCTTGTGAGAAGAACAAGAACTCCATGTCTTTTTCTTGTATCTCAATGAATGAAGACCTTATTCAGGAGATGTGGAGAAAAAGTAATGCTACCAACAGGGCTGCCAGAGGTAGGTATTATGTTCATATTGAGAGGAGCACAGTGGAGTCCAACCTATCATGCAAACCACCCTCAAACCACATCTGGATTCAAGACAAAGATGTGCAGCAACAATGATGAGTTGTCTCTATAACAGGAAAACCTGCTTACTGGATTTCCTACCACCATGTGCCAGAAACGAGGCAGAGTGGCTGGCTCTGTGGGAAGCTTGCTATCTTGTGTCGGTACTATCTCTCTTCGAAAACTATACCCCTGTGTGCCTCTCCTTTACTATCCACACAAAGCACTTCACTTCTGACACTTCTGGTCACCAAATGGGTGGGAGTTTTTCCCCATGGCAAGCAAGTCTCTGCAACACCAGTTGGGTATCCTACAATGTCATTCAACTCTGACACAGCATCAAACCCCACCCACAAAACTGCCACCCTCCACTGCAAATGCCAATCTCCAGTCATAGGTTGTCACCTGTACTTCTGATCCACTGCCTGTTAAGTGGGGGTTTCCGTGACCACCTCTTTGGATTTGATACTTTGCTAGACTGTCTCGCAGAACTCAGGGAGACACTTAGATTCACTGGCTTGTTATACAAGGATATGATGAAGATACACAGGACTATTCAGAAGGAAGAGGCACATAGCACAGGGTATGGAGGCAGTGGTGCAGAACATCCATGTCCTCACCAGAAGCATGCTGCCCTCCCTGTACCTCCACGGGCTCAACAATCCAGAAGCTAATCAAACCCCATACTTTCAGGATCTATATGGAGGCTTCAACACATAGGCACGATCAATCATTAACTCAGTCTCTCTCCCCTCTTCCCTTCCTGAATGATAGGGGTGGGACTGAATATTCCACGCTTCTAATCATGGTTGATACTTCCTGGTGACTAGCCCCCATCCAGGAGTGAAACAAAGCCACTCTCAGTCACCTCATTAGAACAAAGGATGTACCTATTACCCAGGAAATTTCAAGGGGATTAGGAGTTCTGTGTCAGGAACCACCAGGTCAAAGACCAAATATCAAAACAAAAGGTGTTTCTATCAACCTGGAAATGACAAGTGTTAGAGGAGTGCTACATCAGGTTTTGCAAGCAGCTCAGTGGTGAAGAATCCACGTGCCAATGCAGGAGACACAGGAGACATGGGTTCAGTCCATGGGTGGGAAGATCCCCTGGAGGAGGAAACGGCAACCCACTCCTGTATTCTTGCTGGGAAAATCCCATGGACAGAGGAGCCTAATGCACTGCAGTCCATGGGGTCGCAAAAGAGTTTGACACCACCAAGAGACTGAGTACACACACTCACACCAGGAATGAGGGACAGAGATAGGTAGGGAAGGAGGGAGGGAGATAGACAGACAGACAGATGGACAGAGATACATAAATAGATGTGCATATTTTTCTACTATTTCACACTACACATCTGTCCCTTCTTCTCTAGGAGTTCTTCTTGGTCCAAGGTTTCCCACACTCCAGGAACACTGAAATGGATCCCAAAAGATAGAAAAGACCAGAACTTCCTAGGTTTCCTGTTCTGTCACTTAATAATTCATAGCTTTATCCATTTCATTATCCCCATCAACAAGCATTCACAAACTTCCCCCATGGCTTCCCTACACCTGAACCTGAACCTCTGTGCTGCTTGTTTTATTTTTGAACACACAAAAGGTTCAACTGTGTTACTATAATTAGGAGAAAAGAGTAAATTAATCACATATTGTTTTCTCAATTCAAAGTAGCAATTATTCCCTTCAGCCTTAAGATAGTCACATCAATTCTGGAAGAACTGAAAAAGGTGTCACTTCCAGTTCTAAGCTATGCAAATAATTGAAAATTATGTTAAATGAGATGGTAATGGAAGAGAGTGCTTGCCGCATTCACACTTTGCTGTGACTGGGAATCATCACCATGGTGAGTCTTCCACACTTGATGTGTGAAAATGTTTGACTTGTGACCAGAGGAGGATTGCATGTGTGGTGTTCACTATCAAAACTCATCAACCAAAACAAGAAGCAATTTCAGAGCACTGTTCTCTTATCCTAGGATACTTGGTTTCTCTTCTTCCATTCACTTTTTAATCTTCTTTGTTTTTAGCTCAATTATTGGAATACAAATGAACATTCTTTCACCTTAGGAGTTGCTATGTCTATTTCCGAGAGGTATGGAGGGATTTATCATAGAGTTACCAGGATCTAGATTCTAACTTAACATACTTTCTTAGTGTACTGCTGTACATGATACATTTCCAGACCTAGAAATTCCTCTGTCGGATTAAGTGACACTTCATGACCTGGAAAGACACCCATCCCCCCCCCCCCCCCCGACTCCCATCCAATACTAATCTGCCCGCAGAAATGAAAGCAACTGCTTTCACAGTCGAAGCCAATACCAGTCTAACAGGAAACGTCTGAGAATACTTAGTCTGTCAGGCGTCGATAGTTTTGGCTCATTAGGGAGGCTCTGGTTCCAGATTTGCCATGGCAACCTCTGAAGACACATATCTAGTATGTTGGTGACATGCTGACATAACAGTTTGCTTCTTGAAAGAGGAGCAAACAGAGGCAAGAGTCCCTGATTTTCATCACAAGGTTAAAATGCTGCCATGGGATGGGGAGTGCAGAGAGAGAAAGGTGCTTGTACATGGTTTAAACTGCTGTCGGAGATCAGAGCAGCGAATATGTTACTAATTTGTATCATCTTTTTCAGAAGAAATGTGATCTGCTATAACAGATTAAAAAGCCTATTGGCATTTAACAACCACCAAAATCCTGATTTACTATTTAGCTACCCAACCAATACTTCACCTCTTTTGAAAATGAACTACAGGATACTGTTTGTTTCTAATTATGCCACAAAGTTTAGGACTTTTTAATCTTAACTTTTCATTTCCTTAAGCATTAGAGCAACAGCAGGTTATGACTTTAGTGGGGTACTACAATGAAGGAGTATTATTTTCATGGACTTCTGCATGGACAGGGCATTCAGGTTCTTTCAAATCTGCTGGATTCCACTTCAGCACTCCCAAAGACAGAATGAGCATGGAAGGGTGGAGGAAGTTAGTGACAATTTCTGAGAGCCACCCTCTCTGCCCTACTATTTGAGCTGGAAGGAGGGAGGTGGATAGCAGCCAGAAAGACACAGAGAGAGAGAGAGCAGAGTTGGCAGAGAAGAGCAGGAATCATGTCAGGAGCTGATGTGAAGGATTTATTATTAAATCTGACTTGAGAATATTCTAGGTGTGCTTCCAGTGCTGGGAACAGACGAGAGAAGCTGCACAGCCAAACTGAGAACGTCCCTGTGAAGGCTGATGTGCTGTCTTCAGGCCTACCAAAATCGGGACCAGATCTCTTTCTTTTTCATTATGATGAGAGAAAAGTTGTAGGACATTAGGAGACGCAAACTGACTAAAAATGTCTCCTCTGAATTTTTTAACAATAGGAACACACACACACACACACACACACACACACACACACATCTCCCAGGTATATAATAATCCTTAGGAAAATAGAGTTTCAAACAACACCCAGGAAAGAAACAGTTCTCTGTTCACCTCTGTCTCTCACTTTCTTCCCCTTGAAATGCATCGCCAAGTCACACCTACACATTATGCTGACTCCGTCTCTTCCACCAGGTCCCACCCTGTTTCTTTGCTGTCCCATCTATTCCCAGGGCCTTCAATTCAGCTCCCATTCTCTATTCTAATCAATCCAAAGAGAATTTTGTCCATGTCCTTCACCTAAATCTGCTCTTACCACAGTCAAAAATGACCTCCCATGGTCCAAATGACCATACTCTGCTTGTCTCCAGGAGACCACACTCTCCAAGTTCTCATCCTTCCTCATTAAATCACTCCTTTTTCATTTCCTAGGCTGGCTCCTCCTCTTTCCCCTCTTCCCAGACTCATCCCAGGACACTTGACTCCTTGGTCTATCCCATCTAGTCTCCATGTTTGTGCTGACAACAACCAAATTTAACAGCTCAGACCTATTCTCTAAACTCCAGACAAAACAGCCTACTTCATACCACCTCTTGAGTGTCCAATAGAAATTTCAAATTTAGCATGTCAAAAACTCAGCTCTGTATTTTTAGCAGTGAGAACAGAGGATAAGACATCACCTGGGTCTTGCAGCTCAGAGAATCTCAGGCTGGATACAGCAGCAGGACATGGGGATGGCAGAGGATAGTGAAAGAACTATGGGGAATGTCACTGTAGACTATGGAGCTGTGAGTAATGACAGTCATCACTGCATTATGTGTGCATTTAAAGTGGGTCAAATATAAAAGGAGGGACAGCACCAACATACATAGATCAACACAGCAGTAAATCCTTCCAATGACCTCACTGTTCCCAGTAGCCACTTGCTAATTTCCACCAGTAACTGAATTCATAACCACACAAATCTGCCCATTTTAGGGAAACTCCATCACCTGTCTAGCTGTAAGATCCATCTTCACCTCAAAAACATGGTGCAGTTCGGTCATCCATGGAAATACATTCCCCCAAGTTCTGAGTAATTCAGTCAAATATAGTGTTTTCTGAGGTGTCCATATCAGAATGAGGTGACTTCTCATTCTTCATTCATTCATCTCATAAGTAAATAGAGTGTTAACAACAAGACAACAGTCCCAAAGTGGAATTGCTTATGTTAAGCCCAAGTCATCAAGTAGAGACCTAATTTAATTACAATTTCATTTCTCCCAGAAACAGAATCTCAAACCAGTCCATCAGGAATTTCCTGATCAGCCATGGCTGGGTAATCTGCCTGGTGGAGTCCTGCCATCCACTAAAAGAAAGTGACCTTATAATATCCAATTTGCTTTTTTGCCAAGTCTAACCTCCTTGTTCCTGCTCTCTTCTGCTTATAAAAGTATCAATAATTCCTTCTGAGTTGCTCCTCAGAGCTCCTTTCTATATGCTAGATAGGTCATTGCCTAATCCATGAATCATGCAATAAAGCCAATAAGATCTTACAGTTTACTCAGTTGAATTCTGTTCTTAACAACAGGAACACACACAAACACACACACACCTCCCAGATATAACGTAATCCTTAGGAGAACAGAGTTTCAAACACTAAGGAAAGAGACACTTCTCTATCCACCTCTATACAACTACTCAATATCAGTATTTCACATTATTTGAAGGCACATGTGCCACTTGTATTCCTTTTATTTTCATTCTTAGAAAATATATAATTCATGCCATAGAAAAATATTATTTTCATATCTGAGTAACAGTCAAGCCCTCTACAAAAGCATCTTTCTATTGATGTTCATCTGTTACCACAATAAGATCCAGTAGAAGCTTTGAATTTCAAAATTCTTAGTTTCCTAGCCAGGTCAAGTCTCAAACTTTACTTTGCTTCTACAAAATCAATATAGGAAATAGTTTCAGAGGTCTGATAGTTCTGCAGGAGGATACCTCCAGAGATTGAAGATTGAGCGCATGCACACACACACCACACAAACACACATACACACCTCCTCTCATCACTGATGCTGAAAGTAGGGCTCTTGTTGCCAGTGGCCGCAGGAGGCACTGCTGCTCTGCCACGCTGGTGGAGGTCTGCCCAAGCTGCCAAAATACAGAGGTGCTGTTGGCAATGCTAAGGAACCCAGTAACAAGGTCAAGTGCCCCAGAGGAGATGCCTGTCTTGGACTGACGTTGCTACTGACACCAGGGAACTCACCTCTGTTGCCAAAGCTGCCCTAATCACCACTGCCCACTAGTGCAGAGCTTCTGGCACATCGCCATTATGTCCTGTACTCTACATCCCTCAGAGATTAAAGAGAAAGAGCTCATTGAGTTTTTCAAAAGTCTTTTATTTGAAAACCCCTTAGAAATTTTAAGTGATAGATAATGGTGCTCTCAGAAGTGCATTTTCCTGTAGACCTTGGGTCAACGTATGTTCCCAAGCTGCTTGAATCCTTGACGGAGAAGCTTAGGCTATTCAAGCTGAGCACTACAATTTAGAAAGAATTGAAGTTTAGGAAATATGGACAGCCAAAGAAATCACCAGTGCCCAAGTAACCAAGGAAACACTGGGAAACCCTAAATTGTCACAGCATAAAACAAATAATAATAATAAAACAAATGAAGGCTGGATTGAATGGTATTAGTTTGTAAGAGTACAGGAAGAAGTTGAAAAAGATGGTCTTTTCCATTTCTCATATCTTTCTCTGGCTTTGGAAACCTTCATAATATTCCCTAAGATCATAATTCTTGGAAGACCTTTAGTTTCAGCATATAGGATGCTTTGGGTGTGGGTTTAAAGGTTTGTTATCAGAAAATCAAACATATGTGGAATTCCACTAAGCAATAAATAGGCACAAAATACTGTTAATGCAACAACTTGGATAGATTTAAAGGACATCTTATTGAATTTTTAAAAAATCAGTCTCAAAGAGCTATATACCACATGATTTCCTTTGTAGAGCAATCTCTAAGTGACAAAATTATCGTGGTAGAGAACAGATTAGTAGCTGTAAGAGTTAGGTTTGGAGGAAGGATGTGACTTTTATCGGCAAGCACAAGGAGTTTCTTCCTGGTGATGGAACAGTTCTGTATCCTAATCCTAAGCGCTACAGGATCTACACATGTGGTACATGCATGCACACACAAACATGCACACAAAGAGTACACTTAAAAACTGATGAGATCTCAATAAGTTCTGTACTTGAATAATATTGCACCCAATTCCCAATTTTGACAATGCACTGTAATTATATATTATCATGAGGGGAAGCCAGGTGATGGATACACTGAAAATTCTCTGTACTATTTTTGCAGCTCTTTCTCAGTCTGAATATATGTCAAAATAAAAGCTATATTACAAATCAAATATATAGCTTCTGCAAGATAAATAGAGAAGGGAATAACAGGCTGTTCAGAATTATCCAATTGTTTAGGTATACAGGAAAAACTGCATAGACTTGTTGGATACTGAAATTAGGAATAAAATGGTCACAATATTATTAATATGTCCTCAGTGTTAACACCATCTTCTCTCGTCTAAAATTTTATCATTAAATAATTTTTCAAAACAGAAAAAATATTTAATAATTTCCCAGAACCAGTTTTTTATATATTTTTATATATTTATATCTGTTGATAAAGAATCAATTACAAGAGTTATTTGACCTGTGACAGTATATAAATCATCTCCATGTCTAAGAAATAACAGTAGTATGAAGAATTAAATGCATATTAGTTAATGTTTAATTACATTTTTATTGGAGTACAGTTGATTTACAATGCTGTTAGTTTCACGTGTACAGCAAAGTGAATCAGTTATACATATACATACATCCACTGTTTTTTTAGATTCTATTCCCATATAGGCTGTTACAGGGTACTGAGTAGAGTTCCCTGTGCTACACAGTAGGTCCTTGTTAGTTCTCTATTTTATATACAGTAGTGTGTATATGGCAATCCCAATCTCCCAATTTATTCCTCCCTATATTACTTATTTTTATTACTCATTCCAAAAGTATTTATCAGGTGCTTACTTTAAAACAGGTACCACGGGTGACCTGAATATTCACTGGAAGGGCTGATGCTGAAGCTCCAATACTTTGGCCACCTAATGCAAAGAGTTAACTTATTGGAAAAGACCCTGATGCTGGGAAACATTGAAGGCAAAAGGAGAAGGGGGTGGCAGAGGATGAGATGGTTAGATAGCATCACCAACCCAGTGGACATGAATTTGTGCAAACTCCAGGAGATAGTGAAGGGTAGGGGAGCCTGGTATGCTACAGTCCATGGTATCACAAAGAGTCAGACATAGTGACTCAACAACAACAACGTGGGTGACACTAGGAATACAAAATAAATCAACATGAGTTGTGACTGCAGAGAATTCACACTGGGTCTTAGAAGTAAAAATAAACACAGTCATATACACATCTACCCATCTCTCCCACCCCAACTCATTTTATAATAACTATTTTTCTTTCAGTATTATTAACACAGACAAATGAGTTTGCCAAAGTTACTGTGCAACAAAAATTAAAACTTGTTATCAAGCAATTTCTTCCTGACCACAGCTAGGTAATAGGACCTAATAGCTCTCAAAGAGGAGTGGAAGCTAAGGTAAGATAAGAGGTGAATGATTACAGTAATAAAATAATTAAATTCCATTAAGATCAATTACTGACTTAGAGATTTTTAGCAATTTTCTTTTTAGTCACTCACAATGACTTTCCCTCTCTTACTGCCTTATGCCACAATATTTATTATCTACAAAGAAAATTAACCTAGTCTTCTTTTCTCCTCTCAGTTTGAAGCACCATGCTGATATTTTTAGCAGAATGGATCTTGCATTCATTCCATTCTTTATTTGTGTCATATTCACATTTCCTCTGGCCTTCCCCCAGCACAACACAATTTAAACAGCCAGCATGAAAGCCACTTACTGCAAAGCATGACTGGTCCTTGCTGTAGCTTCTCTAAGCCAGAGCTATTATCTGCTTTATTCCTTATCTACTCTATTCAAAACATGCTTGTTCCAAAAAAAAAAAAACTAGATGTTTAACATCCTTGAGTGTGCTACAAACTGTAATTTGAAAAAAGTTACATGTATAATGTTTACTACTGATACCTACTTTTAAATTTATTTTTAGCTTTAAGAGATAAACTTTATGTCCACGCACCAAACTCCCAAATTATAGTCCCTTTAAGCCACATCAGTTTGAAGAAGGTCCAAGTCTAGAGTCCTTGGTCTAGCACTACAAACTTACCAGCTTCCCCTCATGAGCACAAATTATGTATATCCTCCATCCTTCAGTTTCCTTTACCTTAGTCATCCCTGATGAGCATCAGTGTTGGGGAGGAAGGGGTGAATTACAAACTTCCCTACTTTCAGATTTGGGGTAAAATTCACAATAAAATAGAAATTAATCCAAGCTGACATTCTCTAGAGATACATCCCAATTCTTTATGGCAAAAAAGTAACCATTTGTAGGTAGTGTGTAACCCTTACAGTATTCATTTATTCAACGAATACACATTAAATGTTTATCTGTGCTAAGCACTGTTCCAGAGATTGCAGTAGAATAGATAACAAAACTAACAGCCCTGCCCTTATAAAATGTACATTTTATGGAGGAGAAATAATCCATGGATATGAGAACCAATTCAGGGATATGCCACATAAATTGCTGACTTGCACAGAAATGTAGAGGCTGATTATTTTAGAGGGGCACAAAATTATGTAACAGGAAACCTAATTGGCGGGGGTGAGGGAGGCGCTCCATGTGTGATTAGAAAAAATAGTTCTCTCTTTAGTCTAGTGTGCTTTTTTCCTAGGGAAAGCAGTGAGGGAATCAGCCACAGCTCACACTATTGGGTAGACAAAATAAGAACTGGGCACCCACATTCATTCTCAGTCATGGTATCTGAGACCAGCTACTGTTGATAAGCAGAGGAGAGTCTCCACTAACACTCAGACAAGTATGAGGCCCTGAGGGATATAAGACCCAAGAAAGAATCAACGGTATGTGTTGAGATGGTTATTTCTTCCTCTAGTGAAAAGACTGACATTTCCAAAGGAGTCCTATGGGCACCTGACCAAGGGACATGAGTGGCTGCTTTGAAACTAAAGGAGAAAAAGCAGACAGGAGGAATCAAGAGAGAGCATTCATACCTTGAAGCAGAAAGTCCATAAGCCCTTCCCTTCGGTCTTGTAAGTGGACAACAAAGTTACAACATTGAGATTCATGCCATAACCTCCATTAAAATCAGTTGTGTATTTGACGTGGGAAAAAGTAAACACAAAGGAGAATCTCAGGGAAAGGATCGCAAACGCTCCTGAGACTTGCTATTGGACTTTCCAATGGAGACAACACACATGTGCAGGCATGCATACACACACACACACACACACAAATGCATGCACATATATATGCATTGGCAGAGTTTCCATGGGTTATCAGCAGCAACTCAATAATCCTTGTTGGGGGGAAACGCCCATAACTTCTATACATAAGATTTTGAGGCTGAATTCTAGGTCATATCCTATACACATCAGTTCAGTTCAGTCACTTAGTCAGGTCCAACTCCTTGTGACCCCATGAATCACAGCACGCCAGCCCTCCCTGTCCATCACCAACTCCCAGAGTTCACTGAGACTCATGTCCATTGAGTCAGTGATGCCATCCAGCCATCTCATCCTCTGTCGTCCCCTTCTCCTCCTACCCCCAGTCCCTCCCAGCAGAGGAGTCTTTTCCAATGAGTCAACTCTACAAATGAGGTGGCCAAAATATTGGAGTTTCAGCTTTAGCATCAGTCCTTCCAAAGAACACCCAGGACTGATCTCCTTTAGAATGGACTGGTTGGATCTCCTTGCAGTCCAAGGGACTCTCAAGAGTCTTCTCCAACACCACAGTTCAAATGCATCAATTCTTTGGCTCTCAGCTTTCTTCACAGCCCAACTCTCACATCCACACATGACCAGTGGAAAAAACATAGCCTCGATTAGACGGACCTTTGTTAGCAAAGTAATGTCTCTGCTTTTGAATATACTATCTAGGTTGGTCATAACTTTCCTTCCAAGGAGTAAGTGTCTTTTAATTTCTTGGCTGCAATCACCATCTGCAGTGATCTCGGAGCCCCCCAAAATTAAGTCTGACACTGTTTCTACTGTTTCCCCATCTAATTCCCATGAAGTGATGGGACCAGATGCCATGATCTTAGTTTTCTGAATGTTGAGCTTTAAGCCAACTTTTTCACTCTCCTCTTTCACTTTCATCAAGAGGCTTTTTAGTTCCTCTTCACATTCTGCCATAAGGGTAGTGTCATCTGCATATCTGAGGTTATTGATATTTCTCCCACCAATCTTGATTCCAGCTTGTGTTTCTTCCAGTCCAGCATTTCTCATGATGTACTCCGCATAGAAGTTAAATAAGCAGGGTGACAATATACTGCCTTGACGTACTCCTTTTCCTATTTGGAACCAGTCTGTTGTTCCATGTCCAGTTCTAACTGTTGCTTCCTGACCTGCATACAGGTTTCTCAAGAGGCAGGTTAGGTGGTCTGGTATTCCCATCTCTTGAAGAATTTTCCACAGTTGATTGTGATCCACACAGTCGAAGGCTTTGGCATAGTCAATAAAGCAGAAATAGATGTTTTTCTGGAACTCTCTTGCTTTTCCATGATCCAGAGGATGTTGGCAATTTGATCTCTGGTTCCTCTGCCTTTTCTAAAACCAGCTTGAACATCTGGAGTTCACGGTTCATGTATTGCTGAAGCCTGGCTTGGAGAATTTTGAGCACTACTTTACTATCCTATACACATACAAGTGAGCAAAGAACATTCTTTAGGACAGAGGAGGGACTTTGTCATACCAGAGAATAATAATGCAGTTAAAGTTCCCAGCAGCTTCTATATGGTTCTACACCTAGTAATTAGGTTAAAATTGAGTTTAAGCCTTAAGCAACCAATTAACTCTATAAAAACACACACTAAACCATAGGACAAATTTGAGCCACATAATTGACTGATACAAAAATCCATACTTATGTCCCGCCTACTATTTTACATGTGGATTTTACATATAAAATATATTACTGCAAATGGCCCAAAATATATAGCACATGTTTGATTAATAGTTCTTGGGGACCAATAGAATAGGATAGAGCCCACAGGAAAAAGACTATTGGTGGTTACAGGATGGTCTTTTGGGTTAGTATATTACATAGAGAATATTTTTTCCCTTACTTAAAACTTGAGCCACATATATAACATAATTTATGAATACATACTTCATTGATTAAACTTATAAAATATGGATAAGTCATTAAGTTATTTTTAAAACACATTTTTCAATGTTTTCATGTTTGAAGGACTACTTTAGTTAACACATTGAACATGTTTATATTCTGTTCATGAACATTTCCTGAGTATCAATTGAGTGTATTACAATATAATTAATTACAGAGCTACCAAAATATTTGCATAGTTTACAAAAATAAAACAAAAAAAATGTTTCACTGAAAAGTATCAACTTGCTACATTAAATTAACAACAACCAGAACAAACACATTTTCAAAGCAGGACAATTTTAAATCCAGAGTTGATAATGTTTCAGGTTATCATTATAAATTCTCCTAGACAGTTTACATGCATGTGCGCTAAGTTGCTTCAGTCATGTCTGACTCTTTGTGACCCTATGGACTGTAGCTTACCAGTTCCTCTGTCCATGGGATTCTTCAGGCAAGAACTGGAGTGAATTGCCATGCCCTCCTCCAAGGGATCTTCCTGACCCAAGAACCCGAGTCTCTTACGTCTCCTGCATTGGCAGCAGGTTCTTTACCACTAGTGCCACCTGGGAAGCCCCCCAGACAGTTTACTTACTGGGAAATAAGCTCTCAGACAGACTTTTTGAATAGTGAGGAAAACATTGGATTTCAGACCACATTCAGCCTTGACATTCTTGAGGACTCCAAATTCCTTGGAGTGCAAATAGCTTGGCTTCAAAAAGGATAAGAAAGCTGTGGTACATATACACAATGAAGTATTACTCAGCCGTTAAAAAGAATTCATTTGAATCAGTTCTGATGAGATGGATGAAACTGGAGCCGATTATACAGAGTGAAGTAAGCCAGAAAGAAAAACACCAATACAGTATACTAACACATATATATGGAATTTAGAAAGATGGCAATGACGACCCTGTATGCAAGACAGCAAAGGAGACACAGCTGTGTATAACGGACTTTTGGACTCAGAGGGAGAGGGAGAGGGTGGGATGATTTGGGAGAATGGCATTCTAACATGTATACTATCATGTAAGAATTGAATCGCCAGTCTATGTCTGACGCAGGATACAGCATGCTTGGGGGCTGGTGCATGGGGATGACCCACAGAGATGTTATGGGGAGGGAGGTGGGAGGGGGGTTCATGTTTGGGAACACATGTAAGAATTAAAGATTGTAAATTTAAAAAAATAAAAAACTAAAAAAAAAAAAAAAAAAAAAGAATGAGAAAGCTGAACATACTTGCCAGACATCAGGGACGACAGGAGACCTGCTGGGAAGGTGGTCTCTCTTACCTGCCTCTATCCTGACTTCAGAAAAGAAGACAAGCATCTTGCAGACACAGCTCACTGAGCAGGAACACTCTCCAAAACACTGGAGGAGAAGCTGCTTCGCCTGGTACATTGACTCCTGCAGCAGCTGGGCCAGGAGAGCAGGCATTTCCATGAGCCTCATGGCTCAGACAGTAGAGAATCCACCTGCAAAGCAGAAGACCTGGGTTCAATCTCTGGGTCGGGAAGATCCCCTGGAGGAGGGCATGGCAACCCACTCCAGTATTCTTGCCTGGAGCATCCCCATAGACAGAGGAACCTGGTGGGCTACAGTCCATGGAGTCACAAAGAGTCAGACACAACTGAGCGAGTAAGCACAGCTCAGCTAGGAAAGAGAGTGTGACAGGCTCTTTGCGACTGCATTTCAGTGTCTTCTGCAGGTTTACAGAAATCCAGAAAACTGACCCATTCTTTACTCCTGGAGACAGTATGTTTCTAAAAGAAACTCTGAGGATAGTTCCTAGTGAATCTAATAAACATCTTCACATAGATGAAACGGTAAGGAGAACCTGAATTTGGCTTACCACAAATAAATATTCTATCTTAGTCTCCAATGGATTTAGATACAATAAATATGTCCCAAATTAAAATGATACCAATTCTCTGAATATAACCGGTCTACTTACTATATACATTTTAAAGAATCATTCTAGATGGACAGGGATCTGGATTACTAAGTAAAACAAAGTGAAGAGAGATTTTCCTAAATCTAAACATCCAAGTTATTTTGCACAGTGTCAACCAGTCACCTAGGTGACTGACTTTCTTTTTGTTTTTACTTTCTTTGCTGGATATACACAGGGTCCACCTTCAGCTTGTTCAGAGCTCCGTCATTTCTCAAAAGGTTTACTCTGACCATCCTATCTAAAATAGTATTCCCCTGCTCTGTGTTTTTTCAGCCCACTTTATTTTTCTTAATGACACATACATTATATTACTATATTATAATTACATTAATATTATAATACATATGTATTTGCTTATTGCCATATCCTTCAGCAGAATGCAAAGCTCTTCAAAGAGAAGCGTTGTGTTAAATAAATACACTGCTATATTGCCGTTGATGGATGAATGGATAAAGAAAATGTGAGATCTATATTATGTAGCCATAAAAAGAAGGAAATTTTGCCATTTGCAACAACATGAATGGAACTTGAGGGTATTATGCTAAAGGAAATAAGTGAGACAAAGACAGATACCATATGATCTCACTTACATGTAAAGCAGGGAAAACAACTCATAGATACAGAGGACAGACACTGGCTTCCAAAGGTGGTAGAGGAGGGAATGTGCAAAATGAGTGAAGGGAATCAAAAGGTACAAGCTTCCAGATATAAAATAAACAAGTCCTGCGGATATAACAAACAGTATGGTATCTACAGTTAGTAATACTGGATTTTATACTTAAAGGTGCTAAGAGAGTAGATGTTAAAAGTTCTCATCAAAATACATTTTGTAACTATGTGTAGTGATAGACGTTAACCGGACTCACTGTGTTGATCATTTACACTATATACAAATATTAAATCATTATGTTGTACACCTGAAACTAATATAATATTATGTCAATTATATCTCAATTAAAAAACTATTTTAAAAAATTACTCCCAGACTCACAGATAGAGAGAACAAAATAGTGGTTACCAGTGGGAGGAGGAAGTGGGGACAATATAGTAGTAGGGGATTAAGAGGTACAAAATGCTATGTATAAAATAAGTCACAAGGATATACTGTACAACACAGGGAATATAATCAATATTTTATAATAACTATAAATGAAGTAAAATTGTGAATCAAAATACTGTACACCTGTAACATACAATATTGTACATCAATTATACTTGAACATAAAAAATACTTTTTTAAGGAAGAGAAAAAAAATCACTGCTATATCCTTATCTGGAGAAGGCAATGGCAACCCACTCCAGTACTCTTGCCTGGAAAATCCCATGGACGGAGGAGCCTAGTAGGTTGCAGTCCATGGGATCGTGAAGAGTTGGACACGACTCAGTGACTTCATTTTCACTTTTCGCTTTCATGCATTGGAAAAGGAAATGGCAACCCACTCCAGTGTTCTTGCCTGGAGAATCCCAGGGACGGGGGAGTCTGGTGGGCTGCCGTCTGTGGGGTCGCACAGAGTCGGACATGACTGAAGCGACTTAGCAGCAGCATATCCTTATCACCTAAGACAGAGCTCTGCACAAAGTAAGAACTCAACAACTATTTGTGTATAGAACAAGTGAACTGAGTCTTTTAGGGCAAACAGTTTCACTGAAATGAAGTACTAATTTCTGAATGTTGACTCTCACATTATACCTATAACCTTTGTATACTCCCAGGACACATGCACATACTTGGAAAGCCACATTATAGAATTCTCTAGAAGTCTGTTTTAAAAAATGACTGTGTAGGCCTATGAAACAGAATGAAATATCTTCATAAGAAATAACTCTATTATGAAGATCATTATATCCTCATTATATAATCTCTCTGTATTTCTTGTGGCAGACTCTCAAGTAAAGTCAGGTGATGCCTTGAGTCTCATTGAAAAGCAAGTGCTTCAACAATGCAGTTTGTGAGGTACAGTAAAATACAAGAAATGAGAGATAGGACTAAAGGGAAAAATTGTCCCACCCATTCCATTTCTAACTTTGACTAACAGTTTGGTCAATATCATCTGTGATAGTCAAGCACCATTTATGTAAGAAGTAGTATAACAGTACAATGCCAATTTTTTAGAAAAGAAATTAACAGTGGGGTTTGTGGTTAAATAATTTATTATTTCCATGCCCTCCTAAAATCCAATAAAATAACAATAAAAAGATGGATTTTTAAAAAAATACCCAAGGACCAAAAAAATTTGTCACTGGGAGACAGATGGACAAATAGTAACTGACTTAGCAGAAAGAAGTAAGCCCAGAGTTAAATCAGCATAGTGTAAGGCCCACGAGCAACTAACTGAAACTTCAGAACCCCAGAAAAGCTCAGGAATTAAAGATACCAGGAGGGTAGGACTTGAGGTGGGGAATCAAGTAAGGCAGAATACAAAAGGGTAGGTGTGTAAAAACTTGTATGTGTCTTTATAAAAAGTATGCCCCAGATCATACACACACACACCCCTTGTTCAGCCATGCAGCTATCTCTGTAATATGTAGGCTATAGTCAAGCAATGTATGTGTAACCAGAGTTTCAAAAGGCCAAGTGAGAGATAAAAAAATTTTCTAAATCATGGCCCTCAGGTACACAAAAAGGTACTCAACATCACTAATTATCAGGGCAATACAAATCAAAACCACGATGCTATCATCTCACTACCGTTAGAACGGCTATTTTCAAAAAGACCGTGCAAAAGTGCTGGCAGGATATGGAGAAAAGGGAACGTTTGTGTACTATTAGCAGGAATGGGGATTGGTGCAGCCACTATGGGAAACAGTATGGAGATTCCTCAAAAAATTAAAAATAGAGCTGCCATATGATTCAGCTATTTCACTTCTATTGATAGATACATATTCAGAGGAAATAAAATCACCATCTCAAAGAGATATCTACACTTCCATGTTCATTGCAGTACTATTTACAACAGCCAGGACATGAAAACAGCCTAAGGTCTGCCAATAGATAAATTAAAAAAGAAAATGTGGTGTATACACAGAGAAATACAAATAGGGTATTATCTCACATGTGAAATCTAAGAAGCTGAATTTGTAGAAACAGAGAGTAGATTGGTGGCTGCCAGTGGTAGGGAGTGGTAGAAATGGGTAAAGGTTGTTAAAGAGTACAGACTTTCAGTTATAAGATGAATAAATTCTAAGAATATAAATACAGCATGATGATTATGGTTAACAACACTGTGTTGCATGTTGAAACACTGCTAGCAGAATAAATCCTAATAATTCTCACAACAACAAAAAAAAAGCAAAAAAAGGCAACTATGTGAGGTGATGAATGTGTTAACAACTTCCTGTGGTAATCATGTTGCAATATAAAAGGCATATCTCAATATAATGTATATTAAATCATCACTTTATATACCTTGAAGTTATATAACAACTGTACTCAATACAGCTGGGACAGGTAGGGAAGAATACATGCTTTTTTTTAATGAATTAAACAGAAGCATTATTTTCAAGGAAAATGGCTGAGAATTTCTAAAACTGCTGAAAAACATTAACCTACAAATTGAAGAAGTATAATAAATCCTAAGTACAATTCAATATGTGAAAAGAAAGCCTCCCCTAGGCACATATAGTAAAACTGACGGAGAAAGATCTTTAAAGTAGCATCATTTTCTAAGGGGCAAAAATAAAACTGAGAGCTGCCTTCACCACAGAAATATCAGAAAACAGAAGACAATGAAATGACATCTTAAAATCTGAAAGATAATCACTGCCAACCTGCAACATTTTACTAGGTGAATATACACTTCAGAAGTCAAGATGAAACCTTAATAAATACTTTTCCAGCAGACAAAAGCTCTGAGAATGTATCACCAGGACACCTGAACTAAAAGAAATACTAAAGGAAATGCTTTAGCCAAAAGGAAAATGAGTCTAGAAGCAAAGACATAAAGAAAGAAATGAAGACCACCAGGAAAGGTAAGATTGAAATAACATAAAAACAAACAAATCTGACTATACAAAACAATGGTCATAGTGTTTTTGCGTGATTTTACACGTATGTAAAACATTTTCACACGACAACAATCATTCATAATCACTTGCACAACATGACAACAATCTTTCAAAAGACAAGAAAAAGTGAAACTGCATTAAACTACTCAAATTTTCAAACATTATTGGGTAAGCAGTAAAAGTAAGTGGACTGTCCAGTGTCACCAGCTATTAGAGGAAGATTCCTAATGTGAAAGGCCGAGACCAAAGTAACAAACAAACGGAAACTGTCTTAAAAGAAAGAAAGACAATACAGGGCTATATTTAGAAAGAGAAGAAAGACAGTATATTCATGAAACAAGAAAAGAAAGCAAAATAAAAAGTGTGTTTGAAAATTAAAATGACAATAACAAAAATTGAATTTTCAACAAAAGGATTTGAGGATAAAAGTAAGTAAATCTTTCTAAAGTAAAAATAGATGAAATATAAGAAGGAAAAGATTAAGTCCAAAAGATACAATATCAGAATACTAAGAGTTTTAGAAAAAAATAAAATAGATAAAATGGAAGGGATTTATTTACTTTTTTTTTTTTTCAAGAAAATTTCCTCAAATTAAAAGTCAGGAGTTCCCAGATTAAAAGTGTAATAAAAGGAATGGGAAAAAAAAATTATAAAGCACATCAAGTTAAAAAAGAAATGTTCAGATCACCAGGAGCAAAAGAAAATATTCAATAATTCTCAGAAAGAATTAAAAAACATAAAGTTCCGATTCAAAGGATCAAGAATCACTATGACATCAGATTTTTCAAGAGCAATACTAGAAGGCCCAAAATTAGGAGGAGTGCTTTCACATATTCTGCAGAAACCTGACTTCCATCTTAGACATCTAAACCCGACCAATCCAGAAAACATTTGTGGCAACAAAACAAAAGTAAGTTCCCAAATAATGCCCTCAACTAAAATACTGGAGAAAACCAAGAAGCAGATCCAGGAAACAGGGGGTCCATCACAGAAGCAAGGCAAAGAAAACCTTCCCAAGGGCTGGGAAGAGAAGCCATGCAATGGCAGTGGTGCAGCAAGCCTTGCTAGCACTCAGACCAGATCAGAACAGGAGCAAGGGCCCCAGAATGCTGCGCTTTCAGCTCTCCACCCCACCGCAAAAAGCACATGACAGATTACCAAATACTTTCCCATGTTTGGGGGAGGAGAATTACACTTTTAGCAGATGATTCGAGAATGAGTTACTACTCATTTTTGCTAAATTACGCAGTCTTAAGAAAAGATAAAAGAAAGGAAGAGACAAAGAACAAGACAGAGAAAGCTCCAGGAAAAGCTCCAGAATACTCCATGAGTATTCCAGAGAATACTCCAGGAAATCCTAAGCTTATAAAAAAACAGAAAAAGTTACTATAACTTGCCATGCTTCACAGCTGTGAATAATATTTCTATAGTACCAACAATGTGATTGGTGACTACTGATGTAATCAAAAGTGATCATGCAATAACAAGAGAGGATGAAAAGGTGGGGTGTACCTTGAGGATGTGGGAAGTGGTTTTAAAAGCACTGAATTTTTACCTTCCAAAAACAGTGCACACAACTTATTTAGAAATATGTCAGTAAAACAGCAGAAGAAACAGCTTAACGTTGAAAAAGGTTGCCTCTGGAGACTAGAAATCAAAGAAGGTAGAGCAGGAGATAGATGTTTTTTATGAGTTTTGTAAGAGATTTGACTCTTTAAACAATGTACATGTAGTGCTTTGATAAAGTAATATTAAATTTTAAATGAAAGGGTGACATAAAGCTTTGTGAGCTTCAAAATAAAATGAGAATGAGTCATTGCTCTGACCCTAAACTTGAAATGCTTGAATTATAAAGCGAAAACTTTGCTTTCCTATTCCCCATTCTTCTCAGGGGATTGATTAATTCATAGCGGAAAGAAAAAAAAATCTCTGTGAGCTACTAATTACTAGCAATTATAGTCCCTTTTCCTTATGTCCAGTTGCAAATCATTGTTGCCTAACAACTGGGACTGCCAAGCTCATTTGCAGGAGGTGTATAGCTAATAATGTACGTTATAAAAGCCAAGGTGAAAATCTACACTTCTTGTTCTAGTTCCCTTGTGTGACTAAACAAAAGGCATGAATAGCAACTGACTCTGGAAAGCTGAGTGTGTACCAGGTGCAAGGACAGATCGCACTTCATGTTAGTGAATACACCAAGGATTTCACTGCTAAACGACTTCACTCCACTGAAAAGAATTAGTGCCACCAGAGGACCTTTATTAACAGAAGCAACTACAAATGAATGAAATACAACATAAAGCAACACAGGCACTTCCAAAAAAACACTGGAAAATCAATAGCTCTTTTGGATTCATCCAAAGAACAGCTCCTCCTCCCCACTTCAGATCCGGCCAGCTCTGGTGTGCTGCTTTCTTTATCACACCGGTTTTCCAGGTATGTCTTAACAAAGAAGCCGCTCCTTTGTTGTTTACTTCTGCCTGTAAGCATTTTTAAGCCAATACAGGGCTTGTAATGATGTCCATTAGCACAGCACTGCAGCCATAATTCCCACCAATGGTTTGCGGGAAACTAAAATATAACAACAATGGAATTCTACTGGGCATCCTCTAACTTCCCTCATCACCTGCCTTGTGAATACTGATTCTTGCCTGGTGACCGTAAATGGTCAGATTCACAATGGGAATTTCTTTGTCTCCTGGGCAAGGGAGCCCACCAAATACTTGGCTCTCCAGTTAGTGAAGTCAGCCATATATGGTTTCGTTGTTGTTGTTTAGTCACTCTAAACTGTCTCTGACTCTCTTGTGATGCCATGGACTGTGGCCGGCCACACTTCTTTGTCCATGGAATTCTCCAGGGAAGAATACTGGAGTGGGTTGTCATTGCCTCCTCCAGGGGATCTTTCTGATCCAGGGATCAAACCTTCAGCAGCTACACTGGCAGACAGATTCTGTACCACTTAGCCACCAGGGAAGCCTACATGTGATTTTACCTACTCTGAGATGCCAACCACAGATTCCCTCTCCCATCTTGAAACACATCTCCCACAGAAGGAATAAGGATAGCTCTAGAACAAGCAGTTATGCATCATGTGATCTGGGTTTTGAGAAGTTCTGGCTGAGGAACGTTTCTGAAAATAATTATGCAGTCACAGCATCCATTTAGCCATTTTTGAAAGCTCGATTTCCATTGTGCAGACACTTTGGCATGCTTTCTAATTCTCAGATGGTTCCCATTCATCCAATTCAAAAACTTTAAGTGCTAATTGCCTTGCTCTGGACTCTCTTAGTAGGTGTAAACTTTCCATCTGAGGCATGAGGGTCTAGTCCCATGATTCTTGTTAATGTTAATAAATAAAGAGCTATAGCAAAATGTTGACCAGGGTAAAATAACTCTCAGGACATATGGACTCAGGATGATTGTTCACACATAGGCAATGAAGAACTGCATCCAAGAACCTAAATGTTTAGTTTCCCTCCCAGTTAAGACTGGTTTTCTGTCTCATATATCCACAAATAGGTGAAAAGAATGTATACCTTGACCCGTCTACTCCTCAGTTTATAGTTGGGAAACTTGTGTTGCACTTTTCCTGTATAGAGAGGTATTGGTCAGGTAAGCATTTTTCACCCAGCAATACCTGACATTTACTGAGCATGATACATGAAGTTCAAATCTTCAAGGACAGAAGGTACACATAAACTGGTACACATAACTGATACATATGAATCAGTTAATTAACAATGATAAGGAGAGTTCCTTAAATAACAAATAAATGAAATAAAATAACGCTATAGGAATTGATGCAGGGGAGGTGCACTGAACAGGGGAGACAGATTGGGAGGAAGTGAAAATAAACTGAGCCTTTAAGAAAGTTTGAGATTGAACAAAATGGAGAGGCAGCATAGTTCTATATATATTTTTTAAGAGTATGAACTCTGGAACAAATTCCCTGTCTTCAAATTCTAGCTCTGTCACTTAGTGACCTTAAACACTCTGTTTTACATTGCTGAGCTCTAATATATGCACCTGCAAAAGAAGGATTAAATAGTATTTGCCATATTAAAAGGATGGTGAGATTAAATTTAGTTAAAACATGTCAAGGTCTTAGAACAATGTGTAGCACAGAACAAGTCCATAAGTATAGTTGCTGTTATGATTATTATAAACGAGAGTAGAGTGGAGAAGACAATCCTGGCAAGGAAAATATCCCAACAAATCAAGCAAATAATTTACTGAATCATATTTAATCACATGGTTATGCTGATAAGAAAAGCTCATGCCACACCAACATCAGCAACTTTTCCCATTTGTCCCTGATGCTAGTGAACTGGCTATTTGGAAAAGTAAGTATATATAAATGGTGAGATTTTTTAAATGGTGAGATTTCACCTAAATTACAAATTACCCATTGCTGCAGAGGAAATTTTCATTATTTGCCCAAAACGTAAAGAGTGGATACATATGTCATTAATCTGAAAAGAGACAGTTCACATATTTGTTTAATGACTTCGGCTCAGTCGAACATGACGACCCAGGTGCATTGGCTGCAGGCATTAGTGCAACACTAAAATACAAGAAAATGAGGTGCCAAGTAGTCTCCATGATTTAGAACTCATTCTTCTAGTCACTATGAATGCAAATGTCTCATTTACATAAAATCTACTCATATTGATGCTAATCAAGAGCAAAGGATAGGCTATCCCTTCTCTTATCTAGCATCAGAAATAGGAAATCAGAATTAAAATTATTCCCATTGGAAATGGTGATAGGATCTTTCAAATTGTTATGTTGATCAGCTTTAATATTTGGATATTAATTCAAGAAATATTCATTGAATAAAGAGCACTTATTCAGTGTTTATCATGACCCGAACATTGTCCTTACGTTTTTAATACACTTTTTCATATAATTTTTTACAATAATCCTAACAAGAAGGTTCCATTATTATCCCTTTTTTTATTGATAGAGAACTGAGGCTAAGGAAAATAAGCAACTAGCCTAGTACCCTATAGCGTGTCTGATTTTAAAGCCAATGACACTTGCTTATTAATATTAATTAAGGGGTTTAATCGAGCTCTTGGGCTCCCACCTCCATTCTCACCTTACCAGTTCATTCCCAGGAACAAAGTACTGTATCTCAAGAGTGGCTCCTTTTCCTTTAAGTCAGGCAGAAAATTACAGAAGAAAGATATATGGAAGGCATAAGAATGGAACAAGTAACAAAGCCATTAAATTGTCCATCTGAGTACAAAGGAGAAAACCCAATACTTACATTGTCACTGCATGCCATTTTGGCAATAGCAGCACAGTCTAAGCTAACTAGGAACTACATTGCCACACTAGGTAAGATGGACTACCTAAGTGGTTGTTTTTAGCAAATACAGAAGACAGTTGAGAGATCTAATGCAAGAAAATAAATTTTGTATGTTCATAGCCAGATGCATCTGATAATTTCTCACAGTACCAGAGTTCTTAAAATGTTTTATTTTCAGGCAATCTGTAGGAGTAAGACATGGGAGTCAAGTGAATCAGCACAGAACCTTTCTGTTGATTCTCTGATTTTTGAAAGCAGTATTTGTTTTCATCTTGCAAAGACTGTTTTGGGAGCTTGCATGGGTTTCCACGCTATTCAGCTGGCAGCTGCTTCTCCCCAGGGCTTCTCCCACACACCAGAGGGTCTCAGCTCCACCAAGGCCTCCCACACCCCACTTCCCTGGGTCCTCAGACCCACACTGCTGTGCAGGCTCCCACGAGTTATCCTTTTAATATTGCATCTCTTAATTCCAAGCACCACCCACATTACAAGATTCGGGGGAAATTCACTTTACAAACAAGTTGTGGGTAATTAAAATCAAATCCAGCATGAGGAAACAACTTCAGAACCTTTATTTAAATATGGGGTTTTTTTCCCAGAGTTCATGGGAAAAAACACAGCAACAAAACAAAAAAGTTAAGCCATTCTCAGATGAATCCCACGGACACATCCATATTAGACCCTGTCTTTCTTTTTCTTCAAACTTTATTCAAACCTTTAAATCACAGATCCATTCCCACCCTTTTAGGAGAAATCCACTGCTTGACCACAACAGTGTATTTTGCTTTACAATCAAGCCATAAGGGACCCACAATAGTGAAGTTCTACACCTACATTCAGCTACAACTAACACCACATTGGATGCTGAAGTGAAGTAGTTTCAACCCACCCAAACCCAGGTCATCCTCTCGTCTCCCTGGTTCTGCAGCAGAGAAGCACTGTATCAACACACACACACACACACACACACACACACACACACACACACACACACGTACAGCAATTCTCAGCATATGTTATCAGAGAATTTTCAGAAAATTACAATCTCTTAATCCATATTAAGGAAAATAAATACCTCCTTAAATACAACATACACTAACTTTATTCTCAGACTATATGATTCCCCATGGCCTCATTCTCATATTCAGAGACCAAGTGTAAGAAAAGCAAAGTCTTTTCATACCACTAAGCCAGTTGCCCCAGTTGCCCTTAATTACCATCTTCTGATGACACCAAGGCCTGGTCAAGAGTTCAAAAAGGTCCCTTCTTTCTCCCTCAGGCTTAACCTAATTCTTGGATATGGCATCTCTCATACTGATCTCCATAGGATCAAATGAGAATTCACCACTGTCTCATTTACAGAAACTGTTCAGGATCAAGAATAATGTTCTACCACTTCTACTCAGAAAAAAAGTTATTTAATACAAACAGAAATCAAAATTTCTTTATATACTTTCATTCTAAAATTGCAGCATTTGAAGAGAAAATCCATACATCGGTTCTATAGGTTTTGTACAATAGTTAATGGTAGTTGGTTCCACTGTTCTAGGTAACACCTACTTAGTTCAATATTTGTCTGTGTGTGTATGTATTAGAAAGGGATGTCATATGGATATATGATCTTTCATGAGTTCCTCTATGCTAGAGTAGCCTGAGCTTTACTGTTGTTGCTCAGTCACTAGTCACGTCTGACTTTGCATCCCATGGACTGCAGCACACCAGGCTCCTCTATCCTCCACCATCTCCTGGGGTTTGCTCAAATTCATGTCAATTGAGTCCGTGATGCTATCTAACCATCTCATCCTCTGCCACCCCTTTTCCCTTTACCTTCTGTCTTTCCCAGCATCAGGGTCTTCCCAGGCCTGAGTCTTAAGAATGCCATAGATACTTATTTGCTGTATAATCCAGAGTCTCCTGCTCCCTTACCTGTTTCCTCTCTTTACATTTTCTGATTTCACTTATTCCTTTCATTCTCATCTCCTGTCTGCTGCTGCTGCTGCTAAGTTGCTTCAGTCATGGCCGACTCTGTGCGACCCCAGAGACAGCAGCCCACCAGGCTCCCCCATCCCTGGGATTCTCCAGGCAAGAACACTGGACTGGGTTGTCATTTTCTTCGCCAACGCGTGAAAGTGAAGTTGCTCAGTCATGTCTGACTCCTAGCGGCCCCATTGACTGCAGCCTACCAGGCTCCTCCATCCATGGTATTTTCCAGGCAAGAGTACTGGAGTGGGGTGCCATTGCCTTCTCCTGTCTGCTACTATATCTAACTGCCCCCTCACCAATATTTAGAAGCTAAAAGTTGGAAACAAACCTGAAGCATCTCAATTACAAGAAACTAAAGTTGAGAACTTTGCCTTCGTCGGGTCCCTGACAGTCAATGAATGTAAAACAGTGAACAAAGCATTGAGCTGGCTGTTGCTTTTAGAGCCCTAAATTGATTTAGTATTGGAGAAACATTTTTAAAAATCTATGGATGGGAAGAATAATAAAGGCCTTGCCAGAGAAATGAAAAAACAGTTCCATTATTAGGTGGTTCTTAACAGAAGTGCAGAAAGAACAATTTGAAAGATGTGCACAAACTCAGTGATAACCTGACAGGACAGAAATAATTCATGCAAACCAAGAGTCAGGAAAATAAGGGCCATGGACCAGACCCAAGCCACTGCCTACTTTTGTTAATAAGGTTTTATTGGAACAGAGCCACATCCATTCATTTCTAAAACATTCGTGGCTGCTTTTGCACTGCAATGGTCAGGTTGAGTAGAGATGACAGAGACCCTGTGGGCCATAAAGCCTAATATACTTACTATATGCGTCTTCACAAAAAAACTAATACAGTATTTAGAAAACTTGTGTCTTATATATTAATTAATAAAAACAAGAACAAACTGTATCTTATATTGCCCCTGTATTTGGAAACTGCCAGTACTGTTGTGACTGTTAAAAGTGTCTATATCCTAAAAGTACTTCTCAACAGTTAAAAAGAGTGCTGTTCAGTCTTTCTCACAAGACATGTAAAAATCAGCATTTTACTTCAGTTCAGTTCAGTTCAGTTGCTCAGTCATGTCCGACTCTTTGTGACCCCATGAATCGCAGCACGCCAGGCGTCCCTGTCCATCACCAACTCCTGGAGTTCACTCAGATTCATGTCCATTGAGTCAGTGATGCCATCCAGCCATCTCATCCTCTGTCGCCCCTTCTCCTCCTGCCCCCAATCCCTCCCAGCATCAAAGGCTTAGCCAATGTGTCAACTCTTCGCATGAGGTGGCCAAAGTTCTGGAGTTTCAGCTTTAGCATCATTCCTTCCAAAGAAATCCCAGGGTTGACCTCCTTCAGAATGGACTGGTTGGATCTCCTTGCAATCCAAGGGACTCGCAAGAGTCTTCTCCAACACCACAGTTCAAAAGCATCAATTCTTCAGTGCTCAGCCTTCTTCACAGTCCAACTCTCCCATCCATACAGAACTACTGGAAAAACCATAGCCTTACTCATTGCCAATTCTATCAGCAAAACCTTGTGCAGACTTCTTAGAGACCTTTTTAGTGCTGTTTCTGATTGCTCTAAGCTATAATGTTCCAACGACTTCAGCAGCATCCCTGTGATACTTGAGCACAGAGCCAGGTTTCACTGGTTCAAATTCTGATTCTACCATAAACAGCTGTGCTTTAGTTTCCTTGTCTATAAAAAAAGGAATAATTGTACCTACCTCACAGATAAAGATGTCTAGAATAGCTCTGGATGTGTGTTTAATTAGCACTCCATAAATGTTAGCTAGAATTATTACTATCTGAAGATGAGTTTTATATTCTGTCCTGAAATATGTGTACTCCAGGATAAGTCAGTTAACTTCTTCCTCCCTATAATTCTGGAATTGACTGCATGTTCCACATGATGGTTTCAGGTTAAGCATGGCTATGTCCTAGAATTAACCTAGTAGTCAATCTGCAAGTATTTATAGAGCTTCCACCCCATGCAGAGCATGAAAACTGTGAGAATACAAAGTAAGCATGAGATATAGCCAGGTCCCTGATAGAATTAATAGTGTTGATACCTGAGGGGATGGATCTATCTACCCATGACACAAGCATACAGAAAGAGAGGGTGATTATCCTCTGACATTCCTCCAAGCAAAAGGGGGTGGAGAAGTCAGAACATCTTTAATATGGAGTGAGGCATGAAAGCCCCATTGTATTTCGTCTGTGCCACTCAATTTACCATTTGTAAAAATTCAGAGAAGAATAGAGAGAGCTCAGTGAAGCCTGTAGTGGTCATATAAGAAAGGTTTCATGGACAAGGTGGAATATGGGTTGATGCTAGCAGGTAGCAGAGCAGGAGAGATCCTCCAAAACAAAGAATCACAAATGCTGTCTGCTCGCACACAGAGCAGTGGATAGACCACACTGACTGCAGTTATGGGGTGTGGTGGGCAGGGGCCAGATGTGAGATGTCGACTTGGCCTCAAATTTTTTTTAATAATTTCTCATTTATTTTGCCAATACTGACTACAGAAGATGGAAAATAAAGTGGAAAAGGTTTTCACCTTAAAATGTATCTGTTTATTCACTATATCATTCCAAAGAGCTGTTATCCAAAGCACTGTCCTACTTGTATCAGAAAGAAAAAGCATACTATGGAGAGGCTCAAAAAACAGTTCACACAGTGCCCGGCATACCAAATGTGTTTGTCACGGTGGGTATTCTCCTCCTTGGAAGGTAACCATAAAAGCTGGACTTGGCCTCAGATTTAATGGCACATATCATATAAGAGAATGAATGAAGGCTATAGGGCCTTAGTGTGGGCTTTTTACAAAAACTGCCAGCCTCTCACTCTTTCAAATAAGAACATTAGTTTGATAGTATGGGCTGCATTTAAAACCCGTTCAGCTCATGGATGGTTGTCAAGTGCAATCCCAAAGGTGGGGACAGGAGAGGAGGTCGGGGCAGGTCACTTTAATTTTAAGTGGAACAATAAAATGGGATGTTAGATTCTTAACAACTTGTCAGATGGTTCAGAGGAGAATCACAGAGAGTTAGTGAGGAAGCTAAGAAACCATGGTAGAGGTGTAAAATGGGAAATACATTAAAATGGAAACAGGAAAGACTCTCAAGAATGATAACTGAGGTCAGTAACAGACCAGTCACAGGGAATGAAGTTGAGGAGGGGAATTAAAGGTCACCCAAGGGCTCCCCCAAGCTTCCCTGATAGCTCAGTTGGTAAAGAATCTGCCTGCAGTGCAGGACACCCTGGTTCAATTCCTGGATGATTCCCTGGAGAAGGGATAGGCTACCTACTCCAGTATTCTTGGGCTTCCCTGTGGTTCAGCCAGTAAAGAATCACCTGGATTCTATCCCTGGGTTGGGAAGATCCCTTGGAGAAGGGAAAAGCTACCCACTCCGGTATTCTGGCCCGGAGAATTCCATGAACTGAATAGTCCATGCGGTCACAAAGAGTCAGACACGACTGAGCAACTTTCACTTTCAAGGGTTCCCCCAGAGGACATTAGGAATAATGATGCCGTTGGCCACAGTTAGAAAGTGGCCAGCATACAGACTCTGCATCAATACTTCCGGTTCTCTGCAACGGGACCCCAGAGATGAACGGTCAGAACAATGACTTTACAAACACTGCATATAAACATCTACTGAATTCCTTTCATGAGAGCTTCAAAAAGAATGGTCATAGCTCTAGTATTTTTTACAGCATCCATAACTCATTCTCTTGAAAATGTTTTCTATAAAACTGAAACTCCAGTCTGTATGTGGGAAGCTGACTCAGAGTCAAGCTAAGCTTCTGGCAGCAATCTGGGGAGAACCACCTACTGCTGCAGAGTCAGCTTTTCTCACAATGTGTATTTGGTTAAAAAGAAAAACTCAGTGCCCTGAATACACTTCCCAGCTACACCCACATTCTAAACTTTCTTCTGTGAACAACCTACTACTACTCAATAGTCCTAAACACTCTTGAGTCCTTAGAACAGAAGGGAAGGACTTAGACGAGCAATCATGGTATGAAAGAAAATGCAAAAGCATGTGTCTGAAATTTACCAATTCATCACAGATCTAAGTCTTTCAATTTAAGCAATTGCTTGTAAGTAAATGCTGTCTTTCAGATTTCTCCCCATTCTCCACTACTCCTCCAGGTGGCGTCTGGGCAAATTTAGAGGTTAAAAGGTGTTGAGGTGGCAGAAAGGGGCTTTAGATCTTTGTACTGGGGTTGCTGTGCTAGCCTCAGGACTCCCTGGCAAACGTGGCCAGTGGAGGGTCCAGCCCTTCTGATGATGCCTATAGAAATGAGGAGAAAGGTGTTGGCTCCTTCTTCAACAGAAACATGGCACTGCTTTCCTGCCTTACCAGCTCCAGTGCACCAAGGTGAGTGATGCCCTGCAGACAGGGCAAAGTAATGGCAGCCTCTCTGCTGTACCAGTGGCAGTGCCTCAGTGCCCAGCAGAAGGCACCACAGTGCTCAGGTAGCTGCTGAGAATCCAGGGAAGTGAGCCTGGGCCAGAAAAACAGAGGATCAAATAGGCACTGACATTCATGAGCACATCCGACCCAAACTGCCTGAGTTCTTAGGAGAAAATGGTGGGTTTTCAAAGGACTTGAAGCTCTGCGATGTCTGACAAGGGTAAAAGCTGGTCTGTATGTTATGTCAATATTCAGACTGCATTATCCTGACTGTAGGCAGAGTCTCACTCTGTCGCTGTGGTCAGTGGTTTTAAGAGAAGAGCCTTAAACTGCCTTAAACTCCCAGCCCCTGCCTTATGAGCACCACCGACCCAGCCCAATTTTCTGAAGGCCACTCCTTGACTCAACTGTCTTGCACTCCAGCTCCTAAGAGGACCTGGGACATACTTTGTCCCAAGGGAGGGCAAAGGACCTAGCTGCCTCACGCTCTTGAAATATATATTTTAAAATTCATTTTAAACATCAGAGGTTTACCTAGATTACAATAATGGCTAATGTTTGCTGACTCTGAGTTCTTACATTGTGCTCAGCACATTTACATATATAATACAGCAATATCCGGAAATAGATACTGAATAGTATTGCCCCAGTCTACCTCTCCATAGCTGAGGACCGAGGCACAGAGAAATTAGTTAGCTTAAGTCACACAGGCAGGAAAGTGGTAAATGAGACCACAAACCCAGGCATTCTAATTTCAGAACTATTTTTTTAATCATAGACAGAAACATACAAACATACATACACACGTACATACATACATCAGTTCAGTTCAGTTGCTCAGTCGTGTCTGACACACGTGCAAATGGTGAAAGGAGGGATGGATGGATGAGCAGTCACAACCTGACATAATCCCTAGAAAATTAAAGGGAAGCAATACTGTTAGTAGATTTTCAGACTTTAATATGTGAGAAGCACTTCAGAGACCAGCTAGTACGGTGATTTTCAAACTGGACTAAAGCCTCTCCCTGGAGCAGACTTGAGGGGTGTCGTAGGGGAGCAGGGAGCACACAAGCCAGCAGGGCTCAAAGCTATTACTGAGGAAACTGACTTCTTTTTTTTTTTTTTTTTTTTTGATTGAGATACAGTTGATGTACTAGATTAGTTTCAGGTGTTCAACGCAGGGATTTTAAATTTTTACAGATTATACTCCATTTGTAGTTATTACAAAATATTAGCTTTATTTCCTGTACCGTGCACTACATCCTTGTAGCTCACTTATTCTATGTAAAGCAGTTTATACCTCTTAATCCTTGACTTGCGCCTACCCTCTTCCATCTCCTCTCTGGTAAATGCTAGTTTGTTCTATCTATGGGTCAGTTTCTGTTTTTGTTATATTCATTCCTTTGTTTTATTTTTAGATTCTACATACAAATGATATTACACAGTATTTGTCTTTGTCTGACTTATTTCACTAACCATAACAGCCTCCAGATTCATCCATGTGGTTGGAAACAGCAAAATTTCCGTTCCTTTCATGGCTGAGTAATATTCCATTGACTATATGCACCACAGGTTCTGCATTCATTCGTCTGTCAATGGACACTTAGGTTGTTTCCATACCTTGTCTATCATAAGTAACATTACTATTAACATTAGGATACATGTTTCTTTTTAAGTCAGTGCTTTTGTTTTCTTCAGGTAAGTGCCCAGGAGTGGAACTGCCGGGTCTTATGATAGTTCTATTTTTATTTTTTTGAGGAATCTCTGTACTCTTTTCCTATGTGGCTGCACCAATTTACATCCCCGCCAACAGTGTATAAAGGTTTCCACTTTTACACATTCTTGCTAACATTTGTTATATGTGGTCTTTTTGATGACAGAACTCTGACAGATGTGAGAAGATACTTTATTGTACTTTTGATTTGCATTTCTCTGATGATTAGTGATGTTGAGTATCTATTCACATATCTATTTGGCATCTATGCATCTTTTTTAGAAACTATTTTTTAGAAAATGTCTATTGAGGCCTTCTGCCCATTTTTTAATCATGTTGTCTGTCTTTCTGATACTGAGTTGTATGAGTTGTTTATATATAGTGGACATGAATCACTTACTGGGCATCAGTTCAGTTCAGTTCAGTTCAGTCGCTCAGTCGTGTCTGACTTTTTGCGACCCCATGAATTGCAGCACGCTAGGCCTCCCTATCCATCACCAACCCCCGGAGTTCACTCAAACTCACGTGCATCAAGTCGGTGATGCCATCCAGCCATCTCATCCTCTGCCGTCCCCTTCTCCTCCTGCCCCCAATCGCTCCCAGCATCAGAGTCTTTTCCAATGAGTCAACTCTTCGCATGAGGTGGCCAAAGTACTGGAGTTTCAGCTTTAGCATCATTCCTTCCAAAGAACACCAAGGGCTGATCTCCTTTAGAATGGACTGGTTAGATCTCCTTGCAGTCCAAGGGACTCTCAAGAGTCTTCTCCAACACCACAGTTCAACAGCATCAATTCTTTGGCTCTCAGCTTTCTTCATTGTCCAACTTTCACATCCATACATGACCACTGGAAAAACCATAGCCTTGACTAGATGGACTTTTGTTGGCAAAGTAATGTCTGTGCTTTTTAACATGCTATATATTGGTCATAACTTTTCTTCCAAAGAGTAAGCGTCTTTTAATTTCATGGCTGCAGTCACCAACTGCACTGATTTTGGAGCCCCCCAAAATTAAGTCTGACACTGTTTCCACTGTTTCCCCATCTATTTCCCATGAGGTGATGGGACCGGATGCCATGATCTTCGTTTTCTGAATGTTGAGCTTTAAGCCAACTTTTTCACTCTCCTCTCACTTTCATTAGGAGGCTTTTTAGTTCCTCTTCACTTTCTGCCATAAGGCTGGTGTTATCTGCATATCTGAGGTTATTGATATTTCTCCTGGCAGTCTTGATTCCAGCTTGTGTTTCTTCCAGTCCAGCGTTTCTCATAATGTACTCTGCATATAAGTTAAATAAGCAGGGTGACAATATACAGCCTTGATGTACTCCTTTTCCTATTTGGAACCAGTCTGTTGTTCCATGCCCAGTTTTAACTGTTGCTTCCTGAGCTGCATATAGGTTTCTCAAGAGGCAGGTCAGGTGGTCTGGTATTCCCATCTCTTTCAGAATTTTCCACAGTTTATTGTGATCCACACAGTCAAAGGCTTTGGCATAGTTAATAAAACAGAAATAGATGTTTTTCTGGGACTCTTGCTTCTTCCATGATCCAGCGGAGGTTGGCAATTTGATCTCTGGTTCCTCTGCCTTTTCTAAAACCAGCTTGAACATCTGGAAGTTCACAGTTCATGGATTGCTAAAGCTTGGCTTGGAGAATTTTGAGCATTACTTTACTAGTGTGTGAGATGAGTGCAATTGTTCGGTAGTTTGAGCATTCTTTGGCATTGCCTTTCTTTGGGATTGAAATGAAAACTGACCTTTTCCAGTCCTGTGGCCACTGCTGAGTTTTCCAAATGTGCTGGCATATTGAGTTCAGCACTTTCACAGCATCATCTTTCAGGATTTACCAGTAGCAAATATTTTCTCCCATTCAGTAGGCTGTCTTTTTGTTTTGTCTTGTTTTGTTTTGAATGATTTCCTTTCCTGTGCAAAAGCTTTTAAGTTTAATTAGGTCCTATTTGTTTATTTTGGCTTGTGTTTCCTTTTCCTTCAGACAGGCTTCTATTTTTTTAGGGGGAAGGATAAATTTTGTCATTTTATGACAAATGAACACTCCTTCAATATTAAGATAAACATGACCTAGGGGAAAAGAATTGCTAGGGAATCCTAACCTGCTGCTTTCTACCTGTCAACTGCCCCTTGATTAGGCACTTGTCCAGTGGTCTACTTTAGTATATCACTCAAAGAAGTGAACTGTCCACTAGCACTATGTCTGATGGTGTGGGCCAGGACTGCTGAACAGAGAAGAAAGACTTCTTCAGCAATTCTTATCTTAGGTCAGTTTGTCCTCACAGGCATCAAAAAAGGACTACTTTTTTGGCAGAAAGTTCCTAATAGTTACAGATATTATATTGCATATTAATAAGCAGACATTACTTTGTCAACAAAGGTCTGTCTTGTTCAAGCTATGGTTTTTCCAGTAGTCATGTATGGATGTGAGAGTTGGACTATAAAGAACGCTGAGTGCTAAAGAATTGATGCTTTTGATCTGTGCTGTTGGAGAAGACTCTTGAGAGTCCCTTGGACAGCAAGGAGATCAGTCCTGAATATACATTGGAAGGACTAATGCTGAAGCTGAAAGTCCAATACTTTGGCCACCTGATGCAAAGAACTGACTCACTGGGAAAGAACTGGCTATACTGCAAGGAGCACATAAAGGCACAGCTCTCTTGCAGGCTGTTTGGATAATTCAAAATGGAAGGGGTACTATGGTGAAATCAATTTACAGGCACAGAAACCTGAGGTGCCATCCTGGTCCCAACAAGAGGGATTCTATCTCACAGAAACAGACTCACAAGATTAAGCAAACACACAGATACTTGAACATATACACACACAGCACAAAGTCCATTTACTAACCCGCAATAAGAAATTCTGCTCTCAGCAGACTGAATTGTTCACATCTACAAAGTATTGCTTTCCTTCCCAATAAGCAAGATTTGCACATAACAGGTGATCAGTATAGGTATCTACTTAATTAATGAGAAAAATCAAATTATAAGTAGAATATCAAGTCATCAACTTACAATGAGGGACACAACTCTCAAGGAAACTGAACAGTCATACAGTCACCACATTCATTCCCTGTAAATGAACAACTCATGAGGGATGCCAAGCTATCTGTTGGTTGCTGGGAAATTATGGAATTAGAATTGAGGGACAAGGTATCTTAAGAAACAACTCTCAAGAAAAGAAGATTAAGGCCTTCATCTATTACTGGGTGAGTCCTCTCAAGGGAAACACAGTGCTTGAGTGCACTAGAGATTCCCCTTCCCCTTGATGAGATTGGACGGGTCTCACCCACAGGCCCCAGTTCTGCGTCTGTAATTCCACTGTTGGCCAGAACCATTCTGATGTACTCAGCCTTTCCGCATAGGATCACAGCTGTCTCAGCAGCCTGAAGGTGGTTCTCTTTGTTCACATTGCCCAAGTCTGCTCAGATCCACAAGATGTTAAACTTCAATGTGTGAGGTTTTCAAAAGCAGTCTCATTTTCCATTTATTTTTTACAATTACTTATTTATTTGGTTGCACTGGATTTTACTTGTGGCACACAGTTATCTTCTGTCTTCATTGCAACATTCGGAATTTTCGGTTGTGGCATTCAGACATTTAGCTGAGGCCTGTGGAATCTAGTTTCCTAACCAGGGATTGAACCTGGGCCTCCTGCATTGGGAATGAGGAGTCTTAGCCAATGGACCACCAAAAACATTCCTTTATTTTTTGATAGAGAAAGGAAAGGGGAGGAAATGAACCATATTGTAGCCTCTGGGTAGCCACAATCAAGATTTTATGAGGAGAATTCTGTAAGTTTAGAATTCCATATAGACAGAATTTTTATGCCTGCCAAAGTAACATGAAGTGCATTTTATGAGATAATCATTAATAGTAGTCACATATTTTGTTGTTGTTTTAATCGCTACTTAATTATAAATCAATTACATTTTTGAGCTCTTTGTACTATTTTGAAAATATGCTTTTAGATCCTTACCAAGTTACTGAGATTTAAAGTGTCTATTTTATTGATATCTTAAACATATTATAAATGTTGTGACAACAAATGTAAGGACAGGCTCTCCAGTATTCTATGAGTTAACAAAACTGATCATGTTCTCCTAATTTCATGTCGCATATTCGTTCCACTAAAACGCAATCATCCATCCCTGTGTTTCAAACCTACTGTTCATCCTAAGTGCAGCATGTATCCAAATAGCTGTATCTTCCATCACATTTTCTACTTTAGCAAACATTTACTAGCATGTGTGAAGTGTATTCATTCAGAATTTAAAACCTTTCCACCAAGAATATGTACCTTTCTCTTGTTCTATACTAGGCAGAAATATAACCAAAATGTCACAAAGGCAATAGAAAGTCCAGTAGACAAAGAAATAAAAATCCCCTCCTGGACGCACCCAGGGTTGAGGCCAGTGAAACTCTATCTGAAATTGCCAGCTCTGGGATTTCTCCAAAAACAAATGAAAAGCCTACATAAAGCATGCATTCCAGGGATTATGAATTCATTTGGGCTTATGCTCTTTAAAAAGGTCTACAGCTGCATTCAAAATACATCCAGCTCATCTCTAGGCCTGGGGACTGACAAGAAGCCAGGAGCCCCAGCTGGGACATACAGGCAGGAATCAATTTAAGCCCTTCTGGCAGGACATGGGGTAGTTTGCTATAATGAATGTTAAGGAGGGATACCAGACCATGGAGAATTGGATGTTTATCTTTCTTGAGTATTAAAGAGAAGATAAATTGACGGATAAAAGTATGCAGGAGACACTTAGGAAAGCTATTGTTCAAGCTGCGTAGATGCTATGTCAGTGTGACAATGAAGACTTAATAAAAATAAATCAGGGTTTGAGGGTTGGGAGAAGTCCTGCCTGTGCTATTGAGAGGAGAAAGATCACCTAGGGCTTCTAGCTGGGACTTGACAACAGGAAAGAGAGGGCATTCATTTGTAGACACTTCGACATCAGTGAATCAACAAAGCTCCCAAAGTTCCTAGAATTCTACATGTTTCTTAGTAAGTACTGCCAAGGGAGCTAATAATTATATTGCAGAACCATAATTCAAAGGTAACAATGATAGAGGAGGGGACATTTAAAGCCTGAAATCTGTTTTATAAGTACCAAGTGAAGTGATCCTATAAATAAATATAGTTATAATCCAAGATGTGTCTGTTCAGGTTATGAGAATTCACATTTATGAGCCGTTTCATATAATATTCCTTCCTTTGACTTATGAGGCATTTCTTCCCATTAACAGGACCATTCTGGATTTACATCACCTCCTGAGCCACATGTTGTCATCTTTGCACATGTAGTTAGTTTGTATTACATTCAACTCTCCTCTCGGGAAACTTTGGCTTTTCTCATTTATAGCAGCAGAGATAATCTCAGGCTATTTAGGATGTGTCATCTTGTTTAGTGAATGTGACATCATCCTCATTTGTTTTCATTGCTTCCTTTTTCTCTGAATTGTGATTATTATTATATGTTTGTTTGTTTTGCAGAAAAGTTTGAGCGATACTATTGTCTTGTAACAGTAATGCTAGCAATAATATGTAACTTTCTGAGCACTGACAATGTGTGAGGGACTTATGCCAAGCACTTTCCAAGTACTAATTTGCTAATCCTGGCACATTCTAAGAGGTGGCATTATTATTATTCCCATTTATCTGATGAGGAATCTGAAACACAAATTAATTAACTTATTCAAGATTATACAGTTAGTAAGTAGCAGAACTGGAATGTTTTGCTTTTGAGTGTAGTCCCAAGTATACTATAAGGGGTAAAAATTGCTTAGCAAGAGCAAGTAAACAGCTTTTTTTCTCATTAGTGAAGAGAAACACCTTTTCAGGTCCATTATAACAACTTATTTTAAGAACAATTAAAATAATTGTGCATAATTTAATAGAATATAGTGTTGTTTTTAATCTAAGTAAATGCTGATGTGAGGGCTCAAAAACACATGACCTAAAACAAAAAAATAAAATAAAATTTAAAAATTAAAAAAAAACATGACCTAACAAAACATGTACAAGGGTCTGAATGATGAGAATTATTAAAAGCTGATTTTTTAAAAAAATCAAAGAAAATCTAAAAAAATATGTGCCATACATTAGAAAAATCAGCATAGTAAAGATAGCAGCTCTCCTCAAATTGATCCATATAGATTTAGGAGAATTTCTATCAAAATCCCAGCAAGGTTTTTCATAGACATAAACAACTTATTCTAAAATTTTTATGGAAAGATCAAAAATATAAAATAGCTAAAACAATTTTGAAAAAGGTTAACAAAATGGGTAGAGTCACTCTACTGAATCCTAAGCCTCATTACCAGCTACAGTAATCCAGACAGCTGGTACCAGCGGAAGGAAAGGCACATGGATCAACAGAATAGAGAAGCAGAAGGACCCATATAAATATGCCCAACTGATTTTTGACAAAGGTGCAAAAGCAATTCAATGAAGAAAAGATTACCATTTTCAACAAATGGTACTGGAGCAATTCGACATTCTGGAAGAGAGATGGGGGAGGAAAGAAGGAAGAGAAACTACACCTAAACTTCATAACATATGAAAATTAACACAAAATGGACCATGAACTTAAGCATAAAATGTAAAGCTATAAGACTTTAAAGAAAAAAAAAACAGTAGAAAATCTTCAGGACCTACAGGTAGGCAAAGAGTTCTCAGACTTGACATAAAAAATGCAATTCATGAAAGTAAAAATTGATAAACTGGACTTCAAAATTAAAAATGTTTCCTCTGCAAAAGACCCTGCGAAAAGGATAAGAATACAAGTACAGACCAAGAGAAAATGTTTGTAAAATACATATAGCTATCAGACAAAGGGCTAGTATCTAAAATACAGAAATAATTCTGAAAACTCAATAATTTTTTTTTAAAATCCAATTAGAAAATAAGCAAAAGACATCAACAGACATTTCACTGAAGATATACAAATGGTAAACACATTAGCACCATAAGCAAGCAGTAATATGCAAATTAAAACCCAAGTGAGATATTAGTATACACCTATCAGAACCTATTAGTAACACCTATTAGTAATACCTAAGAGAAGTTAAAATAAAAACTAATGATAAGATGAAACGTTACCAAAGGTGCAGAGAAACTGGCAATGCCAAAGAATGTTCAAACTACCGCACAATTGCACTCATCTCACACGCTAGTAAAGTAATGCCAAGAATTCTCCAAGCCAGGCTTCAGCAATATGTGAACCATGAACTTCCAGATGTTCAAGCTGGTTTTAGAAAAGGCAGAGGAACCAGAGATCAAATTGCCAACATCCACTGGATCATGGAAAAAGCAAGAGAGTTCCAGAAAAACATCTATTTCTGCTTTATTGACTATGCCAAAGCCTTTGAATGTGTGGATCACAATAAACTGTGGAAAATTCTGAAAGAGATGGGAATACCAGACCACCTGACCTGCCTTTTGACAAACCTGTATGCAGGTCAGGAAGCAACAGCTCGAACTGGACATGGAACAACAGACTGGTTCCAAATAGGAAAAGGAGTACGTCAAGGCAGTATATTGTCACCCTGCTTATTTAACTTATATGCAGGATACATCATGAGAAACACTGGGCTAGATGAAGCACAAGCTGGAATCAAGATTGCCGGGAGAAATATCAATAACCTCAGATATGCAGACACCATAGATACCACTCTTCTGGCAGAAAGCGAAGAAGAACTAAAGAGCCTCTTGATGAAAATGAAAGAGGAGAGTGAAAAAGTTGGCTTAAAGCTGAACATTCAGAAAACGAAGATCACGGCATCCGGTCCCATCACTTCATGGCAAATAGATGAGGAAACAGTGGAAACAGTGGCAGACTTTACTTTTGGGGGCTCCAAAATCACTGCAGATGGTGACTGCAGCCATGAAATTAAAAGATGCTTTCTCCTTAAAAGGAAAGTCATGACCAACCTAGATAGCATATTAAATAGCAGAGACGTTACTTTGCCGACTAAGGTCCGTCTAGTCAAGGCTATGGTTTTTCCAGTGGTCATGTATGGATGTGAACGTTTGACTATAAAGAAAGCTGAGCACTGAAGAATTGATGCTTTTGAACTGTGGTGTTGGAGAAGACTCTTGAGAGTCCCTTGGACTGCAAGGAGATCCAACCAGTCCATTCTAAAGGAGATCAGTCCTGAGTGTTCATTAGAAGGACTGATGTTGAAGCTGAAACTCCAGTACTTTGGCCACCTGATGTGAAGAGTTGACTCATCTGAAAAGACCCCGATGCTGGGAAAGATTGAAGGCAGGAGGGGAAGGGGATGACAGAGAGCAAGATGGTAGGATGCCATCACCAACTCAATGGACATGAGTTTGGGTAAACCCCGGGAGTTGGTGATGGCCAGGGAGGCCTGGCGTGCTGCAGTCCATGGGGTCACAAAGAGTCGGACACAACTGGGCGACTGAACTGAACTGAGAAACTGGATCACTCTTGCATTGTTGGCGGAAATGTAAAATGACACAGCCACTCTGAAAAAATATCTGGCACTTTCATACAAAATTAAAAACTATACATGCACTTACCATATGACCCAGCAACTGCACTCTTGGGCATTTATCCCATAGAAACAAACATCTGTGTCACACAACAACCTATACATGAATGCTCATAACAGCTTTATTCATAACAGAAAAAAAAGGAAATAACTAAATGTCCTTCAATGGGTAAATGGTTAAACCAACTGTGACACATGCTACCATAGAATAGTACCTAGCAGTAAAATGGAAGAAAAAATTGATGCATGGGACAATTTGGAATGGTTCTCAGGGGACTGAGGCTAAGTGGGGGTAGGGGACACCAATTCCGAAATATCACATACTGTATTATTCCAATTATTCAACATTTTTGAAATAACAAAATTCTAGAAGTGGAAAAGGATTCATGGCTGCCAGGGATTAGGGATGGTAGAGATAGGAGTGATACATGGCAAGTAGGGGATAATATGAGGGAGCCTCGTGGTGATGGCACAGCCTTGAATCCGGATTGCAGTGGTTGTTACCCAAGTAAATGTGTGACAAAACTGAGTACAACTACACAAGCACACACACACACACACACACACACACACACATACGCGCATATGTCTGGACTGTACCAATGTCAGAATTTTGGTTTTGGTATTGTATTTTAGCTGTGCAAAAGGTTACCATTAGGGAAAATTGGGTGAAGGGCACACAGGGACTCCCTGTACATTTTGAGGTGACTTCCTATCAATCTATAAATATTTCAAAACAAAAGTTTAAAACAAAACATAAAATTTTCCCCATTTAAATTATTGGCAATTACATTTTTGAATTACAATGATTTATTCTTTTTTTTCCAGGAATAAATCATATTTGCAGAAAATTTATCTTGCAAAAAGAGAAAAAGCTGCCCTTTTCCTTTGCACACAATGTTCCCTAGAGGGATTTGGGATAAGATGTAAAATACATCATGTGCTGGGTTCCCCTCCCTGAAGCACCCATACCAACTCCCAACATTTTGATACCAAGGAAACCAAGTTCTAATAACATCAAGGATAACTTTGAGGATAAAACAAGTCACTGAAAAACAGCACTAAGACTAAGAAATTTACACATTCATTATGGTTTTCATTCAGAATCAAAAACAGATCTTATTAACTTAATTCAAGTATCACTTTATAACAAATTAAAGATTCACCACCTGCAGAACTTCACCTATATGCTACATGGAACTACATTGCCATATTTATTTAATAGGCATAGGTATAGAAATAGGGAGATACACACTGAGTATATAAATAGATCTAGACCTAGATCTGGATATACTTATTTGGTATAATACAACATAGTTTTAAAAAAGATTATCCGGCTCCTAGCATCAGAAAGCGATCAGGGCTTGAGATAGGAGGATGCCTCAAGAGTTTATGAAAAAGGATTGAAAATAACTCCTTTATGGATACAGCATCATTTGAAAGATCTCACAGTAAAAGACAGTAAATGAGTTAGAAACATACAGGTCACGCCTCACCTTTCAAGTCCATGTGACTATAAAAATTAAAGGAAATTTGGCAAAATTCAGAGCACCTTCTCAATTGTTTGGCATATGTATGAATGTCAACATGTATCTGGACTTTTCAACCAAACCTTTCTCTGGTATGTAATTATAGCTTTCTGAAGAATGGTTTCAACAATCATAATAATTTGAAAATAACACATTGAACTCGGAGGCCATCTAGCTCTCTCATAAAATGACAAAGGTGTCTGCTTAAAAACCGTGTAATAACAGTTTGTGCCTAGAACTTGCTAAGGAAGCAGGTGATGGTTAAATCATTCTCCCTTATGCACCTTTCACACGGGTGTGCAACTCAACGTAGCCTGTGCTGGTTTGTCATGTCCAGCATTCATTGTGCTTCTTTGTCATAAAATCCAAAGCTCTCCACCATATGGTGTCATTTTTGAAATGTTAATCTGAGTGGAGCTAGTAATGCCAGTTAGGTTCCCAGCTGGTCTCTGTATTGGCTATTTCACAGACATTAGTCCTGTTTTGAATTAAACTAAATTAGAGAATAAAATGAGATATTGTCATGCAAAGTCAGACAATATTGTTTGACATCTGCACCATCTCTGAGAGCTTTATTAAATGGTTACTTTGAAAATTTAAGCTAAGAAGGAAAGAACATACAAACAATAAGTTAGTGCCAGATAACTAATAATACCAGTGTAGCAGATAATTGATAATAATATTAATCACAAATGATTATAATGTTACATGAAGAAAGACCTCTATCCACAGTTTCCCCCCATTTGGGCCAAAGACTAGAAAGGAAAATAACTTTGTCTAAGACATTTATGGACCCAATCTTCAGTTTTGCTTGGCTAAGAAAACAGCCATTTATGGATGTGGGTTAAAAATGCACCTGCTTTTTTTCCTTCCCACCATTTATTTCAAAGGGCACTACCTGAAATCAGAGAGATAAATAAAAGGAATTAACCCTACTTTGCATAATAACTTAACATACTAAGTCCAGTATAAGAGAGGAATCCTGCTAATAACTATTTGGGGTTGAAGGGGACTAAACTTTCTCATTCTCATATGACTTTAGACTGACCTTTCCCTGGGAATCAGTATGTCCATGGCAGATGTGTGTGTGTGTGTGTGTGTGTGTGCGTGTGTAAGTTATATTCATGTGCACTAGTGTGTGTTCATGTGCACATATAAATAAAGTTACTTGCTGGAAAGTCAGAAGCAAAAATTCACCTCTGTAACTTACGCTTGGAGTAGACTTTTAAAAGGACAGACCTGGAATAAAAGAATTCCCCAGCACCCCTCACTTACAGATTTTCTGCAGGACTTGGGAAATCAAAGGTTGTTAGAAATTCTTCTGCTGTGGCAGTGGAGCCTAACTCCATCCCAAATCCCTAGATACAGGGAAAGGCTTTGCTGGGAAGAGAAACAGGTCTAGCATGCACAGCCCCTGTGGCCAGGGGGATTTCCTGCAGGCTTAGGGGAGATTTGCCCTCAGAGGTTTAAGGAAAGGTTCTCAGAGAGAGAGAGAGAGAGAGGTATGTCTGAGGTCAGGTGTGCCTTTGAGAGGACTACCCATAAAGTTTTTAATTTTTTGGAAGCTTTCCCTTTGAATGTTTGCCTTGGACAGTATTAATGTCTTTCTGAGTAAATTCCCTTTCACGGGGCTCCAATCCTTCAGTGACATCTAGCTCACCCATCAACTGGGTCTTCCTGTGGTGCAGTGAAAAATAACGGCAGGAGGTGAAAAGAGGCTCACATTTATTGAATATTTAATCTTCCCTTTTTCCTCCCTCCCTCCTACCCAAAGCCTTGCCTCCTCAAAGAGTTCTGCTCTTCTGAGTGCCAGGGCGGAACCTGAAGCAAAGTGATTAGAGGCTGTGTTATAAATTGAATGTTTGTGTCCCCTACCCCTACCGCCCCCAAATTTATACACTGAAGCCCTGACCTCCAATGTGATGGGTAGAAGGAGGGTCTTTGGGAGGTGACTCTGGGTCAGATTAGGTCATGAGAATGAGGCCTTAACAATGGGATTAGCACTTTATAAGAAGAGGAAGACCCCTTCTCTCCCTCCTTCCCCATCCTGCCTCTGTACACACACATACACACAAACACATCTCATTTTATAGACGAATGTAGGGAGACTTGGTTAATTCACTTGCCTGTGATCAGAGAGATGGAAAGCAGTAAATTCTATATTTGAAAACAGGTTTGACTCCAAAGTCTGTGCATTTAGCCACCATACTAGTCCAGTCTCTTTCTATGTTCTTTTGGACTTTTATCCTCTACATTTTTTTCCCAGAGGTTATTAGGGCTTTCTAAAACTCCGCCCTGTGCTCTGACTCTGTCCTTTTCTGCTCAGGACATGTGCTGGCCCCTCACTCTGTGAAGGCCTATCACGCCAGAAAAAAGACCTAAGAGCTGATCTGGGCACCGTAATTATCGTTAATTAGTACCACCCTTTCCAGTGTCTATTTTTCTTAGGTGATTTGATAGTATTATTTCCTCAAAACCTGTATGAAGAAGAGTTTTCACTGTGAAGAGATGGCATTTCTCTACCGTATTGCCTCAGGCAGGGCCCTGGGATTTATTTGGTCAATAAAAAGTGAGTAGAAGTGGCATGCAAGCCTTCCAAGTAGAAGTCTTAAGAAACAGCCCTTGCTTTGCCATGAACTCTTTTTCCTTTATCTGAGAAACTGCAAGCATTCAGAAAGAAGCTACTCCATTGTCCTAGGTCCTAGACTGGAAATGTCCAGAACAGAACCTCAGCCAAACCACTAAGGATATAGAGCCTGATAAGCAAGAAACCTTGTAGCTGTAGCTCACTGAAACATTCGAGTCTTTTGTTACTGCAGTATGAACTAACTCATTCTGGCTGATCCAAGTGGATAATCTGCATGTCAAAGACGGCCCCTTGCATCTGTGTGAGGCCCATTTCACTGTGCTTCCGATTCTACAGCAGAGACTGATCTGTGCCCCCAGTGAACATTTCTCAAAGTCTACAGACATTTCTGGTTGTCACATCGAGGGCATCCTAGAGACACCTGGTGGGTCGAAGCCAGGGGTGCTACTAAACATCCTACAGTGGACCAAAAGTCCTTCACAACAAAGAATTATCCAGCCTAAACTGTCAACAGGGACAAAGCAAAAGCCCTGTTTTATACAAACCACCAAAAGGATTTGATTTTTTGGTGTGTCAATTAGGAGGGATTTATTTTTCAAGGAGTAGAATGGCCAAGCAACAATATCTGAAACATACCTTCATCTTGTTTTATTTTGGTTTTTTTTCCTCATGTAGCAAAAGCACAACAGGAGGAAGTCCAGTAACAGTGTAGGACCCTGAAGGTATAATTAGGATTCAGACTCTTCCTACTGCCTGTGCTGCCATTCTTAGCATATTAACTCAAAAATTCACGACCACAGAAAACTGATGCTCCTCCAGCCATATCTACACAGTCATATACACACAGCCATACACACAAAGTCATACACAAACACACACACACAACCACACACACAAGCAAGACAAAGCAGAAGGGAAAGGCATGAATCAAGCGCCTCTAATCCATTTTATCTGGAAAGCACAGCTTTTCAAACACCCCTCAGGAGATGCTCCCTTTAAGGTCTCATTGGCCAAAACTTCTCCACTTAGTATCCTGACAGTCAAAGAAATTAGCGTTTTTAGCTAATTTAGCTAAAGCATATTTAGCTTTCCCAGTTTCCATGGTAGAAACAATAGGTTGGTAATTGGTATGCAGAGAGCAGTTCTGTGTTATCTGCCTTTCCCTGGGTCTAAGCTATAAACCAGCTATCACTAACTTGCCATGAGCAAGCGAAGGGGAAGATGACAGACAAGAGGCTTTGGAGACCCATGGCCCAGGTTCCACAAGCAGCTTTGTGAAGTAAGATGAAACAAACCTCCTCTCCCTCTTCTTTCAATGTCACTTCCAGGCATTCCAGCAATTCATCCTCCTGTCTCAAGCTCATGCCCAAGCCCAGACACACTCTGGGCTTCAGAGCTCCCCAGGATATACCTATTAGAACGACATGAATACAGGTTTCCCAGCATGACCTGGTGTAGACTCCAGGCTGCTGAGGAAACTGGCTAACCAGGATGGCAGTCTGGGAGACTAGCCGAAAGACAAAACTAGTGATCTTTGCCCAGGGAAGTCCTAACTGATTTGGCTATGGCTTGGTCTTTCATCCTAACTCTCCCTGCACTTCCAAATCAGGTTACTAAGTTCTCCTGAGGGTTATACAATCTATGACTCAGTTAATAGGGGCACTATGTGCCCAAGAGGACTTCTAATGGAAAATGCATCCATATGGAAACGCAATCCGAAGCATCGAGGAACACAGACCATGCATTATGATAACCTTAGTCCATTCAGTAAATCAGCAAAAGTGTGTGTCACAGTAAATTAAAAATGACTAAACACTAGCCTTTTTTGCCCATTTTGAGTAATATTCTTTAATGACCGTAAATGAAACAGAAAATTAAAAATCTGTGAGATGAAGAGAAAGGCAAATTGAAATACTTATTCAAATGTGGTATGAAGGCAGCAAGAAGTTAATAGTCATTTCTATATTTAGTGCACTGATGGAAAAAATGAGTTGTTACAAGTTCTTTATAATATTACAATGTGAGTGCTATTTTAAAGGTTATTTTTCATTCAAAGGCAGAATCCAAGAGATAAATAAGAAAGGTAATATATAGAAAAGAAATGACTCAGTGTGTGGGCCAGGTGAGAACTTGGTACATATGTAAGATACTTGAATTTTTCCAGATTTGACTATTGCAATGATGTCTTACTTAGGGGTTAGTAGTCTTAGATACCAGTCCATAAATGAAGGGAGGGCTGTAAATGCTACACATAGTTTTACAAAGGAAATTTGATTTGAAAGTCACAATTCCTAAAGAAAAAGTCGACAGGTTTGAACTTAAAACCTACCAGAATGAACTTTCCTATATCCAAATTGAGCCACTGAAATGAAAACACTAAGAAATCATCACACTGTTCTTTTGGCTAAGAGGCCACTTTGGTATTGTAAATGTTTTCATATACTTGTACAGTCCTTGGTAGGTTATGGTGAACAGTGTCGAATTCATGATATCCAAAGAAGATTTAGCTTCAGTACCAGGGACTAGGCTTGATCACTCAAGAGCTTTTGTGCAGCATAACTTTATTAAGCTATAAAAAGGGACAGAGAAAGCTTCTGACATAGACATCAGACGGGGGACAGAGTGCCCCCCTCAATAGTCTTATCAAGGCCTTATATACTTTTACCAGACCCACTCCCACAACATACATCTTACATTAATAAGATTAAAACTAACAAAAGCAAGGTCTTACCAGACCCCTTCCCACAACAAATGTTTTAAGATAACAAGATTAGTCAGAAGGTTCTTGTTAAGGCGAAACACTTCCATGAGCAAGATACATTGTTATACTAAGACAAAGCAGAGCTGAGAAGAATCTTTTGAACTGAAGATGCTTTTGAACTGTGGTGTTGGAGAAGACTCTTGAGAGCCCCTTGGAATGCAAGGAGATCCAACCAGTCTATCCTAAAGTAAATCAGCCCTGAATATTCATTGGAAGGACTGATGCTGAAGCTGAAACTCCAATACTTTGGCCACCTGATGTGAAGAACTGACTCATCTGAAAAGACCCTGATGCTGGGAAAGACTGAAGGCGGGAGGAGAAGGGGACGACAGAGGATGAGATGGTTGGATGGCATCACCGACTCAATGGACATGAGTTTGGGTAAACTCTGGGAATTGGTGATGGGCAGGGAGGCCTGACATGCTGCAGTCCACAGGGTCACAAAGAGTCTGACACGACTGAGCAACTGAACTGAAGACAAAGCAATGAAGAAAAAAGTTTGTCCTTTTCTCCTCCTTGAGAGCACTGTACCCCTTTCTCCTTTGCAAGGGCTCTGGACCCCTTCCTGCTTGAGGGCCCTAGACTCCTTATCAATCTACCTAAGAATTAACTCTCTCACTGTTTCATAGTAGCATTATTCACAATAGCCAAAAGGTAGAAGCAACCAAGGGTCTATCACAGATGAGTGGACAAACAAAATGCATACAAATATTTCTTTGAGTTTCTAATTTCAACTCTTTGGGGTATTTATGCTGAAGTGGAATAAATGGATCACATGGTAATTCAATGTTTAGTGTCAGTGGCTATACCATTTCACATTCCCACCAACAAAACACAACAGTTTCACTTTTTCAAACTGGCACCAACACTTTTTTTTTTCTTTTTCAAAATGTATGAAGTGATATCTCATTATGGTTTTGATTTGCATTTCCCTAATGAAGATCATGGCATCTGGTCCCATCACTTCATGGGAAATAGATGGGGAAACAGTGGAAACAGTGGCAGACTTTATTTTGGGGGGCTCCAAAATCACTGCAGATGGTGACTGCAGCCATGAAATTAAAAGACACTTACTCCTTGGAAGGAAAATTATAACCAACCTAGATAGCATATTGAAAAGCAGAGACATTACTCTGCCAACAAAGTCCGTCTAGTCAACGCTATGGTTTTTCCAGTGGTCATGTATGGATGTGAAAGTTGGACTGTGAAGAAAGCTGAGCACTGAAGAATTGATGCTTTTGAACTGTGATATTGGAGAAGACTCTTGAGAGTCCCTTGGACTGCAAGGAGATCCAACCAGTCCATTCTAAAGGAGATCAGCCCTGGGTATTCTTTGGAAGGGATGATGCTAAAGCTGAAACTCTGGTACTTTGGCCACCTCATGAGAAGAGTTGACTCATTGGAAAAGACTGTGAGGCTGGGAGAGATTGGGGGCAGGAGGAAAAGGGGATGACAGAGGATGAGATGGCTGGATGGCATCACTGACTCGATGGAAGTGAGTTTGAGTGAACCCCAGGAGTTGGTGATGGATAGGGAGGCCTGGCGTGCTGTGATTCATGGGGTCACAAACAGTTGGACACGACTGAGCGACTAAACTGAACTGAACTGAATGATTTGTGATGCTGAGTATATTTTCATGTGCTTATTGGCCATTCATATATCTTCTTTTGGAAAAATGTCTATTCAAGTCTTTGCCTACTTTCAACCAGGTTTTTTTTTCATGTTGAGTTGTAGGAGTCCTTTATATACTCTGAACATTAATCCCTTTTAAGATCAATGGTTTTCAAATATTTCTTCCCATTCCTTAGGCTGTTTTTTCATTCTATTAGTAGTATCTCCTAATGCACGAAGTTTTTCATTTTGGTGTAGTCTTGTTTATCTATTTTTGCCTGTGCTTTTGGTGCTACATTCAAGAAAGCATTGCCAAATCCAAATCATCAAGATTTTTCCATATGTTTCCATCAAAAAGTTTCATTGTTTTATCTCTTCATGGGGGCTACTGATCCACTCTGCATTAATATTTTTATGTGCATTAAGATAAAGATCCACTTTTATTTTTCTGCTTTTGGATATCCAGTTTTCCCAACACCAGTTATCCTCTCCCCATTGAATGGTCTTGACATTCTCACCACAAATAAGGTGACCATATATGTGAGATTTATTTCTTGGTATGTGTTATGTAATTCCTTGTAGAATATTTTGGTTTCCTTTGAGTTAATAATAGCCTCATTCTTTCATTTGCTTCACTATATATGTACTTATTAATTCACACCCATCCATCCTCAAGATATATACAATTCCCCTCTATGTTATAGTTTTCAAAACCTGGTAATATATCAGTTGGATACATTTTCGAAATTGTTCCTCAGGAGACATTGCTCTTAGAACCCTCTACGTCGCTTCTCCTATCTGGCAGTTTCCCTTCACTATCGTCCTGGAAAACCACAGTACCGCTTCTTGTGGTAGGTCCCCCAAGACCTAGGATTCCATATATTTCTCTTCCATTTACTTGCCTGTATTGGTGAAGCACATCATTCAGCAGCTTCCTGAAAATATTTATTTTGTCTTCACACTTTAGTTTTAATAGGACTAAATACAAAATTCTAAGTTTGAAATATATTACCTCAGAATTTTGAGAGCTTAGCTCCACTGTCTTCTAGGCTCCAAGGAACCTGTTACAAAGTCTCATCTTAGTAAACAGGACATCACTAAATGATTTCAGATGGAAAATTTCAGGGTCATATCTTTTAGAAATAGATCCCATTAACTGCCATGCAAAGGATGAAACTAAGAAGTACATATATTTTTAACTTTAAGTCAATCAGGTCAAAAGAAAATGGACTAATTGATCTGTTGTAAGATAAAGTGCAAAGAGGATTTTTGCATTGACTATGAGGTAAGATCAAGGACCTCTAATTAGCTTCCAACTTCCTTTACTTCATTCTAATTCTATAAATAATAAAGTACTGTCTATTAGCAGTGTCCCAGCACAAAAATGCATTGCTAAACTCATCATAGTGCCACTAATTATTTACATCTTGGCCTCCTTGAGGTTAAGGTCACCCTTTTACTCATCTTGATACTCCTGTCATGAAGCGCAAGGTTTACTTAATAAATACTGTGGATTAGTGGCATAGGAAAACCAAAGTATCGCACTGGCCAAAAATTTTATTTGGGTTTTCCCATACCATCTTACAGAAAAACCACACAGAACTTTTTGGTCAATCTAATAGTATAGCCTATACCCCTCTAGTAATAAAGTTTACCCTTTTTTTCCTTCACTGACTGCCACCGCAATCATTACCCACTAAAATTATACCCAATCTCTTACATCGAATTCTTGTCCTAAAGAATTTAACATGCCTATGGAACCCCCGGACATACTATTAAGGAGTCATATGGAATCTGTTTTAGATTTTGAAAGAACTTTTGATGCCCCCTATATTTTCACCACACAAAAAAATTTTTAAAGACTTTAATCTCTTGCTTGCTGCTGAGGAGGAGACACTGCGGTGAAACAGAAAGGCATTAGACTGGGGATTCGATACTAATAATAGCCCTTAATTTACTCTGAGCCCAGTTCCCTTTCTCTGCCTGAGCTTCCATGTTTCCATCTGTAAAAAGATTGGCTTGAACCCCAGGAGTGCACAAGCTTTATTTGGGGCCAGTTCTGATTGGTTGGCTGTAACTGTGGTGCCTTTTCAAACTGTTCATGGGGTTCTCATGAACTGAAAACTTCCAGATGTTCAAGCTGGATTTAGAAAAGGCAGAGGAACCAGAGATCAAATTGCTAATATCCGCTGGATCATCAAAAAAGCAAGACAGTTTCAGAAAAATATCTGCTTCCACTTTATTGATGATGCCAAAGCCTTTGACTGTGTGGATCACAATAATCTGTGGAAAATTCTTAAAGAGATGGGAATACTAGACCACCTGACCTGCCTCTTGAGAAATCTGTATGCAGGTCAAGAAGCAATAGTTAGAACTAGATAAGGAACAACAGACTGGTTCCAAATTGGGAAAGGAGTACGTCAAGGTTGTATATTGTCACCCTGATTATTTAACTTATATGCAGAGTACATCATGACAAACGCTGGACTGGATGAAGCACAAGCTGGAATCAAGACTGCCAGGAGAAATATCAATAACCTCAGATATGCAGATGACACAACTCTTATGGTGAAGAAGAAAGTGAAAAAGAACTAAAGGACTTCTTGGTGAAAATGAAAGAGGAGAGTGGAAAAGTTGGCTTAAAACTCAACATTCAGAAAACTAAGATCATGGCATCCAGTCCCATCACTGCATGGCAAATAGATGGGGAAACAATGGGAACAGTGAGAGACTTTATTTTGGGGGGCTCCAAAATCACTGCAGATGGTGACTGCAGCCAAGAAATTAAAAGACATTTGTTCCTTGGGAGAAAAGCTATGACCAACCTAGACAACATAATAAAAAGCAGAGACATTACCTTGCCAACAAATGTCCATCTAGTCAAAGCTATGGTTTTTCCAGTAGTCATGTATGGATGTGAGAGTTGGACTAAAAAGAAAGCTGAGCACCAAAGAATTGATGCTTTTGAACTGTGGTGTTGGAAAAGACTCTTGAAGAGTCCCTTGGACTGCAAGGAGATCAAACTAGTCCATCCGAAATCAGTCTTGAATATTATTCATTGGAAGGACTGATGCTGAAGCTGAAACTCCACCCCTTTGGCCACCTGATGCGAAGAACTGACTCATTTGAAAAGACCCTGATGCTGGGAAAGATTGAGGGCAAGAAGAGAAGGGGATAACAGAGGATGAGATGGTTGGATGGCATCACCGACTCAATGGACATGAGTCTGAGCAAGCTCTGGGAGTTAGTGATGGACAGGGAGGCCTGGGATGCTGCAGTTTATGGGGTCGCAAAGAGTCGGACACAACTGACCGACTGAAATGAACTGAACTGTGGTGCACTGTATAGGAGGATTATGCGTCCAGGTCTGGGCTTAGGGCTGAACAGCATCCTGTTTGAAGAGCAATGTCTGCTCTGGAAGGGGGAGCACTTTGCTGTTAGGACATCAGCCCTCAGATGAATAATATCTACAGTCCCTTTTGTCTATCAGATACTGTGACTAACTTACATTATTTTTCAGACCATTTGCCTTTTTTCTTTCCCTAAAGTGTCTGAGTTTTCCATGTCCCTCTGAATGGAAGAGACTAAAACTGGATAAAGATCTCTTTCAAAATTTATCATATCTAACATGTAATAATTCCTAAATTCTATATTCCTTCTTGTTGTTGTAGTTTAGTCACTAAGTCAAGTCTGACTTCTTTTGTGACCCCATGGACTGTAGTTCACCTGTATCCTCTGTCCACGGAATTTTCCAGACAAGCACACTGGGTTGGGTTGCCATTTCCTTCTCTAGGGGATCTTGCCGACCAAGGGACTGAACCTGTGGCCCCTGCACTGGCAGATGGATTCTTTACCACTGAGCCACCAGGGAAACCCATATATTCCTTCTTACACATCACAGCATTTTGCTTCTTTAATTACAGAGTTGAAGTGCCAACCATTGAAACATGGAACAGATGACACGAATAATAACTAACTTCCATGTATAGGCAAATACGCAAAATAAAGTAACTCAGCATAGCATATTGCATTACTTTTCTAGGGCTCCTATAACAAATTAGCACAAACTGGCTAAACCAGCAGAAGTTTATTCTCCTAGAGTCCTGGAGGCTAGAAGTGTGAAGTCAAGGTGGCTTTGGTGGGGCCTGTTCTTTTTAAGGGCTCTGGGAAGAATCCTTCCTTGCCTCTTCCTTGCTTCTGATAGTTGTGGGCAACCCTTCACTTTCACTGGCTTGTAGATCATCACTCCAGTCTCTGCCTCCATAGTCACACTGCCTCCTTCGCTGTGTGGCTGTGTCTCTAAATCGCTCTCCTTTAAAAAAAAAGAAAAAGAAAACAACCCCATCATTGGATTTAGGGCCCACCCACCCAGTATGACTTCATCTTAAATTGAGTCCTTCTTCAAAGATCCTATTTCCAAATTTCACATTCACATGTTCCAGAGGTCAGGACTTCAATATAACTTTCAGAAGGGCACAATTCAACTTACAACTTATAGCAACTTCTACATTTGCCAAAAATAATAAGATTATTAAATGGTAGTAAACATTCATCTTCTACTTAGCATATCTTGATACTCAGTTCAGCTCAGTTCAGTTGCTCAGTCGTGTCTGACTCTTTGCGATCCCATGAATCACAGCACGCCAGGCCTCCCTGTCCATCACCATCTCCCGGAGTTCACTTAAACTCACGTCCATCGAGTTGGTGACACCATCCAGCCATCTCATCCTCTGTCATCCCCTTTTCCTCCTGCCCCCAATCCCTCCCAGCATTAGAGTCTTTTCCAATGAGTCAACTCTTTGCATGAGGTGGCCAAAGTACTGGACTTTCAGCTTTAGCATCTTGATACTAAATATCTATAATTAGTTACCTGGAGTAGTATTCATAATTTAATGCTGAATAAAAATACCAGACTATACTATGGTAGGATCTTATTTATAGGATGTTATAGAAAATTTCTATATGTATATACATGGACCAAAAGACATTTGGAAAATGCAAATATCACTTTTTAAAATTTATTTATTTTTTATTGAAGGATTATTGCTTTACAGAATTTTGCTGTTTTCTGTCAAACCTCAACATGAATCAGCCATAGGTATACATATATCCCCTCCCTTTTGAACCTCCCTCCCATCTCCCTCCCCATCTGACCCCTCTAGGTTGATACAGACCCCCGGTTTGAGTTTCCTGAGCCATACAGCAAATTCCCATTGGCTATCTATTTTACATAAGGTGATGTAAGTTTCCATGTTACTCTTTCCATGCATCTCACCCTCTCCTCCCCTCTCCCCATGTCTGTAAGTCTATTCTCTATGTCTGATTCTCTACTGTTGCCCTGTAAATAAAGTCTTCAGCACCATTTTTCTAGATTCTGTATATATGTGTTAGAATATGGTATTTATCTTTCTCTTTCTGACAAACTTCACTGTATATAATAGATTCTAGGTTCATCCACCTCATTAGAACTGACTCAAATGCATTCCTTTTTATGGCTGAGTAATATTTCATTGTGTATATTACCACAACTTCTTTATCCATTCATCTGTCAATGGGCATCTAGGTCGCTTCCATGTTCTAGCTATTGCAAACAGTGCTGCAATGAACAACGGGATACATGTGTCTTTTTCAATTTTGGTTTCCTCAGGGCATATGCTTAGAAGTGGGATTGCTAGGTCACACAATGGATTTATTCCTAGTGTTTTAAGGAATCTCATACCGTCTTCCATAGTGGCTGTATCAATTTACATTCCTACCAACAATGCAAGAGTGTTCCCTTCTCTCCACATCCTTTCTAGCATTTATTGTTTTAGACTTTTTGATGATGGCCATTATGACCAGTGTGAGGTGATATCTCATTGTAGTTTTTATTTGCATTTCTCTAATAATGAGCAGTGTTTCTTTTCACGTGTTTGTTAGCCATCTGTATGTCTTCTTTGGAGAAATGTCTGTTTGAGTCTTTTTTCCACTTTTTGATTGGGTTGTTTGTTTTTCTGGTATTGACTTGTACAAGCTGTTTATATATTTTGGAAATTAATCCTTTGTCAGTTGTTTCATTTGCTGTTATTTTCTTCCATTTTGAAGGTTGTCTTTTCACCTTGCTTATAGTTTCCATTGCTGTGCAAAAGCGTTTAAGTTTAATCAGGTCCCACTTGCTTACTTTTGTTTTTATTTCCCTTACTCTAGGAGGTGGGTCATAGAGGATCTTGCTTTGATTTATGTCATCATCCTGCCTATGTTTTCCTCTAAGAGTTTTATAGTTTCTGGTCTTATATTTAGGTCTTTAATCCATTTTGAGTTTATCTTTGTGTATGGTGTTAGGAAGTGTTCTAATTTCATTCTTTTACATGTAGCTGTCCAGTTTTCCCAGCACCATTTGTTGAAGAGGCTATCTTTGCCTCGCTGTATATTCTTGCCTCCTTTGTCAAAAATAAGGTACCCATAGGTGCATGGGTTTATTGCTGGGCTTTCTGTCTTGTTCCATTGGTCTATATTTCTGTTTTTGTGCCAGTACCATACTGTCTTGATGACTACAGCTTTGTAGTATAACCTGAAGTCAGGAAGCTTGATTCCTCCAGCTCCATCCAAATATCACTTTTATAAGTAAAATAAAGCCTTACATTTACAAACTGACCATAAAAAACATAACAATGCTTTATACTTTTCAAAAATAGTAACTGCAAAAGTGGGCTTCCCAGGTGGCATTAGTGGTAAAGAACCTGCCAGCCAATCCAGGAGAGTAAGATCCCTAGGTGGGGAAAATCACCTGGAGGGAGGATCTCCAGATAAAGATGTTTCTGTTTCTGTTTCTGTGTTTAGTCCTTACCCTTCAAAAATTATTGGTTAATTCTTAATCAAAAATGAAGAGTTTTGCCTTCTTCCTCATTAGAGTGCTTTCTAATCCAAGTAGAGGTCAATGAAAACATCTATAAAATCACATTTTCATTAGGGAAGAAAAGCTGTGGTACTGGCTAAAAAAGCAAGTAATACATTTACAGCAATACATTTCTAGTAATGTAATTGGAAAATGTAAATGCTTGCATAGTAATTCTGTGTGAATTAAAACTTCACAAATTGACAATTTCTCTGACAAATGTTACAGTAGTTACTTCCATTCTCTCTTGTCCTGATTTGGATTTTCTGTTCACCTCTAACAATTTTAACAGGTTTTTCCCATGACTATTTAACATTAGATTGCTCTGTTAGTAACTGATTAATGCACTCTGACCTTCTCTGTGGTAATTTTTTTAACTTAGCCTGCTTATATTTAACAAGATGACTGCTGTCAGAGGACAGTGGGAGAAAGCCTAAGCCAGCTGAGTGCCTATCATAACTGAACTCATAACCTAATATCTCATGAAATAGGGACTTTGGCAGGTTTCAGTAGCATAGCATGAAAAAGTAGCATTGAGTCAAAAATAAGCAAATAGCAAACCCCTGTTCTATTTGGAAAGGAAATGGGGGTTTTTGTCCCTAACTACTCTTCCTTTTACATCTTGAAACAACGACAAAAACATTTTTAAACTTGTATATCTGTATTCTAAAACACTGCCATCATAAAGCAGACATGTGAGTAAAAGGGTCGCCTCATCCAGAAGTTGTTAGTGTAAAGGGAGAGACTGGGCTCCCCCCAGTCCTATCTATATTTTGATTTTATTTTACATAGTCTAGGAAATGTACTATGGTCTCTAAAATCCCTAGTATTCAAAGTGACTCTGCCTTTTGTTGGGAGGGGGCAAAAAACTATTGCTTTGTCTTACAGAGCGAATGTCTGCCAACTACCCATTCATTATATGTCTGAACTTTGGTAATATATGGCTATGGAGATTAAACCTTCTATAAAGACTTCCTATTGAGGTGAATGCTCACATTGAAATGAGTTACCTGCAATATTTACTAGAGATTTATGAGATTAAATTAAGAGATAATGTAAGAAAGCAGATTTTTTTGTTCTTCATAATGCTTTATGATTCATTTAGGGACCTAGAAATATTGTGCAAAAATGTATAAATATTATCCAAAAGGCTTTCTGCCCTATATTTTTAAAATACAGAATAGTTATATATGAAGTAGTCCCGGCCCTAGTTCTACAGGGCTTGGCTATTAATATTTCTATGGAAGAAATGTTTAGTTCTGGAAAAGGTAAATGCTTGTATATATTTTTGCAACCTGGGATCTCCCTTACTCCATTTCTTCCTTTAATTTAAATGGCCACATGTATATGTCTTTCCCTGCTGTGTTAGGAAAATGGGGGCTGGATATCCCAAGAATCAGAGGTTATATAAAAATACTGCAGATAGACAGCAGATATAAATGTCTACCAAATGCTATCTTAAATTTTGGTCCAAACTGATCATTTGGAAATAGATTTATTGTAAGTGTTTAATTAGAGTGATTTCTTAAATCTGAACTAAATTGCCTTTAGAGTCCTTTTTCTTTGTAAGCATTGTAAATGCTAATAAATCCTGTTAATTTTTTTATTGCATGTTATGTTGAAATAAAAACAAAGTAAAATGAAAAAAAAATTCCTACAGTGAAATCCAAAGTAACTTTATTCAAATAGATCACTTTTTGTCTCTTAATATTATATAAGACTGTACCTATTATGTTTACTCTAACTAGGTTGTAGTAAAAACAAAGATGACATCAGATATTCAGCCTTCAGTGAACCTACAATAGTGAAATCAAAAAAGCAAAAAAAGGAGCCAAGCCAAACATGAGCCTGAGGGTTGATCAGAGACCCAAATATGCACTCTTCAGCTAATGTGCAGGGACATCCTTAGCTGAGAAAGAAAACCTGTGGTCAGTGGGGCATGCAGCTTCACTTCGTCCACCTGTCTTTTAGTGTGTCATTACTGCAAATTAAATAATTCAGTTGAAAGCTAAAACATTTGCTGCACTGGCTGAAGAACCTCTAGACTGCAACATGTGACATCCTTAATTGAATCCTCTTCCACTAAAAGTCAGAATATCATGGAGTGCAAACCTGAGCCTCTCAGACCTCCCCTGCCCCATTTAAGAAGGATGAGTGTATAGAAGCTGACACAGTTGACTTTTTAACTGCTAAGGAAGGAAGTTCCTTTAAGCCTAAGAAAGCAAAACCATCTGGTATTGCACAGCTGTGGAAATATTGTGTATCTAATTATTTATGGAGGTACCTATAATTTGGTCTTGGTATATCCCAGAAGACTTTGAAAAAGCAGAGTTTCATCATGATCTCAGATCAATAGCTTATAAATCATTATTCTAGTTTAAGATTTTTTTCATAGAATGAAAAATGGAAAAATCCTGTTTTCATTAAAGAAACACAGAAATGTCATACTGGTTTATGCAGAGTCAGGAGAGGGCATGCCTATGTAGTGCCGTAGGAAAAGGAATTGTCAGTCACTCTATATCCTTGGCCTTGCAATTCCATGAATTAGAACCAATGAAAGAAACATATTTAACAATAGATGGGGCATCTAAACATCCAACTATTTACTGTCCTATACCCTCTACAGACTTGACTACTAAGAAAGAATAACTCACCTTTTTAAAATAAAATCATAAAAATACAGAATGTTAGAGTTTAACACTTAAGAGAAATTTTCTGCTTCTTGTAAAGGCAGATTAGAGTTTTGTTTTTGTTTTTCTTTGTTTGTTCTTTGCCAGATAAATCTTCCTTGCGAGAATAAATGGAAAGCTAAAAAGATATTTTTTAAAATATAAACGTTTGAAGAATCAGAGAGTTTCAAAAATAGTCCAGGTTTGATGCACGATACAGGGTGCTTGGGGCTGGTGCACTGGGATGACCCAGAGGGATGGGATGGGGAGGGAGGAGGGAGGGACATTCAGGATGGGGAACACATGTACACTCATGGCAGATTCAAGTAAATGTATGGCAAAACCAATACAATATTGTAAAGTAAAAATAATAATAATAATAAAATAAATATTAAAAAAAAATAGTGAGCCTCTGAGAAAGTGGACTCCAGTAAAGGAAAAGAACACAAAGAAAATGAACTCAAGAGCAAAAGAGACACAGATGTGTAGAGCGGACTTTTGGACTCTGTGGGAGAGGGAGAGGGTGGGATGATTTGGGAGAATGGCATTGAAACATGTATACTATCATGTAAGAAACAAATCGCCAGTCTATGTCCGATGCAGGATACAGGATGCTTGGAGCTGGTGCACGGGGATGATGCAGAGAGATGATATGGGGTGGGAGTGGGAGGGGGTTCATGTTTGGGAACTCATGTACACCCGTGGTGGATTCATGTCAATTTATGGCAAAACCAATACAGTATTATAAAGTAAAATAAAGTAAAAATAAAAATTAAAAAAAAAAAAAGGGTCAATGTAATGCTTTTACCCTGAAGGCATTTGCCAATTCACCAGTGGCGGCTTAAAAGGCTGAGAAGTCAAACGGAAGCCTGTGTCTGAGAGGACGAGAAGCTAAATAGAACTTCCAAACATTCTAAGAGGCCAAGGAAGATACAAACTGGAGTCCACAGCTCACTAAAGAAAAGGAATCTCGATAAATCACCAAGGCTTTCTGTCAGGACCCCTCAAAGACTGTTGTGAACCCCCGCAAAGAGGGGTGAGTCAGACAGACAGCAATGAATGAGACTCACAAGTAGTGAAACCCGGCTCTAAATCAGCTCAGTTTCTGACTGTATTTAGCTGGCACCCCTTACCTTAACTGCCTGTTTAAAACACAAACAACTCCTCTATGGGAAAAAAAAATTCAGAACCAAATTTTTCATACATGATATCTGGCACTGAATCCTATATTATCAGGAAACAAAAGCACGTGATCAAAATCAAAAGAATAATAAATAGTACAAACAAGTCCACAGAAAGTTTATTGGCATTATTAGACATGACTTTTTAAAACTATGAGAAATACCTTCAAGATATTAGATGGCAACTTGGAGAATTTCAGCAGAGAAATGAAAATTATTTTTAAAAAAGGAATCAAATGAAAATTTTAGAACTGGAAATACAGTAAGTAAAATTAAGAGCACAGTGGTGAGTCTAACCACAGATTAAATAAAGCTGATGAGAAGATTCATGAAATCTTAGGTCAGAAAAAAATGTACAAACTGACACATGGAGAAACAAATATTAATAGAAAATGTAGACATTAACATAAAAGACATACAGTACACACACATATGTAATGGGAGCCCAGGAAGGAAAAGGAAAGAAAAAAATAGAGAAGCAACATTTAACAAAGTGATTTTCCAAAACTGATGAAAGAAATCAAGCCACAGATTTGAGATATTCTACAAGCCCCTGCAGGATATATACAGATAAAAGAACACCCAGGTACATCACTGTACAACTGCTGAAAACCAAAGTCAAAAAAATTATTAGCAGCCAGAGAAAAAAGATGAAGCTTCATTCAAAGACGCAAATAAGCTGACAGATGATGCCATAAAAGAAACAGTGAAATCCAAAAAAGTTGGAGTGACATTTTCAATGTGTAGCGATAACCCTACTACTTGATTAGTCCCACTCTGCCTCCCACATGCCCAATGAGACAATATCCAGAGAGGCTAATTAGCCCACGCACGGCCAGACCAGAACTTTGAGTTGCCCACCACTCTCCTAGTTTACCTGCATTCTTCCCCACTGTCCCAGTCATACAGTCACTAAAAGAAAATAGAAAACATTCTACTCCAACAAAGAAACTACTACTTTCCGTACATATTCCTTTACAAATATGGATTTGGGCATCCCTCTGGAGAAAATCCCTTTACACAACCCCACTGCTAAATGACAACCGAGCATATACACTCAACCGAAAACACACAGATTCCATTCTCACTCTTTGCATAAATTTGTTGCTAGGAAAATGCCCATTTAAAAAATAAATAGCCTAATGTACAAGCTTTATTGATTTATTTAATTGCTACATTCCCAACTCATCTGGAAACTGGAGGAGGGAAGCATCATTATTCTGTGTGTGACTCTTTATTCTTCTGAATACCTTTCATTCCAGGATCTCAAACAGGACACACCTGCATGTTCAGACAGCCTCGACAGACCCATTTTATTAAGGAAAAGTTTTGCATAGACAACAAAGGTCTTTTGGTGCACAGGAACCTCCACTTCCCTAAATCATCTATTCCACAGCTCCAGCAGCAGATATTTAAAAATGTCATTCTCCTTAATGCCACATCAGAAAATGTGGCCTTTCAACATGAACATTTGTGCAATTCAGGACAATGGGGGGTCTCCTTAAATGACTTTCCCTGAATACTTTCAGGGATATAAATTGCTCTGCATGATGACAGAGATTGGTAATACTTCTCATTTTTGTAAAACACTATTTCCCCTTTTTTCCATAATTGATATAGTTATAGAGCCTCTAGCAAATAAAATGGAAGCTGCTCACGTTTAGAAATGGAAAAGGGACAGCATCTACTACAAGAGTTTTCTGTCAGGTTTACAGGGAAGAATCAGAGACTATAAAGCCTAAGGATTTAATTCAGAACATGTGACAGTATTTTCTGTGTAGCTGACTTCGAAGTGCCCTCTGATTTTTTCACGAAATGCTGCCGAGCGCTCAGGGCACCAAATGAATAGGGAAAAGCATATTCACTTTGCTGCTACTAAATACAGGATTTTATATCTCTGAATAACATTTTAAAAGTAGTCATTACCTAAAAATAGTCTCATTATTTTTATTAATTGCACCTCAAAATTTGCCCTTTAAGTAAGGTCCATGAATGGGAAAAGTCTATTTTTGCCACTGTAATCCTGTATCTTCACAGTAGCATCTGTTCTAACATGATCTTGCTGTGCTAAACATCTCAGTAACCACCCGTCTGTGTGCCAGATGGAGGTGACTGCTCTGACTCTACGTGGTACCTGTCAGCAATCCAACAAACTAAAGGAGTTAAATTACTCCATCTGCTCTTTCAAATTGCCCAGAGACTGCCCCCAAAATGTTCATGTTTTTGTTTGTTAATAAATAATAAAAGAACACTTTGTCAATTATGTGCCTTGACTGATTCATAATTTGTGCTAACAAATTTCTGTCAATAATGAGTGTGTCAGCCAAGAAGCATTTATTAAATACCCACTACTTATTTTCATTATACTAGTTACTTTAAGATATTGGAGAAAATAACTATAACATTAAGGAGGAGAACATACCTGGAAAATAATTCATGGTTCAAGCAGCATTATACATCATGGGTAATGTAATAATGCAAATTAGATGATACTAACAATTAAAGAAGAGAACACACAAAGGAAATAAAATTTTTAAAAATAGGAAAACAAAAAGATCAGAATAAAAGGTGAACATAATGTGTGTTTGGGAGTGAAGGTGGGGGAATCCACATTTCTTTAATCAACAAATACTTAACATGGACTACAAGCTTCAAGCTATGCTAAAGACAACAGTGGAGAAAAGAAGAACACAGAACCTTCCTTCCAAGAGTTGTCATGCTAGCAGACATAACAAGACACAATCACAAGGTGGTAAAGGAAGACCCTGAGCACATCGCCTCCCACCGAATCTTACCTACATCTAGAGCAGTTCCTCCCAAAGAAGACCTGAAGGCTGACTGAGCAGTTACTGCACATAGAAAGACCATATAGAAACAGATAGAAAGGACAGACATGGTATCCATGGGGACCCCATCCCCTACACAGTGACCTGAAGTAGAGGATGGTGCTGAGAGACCCTAGTACAGCCCCTCCTGCCCTAGGAAACAGCCAAAAAAAAAAAAAAAAAAAAAGCAGTTAAGCAGCACCTAGATGCGAAATCCATTTACCAACACTGATGTTTCTGCCAAACAGGGAGGGAACTGCTGGAGCCTTCTCCAAGGTCAAAGGCACTGTTTGAGTTCCCCCAGGACTTGCCTCCAGCCTGCACCCATTCCACTTCTGGCCATACCACCAATACAGCCTTCAGCATAGTGCTCCCAAGGGACAGCCCCCAGCCCACACCTACTCAAGCACCAGCTTCCCCACCAACACAGCCCCAGGACAGTGGACCAGGCCCACTGCACCCAGCCCACTGACTCTCTCCAGCCAGCCTGCCAAAGCCTCCAGGCACAAGCAGCCTACACAGGGGATGCTCCCACACAAGACCACTCCTCCAAAACTAGGGGAGACAGCTGTTTCACCTAATTCTCTTAGAAACCAAAACCAAAAATCAAACAAAATTAGGAGACAGAGTAATACATCCCAAAAACCTAGTGAAACAGAAATAAGTAATTTACATGGGAAAGAGTTCAAAAAAGCAGTCATAAGGATGTTCACCAAACTCAACAGCGGAAGAACCCAGGTATCATGACATCAAAAAGATATGCTTAAGTCCTAACCCCTAGTACCTATGAAGTGACCTTATTTAGACATAGCATCTTTGGAGTGAGAGTGAGTGAAGTCACTGTCGGGTCCGACTCTTTGTGACCCCATGGACTATAGCCTACCAGGTTCCTCTATCCATGGGATTTTCCAGGCAAGAGTACTGGAGTAGGTTGCTTTGGAAATGTATTTAAATTAAAGATCTTGAGATGAGATTATCCAGTATTTAGAGTGGGCTCTAAATCTAATTTCTCTCACAAGAGAAAGAAGAGGGGGATACACACACAGCCAAAAAGATTATATGAAGATGGAAGCAGAGATTGGAGTGATTTGCCATAAACCAAGGAGTGCCAAGGATTACCAGGTAGCCAGCCACCAGAAACCAGGAGAAAGACAGGGAACATCTTTTTCCTCAGAGAGCCTCCCAAAGAAATCAACCCTGCCAATACTTTGATTTCAAAATCTGTCTTCCAGAACTGTGAGAGAATAAATTTCTGTTGTTTAAGCCAAAAAAGGCGGGGGGGCGGGGGGGGGATTCAGTGAGAACTTGCACAAAGATTTAGAAAATAAAAGAAAAAACCATCAGAACTGAAAGATAAAACAAGTTAAAAATTCACTAAAGGAAATCAGTAGCAGATTACATGACACAGAAGAATGGATAATAGATTAGTGTAAATCATGCAATCAGAGCAACAAAACCAGATACCCAAACCAAAGATGCCACAAAAAAAGAAAATTATAGGCCAATATCCCTGATCAATGCAGATATACAAAAAACTTAGCAAACCAAATTCAACAATGATTAAAAGGAAAATAAAACAAGATCAAGTGGGCTTCATTCCAGGGATGCAAGGATGGTTTAAAATTCCTAAATTAATCATGATACACCACATTAACAAAACAAAAGATAAAATCTTACAGTCATCTCAATGGATGCAGAAAAGTATTTGACAAAATTCAACATTCATTTAGAATTAAAAACTCTCAACAAAGAAAAACCTCTTTCCTCTCAACCAAAGTAGGTACAGAGGAAACACACCTCAGTACATTAAAGACCATATTTGACAGACCTACAGCTACCACATCATACTCAATGATAAAAAGCTGATCAAGATCAAGACAAAAATGCCTGCCACTTTTATTCAACATCGCTTTGAAAGCTCTAGCCACAGTAAATATACAAGAAAAAGAAATAAAAGACATGTAAATTGAAAAGAAAGAAGTAAAACTGTCACTCTTTGTAGATAATATTTTATATGTAGAAAAAACTAGTCTACCAAAAAAACTATTAAAACTGATAAATGAACTAAATAAAGTTTCAAGATACAAAAATAATACACAGAAATATGTTGCATTTCTACACATTAATAAGGAATTATCAGAAAGTGAAATGAAGTGAATAGTCCCATTTACAACGCATCGAAAACAATAGAATACCAGGAGTAAACCTAACCAAGGAGATGAAAGACCTGTACTCTGAAAACTATATGACACTGAAGAAAGAAATTGAAAAGACACAAATAAATGGAAATAAATATCGTGCTCATGGATTGGAAGACTCAGTATTCTTATAATGTCCACACTACCCAAAGCAATCTACAAATTCAATGCAATCCCTATCAAAATACCAGTGGCATTTTTCATAGAATTAGAACAAATAATTGTAAATTATTATAAAAAATTAAAAATTCTAAATAGCCAAAGCAATCTTGAAAAATAAAAAACAAAGCTGATTTCAAACTATATTACAAAGTTGTAACCAAAATAATATGATATTGGCACAGAAATAAACATATGGATAAATGGAACAGAAAGAAAGTCCAGAAATACATCCATGCTCATGTGATCAATTATTTATAACAAAGGAGGCAAGAATATACATGGGTTTCAATCTCTTCAATAAGCTGTGCTGAAAAAACTGGACAGCTATATGCAAAAATAATAAATAAAACTGGACTACTTTCTTACAGCATACACAAAAGCTAAACTCAAAATGGATTAAACATTTAAATGTAAGACCTAAAGTCATAAAATGTCTAGAAGAAAACATAGGCATATGCTCTTCAAATCAGCCTTGGCAATATTTGGGGGCTATGTCTCCTCAGACAGGGCCTCCCAGGTGGCGCAGTGGTAAAGAATCCGCCTGCAGTGCGGGAGGCGCAAGAGACATGGGATTGACCCCTGGGTCAGGAAGATCCCCGGGAGGAGGAAATGGCCACCACTCCAGTATTCATCCCTGGAAAACTCCATGGACAGAGAAGTCTGGCAAGCTACAGTCCATGGGGTCTCAAAGACTGAGCAAATGAGTGTGTGTGCTGGGAAGCCTCCTCAGGCAAGGTAAACAAAAACAAAAATAAACAAGTGGAGCTACATCAAACTAGCAAGCAAAGGAAACCAAACTAAACAAAAAGGCAACCCATTGAATAGGAGAAAATATTTGTAAATGATATCTCTGATAAGGGACTGATATCCAAAATATATAAAGAACTCATACAATCCAATATCTTTTTAAATATGATTTAAAAATGGGCAGAAGATGTGAATAGACACTTTGCCAAAAAAGACATGCAGGTGGCCAGCGGGCACATGAAAATGGTATTTGAAACCATTTCAACAGGCACAGGCAAATTCACATCACTAATCATGGGGGAAATGCCAATCAAAATCACAGTGAGATTCTACCACACAACTGTCAGAATGGCTATTGTCCAAAAGCCTACAATAACAAATATTGGCAAGCATGTGGAGAAAAGGTAACCTGGGCACACTGTTGGCGGTAACGTAAATTGGTACAGCCACTAAGGAAAACAATATGGAGTTTCCTCAAAAAACTAAAAGTAAATCTACCATATAATCTAGCAATTCCACTTCTGGGTATTTATCTGAAGAAAACAAAAACATTAATTCAAAAAGATATGCATACCCCTATGTTCATTGCTTCCCTGGTGGCTCAGATGGTAAAGAATCTGCCTGCCGTGTGGGAGACCTGGGTTCAGTTCTTGGGTTGGGAAGATACCCTGGAGGAGGGCATGGCAACCCACTCTAGAATTCTTGCCTGGAGAATCCTCATGGATAGAGGAGCCTGGTAGGCTACAGTCCATGGGGCCACAAAGAGTTGGACACAAGTGAGTGACTAAGCAAGCACAGTGTTCATTCCAGCATTATTAACAACAGCCAAGATATGGACACAACTTAAGTGTCCATCAGTGGAAAATGGATAAAGATGTGAGATATATATATATACACATACACATAAATACACACCAATGAAATATTACTCAGCCATAAAAATAATAAAATCTTGCCTTTTGTGCAACATGGATGGACCTGGAGGGTATCATGCTAAGTGAAATAAGTCAGACAGATAAATCAAATACCATATGATCCCACTTATATTTAGACTCTAAAACAAAGAAACGAAATAGAAATAGACTCATAGATGCACAGAACAAATTGTAGTTGCCAGAAGAGGGGGAGGTGGGAGACAAAAGAAATAGGTGAAGGAGATTAAAAGATACCAACTTCCAGCTACAAAATAAGTCTTGGTGATGTAACTTTCAAGAGAATATAGTCAACAATATCATAACAATTCTGTATGATGATGGAAGGTAACTGGTCTTATTGAGGTATTCACTTCATAACGTATAAAAGTACTGAATCGCTATGTTGTACACCTAAAACTAACATAATATTGTATGTTAATTACAACTTAGAAAAGATTCAATCACAAACATCTCTAATAAAACAGCTGTTAAAAATTGCCTACTTAATGTCAATTGTCATTTTTAAAAGTCTTGTAATAGCAAGACTGGTTCCTTTTGTTAAATGGGATATGTTAGTTACAGTAAAAAAAAATAATAATAATAATCTACTATTCTTGCTGACCATCTCCCATAACATTTGACCAAGCCCCTAGTATTCTCTCCATTGTGCTGTTTAATGATGATTAAATGCAGTGATGATAGCTCAGAAAGTGTTATGGTAAAGATTCCTTTGATATGACAAAAGTGAACAAATGCCTTTTTTAGACATTGAACCTGACAATCCACTGATAGTCAATAACTAATATAAAGGTGTATTACTGCAGCAGAAGTTCAAGGTGGGAGAGGGCCACTTGAAGCCATTGTAAGGAAATAAACACAAATCAGATGTCTACTGAAGTCTAGATACCTTTTGAGATCCAAATACGAACATTCAAACCTTTATTTTATGTTCTGTGGAGATACAAAACCTCTCAAAATCTTCAGAGAATTTATTAGGAATTTTATATTCTCTTGATGGTCACCTCTAGTTAAAGATCCTAAAATTTTTGAATTAGTTCTATTAGAGAATACCTCACCACATTCAATTTCACGCTATGTTGATCTAAATGTGGAATTCCTTTCCTTAACTTCCCACAAACCAATCATTCCAATGGGTATCTATATATGGAAAAGATGTGACTGAAAATTTTGGATGTGGGGCAATTTGTATGGCCACAAGACAAACCAAAATGCAAGTTTAGATATTCTAGCTGCAAAAGTCACTCGGTCATTTGCCCAATTAGAACTTCCATCTCCTGCTCGGTCATATTCAACTTTCCTCTTGCTCTCACTTCTCCTTCCTCTGTTCCTCACCTCCGTTTCCCATTTATTTCAAATTCAAGGTAGTTTGTCATCTTGGCTTCTGCCAATCTATGAATTTAGAATTTCTTTCTATACCCCGAAGTGGCTTATCATGGTATTTTCCTAAGCAAAGTCTATTCCTTATGAGAAATTCTAACATCAACCATTAAAGTTACAAAATGCTTTACTTCAAAACAATAATAATTTTTTAAGCTTGCAGAGTAGCGGAGAAAGTGGTAAACTCCTGCATTTTTCCAAGTTCTAGTATCAGTTTACACTGCCTCCAAAAATTTAGTAACACGTTAGGAACAATAATAATGTTTACACCTTTTGACCTGAAATTCCACTCCATAGAACTGTGCCCACTTCATAGTAAATACTCAATACATGATAGCTTTTATTGTTAGTTATTACTCTAAGGATATTAAATTTATGTTTATTGAATGCACAAAATGTTCTTTACAGTATCACGTATTATAAAACAATTTTGAAATAATGTGCCTGAAAATTGGTGAAATGCTAAATGAAATACTAACATTTGATAGGCTATACTATAACACAGCTATTAAGCATTTCCATGTTGCTACTGGACTATGTATCACCACACAAAATTTTTTTGTGAAAAAAATTATCAGAAAACAATGTTACATTTAAACTATGATTAAAAGTATGCAGCAAACACATACACAGTTAAAAATGGAAAGAAAACATGAACAGAGTAAAAATACAATAGAAAATATTATATCAGTGTCTATTGGTATTTTCAAATTCCATTTCATTATTTCCCTTGTTGCAATGCCTTTTATACAATAAATAAATATCATAATAATTTACTGTAAACCAACAAGTTCTTCCTCAAAAATAATTCTAAAAATCGTGTAAAATTTTGGTTAAGTTTCCATGAACAGGGTCTTTCCTTGAAAGATAACTAAGAAGTCTGGTCCATGAAGAGATGGACATGCCAGAGTCTTTAAGCAGCCAGGGAGAACAGAAAGGCAGGTTTCAGAAGAAGATATATCAGAATTAGAATCTCTGGGCAGCTACTTGTTTTATTTACAAAATGAGAATAATTATACCTATTTCATAGGGTTGGGTTTGGATTGAACAAATATTGTCTTTTTTTAATGCCACTGCACAATGTGCAGTGCTGGGCACATAGTAGGTAACCTTGAATATGCTTTGCTTTATAACTGCGAGCTTCCTAGAAATGCTCTCTGATTGTCTGCTTGCATTTAGATGGCACCATAATCTTTATCCTACATGGTAAGTGAAGACTTCACCTGTAAGGCCTGTTACAGGGCTTGACAGGTTCCTTCTTGGATGACTGGTGAGATGGATAGGTTGCCTCTCTTGAGCCCTTACTCCAGGGCTGCTGTCTCCAAAATAGGCTGTGCCCACCTCAGTTCAGTTCAGTTGCTCAGTCGTGTCCGACTCTTCATGACACAAATATGAGGATTTCTACTTCCAATTATTTATACCTTGTTCTTATAAAATTTATTTTGTGTTTAATAATTCACATATTATTTTTACAATTAGTTCCTCAAAATAACATGTAAGGTAATAAATATGTATACTGAGAACATCTGTTCAATTTTTATTGACAGATGTTTGAACAAAAAAGTTAAGAGAATACCACTCTGGAAGTAAATTAGAAGAATTATCACTAAATTTTATTTCAACAAGAGAAGATGCATATAATAATATATGATAAGATATCTTAACCATCATCTCAGCTGAAGCATCTTATAGTTGTTCAGTTTTGCCTTTTCATACTCTTAGTACGTACAACATCCCCATCACTACCCTGCCAAGTATCCAGGCCCAGTCCCTTTCCCTAGATTTTGGCTTATGCACATCCTGGAGCCTTATGAGATGTAGACACAGAGGAAAATTAAATGGAAGTGAGAAGCTCACCCAAAGTTTTGTAGTATGGATAGTTTTCATTCCTATCAAGCAAATACTTGGGAGAAATCAAACAAAACACTCTCCAATCTGGATGGTAGAACCTACTAACAGAAGCTCAAGAGTCAATAAGAAAATTCCACCTCAATGAAACCTCAGTGACAGACGAGTGAGGACACAGCATTCATGAATACCTGGTCTTCCAGGTTCACTCAACTCAGCAATTCCAGGATTTTCTCCTTTCTCCCCAGGATCAGCTTACAGGCTTCTTTTAAAGAAGGGCTTCTCCCATCTCTCATATTGATCTTCTTCCTTATATTTAAGCCTTTAAGTCATTTTGAGTTTATTTTGTGTAGGGTGTGAGGGAGTGTTCTCACTTCATTGATTTACATGCAGCTGTCCAGCCTTCCCAACACCACTTGCTGAAGAGACTGTTTTTTCTCCATTGTATACACTTACCTCCTTCAGTGAAGATTAATTGACTGTAGGTGTGTGGGTTTATTTCTGGGTTCTCTATTCTATACATCTCTCCATGACCTATATGTCTATTTACGCTATTACTATACCATTTTGACAACTGGAACTTTGTAGTATAGTCTGAAGTCTGGGTGTATTACGTTTCCTAGTTTGTTCTTTTCCTCAGGATTGCTTTGGTAATTCTGATCCTTTGATGGTTCTACATAAATGTTAAGATTATTTGTTCTAGTTCCATGAAAAATGTCATGGGTAATTTGACTGGGATTCCATTAAATCTGTAGATTGCTTTTAGTAGTATAGCCATTTAAAAATATTAATTCTTCCAATCAAAGAGCATAGTATATCTTTCCACTTATTTGAATCATCTTCAATTTCCTTTATCAATATTTCATAGTTCCTAGAACATATGTCATTCACATCCATGGTCAGGTTTATTCCTAAGTATTTTTTTTTTTTGGATGTGATTTTAAAGGGGATTTTTTTAAACTTGCCCTTTCTGATATTTCATGGCTATTGTTAATAAATGCAACAGATTTGTGTGTTAATCTTGTATCCTGCACACCTTGCTGAATTTCTTTATCAGTTCTAGTACTTTTTGGTGTGGAGTCTTTATGATTTTCCATATATAGTATATATCATCTGTTTATAACGACAATCTAAGCTCTGCCCTCCCAATTTGGATAGATTTTTTTTCCTTGTCTGTTTGCCGTAACTAGGACTTCCAATACTATCCTGAATAGAAGTGGTGAGATTGAGCATCCTAGTCTTGTTCTGCATTTTAGTGAGAAGGCTTTCAACTTCATTTTTTTTTTTCAGTTTGAGAAAACTGGAAGCCCACAGTTGCAATCATATCAATGAATACCAAGCATTTTTTAAAAAATGAAAAGTTTGACATGGCACATTAAAAATTAAATTGCTTAAAACTGATGATGAAGACAAAATCTTAAATCATCCAGAGAAAAAAGACATATTGAATAGAGGAACAAATATAAGAATGACATCAGATTTCATATTGAAAACAGTGTAAAACCAAACAGTGAAGGAATAGCTTCAAAGTAATGAAGGAAATTAACTGTCAACCTAGAATTCTATACCCAGTGAAAATATATTTTAAAAGTAATCTCAAAATAATTCTTTTCAAAAATAAAAACATGGAAAAATTCATTTCCAGGAGACCTACACAAGAAAAATGACACCATATAGAAATCTTGAGCTAAACAAAGAAATGAAGAACAACAGAAATGACAATTATATTGGTAAATATAAGACACTGTTTTTTATTTCTTTAAAAGACAGTTGACAGTTTAGGAAAATGCAATAACCATGTACTGTGGGGTTTATACATATAGATTACTGCTGCTGCTCAGTCATATCCAACTCTTTGCAACCCCATGGACTGTAGCCCGCCAGGCTCCTCTGTCCAAGGAACTTTCTAGGCAAGAATACTAGAGTAGATTGTCATTTCCTTCTCCAGGGAATCTTCCTGACCCAGAGATCAAATTCGCATCTCCTTCATTGGCAGGTAGATTCTTTACCACTGAGCCACCAGGTGAAGATTCAAAATAACACATAGCACAAAGCCTGGGAGGAAGACAATGGAAGCATACTATTAAGGGATCTTTTACTATACATGAAGTGCAATGATATTACTTGAAATTAGCCTTTGACATATTAAACTCTTAACCTCACTGCAACCACACACACACACACACACACACACACACACACACACACACTATGCATAATAAGCAGATATGAGACTTTTTAAAATGGAATCATTAAAAAACACACACACACACACAAAGGGGCAGAAAAAAATAGAGGGACAAATACAAAACAAATAACAGGATAATAGATTTAAAACCCAACTAAGGGAATGCAAACTAGTATAGCCACGATGGAGAACACTGTGGAGATTCCTTAAAAATTGGAAATAGAACTGCCATATGACCCAGCAATCCCACTTCTGGGCATACACACTAAGGAAACTAGAATTGAAAGAGACAACATGTACCCCAATGTTCATCACAGCACTGTTTACAATAGCCAGGACATGGAAGCAACCTAGGTATCCATTGGCAGACGAATGGATAAGAAAGCTGTGGTACATATACAGCATGGAATATTACTCATCTATTAAAAAGAATGCATTTTAATCAGTTCTAATGAGATGGATGAAACTGGAGCCTATTATACAGAGCAAAGTAAGTCAGAAAGAAAAACACCAATATAGTATATTAATGCATATATATGGAATTTAGAAAGATGGTAATGATGACCCTATATGAGAGACAGCAAAAGAGACACAGATGTAAAGAACAGACTTTTGGACTCTATGAGAGAAGGAGAGGGTGAGATGATTTGAGAGAATAGCATTAAACATCATAGGTGAAATAGATCACCAGTCCAGGTTTGATGCCATGAGGCAGGGTGCTCAGGGCTGGTGCACTGGGATGACCCTGAGGGATGGGATGGAGAGGGATGTAGGAGGGAGGGTCAGGATGGGGAATACATGTACACCCATGGCTGATTCAAGTGAAGGTATGGCAAAAAACCACCACAATATTGTAAAGTAATTAGCCTCCTGCTGCTGCTGCTGCTAAGTTGCTTCAGTCGTGTACAACTCTATGCGACCCCATAGATAGCAGCCTACCAGGCTCCCCCATCTCTGGGATTCTCCAGGCAAGAACACTGGAGTGGGTTGCCATTTCCTTCTCCAATGCATGAAAGTGAAAAGTGAAAGTGAAGTCACTCAGTTGTGTCCAACTCACAGCGACCCATGGACTGCAGCCTACCAGGCTCCTCCGTCCTCCAGGCAAGAGTACTAGAGTGGGTTGCCATTGCCTTCTCTGAATTAGCCTCCAATTAAAATTTTAAAAATAAAAAATAAAAACCAACCAATTCAACAATCATATTATATGTAAGCAGTTTTTCTAGCAATCAGAATCCAACAACACATTAAAAGATCATACACCATGACCAAGTGGGCTTTATCCCAGGGATGCAAGGATTCTTCAATATCCACAAATCAATCAATGTAATTCACCACATTAACAAATTGAAAAATAAAACCCATATGATTATCTCAATAGATGCAGAGAAGGCCTTTGACAAAATTCAACATCCATTTATGATAAAAACTCTCCAGAAAGCAGGAATAGAAGGAACATACCTCAACATAATAAAAGCTATCTATGACAAACCCACAGCAAACATTATCCTCAATGGTGAAAAATTGAAAGCATTTCCCTAAAGTCAGGAACAAGACAAGGTGTCCACTTTCACCGCTACTATTCAACATAGTTGTGGAAGTTTGGCCACAGCAATCAGAGCAGAAAAAGAAATAAAAGGAATCCAAATTGGAAAGAAGAAGTAAAACTCTCACTGTTTGCAGATGACATGATCCTCTACATGGAAAACCCTAAAGACTCCACCAGAAAATTACTAGAGATCATCAATGAATATAGTAAAGTTGCAGGATATAAAATCAACACACAGAAATCCCTTGCATTCCTATACACGAATAATGAGAAAGTAGAAAAGAAATTAAGGAAACAATTCCATTCACCATTGCAACGAAAAGAATAAAATACTTAGGAATATATCTACCTAAAGAAACTAAAGACCTATATATAGAAAACTATAAAACACTGATGAAAGAAATCAAAGAGGACACTAATAGATGGAGAAATATACCATGTTCATGGATTGGAAGAATCAATATAGTGAAAATGAGTATACTACCCAAAGCAATTTACAAATTCAATGCAATCCCTATCAAGCTACCAGCCACATTTTCACAGAACTAGAACAAATAATTTCAAGATTTGTATGGAAATACAAAAACCTCGAATAGCCAAAGCAATCTTGAGAAAGAAGAATGGAACTGGAGGAATCAACTTGCCTGACTTCAGGCTCTACTACAAAGCCACGGTCATCAAGACAGTATGGTACTGGCACAAAGACAGACATATAGATCAATGGAACAAAATAGAAAGCCCAGAGATAAATCCACACATATGGACACCTTATCTTTGACAAAGGAGGCAAGAATATACAATGGAGTAAAGACAATCTCTTTAACAAGTGGTGCTGGGAAAACTGGTCAACCACTTGTAAAAGAATGAAACTAGATCACTTTCTAACACCGCACACAAAAATAAACTCAAAATGGATTAAAGATCTAAATGTAAGATCAGAAACTATAAAACTCCTAGAGGAGAACATAGGCAAAACACTCTCAGACATAAATCACAGCAGGATCCTCTATGATCCACCTCAGAATTCTGGAAATAAAAGCAAAATAAACAAATGGGATCTAATTAAAATTAAAAGCTTCTGCACAACAAAGGAAAATATAAGCAAGGTGAAAAGACAGCCTTCTGAATGGGAGAAAATAATAGCAAATGAAGCAACTGACAAACAACTAATCTCAAAAATATACAAGCAACTTCTGCAGCTCAACTCCAGAAAATAAACGACCCAATCAAAAATGGGCCAAAGAACTAAATAGACATTTCTCCAAAGAAGACATACGGATGGCTAACAAACACATGAAAAGATGCTCAACATCACTCATTATTAGAGAAATGCAAATCAAAACCACAATGAGGTACCACTTCACACCAGTCAGAATGGCTGCGATTCAAAAATCTGCAAGCAATAAATGCTGGAGGGTGTGGAAAAGGAACCCTCCTACACTGTTGGTGGGAATGCAAACTAGTACAGCCACTATGGAAAACAGTGTGAGATTCCTTAAAAATTGCAAATAGAACTACCTTATGACCCAGCAATCCCACTTCTGGGAATACACACGAGGAAACCAGAATTGAAAGAGACACATGTACCCCAATGTTCATCGCAGCACTGTTTATAATAGCCAGGACATGGAAACAACCTAGATGTCCATCAGCAGATGAATGGATAAGAAAGCTGTGGTACATATACACAATGGAGTATTACTCAGCCGTTAAAAGAATTCATTTGAATCAGTTCTGATGAGATGGATGAAACTGGGGCCGATTATACAGAGTGAAGTAAGCCAGAAAGAAAAACACCAATACAGTATACTAACACGTATATATGGAATTTAGGAAGATGGCAATGACGACCCTGTATGCAAGACAGGGAAAGAGACACAGATGTGTATAACGGACTTTTGGACTCAGAGGGAGAGGGAGAGGGTGGGATGATTTGAGAGAATGACATTCTAACATGTATACTATCATTTGAATTGAATCGCCAGTCTATGTCTGACGCAGGACGCAGCATGCTTGGGGCTGGTTCATGGGGATGACCCAGAAAGATGTTATGGGGAGGGAGATGGGAGGGGGGTTCATGTTTGGGAATGCATGTAAGAATTAAAGATTTTAAAATTTAAAAATAAAAAACTAAAAAATAAAAAAAATAAAAAATAAAAAAAAAAAATAAACACTGCAATTAAAAGGCAGAGATTGTCAGATTGCATTAAAAAATAAACAAGACCCAACTGTATGCTGTCTACAAGAAATGTACTTTAAATATAGACACCAATTGGTTAGAACTAAAATGATAAATAAAAACAGACTTCACTAACACTAATCAAAAGAAAGCTGAAATTGCTGTGATATTATTATTAAAGTAAATTTCAAAGCAAATACTGTTATCAGGAATAAGAGGGTCATTTCATAATAATAAAAAGGTCAATTCATTACAGAAAACCCCAAAGGTTTAAGCACCAAATAATGAATCTTCAAAATGCACGAAGGAAAAACTGATAAAACTTCAAGAAGAAATAGGTAAATCTACAATTTTGGTTAGAGATTTTACTCTCCCCTTACGTACTTTTCTAGGACACACAGAGCATGTACCAAGATAGACTACTTTCTAGGCCATAAAGCAAGTCTCAATACATTTAAAAGCTTTTAAATCTTACAAAGGATTTTCTCTGACCATAGTAGAAATCAATTAAAAATAAATAAGAGAATATGTATGGGAAATCTCCACATATTTGGAAAGTTAATGACAAACTTCTACATAAACCATAGCTCAAAAAAAAATCAAGATGTCATTTAAAGTTAAGTGACAATGAAAATACAATATATTAACATTCATGGGTTATGGCTAAAGCAAAATTTGAGGAGTCAAAATGCCTATGTTAGGAAAAATATTTTCAAATCAATGACCCCAACTTCTATCATAGAAACTGGGAAAAAATTAAACACAAACTGACCAGAAAAAAAAAGAAACAGCAAAGGTAAAGATAGAATCAATGAAATCAAAACAGAACAACAAAGAGAAAATCTATGAAGCCAAAAACTTTATTATTTGAGAATATCAATAAAATTGGTAAACCTCTAGCCAAACTGATCAGGAAAAAAAATTACTGATATCAAGAATGAGAGAGAGGATATTACTATAAATTCTGCATATATTAAAAGGAAAATAAAGGAGTAACATGAGTAACTGTAGGACAAAAATTTTGACAAACTTAGATTAAATGGGCAAGTTGCTTGAAAGTTTTAAACTTTAAGAGCTTACTCCAGTAAAAGAAGGTATCTTAAGCAGCCCTTAATCAACTGAAGAAACTAAATTCATAGCAAAAAAAAAAAAAAAAAATTTCTTTTTTCACTTAAAAAAACCACTCCTGGCCCACACAGCTTCACTGAAGAATGCTACTACCAAACAGTTAATGAAGAAACAATACTAATTCTACACAAACTCTTCTAAAAAATTAAATAGGGAATACTTTCTGGTTAATTCCATGAGGCTAATTTTACCCTGGTATCAAAACCAGAAAAAGACTCTACAATAAAAGAAAACTACAGTCCAATATTCCTCATAAACATGGATGTATACATTCCTAGGAAATACAGTAAAAGGATAATATATCATTACCAAGTGAGACTTATCCCAAGGATGCAAAATTGGTTTAACATTCAAAAATTAATTAATATGATTAACCATATCGACCACCTAAAAAAGAAAAACATTTATGATCATGTCAATAGATGCATAAAAAGCAATGACAAAATCCAACATCCATTCCTGATTAAAAAATAAAAACTCTCAGCAAACTGGGAATAGAAGGGAAATTCCTCAATCTAATACACAGATGATATCACCCTAATGGCAGAAAGCAAAGAGGAACTAAAGAGCCTCTTGATGATGGTGGAAAAGTAGAGTGCAAAAGCTGGCTTAAAACTCAACATTCAGAAAACTAAGATCATGGCATTTGGTTCCATCACTTCATGGAAAATAGATGGGGAAAAAATGAAAACAGTGACAGATTTTACTTTCTTGGGTTCCAAAATCAATATGGATGGCGACTGTAGCCATGAAATTAAAAGATGCCTGCTCCTTGGAAGAAAACCTATGACAAACCTAGACAAAATATTAAAATGCAATGACATCACTTTGCCAATAAAGGTCCATATAGTCAAAGCTATGGTTTTGCCAGTAGTCATGTACAGATGTGAGACCTGAACCATAAAGAAGTCTAAACGTTGAAGAACTGATGCTTTTGAATTGTGGTGCTGGAGAAGACTCTTGAGAATTCCTTAGACTTCAAGATCAACCAGTCAATCCTAAAGGAAGTCAACCCTTGATAGTCATTGGAAGGACTGACGCTAAAGCTTCAATACTTTGGCCACCTGATGCAAAGAGCCAACTCACTGGTAAAGATCCTGATGCTGGGGAAGACTGAAAGCAGGAGGAGAAGGGGACAACAGAAGATGAGATGGTGGGATGGCATCACCAACTCAATGGACATGAATTTGAGCAAACTCTGGGAATTGGTGAAGGACAGGGAAACCTAGTGTGCTGCAGTCCATGGGGTGACAAAGAGTTGGATGTGATTTAGCAACTAAACAAGAACGACAACTAAAGGGTATCTATTTTTAAAATCTACAGCTCAAATCCTAGTAAAGATTAGAAAAAAGAATATCCATTTCCATTAAGCATTGTAGTGAAGGTTCCAGAGAGCACTCTTAGGCAAATACACACACACACACACATAAAACAAATGGCATACATAAATAAATGGCATCCAGATTGGAAAGGAAGTAGTATTTGTTTACCAAATAACAAGGTTAATTATCTACTAAGAAATTTCTACAAAATTTACCAAAAAGCTACTTGAACTATAAGTGAATATAGCAAGATTGAAAGATACAAGATCAGAGTATAAAATGATTTGCATTTCTGAATACTATTAGAATAATCAGAAGTTAAAACTTTTAAAATATCATTTACAACAGCACAAAAATAGAAAATATTTAAGAATAATTTTAAAGTGTAAGATTTAGTGTAAGATCAATACACTAAAACCTACAAAACAATATTGTTCTCTGCTTTTGCTAGATTTTACTCATTCATGCACAATTTCTTGCCCACACGTCTTGCTTATAGTATCTATTTGTTGTTGCTGTTCAATGCTAAGTCCTGTCCAACTCTTTGTGACTCTGCAGTATCAACAGTCACATGGAAAACAGGAAAGGTTGTCATGAGGTCTCCACAAGATCATTCTAACATGACCAGCCAGCACCCTCTGTGATGGACTGAACTAACCTGCTCTGTAAATGGTTTCACTTTGCACTAAGAAATAATACTGCTGGGCATCAGAGTCAGTAGCAGGATATCCTCAATTTTTGAGGAAGGCTCTTCTCTGGATTTTGCAGATTTCTTATTTCTATAGAAAAGTTATTTGCCAGCCATTAAGTAGATTGGGACCTTATTCTTGTCCTAAGACAAGGACAGGAATATTGTATTCATTTTCCAAACGTGGAGTTAAGGAAGGAATATTTGAACTACACAGCTCTTTCCAAATTCTCTTTTGTTTACTTAAAAGATCTATTGGGAAGAAAATATTTATAAAATTTGGGGCTTTTCTCATAACTGAGCCACAGTTTCAAATCTTTAGCGTATAAGCCTGGAGTCACTGTTAATTGTTCCCGCAAGACCTCATGCACATTTTTCTCAGATGTATTTTCATCAGCTGTATTCACTTTAACAGACATAAAGTGGGAAAATACTTAAGGAAAACATTTCAAATGCATTATTAACAAGTAATGACCAGAGCTTTTTCTCTTAATAAATTATCATAAAGCTTTCTGAGACAGATTGAAAAGCCACATGTGGATGACTTTACATATTTCTACCTATGGATAGTTTGTAATCAATTATAATAGCATTATATACCTCATTTCTGCCATAATACATTCAATTACATACTTAACATTTCCTACTAACCTTTCCAAATACAGGAAAGCAATCCTACCTACCTGATTGGTATGTTTGTCTATTGTATATGTTATTCTCATTATCTTTAATTCAAGTAGACATTTGCTTTCTTTGGTTACATTGCTGGATAACCAGTTATGTACCTGATTTGTAGATGCATTTAAACTCCAGTGCCTCAAGGGATTGATTCATACATATTGTTGTCATTATGCTTGATTTTAACAATTTATCTCTCCCAACAGTCTCATAAAGTAGATTGGTACAACTACCCCCTTTACAGAAACCCAGAGATATTACCACTATATTCCTGGGTGAATTTGTGCCAGTCAGTCAGAAGGGTATTATTAGTCCATGAGGTTCTAATCTATCACATATCCAAGACCTACCCCACCTACCAGGAGAGCCATAATTTTTCAGAACTGTAAAGCAAAGGGTTAAAAAGGTAAACAGTATTGTGAAAAGTACTTTATAATACAGGTCATTAATAATTAGTAATTCTAAGTAATTATGATACTACTGAGCATAAGAGACCTTCTCTAAATACATTGTTCTTCCATAATTAACTTGCAAGATCGTGGAATAGGAGACATTTAAAGAACATAAACTATTTAGTACAAGGTTTGGATTTTTAGAGGTGGTTTGTTTTCTTTGGCATAATCAGTGGAATTGAAGGGAGACACATAACCTAAACTGCAAAATGTGCATCTGTGTTTAATTAAGATCATTTTGAAGAGCATGTATTAAGCAATGTGATTTTAAGGCTTAATCATTGTAACAGAACCAAAAGCTGAGTGAAGAGTTAATTGATCAGCTTGTTTTGTCTACAGACTGATTTTTGTTCTCACTACATTCTTTGTTCTCACATTTCTTTTTGTCTGAATGGGCTAGTGGTATTAATTTATTTAGTAGATACTTATCCTAAGAAATAAAATGCACTAAAGCTACAGGTGCTCTGAAATCCATCTCAGTTTCATTTCCTAAAATTAGCAAAGTTGACCAACTCCATGTAAAAAGTATCTTAAATATTTTCAGTCCTAGAAGATTCTCTCTGTCCTATTTATCCTGCATCCAATTTTTCCCCAACAAACACATAACTTTTGACTACCTTGTTATAGGTCCAATGCACCTTAAATCATATTTGATAGATACTTGAAGGAGAGCAAAGAGGCCCAGGGGCCTTAACCTAGTCTCTATCTGGCCCCAGTATAATCATACAAACACCATCTCCCCAGGAAAGAATCAATTTCTCCTCTGCCCAACAGTTAAAGTTTTGGTCCAAATCACTGAAGCAAAATATCTTTTCACAAAGTACCTCAAGATCTTTAATATTCATTCACAACAGGCATAGCTGCCGTCAAGCCTAATGTTTAAATTTGAGCTTAGAACACACCTATACAAATAACTTTGCAGAACCGAAGTTTCGATTAGTTCAAAGAGCAGTCAATCCTTTTGGGACAACAAGCCTAAAATATATCTTAAAATGTAAATACATTTTATGTAAATCAGTTCAGTTCAGTTGCTCAGTCGTGTCCGACTCTTTGCGACCCCATGAATCGCAGCACGCCAGGCCTCCCTGTCCGTCACCAACTCCCAGAGTTCACTCAAACTCATGTCCATCGAGTTGATGATGCCATCCAGCCATCTCATCCTCTGTCGTCCCCTTCTCCTCCTGCCTCCAATCCCTCTCAGCATCAGAGTCTTTTCCAATGAGTCAACTCTTCGCATGAGGTGGCCAAAGTATTGGAGTTTCAGTTTCAACATCAGTCCTTCCAATAAACACCCAGGACTGATCTCCTTTAGGATGGACTGGTTGGATCTCCCTGCAGTCCAAGGGACTCTCAATAGTCTTCTCCAGCACCACAATTCTTCGGCGCTCAGCTTTCTTCACAATCCAACTCTCACATCCATACATGATCAATTTACCAATTAAATAACTTGAGGTTTTCCATTTATTTACCTGCCAAAGAGCAAGAAACTCTACTGAGGCAAAGAGAAAGATCTTATGGAAGAAATCTCCTGACTCTAAGGTTAAGATTATTTTTTTCAATTTTTGTCGAAATATATATAGCAAGAAAAGTACATAGCATATATATTTTGCTGATCTTTCATAAGTCAAACATATCTGTTTAATTCATTGACATAGAATAAGAAAGAGAAAATGTTCAGACCCCAAAAGTCTCTCTCACGTATTCTGTCATCATGTCTTTTTTTTTTTTTTTTGTAGGCTAATTACTTTACAATATTGTATTGGTTTTGCCATACATTGACATGAATCCACCACGGGTGTACATGTGTTCCCCATCTTGAACCCCCCTCCCACCTCTCTCCCCATCCCATCCCTCTGGGTCATCCAAGTACACCAGCCCCAAGCACCCTGTATCATGCATTGAACCTGGACTGGTGATTCACTTCACATATGATAATATACATGTTTCAATGCCATTCTCCCAAATCATCCCACCCTCACCCTCTCCCACAGAGTCCAAGAGACTGTTCTATACATCTGTGTCTCTTTGCTGTCTCACATACAGGGTTATTGTTACCATCTTTCTAAATTCCATATATATATATATATATATATATATATATATATATATATATGCATTAGTATACTGTATTGGTATTTTTCTTTCTGGCTTACTTCACTCTGTATAATAGGCTCCAGTTTCATCCACCTCATTAGAACTGATTCAAATGTATTCTTTTTGATGGCTGAGTAATACTCCATTGTGTATATGTACCACAGCTCTCTTATCCATTCATCTGCTGATGGACATCTAGGTTGCTTCCACATCCTGGCTATTATAAACAGTGCTGTGATGAACATTGGGGTACACGTGTCTCTTTCAATTCTGGTTTCCTCGGTGTGTATGCCTAGCAGTGGGATTGCTGGGTCATATGGCAGTTCTAGTTCCAGTTTTTAAGGAATCTCCACACAGTTCTCCATAGTGGCTGAACTAGTTTGCATTCCCACCAACAGTGTAAGAGGGTTCCCTTTTCTCCACACCCTCTCCAGCATTTATTGCTTTTAGACTTTTGGATCTCAGCCATTCTGACTGGCATGAAATGGTACCTCATTGTGGTTCTGATTTGCATTTCTCTAATAATGAATGATGTTGAGCATCTTTTCAAATTTTAAAAAACCCTATAAGGTAGACACTATCACCCTTCCCATTTCCAGATAATGAAACTGAGATACAGAGAAAATGTTACTTGCTCAAGGCCACATGACCAGCAAATTGGGATTTGAATCCGGCCAGTCTGACCCCAGGGCCCATGCTTTTTACCCCTACACCATGATTATCTAGCTCATGTAGTCACTGAAAGCCAGCACAAAATTTTAATCTTATTAAAAAAAAAAAAAAACTACAAAAGTTTCAGTTAAAATGAATCAATTTCCCCCTAGTGCTCAAGTGGCTTCCTTAGTGCCCAATACACCCTAACAGGACAAACAAGGCACTTCTTAGAGAGAGTTGATACTATGGAACCTGAGAAACTCAGTATATTTGTTTGCATATGTTACCACTAGACAATCAACTAGACACTGGGAGAAATTAGGCCCATCAACAATGATTGTGTCTACCAACCATCACTGCCTCAGGGTAGGAGTCAGATGAACAGAAGGGGCACTGCAGGCTCCAGACTTCATGTTATCCAGGCACAGCAGCCAGTACCTGGTAAAACTTGTAATATAAACACACCAGCCCTGCAGAGGGATTACCTGCTGGGACAGAAGGGGGATTCATTAAGTGCTTTGAGCAATGGCAATGTCATTGAACTTCCCAGGGTGAGGAAACTGAAGGTCGAACCTCTTCTGGATGTACTGATGTCATTGTTTTAAAAGCACACTTAATTATTTCCCAGAGACACCTTGTAATGTTAAGAGTTTATATTGACAGAAATACGAAAAATACATCTTTCTGGTGTGCTAAGTCACTTCAATCATGTCCAGCTCTTTGCGACCCTATGGACTGTAGTCCACCAGGCCCCTCTGTCCATGGGATTTCCCAGTCAAGAATACTAGAGTGGGTTGCCATTTCCTCCTCCAAGGGATCTTCCAGACCCAGGGATCAAACCAGCATCTCTTACATCTCCTGCATTGGCAGGCAGGTTCTTACCACTAACGCCACCTGGGAAGCCCATCTCTTTACTGAGGAGAGAATCAGAAGGCCAAGCATCACCTGGAAGTCTTGGTTCTGAGCTCGAAAAGAGCGATCATGCTTTCCCTCAGCAAAGACTCACTGAGTAGCTTCTATGTGCCGAGTACTATCCTGGATGTTAGAGACGGAATGGTATTAATAAACATACTAGGTATATTCCATCAAACTATTATGCTGCTGGGCTTCCATGGTGGATCAGCAGTTAAGAGTCCACCTGCAATACAGGAGACGCAGGTTTGCTCCCTGGGTCAGGAAGGTACCCTGGTGGAGGGCATGGAAACCCACTCCAGTATTCTTGCCTAGAGAATCCCATGGACAGAGGAGCCTGGTGGGCTACAGTTCATAGGATAGCAAAGGGTTGGGCATGACTGAAGCAACTTAGTATGACTGCATGCATTACTCTGCTAGTTCTATAGCAAACTGTCAGCACATCTACTCCCCAAACCAATTCTTAGCTTCTTTACACAAGGCTCCTCAGTTCAGTTCAGTTCAGTTCAGTTCACTCACTCAGTCGTGTCTGACTCTTTGAGACCCCATGAATCACAGCACACCAGGCCTCCCTGTCCATCACCAACTCCCAGAGTTTATCCAAACTCATGTCCATTGAGTCGGTGATGCCATCAATGGATGGATGAGATCCAATCATCTCATCCTCTGTCATCTCCTTCTCCTCCTGCCTTCAATCTTTCCCAGCATCAGAGTCTTTTCCAGTGAGTCAGCTCTTCACATCAGGTGGCCAAAGTATTAGAGTTTCAGCTTCAACATCAGTCCTTCCAATGAACACTCAGGACTGATCTCCTTTAGAATGGACTGGTTGGATCTCCTTGCAGTCCAAGGGACTCTCAAGAGTCTTCTCCAACACCACTTGAAAACCATCAATTTTGGTGCTCAGCTTTCTTTATAGTTCAACTCTCACATCCATACATGAGTACTGGAAAAACAATAGCCTTGACTAGATGGACCTTTGTTGGCAAAGTAATGTCTCTGCTTTTTAATATGCTGTTTAGGTTGGTCATAACTTTCCTTCCAAGGAGTAAGTGCCTTTTAATTTCATGGCTGCAATCACCATCTGCAGTGATTTTAGAGCCCAAAAAAATTAAGTGAGCCACTGTTTCCACTGTTTCTACATCTATCTGCCATGAGGTGATGGGACCGGACGCCATGATCTTAATTTTCTGAATGTTGAGCTTTAAGCCAACTTTTTCGCTCTCCACTTTCACTTGCATCAAGAGGCTTTTTAGTTCCTCTCCACTTTCTGCCATAAGGGTGGTGTCATCTGCATATCTGAGGTTATTGATATTTCTCCCAGCACTCTTGATTCCAGCTTGTGCTTCCTCCAGCCCAACGTTTCTCATGATGTACTCTGCATATAAGTTAAATAAGCAGGGTGACAATAAACAGCCTTGATGTCCTCCTTTTCCTATTTGGAACCAGTCTGTTGTTCCATGTCCAGTTCTAACTGTTGCTTCCTGAGCTGCGTATAGGTTTCTCAAGAGGCAGGTCAGGTGGTTATTCCCATCCCTTTCAGAATTTTCCAGTTTATTGTGATCCACACAGTCAAAGGCTTTGGCGTAGTTAATAAAGCAGAAATAGATGTTTTTCTGGAACTCTCTTGCTTTTTTGATGATCCATCGGACATTGGCAATTTGATCTCTGGTTTCTCTGCATTTTCTAAAACCAGCTCGAACAGCTGGAAGGAAGTTCATGGTTCATGTATTGCTGAAGCCTGGCTTGGAGAATTTTGAGCATTACTTTGCTAGAGTGTGAGATGAGTGCAATTGTGTGGTAGTTTGAGCATTCTTTGGCATTGTCTTTCTTTGGGATTGGAATGAAAACTGACCTTTTCCAGTCCTGTGGCCACTGCTGAGTTTTCCAAATTTGCTGGCATATTGAGTGTAGCACTTTCACAGCATCTACTTTGAGGATTTGAAATAACTCAACTGGAATTCCATCACCTCCACTAGCTTTGTTTGTAATGATGGTTCCTAAGGCCCACTTGACTTCAGATTCCAGGATGTCTTGCTCTAGGTGACTGATCACACCATCGTGATTATCTAGGTCGTGAAGATCTTTTTTGTACAGTTCTTCTGTGTATTCTTGCCACCTCTTTTTAATATCTTCTGCTTCTGTTAGGTCCATACCATTTCTGTTTTATTGAGTCCGTCTTTGCAATGAAATGTTCCCTTGGTATCTCTAATTTTCTTGAAGAGATCTCTAGTCTTCCCCATTCTATTGTTTTCCTCTATTTTTTGCACTGATCACTGAGGAAGGCTTTGTTATCTCTCCTTGCTATTCTTTGGAACTCTGCATTCAGATGCTTATATCTTTCCTTTTCTTTTCCTTATATCTTTTCTTTCCTTTGCTTTTCGCTTCTCTTCTTTTCTTCTTTTACTATTGACATTTAAATCTTCTTTGGTGTGAAGGGATTCTGTGCCTCACCTAAAGTTTGGAGTTAACCATAGGCAGAGATGAGGGCTGGGGAAAGAGACTGACAATTTATAAGTTATATGGATGTTTGAGAAATATTTGTGCAGTGAGTTTTGAAGAGAGCTACAAAATGTGAAAGTGGAAATTGGAGTTGCTCAGTCATGTCCAACTCTTTGCGACCCCATGGACTGTAGCCTACCAAGCTACTCCATCCATGGAATTTTCCAGGCAATAGTACTTAAGCAGAGACATTACTTTGCTGACTAAGGTCCGTCTAGTCAAGGCTATGGTTTTTCCTCTGCTCATGTATGGATGTGAGAGTTGGACTGTGAAGAAGGCTGAGCACCGAAGAATTGATGCTTTTGAACTGTGGTGTTGGAGAAGACTCTTGAGAGTCCCTTGGACTGCATGGCGATCCAACCAGTCCATTCTGAACGAGATCCACCCTGGGTGTTCTTTGGAAGGAATGATGCTAAAGCTGAAACTCCAGTACTTTGGCCACCTCATGCGAAGAGTTGACTCATTGGAAAAGACTCTGATGCTGGGAGGGGTTGGGGGCAGGAGGAGAAGGGGACGACAGAGGATGACATGGCTGGATGGCATCACCAACTCGATGGACATGAATCTGAGTGAACTCCAGGAGTTGGTGATGGACAGGGAAGCCTGGCGTGCTGCGATTCATGGGGTCGCAAAGAGTTGGACACGACTGAGCGACTGAACAGAACTGAACTGGGCTGCCATTTCCTTCTCCAGGGATCTTCCCAACCCAGGGATCAAACCTGGGTCTTCTGCATTGTTGACAGATGTTTTGAAGCCCCACCATAATCCCATGCCCAGAGTTCACGGCCTACGGCTAACAAACCCTGAAGAAGCCACAGAGTAGTGGCAGAGATGGCCAAGCTCCAAACTGCCTGAACCCTGAAGCTGGATACACAAGTTCTGGTAAACCAAACTTCCCGGTATGAAATTGTACAACTTGGAAAGTTCTCATTCATTTGTGAAATACAACTTTTACTTACTAATAACCCCATTACCTTATATACTAATGGCTATATTAAAGACAAAGTCTCTCAATCAAATATATCATTAACTGAAGTGCTAAATACATAAGTAAAAGCACAATTAAGAAATGCGCTAATTTTTTTTTATTAAAGACATTAATTTGTCATTGATCCTGGACAGATAGGTACTCTCAATAGTAAATTAGACATAAATAGATTCATTTAGGGGACATTTCAGGCGACCATAATCACCTTACTTAACATTTTGCTTCTGTATGACTGGAAATGCTAAAATAAAATGTCAAGTATATTTTGGAAATTAGATGTAAAATAGGCATCTGGTGACATTACAGTCTTAATGTGGCAGAACAGGCTTTGCTTTTCCTATCATTCCCTTCTTGCCTTACCTCCTTACTCTTTCTTAGGTGGGAGTGGAGATGACTGACATAAAAAGAAAACTAGATAAAAAATTTTAGCATAATAACTGTACCCATTGGGATAAATAAGAGCATGTGTGTGTGTGTCTGCTTAGTCATGTCCAACTCCTTTTGGCCCCATGGACAGTAGCCTGCCAGACTCCTCTGCCTGTGGAATTTTCCAGGCAAGACTACTGAAGTGGGGTGCCGTTACTACTCCAGGGGATCTTCCCGACTCAGGACTTGATCTCAGGTCTCTTCTTCTGCATTGGCAAGCAGATTATTTACCACCAGTGCCACCTGCTGTGGCCATAAACGCACCCAAGATCTGAGCATCTCAGAGCTACGAAGGTTTATTCTCTGCTCATGCTATGTGTCCAGGGGCAACTGGAGGAAGCTCTGCTTCATGTCATCGTCTGGCACACAGGCTGAAAAAGCAGTGCCTTCTGCAGCTATTTGCAGAGAAAAAAAGAGAGTGGTTGAGTAAAGTGAAGTTTTTGATAAAGGTTCTGCTAAAGTGAAATACCTTAATTTCAAACTGTGTTGGATGAAGCAAGTCACATTGGCCAACCAGTAGCGGCAGGGCAATAGAGTTCTTTTCTTTTTTACAGTAGAGTGTATATTTTTAATTAATTTTATTGGCATGCAGTTGCTTTACAATGTGGTATTAGCCACTCTGTGTAAGTGCACTAGGTTGCTCAGTCATGTCCAACTCTTTGCGACCCCACAGACTGTAGCCCGCCAGGCTTCTCTGTCTGTAGAATTTTCCCAGCAAGAATACTGGAGTGGATTGCCACTTCCTCTTCCAGGAGAGCTACCCAACCCAGGGATTGAATCCACACCTCCTGCAACTCCTGCACCGGCAGACGGATTCTTTACCACTGAGCACCTGGGGATCCTGTGTGAGCTTTGACTGCACAGCAAAATGAGTCAGCCATACATATACATATGTCCCCTTCCTTTCAGATTTCCCTCCCATTTAGGATACCACAGTGTGTTTCTTCCCTAGGGGAGAGGAAAGCAGACATCAGTACAAAAAAAAAATTACAATAATGCACCAAAGCTTTCTTTGAAAGGTAGCTTACTTAAGCAAAATTAAGTTTTCATATCTTTTAGCGGGTTCATTCTATGACCCTAAAGGACCTACAAAAATGAACCATATAGAAGGATTTGGAAATCTTTTTAAACTGAGTCCTGGAAGAGAGCAAGATATTTGAAAAATGTATCAAAAGACATTGGAGAGGGAAAAGAGATAGATATCTGGGAAGAAAGGATTCCAAGATGCCTAACTCTTTCAGATGGCCAATTCTGGCTGTAATATACATGCTTCCTTCTTTCCACATAACTGAATATTTAGCTGGACATATGATCTCCCATAATGAAAATAATTCCCAGCCTCCTTGCAGTTGCTGTGACCATGTGACTAAACTCTGACCAAAGGGCTGTAGACAGAGGTCAAAGGCAGCATTTCCAGGCTGCTGCTCTAAGACAAGCAAACTGTGTCCTTTGCCCTGTTTTCTACTCCATCCTCTGTCCTGCTGCCGTTCAACAACGTTACTACTTGGATTTTGAGCACTAGCTATCACTCGGAATGGTGAGGCTGAGAGCTAGAAGAAGCCTATGGAAGCAGAAGACTCTCGCTCTTACATTATAAACACTCTCTACTGTTTGTTCTGGAGTTTAGTTCAGTCGCTTAGTTGTGTCTGACTCTTTGCGATCCCATGAACCACAGCAGGCCAGGCCTCCCTGTCCTTCACGGACTGCTGGAGTCTACCCAAACCTATGTCCATTGAGTCCATGATGCCAGCCAACCATCTCATCCTCTGTCATCCCCTTCTCCACCTGCCCTCAATCTTTCCCAGTATCAGGGTCTTTTCAAGTGAGTCAGCTCTTTGCATCAGGTGGCCAAATTATTGGAGTTTCAGCCTCAACATCAGTCCTTCCAATGAATACCCAGGCCTGATCTCCTCTAAGATGGACTGGTTGGATCTCCTTGCAGTCCAAGGGACTCTCAAGAGTCTTCTCCAACACCACAGTTCAAAAGCATCAATTCTTCAGCGCTCAGCTTTCTTTATAGTCCAACTTTCACATCCATACACGACTACTGGAAAAACCATAGCCTTGACAAGACGGACCTTTGTTGACAAAGTAATGTCTCTGCTTTATAATATGCTGTCTAGGTTGGTCATGACTTTCCTTCCAAGGAGTAAGCATCTTTTAATTTCATGGCTGCTAGGAAATGGTAACCCACTCTGGTATTCTTGCCTGGAAAATTCCGTGGACAGAGGAGTCTGGCAGGCCGAAGTCCACGGGGTTGCAAAGAATCAGACACAACTGAGTGAACACACACACAATTTGCTCCTGTATTCAATGGGATTTTTAAATGCTTAAATTTTAAAAAGATTTGAAAACTTGACCAAGAAAGCATCCTTAAAAGAGGCTGGATTAAAGTGAGTCTTAAAGAATCCAGAGAGTTCAGATAAGCAGAGTTAAAGAGAAAAGAGGGGAAGGAAAGGAAACTGACATCTGCCAAGCATCTCCTAACAATCTTCTACTTGGAATTTCTGAGCACTTTCTCTCTTTACTAGGACTTCTGCCAAGCACTTTATTTTATTCATTTCTTACAACAACTCAGAAATGCCAACATTACTGTTGCTATTTTTAGATAAAGGATCTGGTTTTCTTTTTTTTAAGTGTTTCAAAATTTGCTTGGAGTTATGTAGCTACTAACTGATAAACCCAGGTTTGTCTGCTATAGAAGCTTTTCACTTTACATAGGGTAAAAACAAACATAGGCACTCTGGAAAAAATATGCCTACGGTTTTTGAAAAGGTGATCTGCTGGAACAAAATTCATTTCAGGGAAACACCAAAACCTTCTCCCATGAATTAGTGAATGTTCTCTGAATCTAAACTAAATTTAATACTGACTTTAAAAGAATATAAATATGAGGATATATCTGAAACCAAAATTGAAATCTCATAATACTTTCCAAAGTCAAGTAAAAGTGTTTTTAGATTATGGGCATTTAAAAACTATTTATGATATTATTCCTTTCCATCTATGTAGAAAATTAAGTGCAATGTATCCTAAATGAAGCATGCCTTTAGATTTAGGAGGATTATAATATGCTTACATTTCAAATATATATTTTATATCATACTCATTTAACCATCTCAATTATCTTATTTAAATTTGGGTTAACATGCTTTGCAAACAACCTATTACTCCAATGTATATTCATTTAGCAACACAACATAAATATTAGAACATCTGGAGAAACAATCTAGGTCTATCTAATAGAATGTTTTGCTGTGGTTCCTAGCTTTTGTCTTCAATACACTCATCAGCTGAATTTGTAGTGTTCCAACTTTCATCTGAATGAGCAAATGTAATTTTGCATAATATCCCAAACACAATATACATCACATGCTTCTTTATTTAACTTTATTTTACATTGGAGTAGAGGTGATTAACAATGTGTTAGCTTCAGGTGTACAACAAAGTGATTCAGTTATACATATACATGTATCTATTCTTCAAATTCTTTTACCAATTAGGTTGTTACAAAATATTGAGCAGAGTTGCCTTAATTACAGAGTTTCTACCTGTAATAAGTAAGCCTACAATTGTCTGACCTGAGATGCTTCAGTGACTCACAGCTGATAGAAATTAGGAAACTTCCTCAATTTCCACTTTAAAGCCATACATGTTCAATGATAAGGCTTCAACAGATACATCAGAGAGCAGAGATCATTTGTATTTTATCTGAATATGAACTTAGTATCTACAACAATTTTTAAAACCAGAAGAAATTACTGGAAATAGCCCACAGTTGACAAAGGTTACAATACAAACTATCTAATGCCAAGTTCCATAGTGGGGGGAATGGAATAGAAGGGTAACTGCATCATATGTTCATTGCAGCATTATTTACAACAGACAATATATGTAAGCAACCTAAGCGCCCATCAACAGATGAATGGCTAAAGAAGATGTGGTATACACACACACACACACACACACACACACACACACACACAACGGAACACTGTTCACCATAAAAAGAATGAAATTGAGCCGTTAGCTACAACATGGATGGACCTCAAGGGCATTCTGTTAAGTGAAATAAGTCAGAGAAAGACGAATACTGCAAGACTTCAGCTATATGTGAAATTTGAAGAATAAATGAACAAACATAACAAAGCAGAAACAGAGTCATAAATACAGAGAAAAGATAGTCGACAGAGGTGAGGAGGCTGGGGGAAGAAAGGATTAGGTGAGGGAAATAAACAGGTAGAAACTTCCAGCTGCAAAATAAATGAGTCATAGGCATGCAATCAGAGAAGGCAATGGCACCCCCCTCCAGTACTCTTGCCCGGAAACTCCCGTGGACGGAGGAGCCTGGAGGGCTGCAGACCATGGGGTCGCTGAGGGTTGGACACAACCGTGCGGCTTCACTTTCACTTTTCACTTTCAGGCACTGGAGAAGGAAATGGCAACCCACTCCAGTGTTCTTGCCTGGAGAATCCCAGGGAAGAGGGAGCCTGGCGGGCTGCCATCTAAGGGGTCGCACAGAGTCGGACACGACTGAAGTGACTTAGCAGCAGCAGCAGCAGGCATGCAATATACAGTGTGGGGGATATAGTCAATGGTTATATAATATCTTTGTAAAATGACAGGTGTATCTTGACTTATTATGATGATCATTTTGAAAAATTTAGAAATATCAAATCATTATGTTGTATACCAGGAACTAACATAGGTCAGAGAGTCTTCAAAGGCAAACAGGCAAACAAAAAGAGACCAGAATTTTGGTAGTGACAGAGGGTGGTAGGAGGAGGAAATGAATGAAGGTAGTCAAAATGTACAAACTTTTAGTTATAAGATAAGTAGTAGGTGAAATGTATAAAATGATAAATAGAATTAACGCTTCAATTCAGTTCAGTCGCTCAGTCATGTCTGACTCTTTGCAACCCCATGAATCACATCACACCAGGCCTCCCAACCCATCACCAACTTCCAGAGTTCACTCAGACTCACGTCCATCGAGTCCGTGATGCCATCCAGCCATCTCATCCTCTGTCGTCCCCTTCTCCTCCTGCCCCCAATCCCTCCCAGCATCAGGGTCTTTTCCAATGAGTCAACTCTTCGCATGAGGTGGCCAAAGTACTGGAGCTTCAGCTTTAGCATCATTCCTTCCAAAGAAAACCCAGGGTTGACCTCCTTCAGAATGGACTGGTTGGATCTCCTTGCAGTCCAAGGGACTCTCAAGAGTCTTCCCCAACACCACAGTTCAAAAGCATCAATTCTTCAGCACAAAGCCTTCTTCACAGTCCAACTCTCACATCCATACATGACCACAGGAAAAACCATAGCGTTGACTAGACAGATCTTAGTCGGCAAAGTAATGTCTCTGCTTTTGAATATGCTATCTAGGTTGGTCATAACTTTTCTTCCAAGGAGTAAGCGTCTTTTAATTTCATGGCTGCAGTCACCATCTGCAGTGATTTTGGAGCCCAAAAAAATAAAATCAGCCACTGTTTCCACTGTTTCCCCATCTATTTCCAATGAAGTGATGGGACCAGATGCCATGATCTTCGTTTTCTGAATGTTGAGCTTTAAGCCAACTTTTTCACTCTCCTCTTTCACTTTCATCAAGAGGCCTTTCAGCTCCTCTTCACTTTCTGCCATAAGGGTGGTGTCATCTGCATATCTGAGGTTATTGATATTTCTCCCAGCAATCTTGATTCCAGCTTGTGCTTCATCCAGCCCAGCGTTTCTCATGATGTCCTCTGCATATAAGTTATATAAGCAGGGTGACAATATACAGCCTTTATGTACTCCTTTTCTTATTTGGAACCAGTCTGTTGTTCCATGTCCAGTTCGAACTGTTGCTTCCTGACCTGCATACAGATTTTTCAAGAGGCAGGTAGGTGGTCTGGTATTCTCATCTCTTTCAGAATTTTCCATAGTTTCTTGTGATCCACACAGTCAAAGGCTTTGGCATAGTCAATAAAGCAGAAATAGATGTTTTTCTAGAACCCTCTTGCTTTTTCCATGATCCAGCAGATGTTGGCAATTTGATCTCTGGTTCCTCTGCCTTTTCTAAAACCAGCTTGAATATCAGGGAGTTCAAGGTTCACGTATTGCTGAAGCCTGGCTTGGAGAATTTTGAACATTACTTTACTAGCGTGTGAGATGAGTGCAATTGTGCAGCAGTTTGAGCATTCTTTGGCATTGCCTTTCTTTGGAATTGGAATGAAAACTGACCTTTCCAGTCCTGTGGCCACTGCTGAGTTTTCCAAATTTGTTGGCATATTGAATGCAGCACTTTCACAGCGTCATCTTTCAGGATTTGAAACAGCTCAACTGGAATTCCAACAGCTCCACTAGCTTTGTTCGTAGTGATGCTTTCTAAGGTCCACTTGACTTCACTTTCCAAGATGTCTGGCTCGAGATTAGTGATCACATCATCATGATTATCTGGGCTGTGAAGATCTTTTTTGTACAGTTCTTCCATGTATTCTTGCCACCTCTTCTTAATATCTTCTGCTTCTGTTAGGTCCATACAATTTTGGTCCTTTATCGAGCCCATCTTTGCATGAAATATTCCCTTGGTATCTCTAATTTTCTTGAAGAGATCTCTAGTCTTTCCCATGCTGTTGTTTTCCTCTATTTTTTTGCATTGATCGCTGAAGAAGGCTTTCTTATCTCTTCTTGCTATTCTTTGGAACTCTGCAATCAGATGCTTATATCTTTCCTTTTCTCCTTTGCTTTTCACCTCTCTTCTTTTTCACAGCTATTTGTAAGGCCTCCCCAGACAACCATTTTGCTTTTTTGCATTTCTTTTCCATGGAGATGGTCTTGATCCCTGTCTCCTGTACAATGTCACGAACCTCAGTCCATAGTTCATCAGGCACTCTATCTATCAGATCTAGGCCCTTAAACCTATTTCTCACTTCCACTGTATAATCATAAGGGATTTGATTTAGGTCATACCTGAATGGTCTAGCGGTTTTCCCTACTTTCTTCAATTTCAGTCTGAATTTGGTAATAAGGAGTTCATGATCTGAGCCACAGTCAGCTCCTGGTCTTGTTTTTGTTGACTGTATAGAGCTTCTCCATCTTTGGCTGCACAGAATATAATCAGTCTGATTTCGGTGTTGACCATCTGGTGATGTCCACGTGTAGCCTTCTCTTGTGTTGTTGGAAGAGGGTGTTTGCTATGACCAGTGCATTTTCTTGGCAAAACTCTATTAGTCTTTGCCCTGCTTCATTCTGCATTCCAAGGCCAAATTTGCCTGTTACTCCAGGTGTTTCTTGACTTCCTACTGTTGCATTCCAGTCCTCTGTAATGAAAAGGACATCTCTTTTGGGTGTTAGTTCTAAAAGGTCTTGTAGGTCTTCATAAAACCGTTCAACTTCAGCTTCTTCAGCATTACTGGTTGGGGCATAGACTTGGATAACTGTGATATTGAATGGTTTGCCTTGGAGACGAACAGAGATCATTCTGTCGTTTTTGAGACTGCATCCAAGTACTGCATTTCAGACTCTTTTGTTGACCATGATGGCTACTCCATTTCTTCTAAGGGATTCCTGCCCGCAGTAGTAGATATAATGGTCATCTGAGTTAAATTCACCCATTCCAGTCCATTTTAGTTTGCTAATTCCCAGAATGTCGACATTCACCCTGGCCATCTCATTTGACCACTTCCAATTTGCCTTGATTCATGGACCTGACATTCCAGCTTCCTATGCAATATTGCTCTTTACAGCATCGGACCTTGCTTCTATTACCAGTCACATCCACAACTGGGTATTGTTTTTGCTTTGGCTCCATCCCCTCATTCTTTCTGGAGTTATTTCTCCACTGATCTCCAGTAGCATATTAGGCACCTACTGACCTGGGGAGTTCCTCTTTGGTATCCTATCATTTTGCCTTTTCATACTGTTCATGGGGTCTCAAGGCAAGAATACTGAAGTGGCTTGTCATTCCCTTCTCCAGTGGACCACATTCTGTCAGACCTCTCCACCACTGCTGTATGTTAAATATGAAAGTTAAGAGAATCCTAAGAGTTCACACTACAAGGAAAAAGTTTTCTTTGAATTTTGTATCTCTATAAGATGATGGATGTTCGCTAAACTTATTGTGGTTATCATTTCAAGATGTATGTAAGTCAAATCATTATACCATATACCATAAACTTACACAGTGCTGTATGTCAATTATAACTCAATTAAAAAAAAAAAGGAAAGAAAGGCTTACTCCCTTTGCTAACACCTTTAAACCTCTGCTGACACTAAGTTAAATCGCAAATGGGTCTCTTGCCAAAAGTCTATAAATAAACAGCCTTTTAAGTTTGAAGAAAAAAAAAGTCTAATTGATGCAGCAGAAGCAAAGAACAGGCCCACAGTGGAGAAACAAGTCCAGAGCCACTAAGTATAGAATACGAAACAAAGATAGAGGCGGGAGTCAGGAAAGCAAAATTCAAAATACAGCAAGCAGATATAGAGCCATTCTTCTCTCTGCTCTGAGGACTTTTTGTCCAAAATGATAGGCAGATTGAAGCCTACCTCTCTATCAAACTTCCAATGGAAGCTCTCACATTGCTGGTGGGAGTGCAAATGGGTACAATATTTTTAGAAAATTTTAAGTCATCAAGAACCTTAAAACTGTTTCAAAAACACTTTGGATTTCTACTAGATCAACTCAAAAAAATTTGTCTTAAGGAAATGCTTCTAAATAAGGGAAGCAACAATATGCACAAAGATGTCATTTGGGGACTGTTTACAATAAACAAATGAAAGAATAACACACTATTAGTAGAATCATTAAGTAAATTATCCTTCTCAAAGGAATATCGCTTAAAGTCAAATACTCTTGCAAAAAAAAGGGAAAAAATGTTTATGCTGAATGAAAATGCAGTACAATCAAACTATGTCGAACAGGCTAAAAACTCTGCTGAGATGAAAAGCAATGTGTGTACCCCCTGGTTTTTCTTTCAGAAGTGGGACAACACCTTCTATTTTCTGTATTCAATTATCTATGAAGAAGATATATTACTTTTTACAACAAAAAAAAAATCTGGGAAACTTTATATTTATATAAACCAGAATATACTCCACAAAAAGTTAAATGAGGCTAAGTCCAAAGAAGGCAGTAAAGAAAGAGATTATTTTCTCTCTCCCACTAGCTAAATATAGTACTGCAGTGCTGATCCAGCCATGGGGTTTTCCTCCTTCTAATGAGAGGCCTGCCACAGCTCTCTGCATATGGCTCGTCTATCATTCAGGGCAGACGAGCATCGAAGCTCAGTTGGCAGAGTGGATTAAACAGGGAGGCTGTGCGTGTTCCTCAGTTTATCAGCAAATGCACAGTGACACGCATTTTCTTTTCTCCTCCACTCATGAATACTAAAACGTCAGCTGTGCGAGTCTCCATTACTCTGTGCTGCGGGCTAAGAGGCCACCCTTATTACCCTCCACTGGCAGTGGGCGGGTTACACAGCTGGGCGCTGCTCCACTCGCACCAGCAAGGCTGGGTCAGCCCAGAGCCACGAGTGACGTGCGCAGTTTCTTTGAATAATGATTAAGAAAGGGTGTGTGGATGAATAGATGAGAGAAAAACTCAGTTTATCTTCTATCTAGTGAAAGATGAGCAGCTTAGCCACGATCTGAACATCAAAGTCAGTGACTATTTTTAAAGGTTGAAAATACTAAGTGGTAGGAGATTCGTTTGGTTAATTTTCTTTTTTTTAAACAGAGAACCTTAATTGTGGCAAATGGAAGTCATAACCGTCTTTATTTATTCTACTCATCCTGCTTTCCCCCTACTTTCTAAAAAGCCCTGTAAGGCCAAGTTATATTGTCAAAATATAGCCTCTCAGACCATATCAGACTATAATTAGTTTCCTTTGGTTTGGCGTCACTGCATCTGCTCAAAAATGCTAATTGTAAAACCAGGGTATAGATATCTGGTTGACTCTTTGTTTCTTGCTTGCTTTTATGCTGCTGATCCAGAAATCCTTTATCTATGTTATTAAAAAGTATTATTCTGTAATTCAGTGTTTGTCATTTGGTTAGGACCTCTCTGAATGTGGAGACAAGTGATACAAAGGAAGAGGCAATAGATACACCATATCAAGGAATGTTTCATTACCTATTCACACAGTGCCCAACATGAGTGCTCAAAAAATATTTGGTGAGTCAATGAAAGCTATCATCTATTATTCTAAAATAATTTCATAGGCAAGAACCACGACTTAGAAACCCTTTATCTCTTCCAGCACACATTACAGTCATGGGTCCATAATAGGTAGTCAATCAAAATCTTAGGTAAATAACTCCCCCCCCCAAATTGATATTATGAGCAAACATATAAAACCTGCTAAGCAAGTTTTATGCAGGGTACCTAAGAATAAATCTGTCTTTCACCTCCACATTCTTCCGATGTCCAATTGTCTTTCACAGATGGATATCCAATCTTTCTCCCACTTTTAAAATTTAATCATATACCATGACTGCCCACTTAAACACCAGCTTGAACTGAATTTGAATGCAGATGTGAATGACTGAAAATTATGACTCATAATAAGCCCCTCCTAAACCTCTCTGTGCAGCCTCACTTAGTATAATAAACACACCTTACTACCCCTGAAAGGAACTGCATTAGCCTCATCACAATATTGAACACCATGGACACAGCTGAAAAAAATCAATAATCACTTTACACTGGTATTTGACTATGAGCAAGGCAACTGCTTTTCAAAATCTGATTTTTTTGGAAAACACAGTGGTAAAACAAAGTAGATTATTCAGCCATTTAAAGTATGTCTGAAACCTCCCAAAGCAATTTTTCCTGTAAGAGAGAAGTGATGCCATACATCATGGCTCCATATTACTATAGTATAGCATAATGCATCCGAGTAACTTACAGAGCCATTCAGAGCAGCAGATAATTTCTCAGGGCTCTGTGAGAAAACTGACAAGCTCAGTCATCGAAGCTGTACTGAAGACCCTGGGCAATATTACCCAGTAATAAGAAACAAGGCCTTCAAATGAGTATATCTTTACTTTTCTCCTTTGCTTTTGGCTTCTATTCTTTTCACAGCTATTTGTAAGCCCTCCTCACATAGCCATTTTTCTATTTTGCTTTTCTTTTTCTTGGGGATGATCTTGCTCTCTGGCTCCAGTGAAATGTCATGAACCTCCACCAATAGTTCATGAGGCACTCTATCAGATCTAGACCCTTAAATCTATTTCTCTCTTCCACTGTATAATTGTAAGGGACTTATTTGATTTAGGTCATACTTGAATGATCTAGTGGTTTTCCGTACATTCTTCAATTTCAGTCTGAATTTGGCGATAAGGAGTTCATGATCTGAGTAACAGTCAGCTCCTGGTCTTGTTTTGCTGACTGTATAGAGCTTCTCCATCTTTGGCTGCAAAGAATATAATCAAGCTGATTTCGGTGTTGACCACCTGGTGATGTCCATGTGTAGAGTCTTCTCTTGTGTTGTTGGAAGAGGATGTTTACTATGACCCGTGCATTTCTCTAGGCAGATCTCCATTAGCCTTTGCTCTGCTTCCTTCTGTACTCCAAGGTCAAATTTGCTTGTTACTCCAGGTATCTCTTGACTTCCTACTTTTGCATTCCAGTCCCCTATAATGAAAAGGACATCTTTTGGGGGTATTAATTCTAGAATGTCTTGTAGGTCTTCTAGAACCATTCAACTTCAGCTTCCTCAGCATTACTGGTCAGGGCATAGATTTGGATTACCGTGATACTGAATGGTTTGCCTTGGAAACGAACAAAGATCATTCTGTCATTTTTGAGACTGCATTCAAGTACTGCATTTCAGATTCTTTTGTTGAGTATTATGGCTACTGCATTTCTTCTAAGGGATTCTTGCCAACAGTAGTAGATATATTGATCATCTGAGTTAAATTCCCCCATTTCAGTCCATTTTAGTTCATTGATTCCTAAAATGTCGACATTCACTCTTCCCATCTCCTGTTTGATCACTTCCTATTTGCCTTGATTCATGGACCTAACATTCCAGCTTCCTATGCAATATTGCTCTTTACAGCATAGGACCTGGCTTCCATCACCAGTCAAATCCACAACTGGGTGTTGTTTTTGCTTTGGCTCCATCTCTTCATTCTTTCTGGAGTTATTTCTCCACTGATCTCCAGTAGCATACTTGGCAACTATCGACCTGGAGAGTTCTTCTTTAAGTGTCCTATCTTCCTGCCTTTTCATACTGTTCATGGGGCTCTCAAGGCAAGAATACTGAAGTACTTTGCCATTCCCTTCTCCAGAGGACCACATTTTGTCAGAACTCTCCACCATGACCCATCTGTCTTGGTTGGCCCTCCAGGGCATGATTCATAGTTTCATTGAGTTAGGGCTGTGATCCATATGATTAGATTAGTTCCAAAGAATAACAAGGAGACATAAGAAAGCCTTCCTCAGTGATCAATGCAAAGAAATAGAGGAAAACAATAGAGTGTGAAAGACTAGAGATCTCTTCAAGAAAATCAGAGCTACCAGGGGAACATTTCATGCAAAGATAGGCTCAATAAAGGACAGAAATGATATGCACCGCACAGAAGCAGAAGCTATTAAGAAGAGGTGGCAAGAATACACAGAAGAACTATACAAAAAAGATCTTCATGACCCAGATAATCATGATGGTGTGATCAGAGCCAGACATTCTGGAATGTGAAGTTCAAGTGGGCCTTAGGAATCATCACTACAAACAAAGCTAGTGGAGGTGATGGAATTCCAGTTGAGCTATTTTAAATCCTAAAAGTTGATGCTGTGAAAGTACTGCACTCAATCTGCCAGCAAATTTGGAAACCTCAGCAGTGGCCACAGAACTGGAAAAGGTCAGTTTTCATTCCAATTCCAAAGAAAGGTAATGCCAAAGAATGCTCAAACTACCACACAATTGCACTCATCTCACACACTAGCAAAGCAATGCTCACAATTCTCCAAGCCAGGCTTCAACAATACAGGAACTGTGAACTTCCAGATGTTCAAGCTGGTTTTAGAAAAGGCAGAGTAACCAGAGATCAAATTGCCAACATCTGCTGGATCATGGAAAAACCAAGAGAGTTCCAGAAAAACATCTATTTCTGCTTCATTGACTATGCCAAAGCCTTTGACTGTGTGGATCACAAGAAACTGTGGAAAATTCTGAAAGAGATGGGAATACCAGACCACTTGACTTGCCTCTTAAGAAACCTGTATGCAGGTCAGGAAGCAACAGTTAGAACTGGGCATGGAACAACAGACTGGTTCCAAATAGGAACAGGAGTATGTCAAGGCTGTATACTGTCACCCTGCTTATTTAACTTATATGCAGAGTACATCATGAGAAACGCTAGGCTGGATGAAGCACAAGCTGGAATCAAGATTACCAGGAGAAATATCAATAACCTCAGATATGCAGATGACACCACCCTTATGAAAGTGAGGAACTAAAGAGCCTCTTGATGAAAGTGAAAGAGGAGAGTGAAAAAGTTGGCTTAAAGCTCAACATTCAGAAAACTAAGATCATGGCGTCCGGTCCCATCACTTCATGGCAAATAGATGGAGAAACAGGGGAAACAGTGGCTGACTTTATTTTGGGGGGCTCCAAAATCACTGCAGATGGTGACTGCAGCATGAAATAAAAAGACATTTGCTCTTTGGAAGAAAAGTTATGACCAACCTAGACAGCATGTTAATAAGCAGAAACATTACTTTGCCAACAAAGGTCCATCTCATCAAGGCTATGGTTTTTCCAGTAGTCGTGTATGGATGTGAGAGTCGGACTATAAAGAAAGCTGAGCACTGAAGGATAGATGCTTTTGAACTGTGGTATTGGGGAAGACTCTTGAGAGTCCCTTGGACTGCAAGGAGATCCAACCAGTCCATCCTAGAGGAGATCAGGCCTGGGTGTTCATTGGAAGGACTGATGTTGAAGCTGAAACTCCAATACTTTCACCACCTCGTGCAAAGAGTTGACTCATTGGAAAAGACTCTGGTGCTGGGAGGGATCGGGGGCAGGAGGAGAAGGGGATGACAGAGGATGAGATTTTTGGATGGCATCACCGACTCAATGGACATGAGTTTGAGTAAACTCTGGGAGTTGGTGATGGACAGGGAGGCCTGGTGTGCTACGGTTCATGGGGTCACAAAGAGTCAGACATGAATGAGCGACTGAACTAAAAACTGAACTAACAGGGCTGGGAATTATATTTTTCTAAGGAAATGGTTCTTTGCAAATTCTATTAGGTAGAGCTTTCAAACAAGGGAAGGTACATAAAGCAATCCAGTTGGACAGGAGGACTTGAATAAATGAAGGTTGAAATATAATCTGGTTGAAAAATAAAGGTGCCCATGATATCAGCATTCCTTTTAGATTTGGGGAACAACATCTTGGTACTGTCCAAATTACTCCAGGAAAACCAGTTTACGTTAAAGCTATAAAGTATCTTTGGTCCCATTTGTTCTGATCAGATCAGTGCTTGTGCCTCAATCTTAATTCCATTGGCCAACCATACCCCTTTCTCAGGCTCAGCTACCCCAGGCAGGCATAAGTCCTCTCCATATCCCGAAATCATTTGCCAGCCCTCCTCTTACCTCTCTCAGACCTCATCTCCCAGTTCCTTCTCCCTCATTCACCCTCACATTAACCACTCCTCTGCCTTCCTGGCCTCCTTGATGTTCTTAGAACAAACCAGGCCCCTGCTACCCTCTAGGCCCCCATGCTTGCTATTTCCTCTGAGAACAGTAACAGCCTTCTGTTTTCACATGACTAGCTCTTCACCCCACATTCAGAGAGCTTCCTCCCTGCAGACCCAGCCTAATACCCCTATTTAATACCATAGCTTCAAATACACACACACTCATTTGGATATAAGACCCCATTAATGGGTTTAAACAGAACCAAATAAGATGGTGGAGCAGAAGGATGTGAACTCATCTTCTCCTGTGAGAACTCCAGAACTACAACTCGCTGCTGAACAACCATCGACTGGAGAATGTTGGATCCCACCACAAAAAGATACCCCACATCCCAGGGCAAAGGAGAGGCCCCAGAAAGATGGTAGAAGGGGCAAAACCATGTTTAGAATCAAACCCCTTACCCTCCAGAGACACTCAGAGGGCTCAAACCAACCTTGTACACACCAGGACCCAGAGACCCCAGAGACTGAGCCAAACCTGTGTTTGAGTGTCTCCGGTGAAGGTACGGGTCAGCAGTGGCCTGCCGCAGGGGCAGGGCTCTGGGTGCAACAGACTCGGGTATGGTATACGCCCTCTTGGAGGAGGTTGCCATTAGCCCCACCACAGAGCCGGCAGAACTTACTCAGGACTGGAGAAACAGATGCTTGAAGGGCACAAACAGAGCCTTCTGCACACCAGGACCCAGAAGAAAGGAGCAATGACCCCACAAGAGATTGACCCAGACTTGCCCGTGAGTGTCCAGGAGTCTCTGGCAGAGGTGTGGGTCAAGGGCAGCCTGCTGCAGGGTGGGGGGCGCTGGGTGCAGCAGCGCGTGCATGGGACCTTCTGAAGGAGGCCAGATGAAGGAGCCAGGCAGGCTAAAGTCCATGGGGTCACAAAGAATCTGACAGGCTGAGTCACTAACTTCTCTTTCACCATTATCTTCATTAACTCCAACATAGTTTGGCCTCAGGTCAAACAACAGGTAGGGAACACAGCCCCACCCATCAACAGAAAATTGGATTAAAGATTTACTGATCATTGCCCTGCCCATCAGAACAATCTCTTATCCTTATCAATCAGAGGGTAGACAGAATGAAAACCACATTCATGGAAAACTAACCAAACTGATCACATGGACCACAGCCTTGTCTAACTCAGTGAAACTATGAGCCATGCCCTGCAGGGTCATCCAAGATGGATGGGTCAAGGTGGAGAGTTCTGACAAAACGTGGTCCACTGGAGAAAGGAATGACAAACCACTTCAGTATTCCTGCTTTGAGAACACTATGAACAGTAATGAAAAGGCAAGATAGGACACTGAAAGATAAACTCCCCAAGTCAGTAGGTGCCCAATATGCTACTAGAGAAGAGTGGAGAAATAACTCCAGAAAGAATGAAGAGATGGAGTCAAAGCGAAAACAACACCCAGTTGTGGATGTGATGGGTGATGGAAGTAAAGTCCAATGCTATAAAGAGCAATATTGCATAGGAACCTGGAATGATAGGTCCACAAATCAAGGCAAACTGGAAGTGATCAATAGGAGATAGAAAGAGTGAGCATCAACACTTTAGGAATCAGTGAACTAAAAAGGACTGGAATGAGTGAATTTAACTCAGATGATCAATACATCTACCACTGTTGGCAAGAATCCCTTAGAAGAAATGCAGTAGCCATAATAGTCAACAAAAGAGTCCAAAATGCAGTACGTCGATGCAATCTCAAAAGCGACAGAATGACCTTTGTTCATTTCCAAGGCAAATCATTCAATATTACAGTACTCCAAGTCTATGCCCAGACCAGTAATGCTGAAGAAGCTGAAGTTGAATGGTTCTATGAAGACCTACAAGACCTTTTAGAACTAACACCCAAAAAAGATGTCCTTTTCATTATAGGGGACTGGAATGCAAAAGTAGGAAGTCAAGAGATACCTGGAGTAACAGGCAAATTTGACCTTGGAGTACAAAACGAAGCATGTCAAAGGCTAACAGAGTTTTTCCGAGAGAATGCACTGGCCATAGCAAACATCCTCTTCCAACAACACAAGAGAAGAGTCTACACATGGACATCACCACATGATGACTGATCATATTTGATCACCTGATTGATTATACTTTCTGCAGATTGATTATATTCTTTGCAGCCAAAGATGGAGAAGCTCTATACAGTCAGCAAAAACAAGACCAGGAGTTGACTGTGGCTAAGATCATGAACTTCTTATTGCCAAATTCACACTGAAATTGAAGACAGTGAAGAAAACCACTAGACCATTCATTTCAGTTCAGTTCAGCCGCTCAGTCATGTCTGAATCTTTGTAACCCCATGAATCGCAGCATGCTAGGCCTCGCTGTCCATCACCATACTCCAGAGTTCACTCAGACTAATGTCCATCGAGTCAGTGATGCCATCAAGCCATCTCATCCTCTGTCATCCCCTTCTCCTCCTGCCCCCGACCCCTCCCAGCATCAGAGTCTTTTCCAATGAATCAACTCTTCGCATGAGGTGGCCAAAGTACTGGAGTTTCAGCTTTAGCATCATTCCTTCCAAAGAAAACCCAGGGTGGATCTTGTTCAGAATGGACTGGTTGGATCTCCTTGCAGTCCAAGGGACTCGCAAGAGTCTTCTCCAACACCACAGTTCAAAAGCATCAATTCTTCAGTGCTCAGCTTTCTTCACAGTCCAACTCACATCGATACATGACCACAAGAAAAACCATAGCCTTGACTAGATGGACCTTTGTTGGCAAAGTAATGTCTCTGCTTTTGAATATGCTACCTAGGTTGGTCATAACTTTTCTTCCAAGGAGTAAGCGTCTTTTAATTTCATGGCTAGAGTCAACCACTGCAGTGATTTTGGAGCCCCCAAAAATAAAGTCTGACACTGTTTCTACTGTTTCCCATCTATTTCCCATGAAGTGATGGGACCAGATGCCATGATCTTCGTTATCTGAATGTTGAGCTTTAAGCCAACATTTTCAATCTCCTCTTTCATTTTCATCAAGAGGCCTTTTAGCTCCTCTTTACTTTCTGCCATAAGGGTGATGTCATCTGCATATCTGAGGTTATGGATCTTTCTCCCAGCAATCTTGATTCCAGCTTGTGCTTCTTGCAGCCCAGCATTTCTCATGATGTACTCTGCAATAAGTTAAATAAGCAGGGTGACAATATACAGCCTTGATGTACTCCTTTTCCTATTTGGAACCAGTCTGTTGTTCCATGTCCAGTTCGAACTGTTGCTTCCTGACCGGTATACAGGTTTCTCAAGAGGTAGGTCAGGTGGTCTGGTATTCCCATCCCTTTCAGAATTTTCCACAGTTTATTGTGATCCACACAGTCAAAGGCTTTGGCATAGTCAATAAAGCAGAAATAGATGTTTTTCTGGAACTCTCTTGCTTTTCCATGATCCAGCAGATGTTGGCAATTTGATCTCTGGTTACTCTGCCTTTTCTAAAACCAGCTTGAACATCTGGAAGTTCATGGTTCACATATTGCTGAAGCCTGGCTTGGAGAATTCTTGGCATTACTTTACTAGCGTGTGAGATGAGTGCAATTGTGCGGCAGTTTGAGCATTCTTTGGCATTGCCTTTCTTTGGGATTGGAATGAAAACTGACCTTTGCCAATCCTGTGGCCACTGCTGAGTTTTCCAAATTTGCTGGCATATTGAGTGCAGCACTTTCACAGCATCATCTTTCAGGATTTGAAGTAGCTCAACTGGAATTCCATCACCTCCACTAGCTTTGTTCGTAGTGATGCTTTCTAAGGCCCACTTGACTTCACTTTCCAGGATGTCTGGCTCTAGATGAGTGACCACACCACTGTGATTATCTGGGTTGTGAAGATCTTTTTTGTACAGTACTTCTGTTTATTCTTGCCACCTCTTCTTAATATCTTCTGCTTCTGTGAGGTCCATACCATTTCTGTCCTTTATCGAGCCCTTCTTTGCATGAAATATTCCCTTGGTATCACTAATTTTTTGAAGAGATCTCTAGTCTTTCCCATGCTGTTGTTTTCCTCTATTTGTTTTGCATTGATCGCTAAAGAAGGCTTTCTTATCTGTTCTTGCTATTCTTTGGAACTCTGCATTCAGATGCTTTTATCTTTCCTTTTCTCCTTTGCTTTTCACCTCTCTTCTTTTTCACAGCTATTTGTAATGCCTCCCCAGACAGCCATTTTGCTTTTTGCATTTCTTTTCCATGGAGATGGTCTTGATCCCTGTCCCCTGTACAATGTCACAAACCTCATTCCATAGTTCATCAGGCACTCTATCTATCAGATCTAGGCCCTTAAATCTATTTCTCACTTCCACTGCATAATCATAAGGGATTTGATTTAGGTCATACCTGAATGGTCTAGCGGTTTTCCCTACTTTCTTCAATTTCAGTCTGAATTTGGTAATAAGGAGTTCATGATCTGAGCCACAGTCAGCTCCTGGTCTTGTTTTTGTTGACTGTATAGAGCTTCTCCATCTTTGGCTGCACAGAATATAATCAGTCTGATTTCAGTGTTGACCATCTGGTGATGTCCATGTGTAGAGTCTTCTCTTGTGTTGTTGGAAGAGGGTGTTTGCTATGACCAGTGTGTTCTTCTGGCTAAACTCTATTAGTCTTTGCCCTGCTTCATTCTGTATTCCAAGGCCAAATTTGCCTGTTACTCCAGGTGTTTCTTGACTTCCTACTTTTGCATTCCAGTCCCCTATAATGAAAAGGACATCTCTTTTGGGTGTTAGTTCTAAAAGGTCTTGTAGGTCTTCATAAAACCGTTCAACTTCAGTTTCTTCAGCATTCCTGGTTGGGGCATAGACTTGGATCACTGTGATATTGAATGGTTTGCCTTGGAAATGAACAGAGATCATTCTGTCATTTTTGAGATTGCATCCAAGTACCGCATTTCGGACTACTCTGTTGACCATGATGGCTACTCCATTTCTTCTAAGGGATTCCTGTCCACAGTAGTAGATATAATGGTCATCTGAGTTAAATTCACCCGTTCCAGTCCATTTTCATTCACTGATTCCTAGAATGTCGACGTTCACCCTTGCCATCTCTTGTTTGACCACTTCCAATTTGCCTTGATTCATGGACCTGACATTCCAGGTTCCTGTGCAATATTGCTCTTTACAGCATTGGACCTTGCTTCTCTCACCAGTCACATCCACAGCTGGGTATTGTTTTTGCTTTGGCTCCATCCCTTCATTCTTTCTGGAGTTATTTCTCCACTGATCTCCAGTAGCATATTGGGCACCTACTGACCTGGGAGTTCTTCTTTTGGTATCCTATCATTTTGCCTTTTCATACTGTTCAAGGGGTTCTCAAGGCAAGAATACTGAAGTAGTTTGCCATTCCCTTCTCCAGTGGACCACATTCTGTCAGACCTCTCCACCATGACCCACCAATCTTGGGTGGCCCCACGTCCAAGGAGCAGTGGCTGCATGGGCTCAGGAGGGTCTAGAGTAGCTATTCCACGTCAAGGTCAGGAGGGGCAGCGGTGAGGAGATACCCCTCGTTCAAGGTAAGGAGAAGCGGCTGTGCTTTGCTGGAGCAGCCGTGAAGAGATACCCCATGTTCAAGGTAAGAGAAACCCAAGTAAGACGGTAGGTGTTGCAAGAGGGCCTCAGAGGGCAGACACACTGAAACCATAATCACAAACCATTCAGGTATGACCTAAATCAAATCCCTTACAATTATACACTGGAAGTGACAAATAGATTCAAGGGATTAGAGCTGATACAGTGCCTGAAAAATTATGGACAGAGGTTTGTGACATTGTACAAGAGGCAATGAACAAGGCCATCCCCAAGAAAAAGAAATGCAAAAAGGCAAAATGGTTGTCAGAGGAGGCCTTACAAATAGCTGAGAAAAGAAGAGAAGTGAAAGGCAAAAGAGAAAAGGAAAGATATACCCACTTGAATGCAGAGTTCCAAAGAATAGCAAGGAGAGATAACAAAGCCTTCCTCAGTAATAAATGCAAAGAAATAGAGGAAAATAATAGAATGGGAAAGACTAGAGATCTCTTCAAGAAAATTAGAGATACCAGGGGAACATTTCATGCAAAGATGGTACAATAAAGGACAGAAATGGTATGGACCTAACAGAAGCAGAAGATACTAAGAAGAGGTGGCAAGAATACACAGAAGAACTGTAAAAAAAAAAAAAAAAAGATCTTCATGACCCAGATAACCACAATGGTGTGGTCACTCACCTAGAGCCAGACATCCTGGAATGTGACCTCAAGTGGGCCTTAGGAAGCATCACTATGAACAAAACTAGTGGAGGTGATGGAATTCCAGTTGAGCTATTTCAAATCCTAAAAGATGATGCTGGGAAAGTGCTACATTCAATATACCAGCAAATTTGGAAAATTCAGCAGTGGCCACAGGACTGGAAAAGGTCAGTTTTCATTCCAATTCCAAAAAAAGGTAATGTCAAAGAATGTTCAATCTACCACACAGTTGCACTCATCTCACATGCTAGCAAAGTAATGCTCAAAATTTTCTCAAGCCAGGCTTCAACAGTATGTGAACCAGGAACTTTCAGATATTCAAGCTGGATTTAGAAAAGGTAGAAGAACAAGAGATCAAATTGCCAGCATCCTCTGGATCATCAAAAAAGAAATCTACTTCTGCTTTATTGACTACATCAAAGACTTTGACTATGTGGAGCACAACAAACTGTGGAAAATTCTTCAAGAGATGGCAGTACCAGATCATCTGACCTGCCTCCTGAGAAATCTGTATGCAGGTCAAGAAGCAACAGTTAGAAATGAACATGGAACAACAGATGGGTTCCAAATAGGGAAAGGATTACCTCAAGGCTATAATTTGTCACCCTGCTTATTTGACTTATATGCAGAGTACATCATGTGAAATCCTGGCCTGGATGAAGCACAAGCTGGAATCAAGATTACTGGGAGAAATATCAATGACCTCAGATATGCAGATGACACCACCCTTATGGCAGAAAGTGAAGAACTAAAGAGCCTCTTGATGAAAGTGAAAGAGGAGAGTGAAAAAGTTGGCTTAACGTTCAACTTTCAGAAAACTAAGATCATGGCATGGCATCCAGTCCCATCACTTAATGGCAAGTAGATGGGGAAACAATGGAAATAGAGAAAGACTTTATTTTCTTGGGCTCCAAATCACTGCAGATGGTGACAGCAGCCATGAAATTAAAAGACACTTGCTTCTTGGAAGAAAAGCTATGACCAACCTAGACAACATATTAAAAAGCAGAGACATTACCAACAAAGGTCCAAGCTATGGTTTTTCCAGTAGTCATGTATGGATGTGAGAGTTGGACTATAAAGAAAGCTGAGCAGTAAAGAATTGATCCTTTTGAACTATGGTGTTGGAGAAGACTCTTGAGCATCACTTGGACTGCAAGGAGATCCAACCAGTCCATCCAAAAAGAAAGCAGTCTTGAATATTCATTGGAAGGACTGATGCTGAAGCTGAAACTCCTGAATACTTTGGCCACCTGATGCGAAGAACTGACTCACTGGAAAAGACCCTGATGCTGGGGAAGACTGAAGGCAAGAGGAGAAGGGGATAACAGAGGATGAGATGGTTAGATGGCATCACCAACTCGACAGACATGAGTTTGAGTAAGCTCCAGGAGCTGGTGATGGACAGAGAAGCCTGGCATGCTGCAGTCCATGGGATCATGAAGAGTTGTACCAGACTGAGCGACTAAATTGAACTGACCCATTAACGCAAGAGTTTCTGGTTGTTTTGCTCCACCACTATCTTCCCAGAACCTAGAAAACTGCTCAAAACATAGTAGGCTCTCACTAAATATTTAGTGAATGGAGGACTGGATGCTACTTTGAGGTTAATCGATTTACTTTAAACTGATTATATAACTGATTATTTTAACTGATAATATATGAAACAGTTTACATTCACAATGGTTTTAGGTAACACTGCCAAGATAACATATAGATCAAAACACTCAAACCATATGGCAATAGTCAATGTTTTATTGATCAAAGGTTTTTTTTGTTTTTGTTCTTGTTTTTGTGGAATCTTAGTTCCCTAACCAGGGATTGAACCTGGGTCACAGCAGTTAAACTGTCAAGTCCTAACCACTGGACCGCCAGGAAATTCCCCAATGAAAGTTTTTTTTTAATTGATATCCACTTTATCCATTTGTCAAAATTACTGAGTGGCAGGCAGAAAGGAGGAAGAAGTATAAATGAAATAGGAGTAGCAGATGGTGACACTTGTTGAAACTGCATGGTAGGTACTTGGAAGTCCATTAAACCGTCTATGTTGTATAGGTTTGAAATGTTCCATAGTCAAAGATCTTCTACAAACCTATCGGAAAAGGCAATGGCACCCCACTCCAGTACTCTTGCCTGGAAAATCCCATGGATGGAGGAGCCTGGTGGGCTGCAGTCCATGGGGTCGCGAAGAGTCGGACACAACTGAGCGACTTCACTTTCACTTTTCACTTTCATGCACTGGAGAAGGAAATGGCAGCCCACTCCAGTGTTCTTGCCTGGAGAATCCCAGGGGCAGCAGAGCCTGGTGGGCTGCCATCTATGGTCGCACAGAGTCAGACACAACTGAAGCTACTTAGCAGCAGCAGGTACAAACCTATATTGAAGATTAAGGGGCACAAACTACTACATATAAAATAAACAAGCTACAAGGATATATTGTACAGAACAGGGAAAATAGCCAGTATTTTATAACTATAAAATATGGAAGTGAAAATCACTCAGTTCAGTTCAGTTCAGTCACTCAGTCGTGTCCAACTCTTTGCGACCCCATGAATTGCAGCACTCCAGGCCTCCCTGTCCATCACCAACTCCTGGAGTTCACTCAGTTGTGTTCAACTCTTTGTGACCCCATGGACTATATGGTCCATGGAACTCTCCAGGCCAGAATACTGGAGTGGGTAGCCATTCCCTTCTCCAGGGGATCTTTCCAACCCAGGGATCAAACCCAGGTCTCCCTCACTACAAGTGGATTCTTTACCAGCTGAGCCACCAGGGAAGCATAAAATGTGGAATACAACCTTTAAAAGCTGTGAATCACCATGTACACCTGAAATTTATGTAACATTGTAAATCAGCTACACTACAACTTTTAAAAACCTGTATTGGAGCTTGGAAAAATAAGGACAAAGAAGTTTATCAGTTTTCATGGTAGCCTACGAGTTATCTGATATTTGATGTGTTTCTCTACATTCACATTTTTAAACTCTGTGCTTTCCCCAGAAACTCTGCTCAGGAACACAGCTACCAGAAGTCACAGAATTCCCCCAAGTGAACTTTAAAGGCTTTCCTATCTTGATCGAAGTCAGGAAGCCATGCAGGCATGAGGCCAAACTGTGTAGAACTCTGTATCTGGAAAGGAGGAGGCAGATCACAGCTTTTGGAGGCAGTGAAGGGATGCCCAGAAGGGGTGAAAGCAGGTAAAGTCACATTGTACACACCTGCACCAACCTCCCCTGTAGCCTAGAACAGGACAATAAGCCTGATTACAGAGCCAGCTGTGGCAAGCCAGTCCTCCTTCCTCCTGACTCATCTCTCTAAAATACAGCCAATCTACGGCTCCAGGAATAGCTAAAACCCTTTACAAATAACGCTGGATCTGGAGATTAAAAACACTTTTGAATGCTAAAATAGTCCTGAAACAAAGAAAAGTCAGTTCTGCGTTTTTATACCCCTTTTTAGATATCTAAAATCCTCAAAATTCAAAAGACACATAATTTTATACAAGAAATGATGTCTGTCTTACAGGATGGTGATCATTCAACCTTGCTGATGCACATTTTAAATTATTTCGGCATATGAAATATTTTTCATGGGCTGGGGCAAGTTCATTCTAACCTCCTTGTCAGAGAAAGACCTATACCTTCTGAAACATCCTGGAAGAATATAACTACAGCTCTCACGTCCCCGAATATGACCAACTGAATTTTGAAGAGATATTAGAGCTTCATGATTCCACTCTGACACTCTGACCTCTAATCCATTTGCCTGCCACAGTTCACCAATTCACTGAAGCCCTAACTTGAGGAAAAACAGAATACCATACTTAGGTTCATTTAAACTCCTGACTTCTTGGCCAGTTACTGCCTAGCAGGTACCTGATATGAAATTTTCCAAAGAAACTATTTAAAGTAGAGGTTTTAAAGATTGGTGACTAGCAACAGTAATAATGAGTTTGACTATGTCTATTATCCACCTTATATATTTGTTACAAATAGTTGCAGGAAAATAATTTTTAAATGCCAAGAAGACATTATTTCAATAAAAAGGCTTCTATCACCACCTAACACCCATTAGGATGACTCCTATCCAAAACACAGAAAATAACAAGATTTGTTGACAATATGGAGAAGCTAGGATACTTCTGCTCTGTTAAGAGTATAAAATGATGTGGCCATTATCGAAAACAGTACAGCAGATCTTCCAAAAGTTAAGAACCCGATTACCATGCAATTACTGGGTCAAGCATTATATGCCAAAAAGAAATGAAACAGTCTTGAAGAGATATCTATACACTCACATTTACAGCAGCATTATTCACGATAGCCAAAAGGTGATAGCAACCCAAATGATCACCAACAGATGAATGGATACACAAAATGTAGTATATGCATGCCATGGAATATGATTTGACCTTAAAAGGGAAGGAAATTCTGACACACGCTACAGTACAAATGAATCTTGAGGACTGTATATTAAGTGAACTAAGCCAGTTACAATAATAATAATGATAATGTATGATTCCACTTATGTGGGTCACATAGAGCAGTCAAATTTATAGAGACAGAAACTAAAATGTGACTGCTAGAGGCAGGCAGAGAAGCCAGTTGTTGTTTAGTGGGTGTAGGGTTTCCATTTTAAGAGATGAAAAGAGTTCTGGAGACTGGTTGCACAACAAGCTAACACACTTAACTACTGAAAAGTACGCTTTAAAATGGATGTGATGGTCAATTTTATGTCGCATGCATTTTACCACAATTTTTTAAATCAAGGGAAAAAAAGGCTTTGTCTATCTAGTAAAACAAAGACTTTCTCCTCCTGTGTTCTGGGGTCTTGAAATCATTACTGACACCAGAGGTACAGGTAGCCATGCTCTGACACAGCTTTCAGATGAATTGCTCCAAGGCTGCACTGTAAATCAACTGGAAGCACCAGAGCAGGGCTGCAGATGGCAGTGAAGAAATCATGGGGCTAGAGCTTGATGAGGTGCAACTTTGAGAGACAGGGAAGCTGTGTTTGGCTGTGTCCAATACCACAAAAGGCACCAGATAGAAAAAGTCCAAATCAGAGCTTTCAACTATCTTGGCAACTGATTACATACTATATCAGCAAGGTCCATCATATAGACTGTACCACTCAGGGCAAGAAAATATGAGACTATGGACACAATTTTAGATTAAACAAATGCATCAGTGGTTGTAGTTGTATCACCCTTTCCTGCCACTCAACCATCCCTCACACTCCTTACACACAGATACACTGAACAGCAACTGTAAACCAACTGCTGGATACAACTGCAGCATTCTGGTGCCAGAAGAGCTTCCAGAGACAATCTGTCTCAAAGCAGCCTCAATCACTTGGTATTAGCTGTCATGAATGTGATGCTGGGAAGGTTCTAAAGTTACATCTGGGCTCAGCTGGAAACTATGACTTGATGGCCCAGATCATTCAGAGAGGCTGAAACAGAACTGGGAATAAATCTACCTGTCTAGAACCTGTTCTGTTGAAAAGAAACTCCTCATGGATGAAGAAGCAAGTTGGTAAGCCATAAAATGGAATCTGCTTTACATACCCCTTCTAGGTTCCAGCTCGCAGAACAGGAAAGGACTTGAAGGTGGGAGGAGAGAGGGGGGTAGTTTTGGAATATCTTCTTCAATATAACTGTGCTTGAGTACTGATGAGAGAACAGATCTAATATTAGTTTTCCATTATAGTCAGAAGTGGAAGCACGTTTTATTTTCAATAAATTATTCTACTACTGAATGGTACCAAAAACAAAAAGGCTCACCCATAATGTTATCATCATAATATATTCATACTGTTCATGGGGTTCTCATGAATATTCCCTTCTCCAGTGATCACGTTTTAATATATTCAACTTAGTATTTTCTTAAATTATTTTCTCCTATGCTTTTTTATATCATTATAAGAATAGTGTAAATACAATTTTATATCCTAGCAAGAACTGTAAGGGAAAATGTACAAAATTTTAAAGTGTAAATCCCTTTAGAACTCTTTAGTAAGTGATATGAGGATTCAAATAGTCATATGTAATCTGTGGCACCAAAGAACTTATGATCTACTTAAGGAGACCAATGGCACCCCACTCCAGTACTTTTGCCTGGAGAATCCCATGAATGGAGGAGCCTGGTAGGCTATAGTCCATGGGGTCGCTAAGAGTCAGACACAACTGAGCGACTTCACTGTCACTTTTCACTTTCATGCATTGCAGAAGGAAATGGCAACCCACTCCAGTGTTCTCGCCTGGAGAATCCCAGGGACGAGGAGCCTGGTGGGCTGCCGTCTATGGGGTCGCACAGAGTCAGACATAACTGACACGACATAGCAGCAGCAGCAGCAAGGAGACCAAAAAAATGCATAACACTTAAATATTTTTCAACTCAGTGATCAAGCCTATTCTCTATAACTTGACTTCAAAACAAAAAATAAAATTATTTTCTTTTTTTCATAAGCAAATGGCCAAAGGAGACTTTAAACCTAAAAACTGAATAACTGAACAAAATGAACATCACAGGGCAATTTCAGGAGTTTTGCTTAAGCTTCCTTTCTTTAAAGAAACATCTATAAAAATTGCTTTCCTCCATCTTTCATTTATTATATCCTCCCAGTAGTAAATATGCTACACGTGCTCGTGGGCCAGCCAGCCAGCTTTTGGCTGACCTACATACCTAGTTAATTTAAGATCAAGCCACCAAGGTACTAAGCAGACCACAATGTCTGCTTCTGATGAGCTGTTATCCTGTAAAGCCAATGTGCTAAGGATAGGATTTCACAGTAGGGATTTTCCACATCTATGTTGTAGGAGAAATTATCTGTGGTGTAATAGACTTTTTTGCCAGACCAACTGAGTCAGCACTTTGTAGTGTCAATCCCTCTCCCCTCTAAGGTTTTAGATTCATGCGTATTCTGGAATCAACACAGGCCAGCATGATGCCTTAGAAGTCAGTCTTCAGACCAGAGAGGGCCAGAAGGGGCTCATGACATTTTTCACTCTTTTGCAGCCAGACCTGATGGACAGCTGTCTTTAAAGGAGTTTCTCCCTTCAGGGTAAATTGCTTAGCCAACAAATCTGTGAAACACATCAGGTGTTATTATAACCTGACTTGTATGTACGAGTCTAAGGATTTCTCAAAAGCAAAGTGTAAAATTATGAAAAAATGTTATTCGTTCTTCTTCTGAATAAAGTGACTTGGCTAATTCTATTTGCATACCCAAGCCAAAATTTCTTTATAAATAAAGCATGGTGTGATATGAAGTTTATGTTTCAAAGAAAATACCATTAATAATACTTTGAGTTTTATAATATCCATTCTATCCAACAAAAACAAATGAACAAGCCCATAAAGACAAATAAGTAATTTAACATGAAGCAGGGGGGTGTTTCAGGTGAGTCAGATGCTGGCAGGGTAGTAATATCTTTTATTCTTTTTTGGTACAATTCCTAGATTCTTTTAAAGTACATGTAAATTAGCCTTTTGACACTTACATGTTCCCAGATATTTATAAACTCCCAAATCAGAACTGTTTTTGATACCTACTGTTTCTCTTCCAAATCATGTTTCATTAAGAGGCACACATTTCTGAGGCAGACCGTCACATCACTCATCTTTCCCTCTCAATGACCATTTTCAAACACACACCTATTATAGATGAAAATTAGCAGAGAAAAACAATGCTTTAAAAGTATATTAAAATATAGGAGCTAGCAGTCTTCTAGGCTCGCCAGAAAACAAATACTGAGCTGTCACCTACTATCCTTTACCCAACCTCAAATCACACCTTTTCAAAACCGCAATAAAGTACATATCATAGACCTTGAGATCCAAGAGAAAGCACTGAAAACTGCAAATATCAAATCCTTGAAGGATAAAGATCGAGTGGTATTGGCTAGCAGAAAGTGAAAGTGAAGTCGCTCAGTCGTGTCCGACTCTTTGCGACCCCATGGACTGTAGCCCACCAGGCTCCTCTATCCATGGGATTCTCCAGGCAAGAATATTGGAGTGGGTTGCCATTTCCTTCTCCAGGGGATCTTCCCGACCCAGGGATCGAACCCAGGTCTCCTGCATTGCAGGCAGACACTTTAACCTCTGAGCCACCAGGGAAGCCCTTGGCTAGCTGATAATGATGCAAAGCTCACAGTGCAGTACATAAATATTCTTGGGAAGGTTTTAAAAGACATCAGAGGACTCCGATAGCATAAAATGGAGAGATTTAACATTCAGAAAACCACATCATGGAGTCAACAAAAAGTTCACTTTAGAAAATGGCTGGTATAAGTGTAGAGGATCAGCTAAACAAGCTGTGTGTGTGTGTGTGCACGTGCAAGTGTATGTGTGTGTGCTCAGTCGTATCTGACTCTTTGTAGCTCCATGAACTGTAGCCCACCAGGCTCCTCTGTCCGTGAGATTCTCCAGGCAAGAATACTGGAATGGGTTGCTTCTCCACTCCACTCCAGAAGATCCTCTCCAAGGGATCTTCCAAACCCAGGGATAGAACCCATATCACCCAGGTCTCTGCATTGGCAGGCAGCATTCTTTACCAGTGAGCCATCTGGGAATCCCAAACAAGCCTTAGAGGGTCTAAATCAAATAGATTCTTCCTTGTGCCGGTTGTATTAATATCTTCAAGGGACTGCTGGAGATAGGTGGTCTACTGCACATTAGTGTACTTATAACGTAAGAGCAAGTATCCCTTTTATTCTACCCATATCTATGTTACACTTGTTTCTTTAAGTAAATATTTTTCTAAATATGACATCTTAAGTGCTTTTAAGGTCACTTTATGACTACAACACCCAAGAAAACACATTCCATTTTCTCCTAAAGTCATAAAAGAAACCCGAATAGAAAAGCACAGGAAGGTGACAGCAATTATCATTTATTACACCAATAAATAAGCTTTGGTTTCCACAGCCAAAATCAGAGTTGAAGCCAAGAAAAAGCCTGAGCAATGACAAAGAAAAATGCTTTTCTCCTTTTCCCATTCTTTTAAGACTTACAAAGGATCACTAACAAGATCCAAGTAAACCACAGAAGGAAATGGGTGGCAAATGACAGTTAAAGGATTACAGTACAGTAATACTAGCACTTAGAATTTAATGAAATGAAATTCTAGTTCTATAGATAGCAGCAATATAGGAACTGCTAAGGTGGAGTATTAAACAGGCTTTCTTCACTGGCTCAAAGAGTCAGTCAAATGCCTGAATCTGACGAACTTGTTTTCAACCCAGAATGTATTAAATCTTTAAACATCCAAAGGCACAGAAAAAAAAAATCTTCCAGTGTAGACTGAAAAAAAAAATCTCTACACTTGAAACGCAAGAGAACGGAAGCCTTCTTTGCCAATGTTTGCAGACTAGAATATTTTGAAGAAATATCTAAGGGTGCCCAAGCTTTTTAAGTAATTAGCCTCCAATTAAAATAAATAAATTTAAATTTAAAAAAAATTACTCTGATAGATACAGAAAGAACTTATGACCTGTCCGGAGGCAAGGGGTGATTAGAGTATGTGTTCTCTTAGGCGATGAATAACCTGGATGTGATCTACAACGAAGATCATGGCATCCGGTCCCATCACTTCATGGGAAATAGATGGGAAACAGTGGAAACAGTGTCAGACTTTTATTTTGGGGGCTCCAAAATCACTGCAGATGGTGACTGCAGTGATTTGGGACTGAACTGAACGGAACTGATCTTCAAGATTCCCCTGTCCAGAGGGGGTCTTACCCTTCTACTGTAGATTCCATAGGCACTAAGCACAGAGTCCAGAGTCCGTTGGAGAGGTGGCTGAGCATGATCAGCATGAACAGGCCTAAGATGGGGTCCAAACCCTGTGAATTCCTTCTTCAGAAGGACAAAAGCAAAAGAGAGAGATGAAGAACACAACCCAGCAATCTGTTCAGGCTTTGCCTGTGTTTCTCATGCACAGAGATTCCTGTCTTTTTCCACGTGGTCAAGAATTGAGTAAATAAAGGGGAAGAAGGGGTTTTGAACATGCACTTAAAGAGGAGGGTTTTTTTTTAAGACTTGGGGACTTCTGTGTGATGGTTGTTTTGTTGTTAAAAAGCAAGAGGTCTAATACTGAATTTCCTGATATTTATGTCACTATATACACCATCCAAGCACCGGTCTTGAGGCCTTAAGCTTTGCATCTATAATGAAGAAAGAGATCACCTTTGTCTTCAATCCCAGCTCTAAAAGGCCGTCAACCTGTACACAGGAAAGACCCTTTCAAGTCAAAGACCCTTCTGAGTCAAAACCATTGCTCGTATTCACATCCTCAGCCTCCTAACAAAAGTAACATGCAATTCATTTCTGATTCTCAGAAGTGAAATATACTAGGTAAGAAATTACACACTAGGATTACACGGGCAATTAACCAGCTTTGTCAATTGAAGTAGTGACAGCTGTTAATCATATCTTTTAATTCTTTTCTATTTTTTAATCTGTTATTATTACTCTTATAACAATTTTCTGATCTCTTTGCTTTCTCTCAATCTTTTTCTCCTTCAGAAAATCCTCAGTGAACTCTTCCTGACCTTCTTTTATGTTGAGTAATTTTCCCCCTGGAAACACTCGCTTCATTTCATTTCAGCCCTCTAGTTTCCTCATTCTAGCTCCCTCTGCTGATTGCAACCAATTTGTTTTCAAAGGTCCAGGCAGCCATCAAAGGAAAGCACTAACTCACACGCCTGCTCTGTAACCTCCAATGACGGTAGAAAAGAATATGTTTCTTGGTCAAACATGGGGACATTTTTCAGACCATATGGTCCACCCTTTTATTAAAATGAAAACTGAGTTGTTGTTGTTTTTAAAGACTCCACTGAAAATAAGTGTACTGTATGATTTTAACATTCCTTCCATAACTAACCCTTATCACACGACATCTGCAGGGACCTACTGACATCTTGCTCTGATTTTAAGTCACTGACAAATCACATGATTATTATTCATACCATCACTATGCTGTGAAAATTCTGGACAGAAGGAGTTGGTTCAATAGCTGTTCTATTAGTTAGGGTTTCTAGTGGAAACAACAGAATCCCCTCTGGCTAACTGAAGCAGAAAGGAGATTTTATTAAAGGATATTAGGTAACTTACAAAATCATAGAGAGACTAGAGCCTCAGGTTCCAGGAAAATGCCCCAAACAATGCCACAGAACTAGCCTAAGGAGGTCTTGACTCTACTGTCCCTGCCCCCACCTCCAGTACAAACGCTGTTTTTTCCCACCTATGCCACACCTGAAAGTCAGGTGCCCCCGAAAGTCTGGCAAACCAGAGAATGAAAGTCAGCTCTGTTCTATTTTCCTCCTGCTCTAGCAAATGAAAGCCTCACACAGACATTCTCACTGGAAGCCCAGCATCCCACATTTACTCTAAACGCAAAGAACACTGAGACTCATCATGTGGGAATTTCCCCAAATATGCAAAGGCTATTCAAAGGTAAATGAGCAGCCGAAGCTCTCACAAACTGCGACTTCAGTTGCTAAATGAAAAGCACAATTCCAGGCCCCTCTGGCTCCATCCTCCTGGTCTTGCCCATTTTACTGCAGCACATTACACTCACAAATGACACATTTCTGCAGTGAACAGAGAGAAATAAACATTCTCTCTGTCCACACACATCCAGAGCAATAGGGGAATGCAGTAAGTCCTTGGCCAGACTTATTCTAACAACAACGAACGCTTACACATTTGCTTATGTTCAATCCAACAAATAACCATAAGCACTGGTTACATCTAGAGCTTGTTCTGGGTGCTGAGGGAACATAAAAAGATGAGTAAAATACAGTCCAATCCTCAAGCAATTTATAGCTTGGGAACAGGAGAAAGATTTGGAGACTAAATGGAATACCCTTGACAAATACCACACAATAAAAAATATGTGCAAGGTGTCAAGGGAAAAAAAGGAACAAGCAACTAACTCTACCTTGAATTAGAACGCTGGGGAGGTGGGCTAACAATCTTCGACTTTAAAGTGCAGAAGAGTTTCATAGATGAGGAGAAAGGACTGTTCAAGCAGAGAACCCAGTGAGAGCTAAAGTGTCTCAGCATTCAGCAACGCCGGGCGTGCTTCCCAGCATTTTACATGCAGTAACTCATTTAACCCACTCAACAAACCAACGATGCAGCTACTATCAATAGTCCTGTTTCACGCAGAGCCGAATGTGGGGGTCCTGATGCCAGCATCCAGGCTGTCACCGTGATCCCAGCATCCACGCTGCCCTCCTGCAGTAGAGATACTGCAGATACTGAGGTGTACACGAGTGCAGTGCATTCAACGTGCAGCTGAAATGCTGTGTTGTCACTGCATATAATGGTTTGGGGATAAAGAAAAGACTGAAAGATAAAGTTACCATTAACTGCCTTAAACTTAGATAGTTTTCTTAATCAGCAAGAGTTACAATCAATGTGGCCTGTCTTTGCCAGTGTTGTAGTCATGAGTTCCGGGAAACACACTCACTCAGAAGGACAATGCAGAGAGTGGAGTGCAGTTCATTACACCGGTGGGCCCAAGGCAGAGTCTCCTCTTAGCCAAGGACCCCAGCCAATTTTTATGAAAACCTTATATACCCTAAGTGTACGTGCCCAAACCCACCTCCCCCAATTCCCTGAAACTAGTCTGAACAAAGGAAGAGAAAGATACAATCAAAGTTAACCCGTGATTCATATGCCTTAAGCCTAGGTAGTTTACAGTGGACAATTATCAATAGGCCTGTGGTCATACCCCAATAAGCGTAATAGAATTTATGATTCTATTTGGTTACACAACTAATTAGGGTATTCTTTTAGGCAATGGAGAGTCTAGGTATGAGCCCTGAGGTTCTTCCATCCCGGGGGGTCTGTTTTTCTAGTTGGTATGTCGTTTCCATAGATACTGGGCATATAGCTCAAAGTCCACAGTCCGGCCCACGATGGAGTCCTGCTTTCAAGATGGGGCCTGTTCTGTCTGTTTCCTCCTTCACCAGGACAACAGCAGCGAGGGGGAAGGGTAATCTTCTTTTTTTTTAATTATTTTCAAAACATAATAGAAAAAGTGGAAGCTGTGAAAAGCAAAGTGAGTCTTGCTCTGTGCTACAATGGTTCCCAGATAAACTTTGGGGCCTGAGTGTGGCAAGGTGACAAGAGGCTGCTCTGTTCCTCTAACGGACAGAGTTGATGCCCAAGGTGGCTTGGCTTGGGTAGGCACCTCTGCTCCTCTTCATCCCTCACACCGCATCCCTGGGACCATGATCACTTCAGAGGGAAGCACAGCAAATATTCTATTGAAGCCAAGTTCAGAAACCTTGTCACTTGAGGCACAGAAAATTAAGCCAAGCTACTTTTCTGAAAACCTCCCCAAACAGGATAACAATAATAGGAAAGAAGGATCATCTGGTTTACTTATGCGACTCGTCCATCCCTGACGTCTGTGATCCTGTGATATGATTCCAATTTGCCTTCATGGAGGGCTGTCTGCTGAGCTAATTGTATGCGCCCCTTTGTGCTTGCCTCTTATGTTTATTTCATTACAATATTTACAAAAGGACTTGAGAAATAAGTCACTATGCAAATGGAAGGATGAATACACGATTCAGAGGAATATTAAAATTCATTAACCTTATTTACATTCAAACCATTATCATGTATATTTGAGCACAGTGCACCTGCCAGAATAGATGCGAAGCCACATCAGCAGTCCATTGAATAATCTATTCACTGTCTTTATTTACCCGTCAAGTAAGGTAAAAACTTCCTCATCTTGGACACATTCAGAATCACGACCAAGCTGATTTAAATTTAATACAAATTTATTCATTAGCGGTTCTTATTTCTAGAGAAGCCTAAAACAAATTTCAAGTTGTCCTTAGGCATTTGGAGGCTCTAAATTCCCTTAAAGAATTTTTCTCATCTTTGTTAATTTTGGAGTACTATGATTCTCTTATCATCCACGAAGAAGTGAAGGAGACCAAGCTCATCATCTAAAGACTGACAAGAAAAGACATATATGCATGACACCATCCCTCGCCTCCCCCACTCCCACCCCAGTTCTATAAGAAAAGTAAACATATAAGAGGAAAACAATCAAGTTGGTGGCTTGGAATTAGTTAGACAAAGCAATCAGCTGGTTGGAACTTCCATTTTTTCAGTCATTTATTTGACACTATCTTGATCTAATTAGTGTATGGGCCCAAGTGACAAGTCAAAACAGCGAGCAGAGCCACTGTGATGTTTAATGCCCTCTGTGGCAGTGGGAACTGAATCTGCCTCAGACAGTCCGCTTGTTTCGGGTTATGTAGCAGAGAACACAATAGGAAAAATGTGTAATGTTCGGGTTATGTAGCAGAAAACACAATGGAAAGGAAGTATAATGTATAACCACTGTCTGCTAGAGTAAATCCAATTAGAGGGCAGTTTTTCTGCTCTACCAATACCTTCATGGGTTTGTGAATGCAAGGTGGCAAGTGGGAGTTGATGAGAGAGCAACACAACAGAGAGATAATATTTTGAAGATCCAATGGAGCTAATGAGAAGGGAAGAAGCTGAGTGCTGTAGGAGGTGAGGGTCAAAAGAACAGCCCCAAAGCCAGTACAGCTGAAAAGAAACAACAGTAATTTCTAATAGGCCATTATTAACTGGCTTCTTCTGGGGTATTTTTTTTTTACTTTATTTTACTTTACAATACTGTATTGGTTTTGCCATACATCAACATAAATCCGCCACGGGGGTATTTAATATAAATACTTCCTTGCCACTCTTATCTTCAGTAAAGTCTGCATATTCATAAGTGCTTTTTGTGAGTGGATACTTACAAGGAGTGTTTAGATTTCCATCTAAGTCAATGTGGGGCAGCAAAGAATCAGCATAGAACCTGGAACATAGAAGCAGAGGGCTCAGTGCGAGCAACAGGCCTGGAGAACACGTGACATCTAAGAGCTGCTGCATAATCAATAATCGATCATAATCACATAACCAAGTCACGGAAATGGCACGTTTGAGCAGTGGCTCTCAAACTCTAACTTGCATCTGAATGACCTAGTGGATTTGTTAAAATAAATCCCTATGCTCACACCTGAGATTTTCATTCAGTAGGTCCAGGGTGGGCCTGAAACTTATATTTCCATCAAGTTCCCAGGGAATGCTGATGCTCCTGGAAGGGAGACCACACTTTGGGAACAATTCTCTCTAGCTCTAGAGATGTCAGGCACCCTCAGCTGACATCATTTGGGTAATTACCACCTGAAAGCCCTACTAACCATAAGGCAGTAATTCTTAGTTCCTGATGCATATTAGTATCACTAGGGAGATTTTTTAACACATCAATAATAATGCCTAGGCCCACTCCACTAGTTAAAGCAAAATTCTCAGAGGTGGGAAACAAGGCCTTGATATTTTTCAAATGCTCTCCAGAAGCTGCCCGTTATGCCAGGATTGGGAGGTACCACCATAAGGCAACAATCAAAGGCAGAATCCTAGTAAGCAGACTCATGCTTTCTGGCACATGGAACTCTGATCTGGAGAATGGAAATAAGACACACTGGCTCAAGTGGACAAGCCCAGACTGTGGAAAGAAAGACTGCATTTAAAGAACCACACCACAGCCTCTCACTCAAAGGCACAAGAGTAGCAGGCAATCAAAAGCAGAACAGACTTTTTTAAGCCTGGAGATTAACATGAGTCAAAGTAAGAATAGAAAGCCTAAGAAAACCTTTGGAAATAGGACCTATACCATAGATATCTACAGTGTCAACTACAGATGGAATAGTTTACAAGCCTCTGCATTAGAACTGTACAAAAAAGAAGCTTAATCTCTTTAGCTAACTCCATATACAGTTTTAACAACCATCAGCCTAACACCATGCATACAAACTGAAAAGTGGGAGCCGAAGAGAGATAAACACAGTGGGACGAATGTAACTGAAGACTCAAAGGAGTGAATAATCATGTGTGTGGTGGGGCAGAAAATGGGCACGGGGGTGTACCTGCATGTACGTATTGTGCATGTGTGTGTGTGTGAGTTTGTGTATCCCAGAAGAGTTGGCGCTAAGACCGAAGAATATGTCACTTCCAAAATTAGATGGTACCACCCCCCACCTTCCATCTAGTCACAAACTGTGATGGGCATGGAGCCGACACACCTCCTGTAAAGAACATGGGGTATGCGCACACTTTGAGGTCCAAGCTCACAGACCAGCGTACCCACTTCGGAAAACAATGTGGATCTCCATGGAGCAGAACCTCAGGAAAAAATAATGGAGAGGGATGAGAGTAGGCACCTAGGCACCAAAATTACAGACTTCACAGAAGAATGCAAGCATCTGGGGAAAGTGATGGTTCTAGGCACCCAAGGAGGCTTCATTTGAATCACTTTATAGGCACTTTTGAAAAGCCAATAATTATTGCATCAAGATTTTTATATATTATTTTTAGCACAGGAACACTGTCATCAGGCAAAATCATATCAGAAGCCAAATTATAAAGTGGGAAAAGACAGAAGTGCTCCAAAGGGAAAAGGGGCCAGCCCTGTCCCCATACTAGGTCTCACCTTCCCCACCACTGTCCCTGAGAATCCCTGCACAACACACTTTGAAAACCACTGGATAACACATTTGGTATCATTAATCTGAATTTTTCATTCAGAAAACTGATCTTGCTGTATATAAGATAAAAAGGGAATGCTCTATATAAGATAAAAAGGGAAATGTGAAGTGAAGATAAAATAAAAGCTTTTATTTTTCTTATTCTTAAATTTAAAGAAGAGAGAACTGTGGTTATTTTCATTGAACACTGGCAAATAAGGGGTTAGACTACTCTTTGGTTTCAAAGTCATGAGAGGTGCCAGGGGAAGAACCACCAGCAGAGCTTAGCCCAGCTCAGAGAGCAGCTCTGGGGTCAATGTCTAGAAGAGCTGCCTTGGTCAGAAAGCTAGTTAATGTGTCCTTGTACACAAGCCTCCAGAGGTCAAGTAAACCACCACCCTACACCCTAGGCTTTTCCTTTCTGTGTATTTATTTTCTTAAGGTCAAATGAAGGTCAACTTGGAAGTACCTTTACGCCTGTACATCAGAGTCAACCTGCCTGGAAGCAGGCCCTGTGGCATAAACTCTGTTATAGCTGGTTAGCTTGATTATTCGATTTAAAACCTTATATCACCAACCAGTCTCTATAAAATAGAAGGTGTAGCAACGAAGGGAGACAACTATAAAAAAGAACGCATTCAAATCAGTCCTAACGAGGTGGATGAACCTGGAGCCTACTATGGGGTGAATTAAGTCAAAAAGAGAAAGACAAATATTGTATATTAATGCATGTGTATGTAATCTAGAAAGACAGTACTGATGAACCCATTTGCAGGGCAGCAAAGGAGATGCAGACATAGAGAACAGACTTGTAAACACAGTGGGGGAAGGAGACAATGGGACAAATTGAGAGGATAGTACAGAAACATATACATTACCATATGTAAAAGAGACACAGGGAGCTCAGTGCTCTGTGACAACCTAGAGGGGTGGATGGGGTAGGAGACGGGAGGGAGATTCAAGCAGGAAGGGACATATGTTTACCTGTGGTTGATCCATGTTGACGTATGGCAGAAACTAACACAATATTGTAAAGCAAGAATCCTCCAATAATAATAATAACATAAAAAAAACCTTACATCACCAACCAATAGAAGGTCTCTATAAAATAGGAGGTGGAGCAATGAAGGACCTGGGAACAGGAATCCATGCAGGGGGTACCTCTGGCCCAGTAGATGAGTAAAATCTCAGCTGGAGATGCCCACTTGGAACTATCTTGATACCCTGAACATCCCTGCTTCCTTCACTCTTCTCTAGCATTTTTTAGATTAAATCTTTAGTCTAGCTCTACTCATTTTCCCCACTTCACGGTTTCCTCTTCTCTCTACTCCAAACACCCCTTTCCATTATCTGGACTCCAAGCACAGTTTCAAAATGCTATGTCCTAACTAGGCATGTCCAATAGTGAAAATATTTCCAGATCCTGGGCAAGCTGTAACACTTTCCCTCACTTAACTTTTCTTAGTCATATTTTCCCTGCCATACACTATTAAGGGTTGTACTTTCTCAGAAGTGAAGAGTTAAAAGTATTTAATGATGCAAATAGTATGGGCATCCATGGTCCTACTGAATGTTAGTCCATCATTTGACAAACACTACTATAGTCTTTGATGTAAACACTCTGAATCCTGACTAGAAGATAGTATTTTAGATTCCAGGAAATAGGGTAAAATGGAAGTTTACTAATATATCTGTAGCTGTACCACAGTTAAAGAGATCCAAGAAGACTTGTTCTCTTTTAAATACATCATTATAGAAGGTTATTATAATAAGGATTCAATATATATTAAGTAGTATTCACTACTCTCTTTCTAGCTGAGTTCATATTATTCACATGTACCTCACAATAACTACAAATACTCATAAACACACACCCAAAAAATTCCTATGATAATATCAGATATTAATTTTATTCCTAAAAGTCAAATGTCCTAATCAAAAGGTTGACCAGCTTCCATAGACCATCTGTCCCACTCAGGCACTTCTGTTCTAGCATCAAATTCCTCTTTAACATGTACCTGCTTCTGTCTTCTGGGACAAAGAATTATACTACTGTCATGAAGAAAGGAAGGCTGAAGACATTCCCTTCCAGAATAAATCAAATCAGATTTATTTTAAAGGACACTTCATTTTTTAAGGACTTTTCATGAAGGAAGAAATAGATCACTAATTTTGCTAGCTTTTAGCATAAGTAAATACACAAAGCAAGCTCCCTAAATATTATTTCCCTTTTAAGTGTGTGCTGAATTTAATTGTAGAGTTAACCTTTTGTAAAGTGTCTAAACCAGCAAATCTTCTTAGCTAGCCAGGAGGACCTATGTTATATACTTCTCCTCTTGTTAACTTAGAGCCAAGAATCAATTTGTTAATTGTTCACATTCTGGATTATTAGTGGCAAATTCCTTTTTTCAACTTTGAAGAGTCCTTTTAGATTAAAAAAAAAAAAACTTTAGCATGACTTTGAGTGCTCTTGTCATAGTAAAGATGAATAAAAAGAGGTCAGTTGCTTCAGAGTGAGTCTTCTCTCAGTAAGATAGATTGACTTGGGTTTAGAAACACGATATTAGAGGTTTCACTTAGGGCTCCTACATCTTACATGACATTGATTTAGAAAGCAGAATGCCAACTTCTTAATTTACCATCACAGGCTATTCCCTCTGGAGATGGTCACCAGGAGACCAAGTCACAAATCAGAAAGATGTTAATGACCCTAGAATGGGGAGGGGGGGGGTTGGAATGGGACAGTCTTAGTAAACCTAATGTATGGAGGTTAAAGTATGAAAATTAATCCAAGGTCACAGTGACTCTCAGTCTTTAGCTTGCATCAGAATCACCTAGAGGGTTTATTAAAACACAGATTGCTAGACACAACCACCCCCAGCCCCAGGATTTCCAAATCAGCGGGTCCACAATAGGAGCCAGGAATTTACAGTTTTACAACTTCCCAGGTGATGCCAACACTAATCGCAAGCCCACAGTCAAGGGAACCAGATGAATCACGCTTGTCCACGGATATATTTGTCTGTATAACCAGTATTGATATTTAGAACTAAGTCCATCCTCCCTTGAACAATGGTGAATTCATAAATTTTTACTCTCTCAATCAAGAATTCTTTATCAGTCAACTATGGGACAGTTAAAGCCCACGTTATAATTCTCAAAAATGTAGTGTGTGCTCCTTGTGCTTTACATTAAAGCCTTCCTGATGAAATTATTGGAAACATGCTATTCTCTCATTTTAAAAGCATGTTTACAACGACCTCTTAAATGTGCTGCTTGGGCCAGTTAATTCTGTGCACTGAGCAATGATTATAAACTTCTACTTCAGTCTTCAGCAGTTTACTAATGTCAAGGTCTGAAGATACCACCTGGGTTGGGAAGGATTACATTTATCTGAAAGTAGCAAAACACTTGCTGCATAGAAGCCTTGACCACAAGTTTATTTTTTGCACATAATAAAAGTCCGAATTAAAGTGTCCCAGTGCTGCTGCAGGTTTTCAAGTCAGCTGTCAGTGACCCAGAGTCATGCTTCCTGCTCTGCCATCTCTTGCATGCTGGGTTTACTCCTCCTGCTTATTGCTTCATTGTAAAAAGACGGATGCTGCATGCTCAGCCTCGTGTCATTATTCCAGGCAGAAAGAATAACAAAGTAAGGAAGAAAGGAGAGTACCTGTATCAGAAACTGAAAAGCTTGCCAAGAAACCCAATTTAAATTTCCTTGGCTGGCACTATGAAAAATGACCAGCTCTAGTTGCTCAGAAAGGTGATCATTTTAGCTGGATACATAACCGGGCCTTCTTCCATAGAACTGGCATTCCATTCAAAACGATGCAGGGAGGAGCTCATTTAACAATGGATGCTCCACGGCTGTTTTTGAATACAGCATCCCCATCACAGATCTCAGCTCTCAGGACAGTCCTGGGACTCTTCAACCTAAGCACACCATCACCAGACCAGGTCATAAAGGAAGCAAGCAAGCACCCTTTTCTTCTTTTGTATTTTATACACCCTTTTTCTTATTTTGCAAATTCCTTCAAATCATTAGCATGAAATATCAGTGTCACCACTGATGCCCAAAGTGCTAGAGGTTTGTAAACATATCTATGAATTAAAGTATTTTCCTATCAAATATTTCTCCAGCAGCCCAGGGGCTCACCCCCCACGTAGGCAGGACTCCAGAGAAGGCATTTCAGTATTCCCATGACACACGGTGCGCCAGGGCACTGCACTGGATAACAAGCAGTCACAAAACTGAGAAAGACATCATCCCTGACCTCAAGGAACTTAGAGATTAATTTGAGAATGACCAGAGTAGGAAGGAAGCAGGAGGACACACTACATCTTATTCCTTTTACATTCATTTCTTCTCCCACTGGTGGCTCAGACAGTAAAGAATCTGCCTGCAATGAGGGAAACCCAAGAGATGCAGGTCCAGTACCTGGCTCGGGAAGATCCCCTGAAGAAGAGAATGGCAACCCACTCCAGTATTCTTGTCTGGAGAATCCCATGGACAGAGGAGCCTGGCAGGCTACAGTCCATGGGGTCACAAATAGTCAGACATGACTGAATGACTAACACTCACTTTTACTTCTCCCACTACATAGGGAAGGCTGATTTCTCTGTGTAAGGGAACTGAAAGGTGGTGCATCTGAGTCATGATGAAACAGCATTCCTGGCTCACCACAGCAGATTCACTGTCTGACTGTCGTGTCTCCTTTATTCCCCCAAAATCTATCCTCCAAACCCAGTCTGGCCTGGCGGTTCAAAGTATAAGCCCTGGGGTAAACGCCCAGCTCATACATTTAATGCATGAACCTTGAGCCCATGCTTAACCTCCGCACCTTAGTCGCTTCATCTAAATATGAGCAGGATGATAGCAGAGTTGATTTCAGAGGATCTATCTTAGGTTTCAAATATATGGATACAGAACTGCGCTCAACAGAGACACGTTGCTGCTGCTGCTGCTAAGTCGCTTCAGTCGTGTCCGACTCGGTGCGACCCCATAGACGGCAGCCCACCAGGCTCCCCCGTCCCTGGGATTCTCCAGGCAAGAATACTGGAATAGGTTGCCATTGCCTTCTCCGAAAGACACACTGCTGCTGCTGCTGCTGCTGCTGCTGCTGCTAAGTCGCTTCAGTCGTGTTCGACTCAGTGCGATCCCATAGATGGCAGCCCACCAGGCTCTGCCGTCCCTGGGATTCTCCAGGCAAGAACACTGGAGTGGCTTGCCATTTCCTTCTACAATGCATGAAAGTGAAAAGTGAAAGTGAAGTCACTGAGTCATGTCCAACTCTCAGCGACCCCATGGACTGCAGCCCACCAGGCTCCTCCATCCATGGGATTTTCCAGGCAAGAGTACTGGAGTGGGGTGCCATTGCCTTCTCTGAGAGACACACTAGAGGAGCATTAACTGGGACACGTGGGAGAAGCTAGGACTTGCTCTGCACACAGCGCTCTGTACTTATACTCTGCCTCAGGCAGTGTCTGGACCTTTTTTATAGAAGCCCCCCAGATTTTTGCTCAAGAATTTTCCCTGTGGAAGGATCTGTTCCCCGTCCTAAGGCCTTGTCTAGAATCAGCCTCAATGGCATCACACATTTGTTTTTCTGACCAGAAGCCAGGGGATGGCTTCTCTTGTTTTTAACAATACAAGAGTCCACATGACCCAGGGAAAACAGTCTCTCTCTTTAGGGAAGAGTCTCAGATACAAAGGAACTGAAGTAGAAACTGGACTTTATTAGAATTCTTTTGACCACCTGAGCTTCATTTCTCCCTGTGCTCAAACAAGGCCAGATAAGCCACTGAGGAGTCCAACTGGCAGAAGCCAAAACATAAAGAGTCTTGTTTTCATCTTACACTGGCATCAAAATTTAAACCTCCTCAACCAGGCTGTCCCAGGTGGATCTGGCTTTCATACCCAGAGGTTTGGGAATTGGCTGCAGCTAATTCCAGAAGCCTGGGGGGACCTCTGGGAGCTTCCTCTGCCATCACCAACCAGTGCCACGCAGGTCCAGCCCTCATCAGCTCCCTCAGACATCACTAGCTCCCCAAGCAGGAATGATTTTCACAGTCCAGGGCAGCCCAAGATGAAAACAGAGACAGTTTTCTGTTAGACTAACATATGAGAGTGCCCGCCTGCCAGCGTTTCATGAAATGTTAGTCCCTTCCTTTTGCCTTTCTGAGGCCAAGGTGGTGCATTTCTCTTCTCTTTAAAATGCCCACAGGACTAACCCTGCATCTTGAACACTGTGGGTATTCAACAAATATTTGCCATATATATAAATGGCTGATAATCCGAAGGCCACCTTGGGTGCCATAACTGTTGGCTGGTTATCTCTGAGTGAGATCTTCCTTACTGCAGTCCATTCCAAAACAGGATTAGAAACAGCCTCCACGGGCACACAGAGGAGCAGGGCCAGGAGAATCTTGGCCCAGACTTCAGCATTCAGCATCACTGGGACCTCGCCTTGGAAGTCCGACAGAGAATCCCCACCAAGAGTGGCGCCAAGCCATTGTCTGATGAGTCCCTCAAGGATGCAGAAAGGAGGAGTGCCAGGTTGGCTCAGCTGTTTGGATCTCGTCAAACCACCCCCTCCTTGATTTGTCAGGTTAATCACAGCTGCCTAGATCCTCCTAAAATGGGAAAATTAAAGCACTGTAGCACTGCTCCATTATCCCATTAGGGATACATCCTATTCCCATTTCCATTCCAGCAGGCAGACAGAAATGCTCATTCATCACCCTTAAAAATTGGTAATTAAGGCCCAGACACTCATCTCAATTTTTCTCTTTACCTTAAGAACAACTGCAAAACTGAAATTCCTAGCTATCACCTTGACAGAATTCCCTCCAAGCTTAGGAGGGTTCAGTGACTTGCCTTCTTCCAAAATCAGAACAGTGGTCTTTTTGATTCTCCTTTCTGGACACTTTACATTCACTTAGGCACATACTTAGCACTCATGAACCTCACGGAGGCTTCCACATGGCTGTCTGGTGACTAGATAGACATTTGTCATTCATTTCAGCAGCTAAGAATCTAAACCCTTCCTATGTTTGGTATATTCCTATCTGAAGATTAAAATTCTAGGTACTTGCTTTCCTAAAGCTATCTATAACTAGGCTCAAGCTTGTAACCAATCCAAAAGAGATCCATTCATACCAGACGAGACTCAGGATCTAGGGGGACTCAATCAGGAAAAGACAGAGCATTCCCCTGTCCCTCCCTCTCCCTCCCTTTCCCTCTCTCCCTCGCTGTCTGTCTGTCTCTCTGTCTCTCCTTCTCCCTCTCTCCCTCTTTCCTAGATACACACACACACACACACAACGGAAACAAGATTGACTCCTTGACAACAGTGAGGTCAGCACTGTGCTCAGATGCTCAGTTTTGTCCAACTCTATGCAACCCCTGGACTGTAGCTCACCAGAGCCTCTGTCCGTGGGATTTTCCAGGCAAGGAGAAGGGTGACGTTTCCTCCATCAGGGGATCTTCCTGACCCAGGGATCAAACCTGCGTCTCTTACTGGCCTCTTACTTGTCTCCTACCTCGGCAAGCAGATTCTTTACCACTAGCACCACCTGGTTGTGATAAAAGCAATTTCCTGGTGCAGAAGTGATACAAACACTCGCATCTATGGCTTGGTGGCAGCTGAAGACCAGTTCTGGTGCCCATTCTGGCAGACTGTCCGTGGCATGGCATGACAGCCCTCCCAAGGATTCTATTATTTGCACCTACTACATTCTTTTGATAAACTTTTTCTGTTTAATCACTCCATATCTAGTGTTTGCAACAGAGAGCTCTGACTAACACAATAAATTCTCTAAACTGATGCTTTTCCCCAAAATCTCTCATGCTAGTGCTCATCTTGGACCCCTATGGGTTGAATGTAAATCGTGATTCAGGGTACAACTTTCAGACACCCATTGAGCATACTGAGATGGTTCGAATGAAGCCCAAACTCACCCAGCTAGTGAGTAGAAGAGTTGGAGCTGAGACCTGGATCTGGGTTTTCTGACTCCAAACAAATATTTTTATTATATAGTTCTATTTCTCTCAGCACAAATAAACAAATCCCTCTTGAATTGTCAACCCAGCTCAAGTGTTATATTTTCTATTTTTTAGCAGAAATTTTAATGTTATATTAAAAGTATGAGCTGAGCGACTCATCGTTGCCCACTAAAAGCCAAAAATTGTTTTTTCTCATTGTTACACAATGTAGATCACTGCTAATAACACAGCTTTACAGGCCACTAGAGGCAAAGCTTGTGCTAAACCTACAAACCTTTTTCCTACTCACAGCTAATTGACTACTCCGAAGTATGCATTTCTGCCCCTAATCAAGGAGTTGTGCTCTTATCTAGAATCAGCTGTGTTTGTCCTGAAACCTATTTATGAAAATGGTACTTGGTACTGCAATTTCATAATTTAATAAAATATTGGGAAAAACCAATTAACTATTCATCTAAAAAGAATTTATTGGTTTGAAAGGATTCAATAGGGACAAACTTGTGAGGAATTAGCAGGTTTATAACCATAAAAATACAGAAAATCATAGAGGTATAGAAAGATTTTGTTCTCAGAATGCTTTGCAACTATATTGGAAAGTTTGAATTGAAGTTCTCAATCTAAAGACACTGACACCGGGAATCATGGAAGATGCAAAATGGACCTGGTTTATGTAAGACAGAAAAGCAAGTATTCCAATCAGCTAAACAGTACTTAACAAATGCCCTGAACCCATATAAAAATATTGAATAATGACTACATATATGCCTGTTTTAAAGTACATTTAAATAAACTGTGTACATTATCATGAATCCTCTTTTTTGACTTTCCATTTTCAGCTGACTTTGTTGATTAACTAACTGTCTCCTGGGTCCAGTCACACTAGACAGAAGATCAGCTACTGTAATTCCACAATACTATGGTCCCTCTCCAGGCAGACGAACCACCTGTTCTGGATGATAGGGTTACAGTTCTATGTTGTTTGATTCTCTGTTGCTATGACTTGATTCTCTGTTGCCTATGTCGTTTGATTCTATGTTGCCTCTGTCAGGATGCTGTTGACTGAGAGTTTCCAAACTATTTTTACTGGACAAACCACCTTCCATGAGCTTCCTCTTGTTAATGAGACAGGCAACTGGGAGTCAAAGGACTGCAGGATCCTTCCCAGGGACTAAGATCTTTTAAAGAAATAATTGTTATGGTTTGTCCTATGCAGGAAGACAGCCCAGAGACAACAGCGGGTGATGCCAAGTTTACATCCAAATATACCAGGTTATAATTTAGAATTTGAAAAGGGTGGCAACATTAATGGTCCTCTAGAGATAACTGGTCTTCCCAGGTGGTGCAGTAAAGAATCCGCCTGTCAATGAAGGAGACCCAAGAGATGCAGGTTCAGTACCTGGGTTGGGAAGATCCCCTGGAGAAGGGAATGGCAACCCACTCTAGTATTCTTGCCTGGGAAATCCCATGGACAGAGGAACTTGGCAGGCAAAAGAATCGGACACGACAGCAACTGAGCGCTGCATAGATGAGAACAGAGATTGAGTAGGAGCATGCTCAGCTTCCCAGCTAGTGAGCACTGGTCATGAAAGCATATGATGACCAAAATCTTCCAACATAATAATCCATTCACTCTTTCTTATTCAAAAGTTACTAATTAAGTACCTACTGTTATAGATTAATGTTTGTGTCCTCCTCAAAACTCATATGTTGAAATCTAACCCCTTCTGTGATGGTACTTGGAGGTGGGGCCTTTGAGGGGCAATTAGGTTGAAATGTCATCATCATGGAACCCCTATGATGATATTCATGCCCTTATAAGAAGAGGAAGAGATATAAGAGCCCTCTCTGTCTCTGTGTGAGCACATACCCAGGAAAGGCCATGTGAGCACATAGTGAGAAGGAAGCTGTCTACAAGACAGAGAGCAAGCCCTTACCGGACCCTGAATCTGAAGACACCTTAATCTTGTACTTCTCAACCTCCAAACTGTGAGAAATCAATGTATTCTCTTTAAGCCACCAAATCTATGGTATTTTGTTAAGGCAGTCTGAGCAAACTAAAGCACCTATTCAGTGCCAAAAACTATTCTAGACATTAGAGATTCAAGAGCAAACAAAACAAAGTCCTGCTCTCATGGAGGTTAGGTTCTAATGGAATCATTTATCCTCCCCACCAGTCAGTCTGCGAGCTCCTGGAGGGCACAAAGTATATCTAAATCATCTGTTTATTTCTAGCACTTAGCACAATGTCTGGCAGAAAGTAAACGTTTAAGTAAGATTGAATCAAACTGAAGCTAACTTTCTAAGAATGAGATCTCACCAAACTTGGTAGTTATTTTTCTATCATGCTAGAACTTCTTCGGATTGTTCTTATTTCTCCAAATTTGATTTGATTGATATAACAACCTTGTTTGAATTATGCCTCCTCAACCGCACATAGACAATCCTATTTCTCAAGGAGGATTTTTTTTCTGCCAAAAATAGACTTCACTTCAGGAAATTGAATTTCAAAAGATTACATCATGGCTTCTAAAACAATTTTTAAATATTTCATGTTTACATACAGGAAACTTAGATCAGGAGAGCCAGCTCCAAAGTAAGCAGTGGAAACAGTCGAGATCAAGATATATAACAAGGGAATTCTGTCCAATCATGGTATAAAAAGAATAAATGTTAAATCTCCACAAACTGTATATAAACATTCCGAATGTATATGCAGGTATCCACATTAGTCACTTTGTCTTCTTTTCACATATTTAAAATGCTACCACTAATTTTTATTTTTCTAGTTTATAGATATTTTTAATATGGAAACGTTGATTCAGCAAATATTTGAAGGCCTACCTTTTGACAGACATTGTGCTGGGACTCTGAATGGGTTTAGGATATACCATCATCCAGTTCTCACACTGATTTCTCTGAAGACACAGATAGACATTGTCCCGTTTCTACAGACAACTTCCCATGGCTTGTGAGAAGAAAGTTCCCATGTAATTCTGGGTACTTGTTTCCCTATCACTTCTAAAAGGAAATTATTTTCTTGAAACAGTAGAAGAAAATTCAATCTGATCATCTGCATGAAATCTAATAGTCTGTTCTGGGAATGTTGTCTTCCAGACCTGGTAACTGTGTCATTTGCTTGTGAAACTGAAGAAACAGTGCCCAGCAAGGCCAAAGAGCTGAAGGTTCTGGTCTACCACAGCCTTGTCCTTTTAGGCTTCTAGGCAACTCACCTAGAGGAATAAAGACAAACTTCTCCACATTCTTGGGCGCTTGCAGAGAAGCACTCATCTATGCTGTAATAAGCAAAGCAAACTGCAGTTTTAATAACAGTAGTATTAGTGCTGTTCTTCTTAATGTTGGTCTCAAAAAATAAATGGGCTTCCCTGGTGGCTCAGCGGTTAAAGCCTCTGCCTGCAATGCAGGAGACCTGGGTTTGATCCCTGGGTCAGGAAGATCCCCTGGAGAAGGAAATGGCAACCCACTCCAAAAAATAAATAAATAAATAATAAAGTAGGCCAACAGGAGGTAGTAGGCTTCCCAGATGGCTCAGTGGTAAAGAATCTACCTGCTGAGCAAGAGACACAGGTTTGACCCCTGAAGATCCCTTGGAGGAGGAAATGGCAACCCACTCCAGTATTCTTGCCTGGGAAATCGCACGAACAGGGGAGCCTAACGGTCTACAGTCTATGAGTTCGCAAAGAGCCAGACATGACTTGGTGGCTAAACAACACAAGAAGTGATACAACACCAAACATCCAACTGACAAACTGTAATCTAGACTAGATCATCAGATCTTCCCAAAATACAAATAAAAGACATATATCCAAGAACGTCTTCTTCAAATAGATGCTGATACAGCCCTAGCAGCATTAAATCCTAAGGCCCAGGAGATGACTGGGGAGGTATGGGGATTCTAAGTTTCTTTAATTGCTATAACAATCATCAAGAAGATAAATGGAGAAAAATGCAATACACTTATTAGAAAAACCAACGGTACTGTGGTTTTCAGTCTGTGGACAGGGAAGCCTGGCGTGCTGCAGTCCATGCGGTCGCAAAGAGTCAGACACGACCGAGCGACTGAACTGAACGATACTGTGTCTCACAATAAACTTTTAGACGAATGTCTGCTTACCTGAGCCTTAAAATGGCTCATCCAGCTTGAATCCTTTCAGAAACAAAACAGCAAACAGTAAAACTCATTCATGTCCTGCAGACAGCTGCCAGCCCATCCCTAATGGCCCTCACTACAGGATGCTAACTATATGGGCAAAGGGAAAGTAAATGACATTTAGTTGAATGCTTTTTTTAAAAAATATTAAAGGTGGCTTTCCTATTGTGCCATCTTTCCTCCCCATATGCTTGGCTTCTCTGGATGGAGCTATATTATATAACTGCACTTATAAAGAGAGGATAATTTGCTAGACCCCAAGGAGTTCCTGGAATACTGAGAGAATATGTTACGAGATGGACTCCAAAAGAAGAGCATCTGGTTGCCCCAAGTATAATGCTCGCGACAGAGAAATCACCATAAATAGCTTTAACAGAGACCAAATGTGTCCACTTCAATCCAGTATTTTATCACCCACCAAGGGAATTTATCGGGGTGAAGGGAGAGAGGGGGAGTGAAGTCATTTTAGCAGGGCATGGTTCATAACTCTTTTATTAGGATCAACAGGTCAGGGATTTTAATAGCTGTAAGACGGAAAGTTAAAATCACTGTTATCCAGCTCCATTTAAAGAATGAAAACAGAGAAAACTGAGAAAGAAGAAAACTAGTCCCTCCAAAGCTGGGAGAAGAGGAGGGATTGTATTTAAAAGGTGATTTGGAGAATTAGAGGGGAAGGTTGTATGTGCTTTTTTCGCTTAATCAAAATATCCTTTGGTGGGGGAAACCAATTTACCTAAAATTTCCCAAGGTGTGCAATAGTCTGATCCTGATGAATTTGGGATTTTCTTACCCTGTCTCCAAGGAAATGAACTGAAGACTTTAGTCTTAGGAGAATTAGTTTGTAATGAAGTGAAACAATAGACTTTTTCATAGGCAGACTACAACCATCAAATACACTGGTTTGCTGCAAATTAACAAAAACACAATGAACAGTTGGTAAGTCAAGTACATGTCTATACAGAAAGAGCATGCATAATTAAGAATTATTAATGTTATTTAAATAGCAGTAAGCAGCTGCATGGCATGGATAAAGGATATTCTAGTGTATTATAAGGTACACTTCACTTTTTCTGAGGAGGCTGGAGAAATACCATACAAAAAAATCAACTGACTGAATTCTGGGGAAACAATCTCAAAGGGAAACTCGGGCATTCCGTGAAGAGCCCAGAAGATCAACTAAATCTCGGCGTTTTTCCTTGTCAGGAGGGCAGGAAAAGTAACCATGTGCCACTGCCACTGGAGACCTTGCCCAACGTCCTGGCATCACTTGATTTGGAAAATTATTCTGACTTGGACATGAAATCTGACCACAACCACCACTGCACTCTCCTTCCTACTTCCTCAAGTGAGTCTGTTTTAACTGCTCTGAATCCACTCTCCAGAGAAGTCATTACCTATTAGATGGCTTTGGGACCAAGCTGAATGTTCTTCTACTTAAATGCTGCATAAATAGAATAATAAGAAAGAAAGAAGGCCTGGCATATGGACCAAAACTGAGACTTCTCTCTGATTCCATCTTCCAAACTATTCTTTTCAGATCTAATCGTGCGCAGGCAATTTGAATCAGAAATAGCTTCAGTGTTTCCCCCACTGCAGCCCCACCATTCTCATAATGAGAGAGCTAACTGCCATCTTCATCAGCACACTGAAGCACGAAAACAAGCCAAACCTCACTGCAGATGATTGATTCAGCCACTAAAGGCATCAAAATCCTATAATAGAGCTGTCTGAACAATATCAAACGCCCACAGAGATGTGGTGGGGAAAGAACTCAGACCTAGCTCCTCGAAAATAAACCCTGTTTAATTGGAATCACCAGCCTCCTCACCTTTGTCTTGCCCTCTCACCCACTATGTCAACCACCATAAAGTCCCACCTTTGCCTTGCCCAGCTGGAGGAATTGCTTGATTTAATAAAGGACCAATACCTTGACCAGTGTGCTCTGGATACTTTCTATTCTTGAACACATATCTGCCAACATCTTTTGACTCTCTGGCAGCTGCCTTTGGTCTCTACACCAAACCTGCATTTGTTGAATGACAATTCAGCAAAGCTCTCTGACCTCCACTACATCTGACATTTTTCCCTCTGAATCATCTCTCTCCGTTCGTTGCACACGTCGACTATCATTCATCCCTTTTGCTATAGCCACGGAAAGCCAGGTCCTTCCAAACCCGAAGCTAGCATCTTGAGCTGACTGCAGTGGTATAAACTGCTGCCCAGCATCCACTCATTCCACCCATCCCTCCTCCTCCTCTCTGAGCTGTCAGTCAAAAGTAGGAACTTGTGTAGTGCCGGCACGTTTCTACTTATAATAAGGCAATCACAGTGACTGTTGTTAAGCAAAGCCAGTCTTGGCCACCTAGTTACAACTAGGTTTGACAAGGCGTCTTCATCTAAGAATGACAGTCTCTGAAGCGTGTTCTTATCACCTTGGAAGAGGCATAAGGAAAGATGACTACTGCTGCTGTTTAGTCACTGAGTCGCCTCTTTTGTGACCCCATGGACAGCAGCCCACCAGGCTCCTCCATCCATGGAATTTCCCAGGCAAGAATGCTGAAGCGGCTGCCGTTTCCTTCTCCAGAGCATCTTCCCAACCCAGGGATCCAACCCACACCTCCTGTGTTTTCTGCCTTGGCAGGCGGATTCTTTACCCCTGAGCCACCTGTGAAGCTCAAGGAAAGATTGGGGTGTGACAGAAAGGTTCTATAAATCAGTTAGGGTAGTGGTTACCTAAATGTATACATTTATCAACAAACTCTACTTAGAACTGACACATTTTAGTATACACAAAGTTTACTTCAAAAAGGGGATTGTTAAAAATATATATATAAACAGATAAGTAGGTAGATAGATGATAGACAGATAGGTAGATAAAAACCAAACTCATCTGAGTGACAAACCAATTTCCTAATTGTTAGAATTTCCCAAACTGAACACAGTTTGGAGTTTTTCTTTCATTCAGAAATTGTTAACGCAAAACTCGAAGAGGCCAGCATGTCATCTAAATCCTGCCAAGTGTTTGGTCAGACAGCATGAGTTATTACCTTGACACAGCTTAAGGGAAAACTAGCAACCTAATTTCCCCTATATATACACTGCTGGAGGCAAGAAACTTGGTTTCACACGAGAATTTCCCAGAATCAGCCTCCACCACAATTCTCACTTGCAGTGGCTAGGGAGGAATTCCAAACCAAGGCGCAGGAAGTCAAAAGCCATGTGAAGAAAATTCTCAAACATAATGTTTGTGGAGAAAAATAACATTTGTTTTCTTCATGTGCAAGGATAACCAAGGTGAGAGCCAAGCTCAGCTGCTCCTTATAAATCAAAATAACCCTTTCACTTTTACATAACAAAGCAGAGAAAGGAGAAGGGACCAGGCTGCAGGGTGGTGCTCTTATCCGGTGGGAATACTAAAAGGAATGGCAATGTTGACACAATGTGCAAGGCATATAAATCACATGGATTAGAAGTAACAAGGCACACAATTAAATGTAATATTGGGAAAGCATGATTCTTCTTTGACAGGATGAATTGTTCAATGTAAATCCTGGGAATTACCAATATGAATGAGGAAGAAAGAAAGATCTGGAATGGAGCAGAGTATCTGAATATCAGATGTTACAGAGTAAAGGAAAAATACCATAAAATACTGTGTGTGTGATCAATTATCCACATTAGCAGTGTATAGGAATGCACATAAATTTCAAAAGAGCAGGTGACTAAGAAATAATTTATATTTAATTTTAGAGGGCAAAATTTAGAGTCCCACACAGGGACTCCTACACACACATACACACAAACACACATACACACAAACACACATACACACACATTTTACACTTCTGTGGTCTTAACATTCTTCACATCCCATCCTATTGTTCACAGTATGCATTCCTGCTGAAGTGGAAGAAGCCAGGCAACAAAAGATGTGCACATTTTCCATGAGAATTTCACTGTATTCTTAGGACGGATGTTGACAAACGACTTTAAAGTGGCTCAAAAGAAAGACATCACTCCTTGAAAATACTGCTCCTTTGCTCACATGAGCTCATATAACATTTATTTTTATTTAACAAGCTGGCAGCTTTCCACCTATAAATTAGAAGGTATTTCTAAACCAGTTGCAGTAAGTCATCATCAAGCCATTTCTTAACCATTCAAAGTGACTGTTGCCTAACCCAGAGAGTCATGAGAATCAATCTGATCAAGTACACTGTGTCCTTTCAACAATTAAAAAAAAAAAAAAAACTACACTTGTTAATGTCATCACTTAAATGCAACTTAAATACCCCAAACATACACATGGAAATATACACCTGTCTTCCTAGATACTTAGCTGCCTAATTTATGTACCCATATAATAATATGTAAGTACCAATACGCACCAGGCATGGTACAAAGCACTCTACACATAACTCACAACAATTCCATGACGTAGGTATTGTTACATCATCATGTTAACAAAGGAACTGTAGTTTACAGAGGATAAGCACTGGGCACAAAGTCACATGGCTAATAAGTGATGAAGCCAGGGTTCAAACTCAGGTTTTCCTAGCATCAACAAGACAAATCTTTAAAGATAATATTCCTTCTTGATCTTGCAAGGGACCAAGATGACACTTAGGTCTGGAATGTGTAAACTGTCAATAATACATCATTTACTGTACAACCTTCTGTCTCAAAACACTTGTATTAGGTTGGTGCAAAAGCAATTGTGGTTTTTGCATTGTTGAAATTTTCCATTTGATATTGAAATACATTCTTAAATAAATGTGGTTATGCTATACATCATTTTAATGTGCATTTCTCACTTCATGTTTTTTTTTGCTAATAACATTACTTGCTGCTTATTTTATATTTATTTTAGATTACGGAAAAGATTAGACAAAAAGCAAATTCAAGTGATTTTCTTATTCAAGTTCAAAATGGGTCTTAAAGTAGCAGAGACAACTGGCAACATCAACAACACATTTGGTCCAGGAACTGCTAAGGAACATACAGTGCAGTGGTGGTTCAAGAGGTTTAGGAAAGGGAACAAGAGCCCTGAAGAGGAGCAGTGTAGTGACAGAATCCCAAAGCACGGATTTTTACGCTCCTGGAAGAAACAAACTTATTTCTTGTTGGCAAAAACATGTTGGTTGTAATGGCCCCTATTTTGATTACTAAAAATGTGTTTGAACCTAGTTATAATGATTTAAAATTCACGGTCCAAAACTGCAATTGCACCAACCTAACAGAACTGTGCCTTAACTTCTAATGGGCAGAATAGTTCTCACAGCGTCCTGAGATGCTGTTCCCAGGTTGTAACCTCAATCTGGCTTGAACAAAATTTTCCATTTCTTTCTTAGATCGACTGATAGTTTTCACGGACAAGAACAATTTTTCATTAGAGAAGCTGGTACATCAAAGTGATTAAGAACACAGACCAAGTAGCCAGACCACCTGGCTTCAAATTTCATCTCCGTCACTTACTAGCCTTAAGTGTGGCCTTGGGAGAGTTACTTGTCTTACTTAACTTGTCTGACTTAACTTACTTGTCTGTGCCTAGCTGCTTCTTTTGTAAAATGGGGATAACACTACTCAACATATCATGTTTCTTTGTAAGGGTTACATTTATATGTGATACTGGCATTGTGAGGATATTTTTTTAAGATCTTTGTTTTTTCAAGAACTGTTTAGAGAAAAATATTTGTGAGGCTAAGATAAGGGAGTTGGAGGGTCATAAACAAACAAAAAACTGACCATGATGGAATAATAGCTAAAAATGAAATAGGAGTATGCGGGGGTTCATATACTCTCTATACACAGATACTCCTGTTTGTGTTTGGAATTATCCATAATAAAAACATGTTTTAAGTATTTTATGTAAAACATTTAAAATTATACCTGGCACACGGTAAGGACCATATAGCAGTTGGTATTATTACAGCTAGAACTGCATTTTCAAGGACTTATATTAATTTATTTTAATTATATTTACATTTAGCCTCTATTTTTAGTGTCCAGTACATAAGGAAAAGGGAAGCAATAAGCAATATCTCTAGTTGACTTCGAAGAAAAAGCAAATGAAGCCATCCAAGGAACTGTTATAAAAAACAATGAAAGAATATTATTCAGATAAGTGCTGAGATAACAAATTTGATTTAATGTCCAGCTCCTGAAAGATTCCAAGTCATGAGAAAAAAAACTTAAAATAGAGTTTTCTATGCACAATCTAAGTGGCATTGTATAGTAGAAGAGAATAGGATGTGAAATCAAATAAAAATAATAGTAATAACAATAATACTAGCCCTCATGTACTAAGGAGATATTTTGTGTGAGGTACTGTCACAAGTGGCTTACATTGATCACATCATTTAATCCTCTCAACCAGTCAACATATGAAGTAGGCATAACAATGTGTGTGCATGCTCATGCTCAGTTGTATCAGACTCTTTGCAACCCTCTAGACTTTAGCCCACCAGCCTCCTATGTCCATGGGATTTCCCAGGTGAGAATACTGGAGTAGGTTGCCATTCTCTTCTCCAGAGGATCTTCCCAACCCAGGGATCAAACCTGCATCTCTTGGGTCTCCTGCATTACAGGTGGATTATTTACCACTGGAGCCATCAGGGAAGTTATCTCCATTCTGGAAGTATGAAAACTTTGGCCAAAATACGGTATCTAAGACCTGTCACATAAGACTGTGACTGTTACAGTATTTTTCTTCCCCAAACATAACTGGCTCAGGGACTGAATTCCAAAGTATTTACCAGGCTGACAAATGAATAGCAGGCCCCTCATCACTCAACCAGCTAGTTAACGCAGGAGCCAACACACTCAAGCCAACAGCAAGCTGACTCTAGAGCCCTTACTTACAATCACATCACTGTAGAAGACCCAGGTTCAAGTCCCCCTCCATCTCAGCTTATACTCTTATGCAAGTCACCTCACTTTTAATCTAAGTCATTTCTATTGCTTCACATTTCCTGCTTCTTTTTGTCTGAAGCAATAGGTGGCTCCCTTTGCAAACCTCAGCAGCTCTGAGTATTAACAACAAGCAAGAGGAAGCAGGAAGTCAGTTAGTCAGTTCAGTGTCTCAGTCATGTCTGACTCTGTGATCCCATGGACTGCAGCACACCAGGCCTCCTTGTCCATCACCAACTCCCAGCGTTTACTCAAACTCATGCCCACTGAGTTGGTGATGCCATACAACCATCTCATCCTCTGTCATCCCCTTCTCCTCCTGCCTTCAATCTTTCCCAGCATCAGTTCTTTTCAAATGAGTCAACTCTTCACATGAGGTGGCCAAAGTATTGGAGTTTCAGCTTCAGCATCAGTCCTTCTAATGAATATTCAGGACTGATTTCCTTCAGGACGGACTGATTGGACCTCCTTGCAGTCCAAGGGACTCTCAAGAGTCTTCTCCAACACTACAGTTCAAAAGCATCAATTCTTCAGCTCTCAGCTTTCTTTTCAGTCCAAATCTCACATACATACGTGACTACTGGAAAAACCATAGCTTTGACTAGATGGACCTTTGTTGGCAAACTAATGTCTCTGCTTTTTATTATGCTGCCTAGGTTGGTCATAACTTTCCTTCCAAGGTGTAAACATCTTTTAATTTCATGGCTGCAATCACCATCTGCAGTGACTTTGGAGCCCTGAAAAATAAAGTCTGTTGATGTTTCCACTGTTTCCCCATCTATTTGCCATGAAGTGATGGGACCAGATGCCATGGTCTTCATTTTCTGAATGTTGAGCTTTAAGCCAACTTTTTCACTCTCCTCTTTCACCTTCATCAAGAGCCTTTTTAGTTCCTCTTCACTTTCTGCCATAAGGGTGGCGTCATCTGCATATATGAGGTTATTGATATTTCTCCCGGCAATAATGATTTCAGCTTGTGCTTCATTCATTCCAGCATTTCTCGTGATGTACTCCACATATAAGTTAAATAAGCAGGGTGACAATATACAGCCTTGATATACTCCTTTCCCAATTTGGAACTAGTCTGTTGTTCCATGCCCAGTTCTAACTGTTGCTTCCTGACCTGCATACAGATTTCTCAGGAGGCAGGTCAGATGGTCTGGTATTCCCATCTCTCTCAGAATTTTCCACAGTTTCTTGTGATCCACACAGTCAAGGCTTTGGCATAGTCAATAAAGCAGAAATAGATGTTTTTTCTGGAACTCTCTTGCTTTTTTGATGATCCAATGGATGTTGGCAATTTGATCTCTGGTTGCTCTGCCTTTTCTAAATCCAGCTTGAACATCTTGAAGTTCTTGGTTCACAAACTGTTGAAGCCTGGCTTGGAGAATTTTGAGTATTACTTTGCCAGTGTGTGAGATGAATGCAATTGTGCAGTACTTTGAGCAATCTTTGGCATTGCCTTTCTTTGGGGTTGGAATGAAAATTGACCTTTTCCAGTCCCATGGCCACTGCTGAGTTTTCCAAATTTGCTGGCACATTGAGTGTAGCACTTTCACAGCAACATCTTTTAGGATTTGAAACAGCTCAACTGGAATTCTATCACCTCCACTAGCTTTGTTTGTAGTGATGCTTCCTAAGGCCCACTTGACTTGAGTCTTAACAGCAGTCAGGACAAAGCAGAAAAGATCTCAACAAACCCCAGATCTCCATGTGGTTGTTGTTAGATATTGCCAGTGCTGCTTGTCAACACACAGCTAATGCAGTAGCTGTCAACCCTACTGTACATTACTGTTATGCCCACGGTCTGGTTCTCCAAGACTGAGAGAATAAGACGCTCACAGCAATGCAAAAGCACAAAGGGGTTTTATTTCTAGCTCAAGCTGAGGCTCAAGTCTCACCCAGCACAGTGGAGTCTTGACGAGAGCCCCGAGCTCTGAATCACATCTACTTTTATACAGGCGGTTCTTTGTTCCTGTAACAGCATAGCTGATTGGTTAATCCGTACGCACACGGGGACTTTTAAACCTCACATCCCTATCCGGATTGGCTCAGGTCTGGCGCAGGCAGGGGGCTACCAGGATTTTTTCTGATTGGCCGAGCTACACTGCCTGCGGGAGTTCCCAGTGCCTCAGCTTTCCTAGAGACTAAACCTCAGGCCTAGCCTGCCCCTTAGAGCCTGTCCTGGCTTCAGTTTGGTCCTAACACTCCCCCCTGTCTTCAGCTACATAGAGGAATCTTCCTCTTTATTTTGGGGCAGGGCCTGATACTGTTGCCTCAGTGCCCTCAGTTGGATGGTATTGACGTGGTCTTTTAGAAAGGCAACAAGCTTATTTATTCTGCATGGACCAAAAGTAAGTATTAATAGTAGCACTATTAGAGGGACCACCAGGGTGGAAATTAGCATTGTTAACCACAGGGACTGTTGGAACCAGGACTCAAACCATCCTTGTTGGGCCTCTCGTTCTCTTTTTCGTTGGGCCAGCCCTTCCCTTACTTTGGCCATAGATTCTCTTACCACCCCGGTGTGGTCTGCATAAAAACAACATTCTTCCCCTAATGCACCACATAGGCCCCCTGAGAGACCTCATACTCAAGATACTTTTTGGGAATTGGGGCAGAGGTCTCTTTCTTCTGTAACTTCTTCCTGCTGTGCATGGGCGTAGGCCTGCCTAGCAGAGCAGAAGTCTCTCTCTACCTGATCTAAGTTGGGGTTTTTCACTTCTGAAACCAGCTTCTACCCTTGTAGTTGCAGCAATTTAGTTGGCCCCTCTCAGAGATGAAGTAGACAAGGGCCAAACAAGAGACCTAACAGGATGGTCATCTCTGGTCCCCGGAAACAGAAGGCAACATTTGGGGTGAGGGTTGCAGGGTTTGTGACCCCTTCTGATTGGTTGGTTGTGAGGCAACAGAGCTGTGCTCCAAGAATCTTGTGTTCAGTCTGAAGTTACCATCTTCCACCTGGGTAGGGGCTCAAAGACATTGTTATGCATATTTCTTTGAGTAGGAACCAGGACTCTGTCTGGAGGCTGTACCAACCTTTGATTGTTTCTGTTTTTGTATCCCCTCCCTTCCCTGATTAGCAATTGTTTGAATCCACGCTTTGGAATTCAGGCAAGGCCAAGGAGGCTGAACAAAGTCTATATCCTACAGATAAGAAATGGAGAACACAGAACAGATCTGTACTCCAGAGCCCTACAGGGTCCCACTCAGTTTTAATTTTAGGGAACTAGGCAACAATGACTATGATAACTTCCTGTCAAAATGGGGCATAGGACTGCCCTAGCTTGGAGCAATACAAGCTCTAATCTGAAAGTACACCCACAGCATCACCTAGTTATTTTCCAGGATATCTGAACCGTAGCTACTCTATTTTGACTTTTAATTGTAAACTATTCCTTAATAGCCAAAGCAGATTTCACTGTTAATGACGTCAGTGTTTCTCTAGGTATGAGAAGATGCAAGAATTGGGACTCATAAAATCTTTTCCTGAAAAGATCTAACTATCTGAAGGCCTGTTCTGCCAGTTTTTCTCAGAGCACAGAGTGCCTCATTCCTGATTTTCACCCTGAACTCCTTTCAGGGGCATTGAAAGTCAGCAGTTGCAGCGGCCATGATTTAATCTTTGTAGATGCAGATGGTGAGTGTCAGTCTTCAGTTGGCAGAGCCCCTTTTGCTCATAAACTTGACCATGGTTATGAGGGGGGCACTTCATGACCATTTTATCCCATGGTGCTGAGAGTGTCCATTCTCAGGTAAACAGGCCACTCAATGTGCTGTTACCAGACTAGGCCATAAAACAGTATCCAAAATTCTCTGGACCACCTTTCTTACTAGCTTTTTGGTCCAGGAAAATATTCCCTCTTGTTGCTTCTTGCCATATTTAGAGTTACACTGTTACCATCATCGATCTCATATGGGACTATATATTATTCTATTAGAGGCCTCACACACATATTTGACAGTGTAATATGACTTAGTCTGCCCTGTAGAATCTTTATCTTCCAGGGAAATTATATATTGGCACCATCTATAAGGCACATAGTCCAGTTTTCTAGTGTTACTAGACTGATTATCTTTAGTATGATTTAATTTTTTTTTTCAACATAGAGGAGACTTTAAACCTAAATTACTGTAGCCTGCTATTATCTATATAAATCCATCCCATAATTGTGGGAGATTTTCCCATCTTTTGTGGAAACTTTTCTTGTTCTGATTGAGCTTGGGTAATAGAAAAAAGCTCAAATTTATAGCCGGAGTCAGAGCAAGCATTATTCATTGGCCCAGTGAGGGGATCCTATCTAGTAATATCATAGTGACCTGAATATGACTCTAATTTTTAAGTAAATTTTCTCAGGGCCAACCAATTAGAGTCTGGTAGTAGAGACATTTACCAAGGTAACCCAGAACTAGACACAGGTAATTGGCCACAAACCCAACAACTGGATTGATTTTTAAAACTAGTATAGGATCAGGCCTGTTATAGAAAAGCATTTGACGTATATGCAAAGGTCTAAGAAGTCAAGAAAACATAAATGATCATACGAATCAGGTCCAGCATCTCAGGGAAGCTGTCTACCTCTCATGTCGTCATCTTCTCATCCTGGTGTAGTGTAGTTTTATCTCCTAATAAAAAAGTCCTTCCATCCATGTTGGAGACAGTCCCTTAAATTATGTCTTTTTCCAGTCCTGGTTGCAGGTCATGAGGCATCTGATCTTCATCCAAAGACAGATTACCGAGATAAGCTTCAGAAACAAACTTAGGGTGTTTTTCAAGAATTCAATTAAATTTTACATCAATATCACATAATAGCAAAGAACTAAGAGATGAGTCAACAAACTGGGATTTAACGTTTTAAAATATCTTTTTCTCCTTATAGTTACCCTTATTTTTATTAAATATAACTAAATTAAGGCTAGTTTGTTTGCAAAATAGGTCTGTTCTCACTAATTTTGGTCTGATGATTTTTAAAACCATAATTGATTATAGGCTTTTTATTTTGCTGAAACATTTACAGAGTCTCAGACTGAACTTTTAAAATAAAACAGGGCTGGGAAACTCACACCAAAGGCTTATCACAGATTCTGCCTAACAAATCTAGGTGAATTCTTCCCTTTTTAAGGTCTCAAAAATTTCTTGAGATTCTTGTACCCATGAGATAACCTTCCTAACTCATTTGATAAACTTACTGGAAACCTAAGAACTTCCAATTTTTGGAGGAGTCAGACAGAAAATATAATTGTTTTGTTTATAACATTTAATTTTACCAAAGCATTGTCATAATTAGTTTGAGAGGAAGATCATCTCTACTCCCTGTAAACATAAGATTCAAACCCATAATTTTTCAAGTAGAAACCATAAAAGTTATAAGCATATTCGCTAGTTCATTCAGTCCTTTCGTTAACTTTTGTGAAGTCATCAGGTTTTTTCATTAAAATACCAGGACATATCAGAATGTTAAAAACTCCATATAATTTCTAGGATATCTGTATTAGTAATTTTACCATACATTATAACATGAGCGGATTTATTACTCATTTGATCATCTTTTCCATGTAATTTAACCAAATAAACACAGTTTAATATCATTCTTTGGGATGTTCCAGGGGCCCAAAGTTAGCTAGAGATCAAAAGAACTTCAAAAGAGTTACATTTAGGAAGTTTTATCAAAAAATCAATTAAAAGGGTTTAGAACATTTGGTCAGATTTAGTCAGTGTTGATGAGTGTATCACTTAGCTTGTTGATATGCCACAATGGGCCTAAATACCAAGGCTCAAGGTCTAGTGAAATTCAGCTCCACCATCTTAGACCTAGTTGACTCTAATTTCCTTGTTGACAAACTTGTAACAGATATAATATTTAACTTAAACCTAGGTACAATGAAAATATTCTACTTAACGTTAATTACTCTAAGACATGTCTATATTAGATAGGTCAACAAACAAACATTAATATCAGGTATTTAACATTGAATATTTCCCAGTTCACATGAACCTGGAATTTATTGTTTAATTTAGAATTACTTAATTTGTAAGTGCTTACCCCTTTTTTAAGCCAAATAAATAGAGCTCATATACAAATTAACCTCAAAAATATTACCCAGAAACAGAGACATACCAAGACATATTTAGACAGACACAATGCAAGATTTAGCTTCAAGTCTTTTTTTTCCCTTTTTCCTCAGTGTCAGGAGTTAGAGATGGTCTAGATAAGTGTTCCTGAGAGCCCTGGTCTCAAAGCACAGGGAAAGAAAATCCAGTTCTAACAAAATGGCAGCAGGTCTAAACCACACGATGGCCAGACAAAGCAAAATTTCCTTCTTCAGGGGATCTTCTCGACCCAGGGAATCGACCCCGGGTCTCCCATGTTGCAGGCAGACGCTTTAACCTCGGCTCCACCAGGGAAGCCCTTAAATACAAAAATATAGTCTCTCAGAAAACCTCCTATAGAGACACAGAACTTCAGATCCAAGTACTAACATCAAATATTTCAAGGGAGGAAAGGAACCCAGGTTGAAAGAAGAAGGGGGAGGAGGCAGGAGAGGGGGGCAAAAGGGGTGGCCTTACAAACGTCTCCTGCTACCTACAGATACCCAGGCATTACAGGACTTTTCCCTGGGTCTCCAGAGAAGGGAGGACTGGAACTCGGCCCTACCAGAAATCAGAACCAGAATTCGAGTTCTCTGCCAAGAGGAGGTGATCAGTCTCCAATCCTCAGCTCAGGCTGAGGGCCCTTTGACCAGATTCCTGCGTCTAGGACCAGGGGACTAGAAAAACAGGGAAGGATAGGAAAGGTTAAGGAGAGGAAAGAGAGAGGGAAGGGAAGAGAGATCAATAAAGTCTCTTGTTCCTTACCGGTCAGGGCACTCTGGCCAGTTGTCCGCATCAGGAGGAGACCAGGGACAAAAGGGTCCATGGGCAGGCAAGCTGGCCCCTGAGTACCCCGAGTGGTCAGGATGTCACTCTCGGCTTTTTCACCAATAACGATAGATCTTGCGCCCTAGATTTGAAATCAGAAAAATGGTCAGTCATGAGGGATAGCGGGGTAGAAGCTCCCTGACCCATGATCACAGAGTAAATTACAAGAAACAAAAGGAACACACACAGAGCAGAGACAATGCCAGCACACACAAGGATACGACAAACAGAGGACAAACAAACGTTGGCCGAGAACACAACACTAGGTTTTCTTTGGGCCCCCTGAGTTTTCTTGCCTCCCAAAGTTACCTTACCGAAGGGCATCCACCGCCCACCAGATTCGGGATCAAGAGAGGAGCTCTTTCCCCCGCAGAGCCAGCTGCCTTCCAGCGCGACTGCTGGGCCTCAGCCTTACGCTGGCTAGGATGACCAATTCATCCCTGACCAAACCTGTAACCTTCCCCAGGCTAAGAAACCCCTTCTGCCAGGAGGGCGTTATTCTCCCCAGTCAGAGGAATCCCGGACGAGCCCCCAAATGTTATGCCCACAGTCTGGTTCTCCAAGACTGAGAGAATAAGACGCTCACAGCAACGCAAAAGCACAAAGGGGTTTTATTTCTAGCTCAAGCTAGGGCTCAAGTCTCATCCAGCACAGTGGAGTCTTGATGAGAGCTCCGAGCTCTGAATCACATCTACTTTTATACAGGCGGTTCTTTGTTCCTGTAACAGCATAGCTGACTGGTTAATCCGGACGTGCACGCGGGACTTTTAAACCTTGCATCCCTATCCGGATTGGCTCAGGTCTGGCGCCAGCGGGGGGCTACGGGGATTTTTTCTGATTGGTCGAGCTACACTGCCTGCGGGAGTTCCCAGTGCCTCAGCTTTCCTAGAGACTAAACCTCAGGCCTAGCCTGCCCCTTAGAGCCTGTCCTGGCTTCGGTTTGGTCCTAACAATTACATTCATCAAGGGAGCTTTTAAACATTACTAATGCCCAACGCCACTCTCAGACCAATTAAATCAGAATCTCCACAGATAGACTCTGTGCAGTGGAGTTTTTTTTTTTTTTAATGTTCCCTAGATAACTCTCCTGAATCCAGTGCTGAGATGTGCTGAGCTCTAAGATGGAAGATACATTGCGTTACCATGGAGATTTAACATAGAAGCTAAATAACCTAAATATTGAAGTAAACACTCCAAAACAGTTTCTTCTTCTTCTGTTTATTTGGAAAATTAGAACTTCCCTGGTGGCTCAACAGTACAAAATCTACCTGCCAATGCAGAGATGCAAGTTCAATCCCCAGGTTGGGAAGATCCCCTGGAGAAGGAAATAGCAACCCACTCCAGTATTCTTGCCTGGGAAATCCCATGGACAGAGGAACCTGGAGGTCTACAGTCTATGAGATCACAAAAAGTCGGTCACGACTTAGTGATTAACCAACACCACCAAGATTAAATAGGTTAGTGTATTCTTCATAAATTTACAAGATAGGCATGCATACATATGTACACATACATATATACAAACATATATGTGATGAGACTTAGCAATGAAACAACAACAGCAACACCCAGATTATATATGTTAGTATATTATTCATAAGTTTACAAGATAGGTATGCATACATTTGTACACATACATAGGCACAAACATATATGTGATGAATACAACTTTGTGAGTGCATTATTGTTACACGACTACAGTCCTGTATTCTATGCATCAGGTTTTTGGATAAAAGTAACATCAAAATTTCAGTCATACACGCATCTACCACCATACACATACACACACTTCATGCTAATGCTCTGTAAGGCTGGAACCTCACCTCCCCATCTTTCTAAGATTGAAGAGCATAGGTATTTGAGCTGCTGACAATTGAAAATGTCTTGACTCAAGTACAGTCACACTTGAACCAAGGAAATGAATGCCTTAAACTCTGCTGGTTTTCTCTTTTCATTTAAATTGGAACATTTTGATTTTAACTTCTGCTTGATGTTTATATAGGCATACATTTAATAATTTTTCATGTGTCACACAAAGAATTTAATGTGCACAACTGAAATGGGGGAAAGGCCATAGTACTAAGATATTTAATATAAATTGAACATTCTTTCCACGATTTTCTGGATGACTTACCTCCATAAATTATACCCTTTGCACTATGCCATTTGTTTCCCCCAACTGTTTCTATATGGTACAATAATTACATGGTCTGTTGAATTCAAAAGGGTTATTGAAAGAGCAAATATAAGGAAACGTAAAGGAAAAGCTGCAGTTTGGTCTCTGCTGGTACATAAATAAAGATAAGTGAACAGGAATTTCCTGGAAAGGAAGGAAGACATCACGATTCTGTTCAGGCTACATTTTACACAAAGCTCTGTATTGGAAGACACGCACCTGTGTGCTCAGTCGCTCATCATGTCCAACTCTTTGCAACCCCACAGTCTGCAGCCCACCAGGTTCCTCTCTCCACGGGATCCTCCAGGCAAGAACCCTGTACTTGGTTGCCATGCCCTCCGTCAGGGGATCTTCCCAACTCAGAGATCGAACCCGCATCTCATGTCTTCTGCATTGGCTGCTGCTGCTGCTGCTAAGTCGCGTCAGTCGTGGCCGACTCTGTGCGACCCCAGAGACGGCAGCCCACCAGGTTCCCCCGTCCCTGGGATTCTCCAGGCAAGAACACTGGAGTGGGTTGCCATTTCCTTCTCCAGTGCATGGAAGTGAAAAGTGAAAGGGAAGTCACTCAGTCGTGTCCGACTCTTAGCGACCCCATGGACTGCAGCCCACCAGGCTCCCCCGTCCCTGGGATTCTCCAGGCAAGAACACTGCAGTGGGGTGCCATTTCCTTCTCCAGTGCATGGAAGTGAAAAGTGAAAGGGAAGTCACTCAGTCGTGCCCAACTCTTCGCAATCCCACGGACTGCAGCCCACCAGGCTCCTCCATCCATGGGATTTTCCAGGCAAGAGTACTGGAGTGGGGTGCCATCGCCTTTTCCACCTGCATTGGCAGGCAGGTTCTTTACCACTGGCACCACCTGGGAAGCCCCAGACACGTACATAAGCCACCTTAAAAACAGTGTAAATTTCTCATGCCAGTTTTTCCTTATATAAGCAATAAAGAATCACAAAATAATAGGAAAGTCTGCTTGAATACCATTATGATAGCATATAAGAATAAATGAACAATTTATATATAAAACTTGAAGATAAAAATAAACGAGATTGGATAGATTGCCCTCATGGACCTGTGAGATATCTGAATTTGAGTACACCCTTTACAATACTTCCAGTTTTGTTTTAGTATCTTAGATGTTTAAAGCTGAAGTGGCTGATATAAGTTTATCAAGTCCAAAAGCCAGCTGTTGTTTGGTTCAGTCGCTAAGTCATGTCCAGCTCTTTCTGTGACCCCACGGACTGTAGTCCACCAGGCTTCTCTGTTCAAGAGATTTACCAGGCAAGAATATTGGAGAGGGTTGCCATTCCCTTCTCCAGGCGATCTTCCCAACCCAGGTATCGAACCTGCAGCTCCTGAATTGGCAGGCGGATTCTTTACCACTGCACGACCTGGGAAGTCCTGACAGGAGGTGCCAACAAAACCTCAGTAACCGATATACACAGCTTCAGCTTCGGCATCACTCTCTGACCGCCACTGGGAAGGCGAGGAGTGGATGCTGCTGCATACATACATCCCTGTGCTCCGCACATACTGTGCTTTCAAGGTTGCCTCTGGTGTTCTTTTTCCTATATCAAAACATGGCATGCAGAAGTTGGGGAAGATGAGAAAGTAGGAAAAAAAAAAACACACACACACATATTATGGTTTTACCTGGACCTCAGCTCCCCTGTGAAGAGTCCAGTGTACTCCAAATGCATTTATGCTGAAATTCTAAATAGAATCCTGATAGAATAAGAACTAAAATTATCTTATTGCCAAACAAAAGGCTTCTGCATTGAAATGTGACAGCTCGTTGCTCAAGCAGCTTGTTGCCAGAAGGATACACACCGTTTCCAACAGAAAATTGGTTTCGGGAACTCACCCAACAGCCCAGACACAAAATAAACTTCCCTGGCTCTTTGCAACAGGCCAAGGCCACTGGGATTCACCCCTAGCACGTTCAACAGAGCCTTGAATCTCCTTCATATTTAAAAACCCAAGCTTACTATACCAGATTATACCTCAAATGTCAAAGACTGGCATTGCATCCTGGGGCATTTCAATTTCTTCAGTGATTTTATTCCACAGAATTGTTCGTGACTACAGACAGCATGCCTTAATTAACCCCCAGTAGAAATGAATTTAAGCTCTCACCTGAGAAAATATATTCCACCATTACTCAAGAATGTGGTTTGCCACTGCATGAACCATTTAGAGCTACTAAATACACAGGTTTTCCACAAGTTCTGTCATTATTGCCTTGAGAAAAGCACATGCCCCTCGTAGTTAGTTAGCATTTGAATATGAATAAAGAAATTCATGATTTGGTGGTGTTTCCAAAGATAGACTCTAAAATTTATTTCTTGTTTGTCTGTTTCTTAAAATTGCACTACAGATGCGAATTTAGCAATCATGAAGCCTACTCTGCTCATGTTGGGGCTTCCCAGATGGCACCGTGGTAAAGAATCCACCCACAATGCAAAAGGCGCAAGAGATGCAAGTTCAATCCCAGGGTTGGGAAGATCCCCTGGAGTGGGAAATGGCAACCCACTCCAGTTTCTTGCCTGGAAAATCACATGGACAGAGGAGCCTGGTGGGCTACAGTCCATAGGGTCACAAAGAATCTGACACGACTGAGCTCATAGTCTGCTCAGCTTACTGATAAGAAAAAAGGAGACCCAGAGGGGCCAACTGATCTGTTCAAATCATGCAGCCATCTAGGGCAGAACCAGAGCCCTAATCTAACTTCCTTGTTTCCTTGTGCTTCTGTTCAAAGGAATAGAAAAAGTATATGAAAAAAATAGAAAGTCTAAACTACACAGATTCTCCCCAGAAGACAATAAGCCCTTGCAGGTGACTGTCAGGGGCCTATCAAAAGTTGCCAAAGATTCCAGTCACTTTTCCATCTGAAAGAAAGGAAGAAACCCTCAAGAAAAAAATGGAAAAATCATGAGAGAGTCCTGCTCAAGTCCCAGCCCCCTGTTAAACTCTTCAGGTTGTTTTTTGTTTGTTTGTTTGTTTGTTTTATATACATGTATTATTTTAAAGAAAAATCTGAAAGATAAAATCCAAATGTATAAATCAGATAAATCAGGAAGCATGGTTAAAATTTTACAAAAACAGAATGTTTGCTTTACTAAGCTCTTTACTACATTTTCTCTGAAATAATGACCTCCCTTATGATTAAGAATATTCTATTCAGGTGCAGTCTTCAGGGCCATTTCTATTGCATTAGCCAATATATGCCTCTGTACCATTTACTCCACTGAATTTAACCTCACTTTCTCACTGTAATTAGGAGCAAACACAAAGTGTGAGATACCCAAGACTGCAGTGAGCTGGTGCCTGCTCACAGCAGCTCACAAGAGCCTGCTATAGGTACCTCTTTCCAACTCTGCATTCAGTGGTTTAAGGAACCAGACAGCTAATCCAGGACCAACATATGCGGGGCACAGAGAAGGCATAAAGAACTTGTGTAAGGCAAAACAAGGCACACAACCTTGTTTAGGTTCCACCAGTTGCTTCAAATATACTTTTAAATCACACAGAAAGGGCCCAAGGCCTTAGTAGGATTCCATGTAACCTGAACCGTAAGGCCTGAGCAGCTAAACTCCTTGCAAAAGAAGAGAAATGAAAAGGGTGTCGCACTTTGGAGTGGAAGTGGAGGGAAGGCATCCCAGTGACAAGCTCTGTGCCAGGGCCACCGTGCAGCGACAGTGAGCACGGCAGCCGGGAAGCACTGGGCAGCGGGCGGCTGAGCCTAGTGGCCCCAAGCACACTCACAGAAGAGCGGTGACCTAGTGGCCCCAAGCACACTAACAGAAGAGCGGTGACCTAGTGGCCCCAAGCACACTCACAGAAGAGCGGTGACCTAGTGGCCCCAAGCACACTCACAGAAGAGCCGTGACGGAGGCAGGCTCACCGCCACCTGAGAGCAAGAAAGCCCAGGGGAACACGTGGGAGAGAACAATTGGTGGGATCAACAAAGAAAAGATGACGCATCTGTACCCTTAGGGCTGGTGTCATCAGGAGACACATCTGTTAAGTGGAGCATAAAGGATGGGAAGACACTAAAGGGTAGCCTAATCGTCCCAGACCTGTCCCCTCACATCCAAGTTCCCCGCAGCCTGAATTATCTCATCCAAAGACTTAATGACAGAGCAAATAGCCAAATCAAAAACATGCATGTCCATCACCCACGTAGGGCGTCACTAGTCACTGAGACTATTTGTGTACAGGAGTAAATCACCAGGCTCACAGCATGCTAATGACAATATTAAACGAAGTCCATTATGTCACTCTAGTAAAGAGTGAAAAAGGATTTTTAATTAGCAGAGTTCTGATAAATTCTATAGTACAACCTCAATTGGTGCTTATGTGGAGAATGGGACATTTAGGGTCCATTTAGTGTCGTTATATTCCCTATGGACTCCTTGGTGATCTTTATCCAGCCAAGTCACCATAAGGGTGATATGTACCTATTGAACCTAACAATGGCCAATTTGTTATCCATTGCTAAACATTACTAGTCTTGCATTAATTAAGGACACAGCATGTGAGTTATCTAGCATCCAATCTATAGCCAAACCGTTCCATTTTGTCCTAAAGCTGCTATGGCTTTCCAAAATTCAGCAGATGCACACAAACAGGAATAGGTTAAAATCACGACTGCTATTTAAACTGACTTTCCCAACTGAGCCAGACAATTATAATACACACGTATGTGTGTGTAACAAATTTGAATATCAATTTCATTCATGCAACCAAACATTTCTTTTCTTATTATCCAATTCCTGAGGTATGAATAAGAGCTTAACGGAGAAGAGAACTTGTTTATCTTTTCATTATTGATAGCTTTGGCTCCATTTACATCATTGGGGTTAGTGAAAATATTTAGGGCAGGAAACATGTTTAAGTTTTATGAGATTTATTTGTCCAGTGTTATTTAAAAATTATTATCTAATACATTTCGTGTTGTGTTAATGGTGGAATATTTTGGCATTAAGAACAAAAGAAACTTTGCCTAAGGCTTTTCTCATTTGCAAAATGAACTAAAATACAAAGCCCAACATTCTCCTTATTCCATTATCCCATTACAGGCTCAATCGGCCAATAAAAAGTATCCAGCTGGGTACATAGACTGGGATCCAACAGTAATTTATTCAGTCCAAATTCTTCCAATTAATCACCTCACCTCAACAATTTCCAACTCTTAGTTCATTTTGTCCCAGATAGACCCAGCCTAAATGACTGTTTTGGAAGAAAGTAACTGTTTTACAGGTCAATCAGAAATTTCCCCTAGAAGATAAAAGGCAAGCAGATTGAATACGGAAATTTATCCAATTCCAAGAGAATTTGTTGTGTCCTGCAATAATTTGGCCTTACATCAGTGCCCCACCTAGGCAGGATCAGTCACTCAGTCATGGTACAAAATATCAAAATTTCAAACAATTTGCAAATAAACTAGAGTTCACTACGGGTAGATTTTTTTATTTTTACAGAACATTTTTACATTTTTTCCAATAATACATGTTCACTGTAGACAAGCATAAGCAGGCAAAAAAAATGATATCACCCATATTTTCTATTATATTTCTAAGAGAGATTTTATGAATGTTTGGCTCTGTAATTTTTCAGTCCTGTGTGTCTGTGTGTGTGTGTGTAATATTCTAGAGATGTGAGTCTTGGAATACCTTGCCCACATTACTTGCTTTAGCCACATATATTCACTGATCTCCATCACACTAAGACCATATCTGGTCTCTATCTCAGAAAGCCTTGAGCTTAGAACCCTAAGTTTTGAGTTCATGATCTTTACTGTTTCTCATGACCATAACTGTTACCGAAATTTTTGCCTAGATTATGTCACCTTTACTCCTTATCCACTCCAAACTTGAAGTCAACATTTTGTATCCGCCGGTAAGTCCTACTGAGTTTGCCTGCCCTCCTGGACCCTTGGCCCTACCAGGCAGGCCCTTTAGATGGCAGCCTCTGCCTTCTATTCACCCTCCTCTCTGGTCTCCAAGCTCCAGCACCGCCAGGCTTCCTGCCTACATTCTCCTTCACTCGCACCTGCATAGCACTGTCTCTCACTAGATCTCTCAACACTGCAGTCTTCGGTGTTGGACCTTCCCCAGTGGGTCTACCTAAACGTCCGGTGTCAGCTCTATTGGTCTGACACATCCTTCACTAAAAGAAACCCACTTCTGATGCCTGGTATGTGTAGACAGTCTATTAAGGACTCTTTATTCAACACGTGAAACCTGAGGAGATTTGTTACCCCTTTTTTTCCTGAGATTAGAATGAAGTCATTTTTGTAGACCAGTATTTTACCAGCATGATCAATTATGCTAAATTTTATGCAGTTGTAAAACAAGTATAATTTCCATTTTTGAAAAAAAAAGCACAGATACACATAGCTTATCACTTCACCTCAGACAGGGAAGACTGCTGCATGATTTATTAGTTCAGGGAGTTGTGATAATATTATTCAATGTCAATGATGTTATAAAAACTCACTGGGCTTGGAAATGACATAATTTTCATTAAGACACTTTCAACCTTGCTCTGACTTTGGCCCTTCTGGTCTTATATTCTTATTTGAGTCCATCTTCCATCTGCATTTCCAACTCTAATACCAACATGTGCCACTATAGGAGAAGTCTGCATTCTTGTTTAGGAAAAAAATCAGCATATAATATACACTTAACCATGACTATCTAACAGCTTGCATTGCTGGTTGAATATTGCTATTTTCAGCTCACAATACATTTTTTGTTATAAAAAATCTAGGAAGTCCAACTTTGGACCTCTTAAGAGTTCTCATTTCTTCTCATCCACTCTGCTACATTCTTCAGAATGCCCAAAGCAGTAACTGGGCAAGAGAAAACAAGTCTGGTTTTCTCTTCTCCCTGCGACAACTCTCCACTTTCAAAACAAACACCCAGTGCACGCACGTGCACGTGCCCACACACACACCATGGACTAAAATTTAGATCATAAACTATTCAATGAACACCTAGCTAGCTGTAAAAGAAAAACAGCCTGGGAGGGGATATAAACATATGTTATTTCAGAAGACAAAATATAAAACAAGCTGGGAAACACCACCAGAGAAAAAGAAGAAACATGTTTGGGACACCACCCTCCCCACTTCCTACTGTAATCTCAAGGGAAGAGTAGGTGCCAGAGAGAATCTCCCCAGAAACGTGAGTGATTCTGGATAAGAAGAATTGTTGACCATCTGTCTGGTGAGCAACAGACCCAGTAGGAGGCTTGACAAGGCATCAACAGAGAGAAGGAAGGTCAGACAGGGCTGGGCAAGCATCACTTCTGGTTTCCCAAGTGGAGTGGAGGTTTTGAGGCTTCTTGTGAACTTCAAGTAGGTACCTGGAAGTATCTGGTGAGATGATTCTGCTTGCTAGCCCCAGATGAGGCCTGCTAGAAGGATGAAAAAAAAATTAAAAGGAAAGGAAGGAAAGCAATGCTGTCTCCATAGGATCCTCTGCAATAGGCCATAAAGGGTACCCGTTGGACATCAAAGATCATCTATAATAATATAACACACAAGAGTCAATGTTGGATGTCATCCACATCTCCAAAGTCAACAACGAACATTACCAGCATTAGCATCAGGGTAAGAAATGAGATTAAGGGAGTGGACAGCCTTTATGTTGCCTCAGCATACACCATCCCCATAAACAAACTCCCTCTCTTCCTTCCACTGCCAGGTGATGGAATCTAGAGCCCAAAGAACTAGAAGCAGGACTGCGAGTCAGAGAAAGAGAAGACAGGGAGAAGGAGCCGTGAACAGCTAAATGAGAGATAGTACCCCGTAAATGTGACTGAACATTTACCCTAAAGCAAGATTTAAATTTTAGTTGACTAGAATACATGAATGTGACAAGATTGTTTTTCCACGGCCAAGTGAGAACAGTGACTTTAAAAGAAACCAAGTTATGCTAAAGATATAGAGCTTTGATTTTTCCCAAAGCTTTTGATTAATTTGTAATCATCTGTATAACTTCTGATGTCATGTACAAATAGAAATCGGAAGGAAGAGAGCTGACCCATTATGACGGGAACTGAGAAATTAGATGATGAATAGGATGAGATCACAATGACACACCAGGGAGAGTGTATTAGTCTGGTTTGAGACTGATTTTCTAGATCCAAGGTGAGGTCAAGAGCAGATTCTTCTTTGCCTAAGGAATTACACCCCTACATAGGAATACAGACTTTCAGAGCAAAGTAAAAAGACAAGCAGCATTTAATGCCTCTACCTAACTTCTCAAATACAGTAGGAAACAAAGGGAATACCTCTAGCCAAAAAGGAGGGGAACAGATCTTTCTCAACATTCCAGGCAGGACATCACGATAGTTCGGAGGTCAAATCAAGGAAACAGGTACAGTTTGGCAGCCACAAGTCCTCAGGAAAACTGGGTTCTTTATCATCAATCCAGCCAAACAGAAGTCCATCAACAGGACCAGCAGACACCAGGCAACAGCACTGGCCAGCTATGTATGTACTGCCTTCAGTTCAGTTCAGTAACTCAGTCGTGTCCGACTCTTCGCAAACCCATGGACTGCAGCATGCCAGGCCTCCCTGTCCATTGCCAATTCCCAGCATTTACTCAAACTCGTGTCCATTGAGTCAGTGATGCCAGCCAACCATCTCATCCTCTGTCATCCCCTTCTCCTCCTGCCTTCAGTCTTTCCCAGCATCAGGGTCTTTTCAAATGAGTCAGTTCTTCACATCAGGTGACCAAAGTATTGAGTTTCAGCTTCAACATCAGTCCTTCCAATGAATATTCAGGACTGATTTCCTTTAGGGTGGACTGGTTGGATCTCCTTGCAGTCCAAGGGTCTCTCAAGAGTCTTTTCCAACACCATAGGGGGCAGGAGGAGAAGGGGACAACAGAGTTTGAGATGGCTACACTGATTCGATGGACATGAGTCTGAGTGAACTCTGGGGGCTGGTGATGGACAGGGAGGCCTGGCGTGCTACGATTCATGGGGTCACAAAGAGTTGGACATGACTGAGCGACTGAACTGAACTGACGTGAACTGAGTTTAAAAGAATCAATTCTTCAGCACTCAGCTTTCTTTAGAGTCCAACTCTCACATCCATACATAGACTACTGGAAAAACCATAGCTTTGACTAGACGGACCTTTGTTGGCAAAGTAATATCTCTACTTTTTAATATGATGTCTAGGTTGGTCATAACTTTTCTTCCCAGGAGCAGCATCTTTTAATTTCATGGCTGCAGTCACCATCTGCAATGATTTTGGAGCCCAAGAAAATAAAGTCTGTCACTGTTTCCACTGTTTCCCCATCTATTTGCCATGAATTGATGGGACCAGATGCCATGATCTTAGTTTTCTGAATGTTGAGTACTGCCTAACGGGACTCAGAGACTGAGCAACAGGCACCCTTGCGATAAAGCGACCAAGTTTAATCTAACTTATTGAGTGGCCAGGCATAGTCTACATTTTTCAAAATCTGGAGTAGCCAGGCAAAGTTTTTAAATTAAAAACTCCTCAATCTTGCTTCAAAAATCAAAGTGAAATTTTTTAAGCAAACTTGCACCAGTCAACTTTATATTTAAGGTCTATGGGAGTCTATTACAACATAGGGAATGATCTGGAAATCAGAGAAAGGAAATCTCAATTGCTAGTAGAATTTATTTGGAAGAGTCTCAACCCCATTGATTGGAGAAGGAAATGGCAACCCACTCCAGTATTCTTGCCTGGAGAATCCCAGGGATGGGGGAGCCTTGTTGGGCTGCCATCTATGGGGTCGCACAGAGTCGGACATGACTGAAGCAACTTAGCAGCAGCAACAGCAGCAGCGGCAACCCCATGGAGGATTGTCTAATGGATCCCTAATCAAGACTCCTTGCACTGTCTGCTTATTTCTTAATCTCATAGTACCAAAGCACTGTTGAGGGGTTAATTGCGCTGATAGATGTTTATATACAGAAAAAAGACATTTTAAAATTTATTCTAATTTATTTATAAAAATATTTCTACCACTAACAAATCCCAGTTCACATATCAAAATGCAAAATTACTATGTAGTCAGGCTTGTGATCTGAACAAAGAAAAATAGGTTGTAAAGATATTGGCAAGTCAAACAAATATCTGAATAAGCAATCTTAATATCTGTATAATTTTATGGCTCCCTAATTACAATTACAAAAGGGATGAAAGATAACAGATTATTGAATCCTATTTTCAAATGACTTAGAATCTTTATCTCCATTGTAACTTGCCAAAATTTCTAAGAAGATATTTAACTACACTCCACTTGGCCTCATTTAATTTTGAATAAATGTGTTTACCACCATGATTATAACTTTGAAAATACTGTCTTATAAATATTTTATCAACAAGAAGTTTTAGCACTCCCCAACCCACTGACTACAACGAGAAAGAACAAAACTAAAACCGTCTTCCTCCAGTTGGACAGAAGAAAAATTTCCATACATATCCACAGATTTTGACAAATGTGGGGAATTTATCTTGAGTCATTCTGAATGGAAGCTTCTAAATTCCAATTGTAAGAGACCTGTGAAGAACATTAGTTATCAAGCTTTTAGGATTAAAACTCAACCTGTTCCTTGTGTGTGATAATAATCTTTAAAATCTATAGATGATTCAGCTAATGTACATGGAAAAGCTAATGCAAGATTAGATTAAAAGGCTGCTTGGTAGAACTTAGATGTACTTTTCTCTTATAATTAATAGCTGTAAAAAACAATCATACCATCCTACTCTGTCACACACACATAAAAGCATCAGCAATTATCTTTACCTCAGTTTGCAATTAAGGATTTAAAATTACTTGAACCTCCTCAGAGTGTTAACTTAAGATAAAAATGAGAAAGGGGCATTATGACTTTCTTTAGAGGATAATACCTGTCTCTGCCCTACACTGAATTCTTTGAGCCCAATTTCGAAAACTAAGTAAATGGTACATGAGCATACAGACAGCCTTATGGCTGTAAATCACTTCCTACCCTGGGAAACTGAGAGAAAAGCAAGACAATGGTTCAGAAGAAAAGCACTAAAATAAAATAAAATTTTATGTCTGTTGAAGTGTTTTTTCAATCATTTCCAGAAATAACTGACAAAATAATGCTTCTAAATGTTTAAGCCAAATTAAATTGCTTACAAATCATGGTTGCCATAGTTTCAGGTGCCCAGAATATGGTGTGTGGACTAAACACTGCCTTGCAACAAAAATGCCTGTGCATTAAGTACAAGTCTCAAAAAAAAAAAAAAAAAAACCACCTAATTACAGTGTTCTCAGGCACTTGAAATCTTTCAAAAATAACAGTAATAATGATTAATAACAATTCTTCTGAAGTGTCAGCCTATCTTACTTGTTAGTATGAGAGCCATCACTCATCCCTGTTCTGAGTTCACAGGCTTATCCTCACACTAAAATCTAAACCTTCCATAGATATCTAGGCGGGAACTAAACAGCCTTATGTTACTGTTGAAGAAAGTCACAGCCAGTCTTTGACCCTACAGGTAATCAATGCTCAATAAGAAACCCTCGATTTGCTTATAAGTTGTTTAAAGTTACTTTCCCCAGAGAATCTCTAACTTCATGGCGGATTTTAAAAAAATTTTGTCACTAAAACAGACCTCCATTTTCTCTTCTTTTATTTCCTCCATCCCACTCCAATAGGGAGTTTTGGGGGACTTAAAATCCAACAGTTGATCTGTCAACATTTATTGAACAACACTATATTCAGACACTGGCTATAACCCCAAAAGAGGCAGAGACCCTGGAAATGAGAGCCCAGGCAGGAGTTTATGGGACAGGTAGTTAGCATAAGATATGTTAAGTTTTGAGGTGCCCTGAGCATCCAAGCGGGATATATGAGTACAGATAGGATATATGAGCTGATAGGACAACTTGAGGCTAATGCAGATTTGGAAGGCATCGTCCATTATTCAGAACTGCACTCATGAGACTAGGATGAAGGAAGTAAAAAAGCAGTGAATCAAGGGCAGAACTCTGAGAAGCATCCATGTTAAATGAGGTGAGCAAAGAAAGGAAACCACAGAAAGGCTTAGGACAGAAATGCCAAAAAACTGTGAAGAGTGAGATTTTACCCAACTTGCAGGCTAACTTATTTCACAGTTGCTGGCAGAAGACAGGAGACTCCTGGATCAGGGATAAAGGACTTCATTACTGATCACTGCTGTAGCCAGAGTAACAGCATTTTCTTATACTGGTCCCCCAAGTACCAATTCCCACAAGGTAGTGCTATACTACCTGTCTTCTGCCTCTCCTAGGTAAAACGTTAAAGAAAAGAAAGGGTCTGGACAGTGAAGTTAGAAAAACTAACCAAAGGTATAAGACCTTACTTCAAAGGCTGGTCCAAGGTGACCAAAGTCACTTCCTGCCATGGACCAGAACTATGACATCCACCAAGCAAAATGGATTTACTGTATCTGTCAGTCATTTATGCAGACCACCACTGGGTTCAGATCACTGAGAACAAAATCAAACCATTAGAGGAAAACACCCTAGGTTTAGTTATAGCAACATCAACAATAGGGAGAAAGCCTAACCAGGGACATTAAAACTCTTTTTCCATCATTTACTCACCTTATCTCCAAGCCATAAGTACAACAATACATTCTCAGTACATAGAGACGAAAACAATCAAACTAAAAAATCACACTTACGTAGTGAGGAAAGCTAGTCATCAGGTGCTCCTTTCAGTGGTGCAAATCACTGCCATGCTGACCACTGGCATAACCTTTCTCAAACAAGAAGTCCTCTGGAAAAGTGCTTACACATTTGCTTGGGGACTTTAAATATGTTTTAACCCCATAAGTATCCTTAATTACTTAAGCATATGTGTTTTGTGCTTCACTAAGGAAGTTAAAATCTCTAGACATAGGTTTATGAATTTGGGGCAACTCAAAGACCTTTCCTTGTTGCAAAATATGACACTTCCAAGGAGATCTAACATGTAAAATATAGTGCTTCTATGAAGATCTAAACTGTAGTTTTAAAAAATAAACAGGTGACTAGGAGAAGGGGAATCTAATTGTGGGTCATAAAAATGTATATTTTGTATAATTATGCATGTATTTTTAGTGATATGAATTGTATATAGTGTCTTATTAAACTATATTACAATTATTAGGACCAAAAAAATCACTCAAATACCGTTTGGATCAGTCTCTATACAAATACGTGGTATATAAAGAAATCACCCATAGTTTCGTACCTTCTGTGAAAAAACTTAACTAGTCACACATATCCATTTTTAACAGTACCTTCTATCACCCAACACTTCAATTATGGGATTTTTTTTTTAACTCATAGAAGTCTTTCAAGATCCTTTTATGCCCACACTTCATAACGGATGTATTAGTCTCTCAAAACCCAGATCAAGATCTGCCCTGACATCACACCTCATTCACTACTCCCACCCGAATAGAGCTTGTCACACTCTTCAGAAGTGATCACAAGTTTGCCTACTGTTGCTTATACAAGGCTGTATGGCAATTTATTTGCTCAAGCATTTGTCTTCCCCACTATCTTCCCAGCAGGCTGGGCCTCTGCCTTCAGCATCTTTGAAGGGGATGGGAGAGTGAGTACAGAATCATTTCCAAACCTAAGAAGGCAAGTAAAGAAATTCCAGTGGAAAAGAGCCCTGCCATCAGAGAGGAAGCTTTTAATGAAGTTTTTTCTCCAACAGTAAATCATTGCTCCCTCTTGTCCTGTCTTCTTCTAAATGTTTTATTTGTAATTAATTTGTATGAGATTGAATATCTCCTGAGTGTCAGCAATAAGCATTAGATACTGTAACTATACCCAAAAGAAGTAGATTAGAAGCTCAGGAAGAGAACCAGTGACTTTGAAAATACAGTGAGAACATCAACAAACTTGGTCATACAGGCTGCTAGGCAATCTGGGCCACAGAATTAGCAGTCAGTCCAGACCTCCCAGAATCAGGAGGGAGGCCTCCTATGTGTATCTCAAAGTCATTTCAGAGGCTTTGAAAAAAAGATTGTAAAACCCAATAACCCATAGAAACACAGGAGGCAAGGATGGAAAAATCTTAGCAAGTCGTGATGGTCTTTGTTAATCAATCAAGAAAGAAAAAACTTAATCAATTCTTACTATCATTTCTAACTAATCATTCAATTCTTTTTAATACTGGTAAATTCTTACCAGTCACTCTATTGCATATTCCTTGGAATCTAAAAAAAAAAGTGAAAGCCAAGGTGCTTGCTAATAAGTACCAAAATTAAAATGTGGAACAAGACCTCACCTAAGAAACAGAATAATTTCCAGCAACATGAATGAACCAAGAGATTATCATACTAAGTGAAGTAAGAAAAAGACAAATATTATACGATATCACATATATGTGGAAGCTAAAAAATAATACAAATGAGCTATTTACAAACAGAAACGGACTCACAGACATAGAAAACAAATTTATGGTTACCAAAGAAGACTGCGTGGGGAGGTACAAATTAGGAGTATGGGATTAACAGATGCACAACAAAATAGATAAACAACGGGGATTTACTGTCGAGCACAGGGAACAATATTCAAAGCCGTTAATAACCTATAATGGAAAAAATTCTGAAAAAGACTATATATATATGGACTTATTGTCCACATCTTTCACATGAGAGAAAGACAAAGTTTGTGTAAGAAAGTCTGAAAAGTCTTAACACATTGGGAACAGATTTTTCAAGCTGTAGTCATAGCACGTGCAAGGCCACATGTGCTGCTGCCGTGGAAATGTTTTTATACACCCTGTTTGTTGTTGTTTTACATTCACTTTAAAACTCCAAGGAAAGCCGGGATAGGGATTAATAGTTCATAATAAATTTTACAAGCCTGGGCAGTGAAGAAAACTCCAGAGTGTTATGAGGTGTTAAATAAATTGAATTGGGTAAACTTTCTGCCCCATTGTCATGATGGCCTTTACACTTCTCACAATGTGGAGACCATTAGGTGTTTGCCTGGCTTGGAAAGATAAATGTCCAACTCCCAGACAAGAGTGTTGATTTAGCATGTGTTGTGTGACCACAGAATTCTTGTTCTAATCAATTCTGGCTTTGATGTTTGCAAAAAAAAAAATGCATATGAGTAAGGATAAAGAAGCGAGACAGACAAAATGATGGCAAAACTTAATTCAAAATGCAAATATTTTCATTTTCTCCCTTATTATTGAAGTTTTCCTGCAGGGATAGTCATAAAAGGACCCCAGGGGCAGAACAGAACTGGTACAGCTGTTTTCAAATATTACTAAAAGCCAGTCTTCTATGCATTTTAGATGCAAGCTCAAAATGGATGCATAATTTTTATGCAAAACTATTTGCCTATTTCGCTATATAACTTCGTTTACCCAGGCTGCTCCCCTGTTCATTATACAGTCTCCTTATCAACTCATAACCGTATGCATTATGGAGAGGTCTACAGTAACAACTAAAACAGCAGGCATCCTTCGTGCATGGGGTTATTCCGGTCCCATCCAAGTTAGTTTGTTAAGACAACACCGTTAGCATTCTTATGGAATGGAGCCTAACACATCTGTGAATATCATGATAAAGTTTCTCTCCTACTGAAAAAAGAGAATAGAAGAATTAAAGCAACCCCAAACTTCTATTTTTGTGGGAAAGGAAAGAAGCAGGACTTGGTTGGACTTCTTTTTTCATCACAATATATTTCTGGTCAAAATTCTGTCCAAAAAGAATTAACGTTTTAAGTGATCATTTAGTATTACTTTGTTTACAAAAAATAATAGAGAAGATTTCTCTGGTGGTCCAGTAATTAAGATGCCACGCTTCCAATGCAGGGGGTGCAGATTCAATCCTTGGTCAGGGAACTAAGATCCCATATGTGGCATCATGTGGCAGAAAAATAAATAACAATAATAGAAAAGAATAAACCAACCAAGTAAATATAAGACCTATTATTGGAGTAGACACCCCCAAAATGGTTAAAGAAACCACAAATAACAACATTAATATAGCATCAAGAGATATAATACAAAATATATATTAAATATATTTTTAATTTCAAGATAATATGATACAACTTCATATCTATGAACTGGAAAATCAGATAAAATGGGTGATTATAAAATACAAATTAACTAAATTGACTCAAGAAGACTTCTTAAATTTATACGGATTCATAAACATAGAAGAAAAAATTTTAAGTACTAAAAACTCTGCCCTCATAGTAAAGGTACCAAGATATTTTTATAAGAAAGCATTACCAAATCCTCAAAGAACAGGTCATTTCTATGCCAAATGAACCAAGCAGCACTCTCCCCAGGAACAGAAGAATGGTCAACATTAGAAAGTCTACTGATACATATCACTACATTAAGAAATTAAAGGTGGAAAAAAATACAGAAGTTTCTTTAAAAGTATTTGACAAATTTACCATTAGTTCTCAATTTAAAAAAAAAAAATCTCATTAAGCAAGGAATAGAAGGAAATGACCTGAATTTGATAAAATATTTCTACCAGCAACCTATAGAAAATCTTATACTTAATTATGAAACTTAATAGTTATGAATAAGATAAGTACTTCTATCACTGATATTTTTCTACACTGTGGATGACTTTTCATGAGTCCTTGTTTTGAGCATACAGTAATTCACATGACTGAAGGTGTACAGTTGGTCATGAAGAGCACACATAGAGAAACTAGTTAGAAAATTCAAACAACAAACATATTTTTAATACTCAAAATTTAGCATCTAAACTTTTTCAGGATTGTTTTCTTTCCATAAGCCTGCTGAAGAAGCTCTAACTTCTCTAAATAGAATTCTCTGTGATAAAGTTATCTAGAAATTAAAGAAAGTACACTTTCTTACATATACTGCTTGACAGGAATATGAGTCAGATGATAATCAGTACAGTAAGAAGCATTTTAGTGCCTCAAGTTCCATAGGAGCTCAGGTCAACGACACCATAAATTCATCTCAACAGACCTAATTTGAGGGAAATGGCATTAGAGTAAGTGAACAGAACATAAGCTCCACAGGCACTGTGCCTTCCACAGAGTGGTCTTCATTGCTACCAGAGAATGCTGACTACATTTATTTTAATTAAAGTCTGTGACTTGTGTATAAGTAGAAGAACATTTCTTCAGTGCATCAGTTTTACCTGCTTGGGATCTAATCCAAAGGATACAAGGCTAGAAGAAAGACAACTAGACTATTCTATGTCTTCGTGACACAGCACCTCTGAAATAAGTATTACAAAAAATATATATATACAAGGTAAACATTAGCAATACTGGGTTATGACCCAAAGTATAAAATTACTACACATGAGTCAATGATATAAATTATTGAACAAAATTATTGAAAAAATAAATTAAAGGAAAAAAGACAAATCTACTACAGAGAAGAATTCCAGATAATTTATGTAGATACTCCATCCATAGGGAGGTGCAGCATAACTCTCACCCTAGAAGTGTAGGCTGCACACAGTGACTTTGCAACAAGTATAGCAATAAAAGGGGGAAAGAGTAATTTTACAGTGGAGAAACCTGATTGATAAACAGTACTTCAGTCAGGTGATCAAGGTCAACATTAACAGTGAGGCCAAATTGATAGCATGCATCCTTGATATGATGAGAATGATAGTTTATCTCATGGTCTTCATCCCAAAAACCTAAAACCACAGTCTAATCATAATAAAAATATCAGACAAATCCCAGTTGAGGACCACTCTATAAAATACCTGTCAGCACTCTTCAAAACTGTCAAGGTTATAAAAAAATTAGAAAGTTCGTAAAGTTTTCCTAGCCACATGAGCCTGAGATGTTATGTCTAAAAGTTATGTGGTGTCCTGGATGGGATCCCAGGGTAGGAAAAGGACATTAGGTAGAAACTAAGGAGATGAGAATAAAGTGTGGACTTTAGATGATAACAATAATATATCAATATTAGTGCATCAGTTGTGACATGTACAATACTAATTAATGTAGGGTGTTAATAATAGGGCAAATTAGATGTGGAGAAATGGGAACTCTACTGTCTCCACAATTTTCCATAAATCTGAAACTATCCTAAATTTAAACATTTATTTTAAAACAATAATAATAAAGTACAGAGCAGTGACCTGTCTTCCTTTTTTATTTATTTCTCCAACAGCTCCCCGCAAGTGAAATGATAAAGTACAGCTTCGGCACTCACAAAATTAATATTCATTAAATACCTTGGTTAATAAATTAGCTGGGTAGAGAATTTTACTTTGGAGATGATTTTTCCATTGAACACAAATCTCCCTTATCTTCTAGCTTCTAGCATTGCTACTTTAATACTGATGTCATTCCAATTCCTAAATTTTTTTTGTCTCTAACATTTGTAGAGTGTTCTTATTGTCCCTGGGTTCCTGAGATTTCATGATGCTGTGCTATTTTGCTGGAATTACAATGGATCCTTCAAACAAAAAAATTCATCCCTTTCCATTCTAGATTGTATATTATTCTGTTGATTTCCTCCCCTTCATTTTCTCTGTTCTCTCTACCTAAGGACACCTATTATTTTAGATTTTGGATTTTCCTATCTGTTACCCTTATTTTACCTTAATTTTTCTTGTTTTCCATCTATTTTCTTTTTTCTCCACTTTCTGAGACATTTCCCCAACTTGATATTCCACCATTCTTTGAGTTTTTCCAAGAACTCTTTTTGTTTCTTTATTGTGTTTTTTTGTTCTTTTTAAAAAATTAATTATCCTATTTTTGCTTCCTGTATGATATTTCTATTCTCCAATATTTTAATTGATGTGTTTTGAGAAGTTATCTTATCCCTGAATAGTCTGGTGTCTCATGTTTGTTTGTGTCTGTCTTCCATGAAAGAGAGCTTCCTCTGATGCCTGGTAATTGTACACATCTGCACATATTTAAGACTGGAGAGTCCAAAGTTGATTAGAAAAACTGGAATATTTTTCAGAATTTTTTGAAAAAGAAAATCCTGTCACATGCTACAATATGGATTCAGCTTGAGGACACTATAGTAAGTGAATTAAACCAGCCACAAAAAGATAAGAACTGTATGATTCCACTGATATGAGGTATCTAAAGCAGTCAAACCCAGAAACAGAAAAATGATGGCTGCTAGGGGCTAGGAGGAGAAGGAAGTGGGGAGTTGTTCAGTGGGTACAGAGTTTTAGTTTTGCAAGATGAAAAAGTTCTGGAGGTCTACTGTACACCAATGTGAATGTATTTAATGCTACTAAGCTGTATAGTTAAAAATGACTAAGGTGGCAAATTTTATGTTACCTGTTTTTTTAACCACAATTTAAATTAACTTTTTTAAAATCTTGGTTAGAAACTCTGAGCACTAAGGTGGGACTGGTTTGCCATGGGCTTCATTTCCAAGTGGTAAGACAAATTATTTCAGTGAAGAATCCCTGATGTCAATGTCATAAGAGCTTTCCTCCTGGAGAGCCATGGCCTGCTCAGATTCCAAAGAATGATTGCCCAAATTCCTCTTTTACAAAAAGGTTATGGGGCTGGCTGCCAGCTTTCTGTGAGGTGTGTAGGGAAAGACAGTCAGTGATTTCAGCGTTAGGTGTGCAAACTTTAACTCCTTCCTCCCACTTTCAGGGTGCTAAGTCACCTGTCCTCAGTTGTGCTTGGGGTCCTCCAGTGACTTTCTACATTACCCTCTCCAGAGAATACATCTTCAGTCTTCCAGAATGTGAGAAGAGCAAGTCATCATATAGGTCTATGGTGTCGGGATATCAATCTGGCAACTGAACTGGGAGCTTCAAAATCAGACTACTTTCCTTGACGTTACATATGGGCATTAGCTCTAATTCTCGAGCCTCAGAGTCACAATGGTGCAAATCCAGTTTCCAGTAACTGAAATTCAGTTACCCCAGGTCTGCTTAGTTAATTCCCACTTTTCCATCTACTTACCAGCTTCTCAAAGTTTGTTGTTCATTCCTCTCCTGTTCTCTTGTCTGTGTGTTTACGCCTTTAAAAAAATAGTTACTCTTGTTTTAAAGAGGTTTGCTGTTTGACAAGCAAGTGATGGCTATTGTATATATACAATCCACTATCTTCACCTAGAAAAAAAAGGCTTGTTTTCTCCAGTTTCAGATTCAATTTCCTGTGTTGGGGTGATATAGTGAAAAGAGTAGAAGATTTAGATTAACCTTAGCCAGATTTTGAGTCTGACACTTTTCTTCTTGTTATGTGAATGCAAGTTAACTTTTTATTCTCAGTTCTTCTGTTTATAAAATGAAGGTGACAAGTTACAGGTTCATTTTGAGGATAATATGAAAAACATATGAAAAGCATATGTCAAATAATATATATAATACATATGTGAAATATCAGATTTGCTTATAAATATTAATTTCCCTTCCTTGTCCAAGATTAGTTGTTCAACTGACCTTCCACTAGCAACTGCAACATTTTAATGAGACTTGGTTTCTATAATGACACCTCCAACCACTTACCAGCCATCCTTTCCAATCTGAGGTCCTCTCTTGATTCAGTTTTAGTTGGATCTACATCTCACTTGGATACTATGCTGCAGTAGGGCAAATTTAATTTTTCGTATTTTTATAAAAAATGAATGCATTGTTTTTTAATCCTTCAATTAAATCTGCTTTTACCTTAATATGACATTATATTTTCAAAATTTCCCTTAAAAAATAAAATAAGCTTACGTTAGGTATCAAGATATGGAAGACCACGTATAACTTTAACTGTCTAAAGAGCCCACAGTGTTGTTCATTTCCTTGGGGGTGGAGAGCAGCTGGTTACTGGCTGCCATATAATTACATTTTCTCCCAACCCACACAGTGATAACAAAACAAAACCATCTGCAGCAAAAGCATGCCAACATTTTACAATGAACTGGGACTAAGCACGACTCCATTTAGATGATCAACAGATTCAAAAAACAGCAGATTTGATTTAATTATTAATTAAATTTACAAATATTTCTTAAGCACCTGTTGTGTTCCAGGATTTGTCCTAGGTACTTGGGATACAGGATTCATAGAAACAGATTTAAATAAAGAATTCTTGCCCTCATAGAGCTTATATTATAGTAAAGTAGAGAGATAAAACATGGATAAAAAATAAATTATAAAGTATATTTTTTAATAGAATAGGGAAAGGAGGATCAGAAGAACTACTGGAAGAGAGGTTGCAATTTAAATACAGGAACACCTCATTTTATTGCACTCTGCTTTACTGCACTTCTCATATATTGCATTTTCTACAAATTGAGGGTATGTGGCCAACCTCCATCAAGCAAGTCCACTGGCACCATTTTTCTAAAAGCATTTGCTAACTTTGTGTTTCTGTCACATTTTGGTGATTCCTGCAATATTTCAAACATTTCAAACATTTTCACTTCCTAGGTGGCGCTACTGGTAAAGAATCTACCTGCCAATGCAGGAGATGCAGAAGACTTGGGTTCGATCCTTGGGTCAAGAAGGTCCCCTGGAGAAGGGAAAGGCAACCCACTCCAGTATTCTTGCCTGTAAAATCCCATGGACAGAGGAGCCTGGTATCAGGGCTTCCCTGGTGGCTCAGCGGGTAAAGAATCCACCTGCAATGCAGGAGACACAGGAGACAGGTAGGCTTGATTCCCCGGGTCAAGGAAGAACCCCTGGAGAAGAGAATGCCTGCCCACTCCAGTATTCTTGCCTGAAAAATCCCATGGACAGAGGAGCCTGGTGGGCTACAGTCCAAAGGGTCACAAAGAATCAGACACAACTGAGCAACTAAGCACACACACATACATTATTATCATACTTGTTACAGTGACCTGTGATCAGTGATCTTTAACATTACTATTGCAGAAAGATGACAACTTACTAGGCTCAGATGATGGTTAGTATTTCTTAGTAATCAAAAAGTTCTTAATTAAGGTATATACATTGTTATTTAGACATAATGCTATTACACACTTTATAATAGACTACAGTATAGCATAAATGTAACTTCTATATGCACTGGGAAACCAAAAAACTCGTGTGACCCACTTCATTGCAATATTAACTTTATTACAGTAGTCTGGAACCCACAAAGGTAGGGCTATAGATTAAACATTTCTAATATATTCTAAGGATCACCACCAAAATAGTTACAGTTGTTTGGCTACAAGTAAAAGAAAGCAGCTCTAAACAAAAAATGAATGTGTTAAACGTATATCCGAGAATACACAAAATTGACAGTAAGACTGGAGAAACAAGCTGGAAAAGGTCAAGAATCAGGGCAGTTCCAAAGTAAGTGGATTTAATCAACATTCTTACCACAATACCATCACTGGAATGAACCATCTACCACCTTATGACCTTTCTGCATTAGTCCAATCAATATTGGAAGCTTCACAAGGGTCTAATTAATCTAGCTAGTAACACATTCCTACTCCTAGTGGGTAGATAATTTTCCAAAGGCAGGAAAATTTCTAGAGGGAGAGAGAATTCTTCAAAAGGAAATTAGCTATATACTCTAAGATTCCAAATATATATATGATAATCTGGAAAAAGGCAAACAATGGAACAGTAAAAAGGTCAGTGGTTGCCAGGGCTCAGTGGGAGGAGGAGAGGAAAGGATGAAGAGGTAGACGGCAGAGAAAATACTACAGCACCATAATAATGCATGCATGCTATTATTATACATTTGCCCAAACCCACCGAATGTACAACACTAAGAGTTAACTGTAATGTTTTACGCAGCCTATGGACTTTGGGGTGATTACAGTGTGTAAGTGTAGGTTCATCAACTGTAATAAAATCATCCCCTCTGGTGGGGAATGTTGGTAGTGAGGGAGTCTATGCATATGCGGGGGCAAGGAATAGACAGGAAATCTGTACCCTCCCCTAATTCTGCTGAGAATCTGAAACTGCTATAAGAAATAAACCTTTAATTTTAAAAAAAAAAAAAACAGGAAATTAGTGTGCTTATGCTAAAACAGGGAAAAATGGGTGATAGGGAACCAAAGCCCAAAATATGTCTACAACCACCAGTGCCAGCTCCTGAATGTCTACACAAAAACAGCAATCTGGTTGAAAGGAGACAATAGGGTATTTTTTAAATTTTACTTTATTTTTGACTGTGCTGGGTCTTCGTTGCTACAAGAGGGCTTCCTTTAGCTGCGGCGAATGGGGGCTACTCTCTAGTTGTGGTGGACAGGCTTCTCGTTGCACTGGCTTCTCTTGTTGCAGAGCGCAGGTTCTAGGCATACAGGCTTCACCAGTTGTGGCACACGGCCTTAGTGGTTCTGGGGCATGTGGGATCTTCCTGGACCAAGGATCGAACTCGTGTCCCCTTCACTGGCAGGTGGATTCTTATCCACTGAACCACCAGGGAAGCCCAATAGGGTATTTTTTTTTTTTTTATGCTGCATTTCACTAGCCATGGCACAGCTTTGACTTCGATTCTGACTCCATTTGGGTAATTTGAAGGGTTGCTGAAAATTACTGGCTAATTTAAGCTTCTCCAAGCCACAGCTGGGCCCCCTCTACTGACCACAACCCCAAAGACACCCCCTGATTTGCTATAATAGTTTCTTTGACCTTATTCTGGAATCTCCAGCAGGATTAACCAGAGAGGTCACCACATACAATAATGACACAACAATGGCATTTAGAAATAAACCACAAAGTGCATCCTAGACGGAACTAAACAATGATTAGCCAGTTGGATTACTCTTTAGGTATTTTTTATTATCCATGAAAGATGTCAAAACTTTTCAAAAGAGGACTCTGTTCCACAGAAGCAACAGCATAGATTTTAATCCCCACATAAAAACAGACAAAACTACACACATGCCAAAAAAAAAAAAAACCCATAGACAATATTTATAACAAAGTGTTTTCACTTATCATATTGGTACTGGTTGTATTAGTATTATTATTCTAAGATGTGTGTGTAATAAAGTATAAAACAAGCTAGTAATGAAAGTATATTATAATTTTCTCATCTCAAGTCCTTGACAGCCATGATTCTGAATGTCAAAGGAGATAAAGATTTAATATATGAGAATATAAGTAAAAATTTTGTGTTTCCGAATTTGAATTGGAAGGATTAGTATGAACTCATGAGGCTTTTAATCTTTAAATATATATATAGTATGTACTTGGCTATACCTGGCAGTTCAGTGGTAAAGAACCCACCTGCAATGCAAGAGATGCAGGTTTGACCCCTGGGTTGGGAAGATCCCCTGGAGAAGAGAATGGCAACCCACTCCAGTATTCTTGCCTGGGAAATGCCAAGGACAGAGGAATCTGGTGGGCTACCGTCCATGGGGTCGCAAAAGAACTGGACACAACTCAGTGACTAAACAACAAATGACAATATATTAACATATAATATATGTAACATATTAATATGTAGATAATCTAGATTAAACATATATTTATGGATATATGGTGTGCGTGCATATGTTATATACATTTAATTTTTAGCACTGTCAGCTGAAAAGGCCTAAAAATACTGCCCAACCCAGCAACGATGAGCATCCCTATTACATAAACGTGGTCTTAAAATTCTACTTCCTATAAGAGAAAGCAAGGCTTCTTGGAGAAATGGCTGATTCCAGGTTAGGAGCAAGAAATGTACCAGGTGAGGCTGGAAAATTTTGTCACCAATAATAAGGGAGTTATCAATGACTCTTAGGATCATGTCAAAAGAACCTGGAAAACAACCTGAAGATGCTCCCCAAAAGCAGAGTACTTAATAATTATTGGATGAATAAATGCACACGGTTTTCATATGTGTACAGATATATTTCTGGGCTTTTAATTTTGTTCCAATCATCAGTTGATCCTTGTACTGATAATTTGTTTTAATTAGTATATTAATTATAGTAATATAATTAATTACAAATAATTAATTGTGTCATTATTATTCCTCAAAATTTTCTTGACTCAAGATCACAAGTTTCATGGAAAAACCCACTGTTGATATTTCCATTTGAATTTCACTTATTACAAATTAATTTAGGGATAGTTGTTATATGGCATTGGGTAATCTCACCCATGGGGCTTCCCTGGTTACTCAGATGGTATAGAATATGCCGGCAATGTGGGAGACCCAGGATTGATCCCTGGGTTGGGAAGATCCCCAGGAGAAGGAATGGCAACCCACGCCAATATTCTTGCCTGGAGAATTCCATGGACAGAGGAGTCCAGCTAGCTGTAGCCCAAGGGGTCACAAAGAGTCAGACATGACTGAGCAACTAACACTTTCACTTTCAACCTAATCCATAAACAGAGAATGCTTCTCATTTATCTAAATATTCTTTCATATTAGTAAAATTTTATAATTTTAGAAATAAGATCTTACACATTTTTTTCTTAAAGTTATTCTTGGTTCCTTATCACTGCTGTTGCCACTGTATATGAGATCGATATTCTAATTATTTTCTAATTGCTTTTTGTCTCTGAATAAAATGCCATTAACTGTTCCATAATTTTATTGTATCTAGTAACTTATTGAATTTTCTTACTGGTTCTAATTTTCTTGAATTATCTAGATAGACAATCATACAGCCTATGAATGCCAACCATTTTGTTTCTTGTTTTCCAGTTCTTATACCTGTTATATTTCTTTCTTACGGCATATAATAGCAGGAGTCTCAGTATAATGTTTATGTAGCAATCATTATTATTACCTAATAGTAATACCTCTATTAATTGGTTTTTCCAATGCATTTGTATTTTATTTACATATGGATAAGAGCTTATATAAAATATATATATAATAAGATTCAGGGATGAGTTTAAGCTGGACTGCTCTAAAATATAAGCAGCCTGTCTTTATCCAAATGTCAAAACCAAGCATCTACCACTAATATCTAGAAGTGCTTGAATGAGCCATTTGATGTCAAAGAATTAACTATTTTTAGATCACAGCTCTTCTGACATGAACTGCAGTTTATCACAGTACAAAAGTTCTGAAATAGGTAGTTCTTTGAGATGCAAATGAAAACATTTTTCAGTCATCCTAAACAAATCCCAAATAAGCAACATGGCTGACGGGCAGAGTGTAGCCTGTTTTCCTTTCAAATGTATCACCACTATGCATGATACTTGCTATGCATTTGACATGCTTTTTCAGCTTACGAGGAGCTCCTGGTTTGCAATTACATCTTATCTGATGTTAATGTCTTTTATTCCTGGAGTAAAATTAACTTAGATATGATGCATTGGATCATGATAAGCAGTTGCAAATTTTGTTTGCTTATATTTTATATTCTTATATCTCTGTTCATAATTTTGCTTTCTTATATTATCCTGTATATTTTGTTTTATTATCAGTTATACAAATATCATAAAATGAGCCTGAGAATAGAAAATTCCTCTTTATTTATTACAATAACTTATATACAGGTAATCTTGAGGGTTGTTAGAATTTACCCTTAAGCCATCTATGTATTTTGTATTTTTTTACATGGGGTGATTTTATTTTACTCAGTGTTGTTAATGAAACTTGGTCTGTTCTAGCATTCTATTTCTTCTTTACTCCAATTTGAAAACGTTTATTTTATTTTTTTAGAAAACTCTTTCTTTAATATAAGGCTTCAAATGCACTGGTAGAAAACTGTTCATGATAATCTCTAATGCTTGTTTAAATCCTTTTACCATCAGTAGTTCCCCATCTCTCTAATATTGTTTTATTCTGCATTCTCTCTTCTGAGTGATATACATCATTTAGTAATCTTAGCAATGCCAAAGGAGAATTAAATTATGAGTCTTTCGCTGAAAAGGTCTTTATTTCACCCTATCTCTTGAATGAAAATTTAGTTTGATATAGGATTCTCAGTTGATAGTTTCTCTCAGCCCTTTAAATATACTGTTCATTATCTTGGGCTTCTATTTCTGGTAATATAAAATCTGTTGCCAGTCTAGCTATTGTTCCTTTGTAAGTAATCTCTTTTCTCTCAGGTTGCTTTGTGGGTTTTTCTCTTTGTTTTTGGCAAATTTACAATAACATCTCTAGTTGAAAGAGAGGAATTTAAAAATTAGGAACATGGAAGACCTATATTCAACCAAAACAAAAGCAGAAAAATTTACAGAGCTAATGAAAGGCATTTTCCTTAGATCAGAGAAATATCACAACAGAATAGTTGAAAATATATCTACTACAAAGAATAGCCAAAATAAATACATATATCTGAAGTAAGCCAGAAAGAAAAACACCAGTACAGTATACTAACGCATATATATGGAATTTAGAAAGATGGTAATGATAACCCTGTATGTGAGACAGCAAAAGAGACACAGAGTATGGAACACTCTTTTGGACTCTGTGGGAGAGGGAGAGGGTGGGATGATTTGGGAGAATGGCACTGAAACATGTATAATATCATATATGAAACAAATCGCCAGTCCAGGGTTGATGCATGATACAGGATGCTTGGGGATGGTGCACTGGTATGACCCAGAGGGATGGTATGGGGAGAGAGGTGGCAGGGGGCTCAGGATGGGGAACACGTGTACACCCGTGGTGGATTCACGTTGATGTATGGCAAAACCAATACAATATTGTAAAGTAATCAGCCTCCAATTAAAATAAATAAATTTAAATTTTAAAAAATTAAAAAAATAAAAGTGAACATAAATTTTAAAAAGAATTTAGCAAGGTCACAAGATACAAAATCAATATTTATAAATCAATTGAATTTTTATATGGAAACAGTGACAGATTTCATTTTCTTGGGTTCCAAAATCACTGTGGATGGTGAATGTAGCCACGACATTAAAAGTCACTTGCTGCTTGGAAGAAAAGCTATGAAAAACCTAGACAGTGTATTAAAAAGCAGAGACAAGGTCCATATAGTCCAAGCTATTGTTTTTCCAGTAATCATGTACGGATGTGAGAGTTGGACCATAAAAAAGGCTGAGCACTGAAGAATTAATGCTTTCAAACTATGGCACTGGAGAAGACTCGTGAGAGTCCCTTAGACAGCAAGGAGATCAAACCAGTCAATCCTGAAGGAAATCAACCCAAACATTCATTGGAAGGACTGATACTGAAGCTGAAGCTCCAATACTTTGGCCACCTGATACGAAGAGCCAACTCATCAGAAATGACCCTGACACTGGGAAAGATTGAGGGTAAGAGGAGAAGGGGTCAATAGAAAATAAGATGGTTGGATTGCATCACTGACTCAGTGGATCTGAGTTTGAGCAAACTCCAGAAGATAGTGTAGGACAGGGAAGCCTGGTATGCTGCAGTCCATGGGGTCACAAAGAGCCTGATACAACAGCAACTGAACAATAATGGGCAATAAAAAAGTCAGAAAATAAACTTTTTTAAAAGATGATAACACTAGCATCAAAAAAAACCATCAAATGCCTAAAACAAAATCTAATAACAGATAGGCAAGACCTCCATGCAAAAAGTACCATGGGCATGCTTTAGAGTATTTGATATTATAAAGATGTCAATTCTCTCCAAATTGGTCTTTAGATTCAGTGTAATCCCAATCAAAACGCTACCACTTAGGTGTAGGCTTGTTGTTGTTCAGTCTTTCAGTTGTAGGCTAGCAGTAGGCTAGAGGGTAATTAACTTGATTATAAAATAGCCAAAATCATCTTCAAGAAGAGAAACAAAATTGGAAGACTTCATTACCAGATATCAAGACATATTACAAAGCTACAGAAAATAAAATGTTATTGGTACAAAAAGAGACAAATAGACCAGTGGAAAAAATTGAGTCCAGAAACAGACCTAGACACTTGTAATACTGTGGAGAAGAAGTGATCTTATCAATAAATGATTCAAGATCAATAGGTCGGGGGGTAAATATCAATGCCTACCACATACCATATATATATAAATATCCATTCCAAATGAATCGTAGACCTAAATGTGAAAGGCAAAGCACAAAACCCCCAAAAGATTACACAGGAAAATGTGTTCCTGATCTTAGGTGAGGCTAGGATATTTTTCAAAGAAACATAAAAAGCACTAAGAAGTAAAAAAAAAAAAAAGAAAGAAAGAAAGAAAAAAAAAGATCAATAAACTAGACTTAATTTTATTTTATAATTTTTATTCATTTAAGTACATCATTAAGAAAGTAAAAAGACCAGTAAACTTGGGAATTAATTATTATTATTACTATTGCTTTGTTTTTGTATTTCAGTCCCTATTCCTCACGTTCTGCTTTACATAGTTAAATTTTTATGTTTTTTTTTATAACTATGTCAAGCAAAAAAGACCTAATCAGACTCTTAATCAAATTTAGAGTTATGTCTGGAATCACTTGGACATTAAAAAAAAAAAAAGATATATGTTCATTAAATGTGTTTGGGAAGAACCCAGAGAACACAGCAAATATACAGACTACAATGCTTAAAAACAGCAGACACTGAAGCATAAGACACTAAGTTGAGCAACGATCTGAAAAAAATATATTATATTGAAATTTTTTGAATAGAGAAAATAAACTGAAGCTTCCAACATGAACCATAAATCAAAAGTTATAAAGACAAATAATATATATAATAAAGGCACTGGTTTGTGATAGGGCTGCTTCTCATGTGGGCAAACCCTATGAATTCTGCTCCAAAATGAGTAACAGCAAGGATTTATTTATTTGACGATGATTAAAGATGTCCCCCAGCTGAGATAACTCTACCAGCTAGTAAAAAAAAAAAGAAAAAAAATTCAAAGACAGACACTTCGCATTGTTGAGTCTTTTGTAAAAAGTAGTTATTTATTATTATTCTAATCTTCCATAAGCTAGAGAGATGCAGTTAGCTGTATCATATTTTGTTCACAGGGCATAAATCAAACAACAGTAGTTACTGCTAAGAGCCAAATTCTTTATTTTGCTATGCCAAGTGTTTCATAAATTTTACTGAAAATGATACCCCAAGATAAAAGGCTCTGGTTAAAATTAATTTTTATTTAATATCCATCCTAATTATTACAAATGTAGAAGCAACATGCTGGTATTTCATTATAGTCAATATTTATATTCCTTGAAGGCCTAGGTATTTCTGGCTTAAAAAATAACGTGAAATAGTTCTATAATTTGAGACTTTAAGATAGAGAAAAATGAATTGACTGAAATTAATCAAACAGCTTTATAAAATATATATATTCCCTATATATCCCATTTAGATATATTCCATATACCTATACTTTCTATATATGGTTTATATATTCAGGAATCAATTACCATGTAAACAATTACACTTGTCTATACAGGCCAACAGTCTTCTAAACCACCTTGGGAAATCTGAGCAAAAATTTCTTCCAGGTAAAGTGCAACTATTAAATTGCCTTGAAGGAAATCAATATGGTCCTTTCTACTTACCCTCTCTTCCATAACAACAGAAGCAAGAAACAAGCCTATTTAATGTGCAAAAGATGTACCTTGCTTTTAAATGTTTCTAGTCTAGAAGAGAAGCCATTTTTATTTCAGCACTTTCAAGTCTTTAAACATTTTCTTGCCCTACTCTATGTCAGTTTATATTCTTCATATATCAGGCTTGCCAATTACCCTGAATGAACACAAACATACCCCAGTTATTTAAAGTAGAGATAAAAGCAAATACCTTCAGGTCAGACTGCCTAGATTCAAATCCGAGCTTCATCACTGCCCAGTCATTTAATGTCATATGCCTTAGTACACTCATCAATAAAATGAAGGCAGTAATAATAATTAATGATAATATCTTTCTCCTAGGTTTGTTATTGCACACTAATCCAAGCCAAATTGGCCATTCAACAATCATCAGGTTCTTTGGTAAACGATGAAAACCGCCTTGAAATAGACTCCACAATTCAAAGTAAAGGGGAGAGCTTCCCTGGGGACTTAGGTAAAGAATCCACCTGCCAACGCAGAACATACTGGTTTGATCCCTGATCCAGGAAGATTCCACATGCTGTGGAACAACTGAGGCCATGTGCCACAACTACTGAGCCTGTGCTCAGAGTCAGGAAGCTACAACTACTGAGCCCACGTGCCACAACTACTGAAGCTGCGGTGCCCTAGAGCCCGTGCTGTGCAACAGGAGAAACCAACACAATGAGAAGCCTGCACGCCATAACTAGAGAGTAGCCTTCCCTCACCGCAGCTAGAGAAAAGCCCGTGCAGAAAAGAAGACCCAGCACAGCCAAAAAAAAAAAAAAAAAACATAAAGAGGAGCACCTTCCCCTTCTCCACAATTTCCTTCTTGGTGGAATATTAAAATAAAAGGAATTCCTAGGCAAAATTCTACCAAATGCATCAGCAATTACTAGCAAGCAAACACAAGGATAATCACATAATCTATTGTTTTAAGTTTGAGAAAGCCCCACTCTGTGTTCAAGCCCTCCAACATTCCCCTTGCACGAAAGGTTCACTCTGAGGCCAGAGCAACAAAGTTCTGATGGCAGGACATTACCTGCTCAGGAAAGGTAACAAAGCCCTCCATAAACCAAAGGAGTACCACAGTACCACACAGAGCTAAGCCCCCTTGGGACAGAGCATGCACTCTGCACAGTATGCCAGTTTATCAAAATGTGGAGAAAGTTCGGTTACAAAGATTATAAACTACAGATCTTAAAATGCAAACAAAGAAAAAGAGCTTTACAGTGGCTTATGGAACAGATCCATACAGAATCCTCTATGGTTTATTCAGTAAATACTAAGTTGAGGTATATTTTTACTATATTCTAAATGGAAGTTTCTGAAAGTCATGGACCTACCAAAGAGAATTTCAAATGAGGCAGAATAAATATTTATTTGACATTCCCATGTCCTTAGCATCATGCTAAGAGTGATTCAATATACAAAAGAAATATGATATTTTTCCTACTTTCAAAGGGCTTATAATCAAAATGAGGCAAAAAAACACAAGCAAAGTAATAGCAAAAGACTAATATTGTATGTATAAACATGTATACAAAATCTGTGTGCAAAATTTATAAATGCTTTTGAAGACCATGAAGAAAGAAAGCAAAGAAGGTGAAGTTTTCAGGGGAAGTCTCAGGCAAAAGGCAAAATCTGAGCATAAACCTTAAAGAATAGTAGGATTTAGACGGATTGAGGAGCAGGCATTCCCAAATCTGGATTTGATGTTGGAAGAAGTAGGACGATGTCTCACTGGAGTGATTTGAGTTGGGAGGCTCGATATGAATGGGTACATGGTAAGCTGAATAATGACTCACCAAAGAGGATCATGACCTAACAGCTCGAACCTGGTACATGTCACCAAACAGCACAAAAAGGACTTTGCATATGTGACTACGTTAAGGAACTTGGGGTGGAGAGATTATCCTGAACTATCCAGCTGGGCCCAATGTAATCATGGGGTCCTTATAAGAGGGAAGCAAGAGAGTCGGAGCCAGGGACACAGACATGACAAAGCGCCGAGTGATGTGGCACCATGGGCTAAGGAATGAGTGCAGCCTCTTGAAGCTGGAAATGGCAAGGAATGGATTCTCCTCTAGACTTTCCAGAAAGGACCAGCCCTGCCAAGCCTTTAATTTTATCCTCATAAGACACACTTCGGGTTTCTGACCTCCAGAATTACGAGAGTCTGTGCTGTTTTAAGCCACTGAATTGGTGATAATTCATCACAGCAGCAACAGGAAACTAACACAGGGTAGATGTGATGAAAGCCTGAGCTCAAGAACTCCTGGATTTCCCTGGTTGTGCAGTGGTTAAGACTCCATGCTTCCAATGTAGGGGGTGTGGCTTCAATCCTTGGTTGGGAAACTAAGATCCCACATGCTGTCAAGCATGGCCAAAAAACAAAAATCAGGCTAGTTACAAGATTTTTCCCTAGGTAATGCAGAAGAGACTCACTAACTGAGAATGAACTGTCGAGGTCCTGTCCCATCAAACAAACCTGTAGTTTTTTGTGTCTATCTTCTCTCTCAAGGACTGCATTAATGATTTGTCCAGAGATTTCTATTTCTACAAAGAAGCTGTTGTCTCAAGCTTACTTGCTGCCAGAAAACTCAGAATCCTGATAAGACCCAACTAAAAGCCTATATACATTTAGAACCTGAAATCCTGTTTACAGGAACATGCTTTGGGAAGCTCTTTATTCTTTTAGAGAATTCAGCAGAGTCTCGCACTGCAGGGAAATTATGCATGCAGTCCATAACGCAAGAGACTTCAAACATGTGACCTAGAAATTTAAATCCAAAATTACACAATGAGAAGATTTAATTTGCCTTCCACTTACACTCTGTCATAGCCTAAATTTAAAGAGTCAAAATTTTAGTTACACAAAAGTATAAAAATGGAACAGATTTTCATAGCTGAGCCCAAAACTTCAAAAAGACACCAGATCATACGTAAAATGTGGAAATGTTTGCAAATATCTTTATGTAAGATGTGTTATACAATGTTTTCCTGATTACCATAATTACCAAGCCTAGGAAAATATAAACACAAAAATGTAATAGCACCAGAGAAAATGAGGACGGTTGGTTTCGGTTACAGCCTCTAGACTGGTAGTCTTACCAATCACTTTCAGTGTGCAATCCAACTTTAATGGTACAAATAGCATGACAAATCTTTCTTCCCATTTGACCTAGACCCACCAAGAAAGAGGCCCAAATCTAAATTTAAAGTGAAAGAGACTAGGCAGCACCTTCTAGAGAACACTGGAATGGCAAAGTCTCTAGGCGCTCTAGAACTCAAACAACTTAACTCACTGAACCCTACGGTACCAGGTTACATGTTTCAGTTAAACCTAGAAACCTGGACAAAAGTAAATGCTGACCAGGAGGAGGTTACTGTCCCTGAGTTGTGACAGGACATCTCAGAATCACTGAGCACAGAACTGAACATCTGTATACTCCTTTACTTAACCCACAACTACTCCTTGAACAGTTCTGAGGCATCCTGAAGTGCTTAAACAATAGTTTACACGTAAACTCCTTAGCACAGTGCTTGATACAGAGCAAGTGTTCAATAAATAACAGCAATGTGGAATATGATAATGACAGTGATTACTGGCATGAAGATAGAGGGTTGTGTCTGAGCCTAAATAAACTAGACTCCCCTTCAACCCACCTCCAAGAGGAAGAGCCTTCAGCCTAAAGGGAAAACTTCCATAATGGCCTTTGGTTCCTGGAACACAACTGAGCTCTTTCCTAAACTACCTGGTTGCCTTAAATACCATGATGGTTCTGTCATGGCTGTTTCAGGACTTCAGCACAGGGAACTCTGCTCAATGTTGTGTGGCAGCCTGGATGGGAGGAGAGTTTGGGAGAGAATGGATACATATATCTATATGGCTGAGTCCTTTTGCTGTCCACCTGAAACTATTACAAATTGTTAATTGGTCCAATGGGCTTCCCTGGTGGCTCAGCTGGGAAAGAGTCAGCCTGCGATGCAGGAGACCCAGGCTCCATTCCTGGGTTGGGAAGATCCCCTGGAGGAGGAAAGGCAACCCATGCCAGTATTCTTGCCTGGAGAATCCCCATGGAAAGAGGAGCCTGGCCGGCTGCAGTCCATTGGGTCACACAGAGTCGAACACAACTGAGTGACTAACACTTCACTTATATTCCAATATAAAACAACAGAGTTGGTCCAGGAGAAGCTACCAATTCAACCCTAAAAGGCTGTAAGAACCAACAGGCCTACTTTCTAATCTCTCATGTTCACCATAAGCCAATATGTGTGAGAAATTCATGCATGATCCAGATCACTCTTCAAGGGAGGACTTTCTCTTGACCTGTAATCAGCAGACAGTCTCCAACTGTTAGCTCTTTCACAGCCTTCCTCCACTCAAGAGAGCTCGCTTACTGTAGATCATGCCTATTCTGTGGCTGAGCAAAGAGGGAGTATAAAAGCTTGACCATTTTGGCCCAACACAGGACAACTCTGCATCAATTAGCCTCAAGTTGGCCAAGGTTTGATCAGGCCTGCATCAAAGTCCGAATATTTTCTCTGTGTCTGCTCATTTCCTTGCTCAGGTGTTAATCCCTAATATGTTTTTGCAGCCCAAACTGACTTTCATTGTATAGAAGGCACTGTAAACGGGGAAAGGAGAGGATGAAATAAAAGAAGACTGTCAGATTCCCAAAGTTGTATAGGCAAGAAACAGGCCAATAAAACTACTCATCTGCAAATACATGCTATCCCTCATGAAGATGGATGACTCCAAGGAGAGAGCTTCAAGTCCAGAGGGTGGAGCTGCGAACTGCAGAGAATTATTCCCAGGCCTTGAAACCTAATTTCATGGATGGATGAATCTGCATGGATGTATTTCGAAGTTGCCTGGGACTAGTGGCTCCTTTATTCCTTCCATTTTCTCCCCTTTTGAACCAGAATGTTTATATCTATCCCATGCTTATCCCACCATTGTTTTGGAGGAGCAGGTATTAATAACCTGTTTTTCCAATTTCACAGATTCACAAATGGAGATGAATTGTGCCGCATGACTACCCAGAACCTCATCCATAACTGATGAGATTTAGGACTTTTGAGCTGATGAGATTTATATGAGGTTTTTGGACTTGGAGTTGATCTGCAATGGGTTGACACTTCTGGAGGTGCTGGTGAATGTATTTAACATGTGGAACAGAAGTAAATTTGAAGGGGATAGAAGGTAGACCATGATAGAACAGTAGCCCCCAAAGATGTCCCTCCTAGTCCCCAAAACCTACAACTATGTTATAATAAAAAAGCCACTCTGTAAAGACGATTATGCTAAGGATCTTAAAATGGAGGAATTGTCTGGACAGACCCATCACAGAGCTCACAGCAGCAATAGAAACTAATACAAGTGCCCACCCAGGACACTTTTGAAAAATTAGCTGGATCTAAGAGCTTTATGTTAAATAGTAGCTTGAGATCAACTGATTTCCGAATGTGAATCACATTTTTTTTCACAGAACTGACTTTAATCAGTAAAGCATTAAAATTTAACATAACACTCTGGGTATATAATATTAATTAACAGATTGTATCTGAATAAAGAGTCTGTATATATTTGAGACTGCAGTTTCTAACTCCAAGCCAATTCTTGGCACCTTGCCAGCACCATACTACCTCTAGAAAATGGTCAATTACAAATCTTGACGTCTCTACCAAGAGGGTTAGAATCCAGTGTCCAAGTGCAAAGAGGGATCAGAAATCACTGATTCAACAGAGAATCACCGTCAAGTCTTTCCAAGAAAATGGGGGAGCAATTTACCTTCCTGCCCAATCCAGAATACCAAATCGAATGGGAAAAAAAAGAAAGTGGAAAAAAAAAAGTGAGTAACTTTCCTTTTTATAATAGCGTAGGAGAGGGACCTGGCATTTGTTTGGATTTTCTTTTCATTCTGAGCAGAAGGTCCTGGCAATAAACATCTGGAAGCTTGCCCATTATGAACTGTTTGGTTTCTTTTCCCCTGTTTCATGAGGTCATGGTGATATTATACTCTTGGAATTCCTCCTTTCATCTGCTTCCTTTCCTCTGACAGTTCATAAAGGATGGCCACACTGGGAATGAAAGCTAAGCAGTTACTCTTAAAATATCAAGAGAATTCAGGCTCTGTACACCAGAAAGATAATTTTTTTCTAAGCTGTAGTAGTTTCAGTTTTCTGGGGCAGCACCCAAATTCCCATGTGGTCCTATAAGATCTGATCTAACAACGCCAAGGAAAAAACCTGATACAAAAATTGCATATAGGCCTTTTTGTGTTATTATTAATAAAAAATGGTTGTCATGTATTGGTTTTATACAAAGGACTAAATTCTCTTTGCATACTCTCTATACACACCCTTATTTAACTCTCCCCAGAACATTTTAGATATTACTGCCTCTGCTTTATACACAAGAAACTGAAGTTTAAAAAACTTAACAAATGCGTGCTGATCTCTACTATTAATTAGAGGACATAGATGCAGGATTAGAACACTGGTCTAACTAAGCTGAGGATCCACAGGCTTAACTGTTATTTACCTACTGCTTCCCTTCATTTCTGCATGAGAAGCAAGCAGTAAGCTTAGGATTTAAAATATTCAACATGATAATGTTTTATTACATTTATTTGATGGAAAAAGTTCTTCCTAATTCCTGCTAAGCCCTGACCCTTCTCTGCATCTGGAGCTCTGAAAAATTTGGGCACGTTTATGCCATATGCAGTTGTTATTGAAAATCATGTGCTGGTCTTCCTATCAGACCAGACGGACACTGGTCTCTCTCTTCTCTGGACATCTCTCTTCATGGGAGAGATATCAGATACTGTGATATTTTCTTAAGATGGTGGCCTGCGTGCATCTCTCTTGTCTGAGTATGTCCCAGAGTTCCCAGATGTATAAAGGGTTTTGAAAGGACAAAAGTACATGTGCTTTTGTCCCCAAAGAGAGCCTGTGAAAGTGGCAAGTGTCCTAGAGAAGTCTTTCAAAAACTTCCATGACAAACATGGCATAGGAGAAGCAGAGCTGAAGTGGCCAAGCAGGGTGAGAAAGCCAGAGTTGGAGAGGACAACCTCTGGGGCCCTTCCCTCATTCCAAGAGGTCTGGCCACCCTGAGGAGAGGCAGCTCTGGAGGGGCCCTGCAAAAGTTTGTCCAACAACATGACTGTCATCTGGAGGACAAACTGACAGGAGAGAAGACGGAAGCTGTCTTTCAGGATGTCTGACTTACAGAGGTGGCAACCAAAGCCAGCCCCTGCCTCACCATCACCACCTCCCACTTACTGACTTTCACTCAGCAATTCTATTGGATTTAGACCCTGCTGTGCAGATGGAGGTAGGAAAATCCAAAACTGGCTAAGTTTACCTTGAACTGTTTGTCTCAACACAACATGAGATTATACTGAGTTGAATGATATTTAGTTTCTGATATCTGATAGACAGGGGATTCCCCAGTGGCTCAGCGATTAAAGAATCTACCTGCAATGTGGGAGACGCACGTTGAATCCCTGGGTCGGGAAGATCCCCGGGAGAAGGAAATGGCAACCCACTCCAGTATTCTTGCCTGGGAAATTCCACTGACAGAAGGGCCTGGTGGGCTAAGTTCATGGGATTACAAAAGAGTCGGACACAACTTAGCGACTAAACAACAATAGAATGGAAATTCAAAATATAAATTAAATTATGAAGGGTATGAAGTGAAGTGAAGTGAAGTCGCTCAGTCATGTCCAACTCTTTGCGACCCCATAGACTGGGGCCTACCAGGCTCCTCTGCCCATGGGATTTTCTAGGCAATAGTACTAGAATGGATTGCCATTTTCTTCCCAACCCAGGGCTCGCACCCGGGTCTCCCGCATTGTAGACAGACGCTTTACCGTCTGAGCCACCAGGGAAGTCCCATATGAAGGGTATAAGGAAGGAAAAAAATAATTTCCCCTCTACCCTTCTGAGCTCCTAGTTGAGACCTCTGTAATAAAAGACAGATTAACAGGAGAAAAACAAACAGATATATATACTCATATATACCTGAGAGATACCAGGGGAAAGTGAGTAACTCCCCGAGATGGCTTAAAACTCAAGATTGAAAGCCCATCTTAAGTGGAAAAGGGAAGCGGCACGCCAGCCTCCTGGGGCAGAGTAAGTGATTTTTAAGAAAGATGAATGCGCCCTTGAAGAACAGATGGGAGGAATGAAAGTTAAGATAAAGCTTGTCTGGGTGTGGCGCTAGCACTGTGGTAGCAGTTTTCCTCAGTCAGTGAAACTCTCAGGGAGGGGATTTTGACAGGTGAGTTCCTTTGGAAGGATCTGTCTTTAGGTAGAAAAGGGGAGTTAGGAGAAAGCCTCTCCCTGCATCTGCTGCTTTTAAAGTGCCTACAGCTCAAAATAAACCAAAGCAGCATATTCTGACGTAAACTGTCCTAAACTCCTAAAGTAAGGGTTTGGAGTAACATATTCTGCTACCCTGCAGGGGAAAAATGAGATTTTCTTATACACATGAGCTTGTAACCTAAGAAGGATGCCTTAGTCAAAAATGATCATCAATTAGATCATAAATATAAATTGTGAGAAAATAATGTCTGCATTTTTTTATTTTTACTTTTAATGAAAAGTTTCAAGCTACTCACAAAAGTAGAATAATGTAATGAACTCCAGTTCCAGAAATTACCAAGATACTGTCAATCTTATTTCATCTATTATTACACACATGCATAAATACACACATACTTTTCTGTGGAATATTTTATAATGAATCATAGACATCATATAATTTCAAGCAAAAACCCTTCTGCATATATCTTCAGTCGGATTTAAAAGGAATTTTTTAGTATCCATTATCACACCTAGTAAAATTAACAATAGTTCCCTAATGTAACATTTATGCCTGTTCAAATTTCCCTAGTTGTCCCACAAACATCTTTTTCAGGCTGGTTTCATTGAATCAGGGCCCAAACAAGGTTCACAGACCACATTCAGATAATAGGTCTAAGTCCCTTTTAATGTGTAAAAATTTACTCTCTAAAATCTGTCATTTTTAATTGTCAAATACACAAGTAATCACATCTCTGGACTGAAATGAGCACTAAATTCACAAGCTTACAAGCTGATCTAAATGTGGGCTGGAGTTGTGCTCTAGCTCCAAGACAAACAATTCATCAGAAAGGGGTCTGGCGCCCTCTAATGCTTGTTTCAAATTATAACTGTTTCTGGTTCTCAAACCAATTAAGAAACAGAAAAATAATCCTGATGATGGAACTATTGTTCCATGCTGTTCAACCTTGTAGCTGCATGTTTCTTATATCATACTACTATAAGAACGGAATTATTTCTTCCTTTTGATAATGAAAGTTAAGTTACTGAATGCCAAGTACAGAGTCAATTCCTCACGATATTTTCTGTCATGGAAGATCATACTTCATCATTCAAAGTAACATTACCATTTACATTACCATTTACAAAGTACATTTATAGCTGAATATCTTGTTGCTATTTCCCAGCTACCCCATTGTTTTAACAGCACCTTTCTTTCAAACTGCTTTTGTTTTGTTCTATACATTACTGTATTTGAAGGGTACATCGGAGTTTCTCTAAAAGATATAAACATAAATGTCTTTTTTTTTTCATAAATGTCTTATAGTTGTTTTTGAGGTTGCATAGGATAATGAAATATAGAACAGAAGAAAGAGATACAATGAAAGAAAAACAGATTATTACAACAATCCTTAGAACTGGCAGATAGCAGCAGGCAGCACCAGAAGAGAGAGGTATAGATGTTATTTATCAACATGTACTAAATCAATATATTTGAAAATAATAATTGATCATACAGTGCTATAATCGATATAAAAAAGAGAAACAAAGAGAAAGAAAAGATACACCTAATCAAGTAAGACTTGTTTGCCTTGAATAATTTTAACATCTATGAGTTAAGTATGTGGATAAGCATGCATTTTCTGCCAAAATGTTAAGCTTTAAAAATATTTTTGTTTATGTTTAAAAAGTGTCATTCTTCTGCCATAAGCCATTCTTTAAAATGCATTACTGAAAGAAGAGCGTAAAGCTGAATTAAAGTGAAAAAGAAGCAAAGCATAAATTATACCCATTCTCTCGAGCATTGAAACATGTATATTATTACCATGTGTAAAATAGATAACCAGTGCAAGTTCCATGCATAAAGCAGAGCACTCAAAACCAGTGCTCTGGGACAACCCAGAGGGATGGGATGGGGAGTGAGGTAGGAGGGGGATTCAGGATAGGGGAACACATGTACACCCATGGCTGATTCATGTTGATGTATGGCAAAAACCACCACAATACTGTAAAGCAATTAGCCTCCAATTAAAATACATAAATTATACCCATTCTCTTAAATACCAGTTGAACAACCCCCCACAAAGTCCTTCATATAGAAATTCTCAGAGTAGCAGTAGCTTAGCTATTCAAGACAGGTCTCTTAAACATGTGAGAAATCTTTTCAACTGTGTCAAGCGAATGCCAAATTTAGGAAAACACTGCCACCTTCAAATTGTTCACAAAAGGCTAAGGTTCAACAACAAAATCCAATATAATTTTGATTAAACACGAATTCAATCTCCAGCCCAGCTCAAACCTGACCTGACTGCAGGCAATGTTGATTTATTCCTCACTCTCCAATGAAGCCTCAGGTTTTATTCTAGGAATGATAGAAACAGGACCAATAGATAACGTTTTTAGTGTTTTCATCACTCTCTATCAGGGTGACCTTGGTTTCAACTGGATAGCTCAGATCTTGGGGAAATGGATGAGTGTCTGATGGTTTTATTTTTGCAATTACACGTTGAAGGGAATGAGAGCAAGACAGTGGATATTCCCACTACAGTTCATTCTGAGGCCAGAATGAGGAATTTCCTCCACAGCTGGGTTCAAAGGAGAGACACAGGACTGGGGTTAGTGGAAGGCTGCCCATGATGGATGGTGAAGTTGCATAGTCATATATCTGGGTTACCTTCCCACTCTAGGCCACTCCTCCACTGTCCCACCCAAGCAAATATCAATGAATGACAAGAAAGTGACATCCCCCAGGTTGCTTCCAGCCCAGTGAAGAACAGCAAGAGGTCCAAGGCTGACCCCATCGAAACTAGGAGAGCCTGGTCCTTCCAGAAGGACCACTTCTGACTCATCCTCCTGACACAGTGGGCACATCTCAGGAAAAGAGCTGTCCAGACTATCAGTTCTCATTATTGGGGGTAGTTCTGTCCCATTCAGTTCAGTTCAGTCTCTCAGTCATGTCCGACTCTTTGAGACCCCATGAATTGTAGCATGCCAGGCCTCCCTGTCTATAACCAACCCCCGGAGTTCACTCAAACTCACGTCCATCGAGTCCATGATGCCATCCAGCTATCTCATCCTCTGTCGTTCCCTTCTCCTCCTGCCCCCAATCCCTCCCAGCATTAGGGTCTTTTCCAATGAGTCAACTCTTCGCATAACGTGGCCAAAGTACTAGAGTTTCAGCTTTAGCATCATTCCTTCCAAAGAACACCCAGCACTGATCTCCTTTAGGATGGACTGGTTGGATCTCCTTGCAGTCCAAGGGACTCTCAAGAGTCTTCTCCAACACCACAGTTCAAAAGCATCAATTCTTCGGTGCTCAGCTTTCTTCACAGTCCAACTCTCACATCCATACATGACCACTGGAAAACCATAGCCTTGACTAGACAAACCTTTGTTGGCAAAGTAATGTCTCTGCTTTTTAGTATGCTATCCAGGTTGGTCATAACTTTTCTTCCAAGGAGTAAGCATCTTTCAATTTCATGGCTGAAATCATCATCTGCAGTGATTTTGGAGCCCAAAAAAATAAAGTCTGACACTGTTTCCACTGTTTCCCCATCTATTTGCCAGGAAGTGATGGGACCAGATGCCATGATCTTCGTTTTCTGAATGTTGAGCTTTAAGCCAACTTTTTCACTCTCCTCTTTCACTTTCATCAAGAGGCTTTTTAGTTCTTCTTCACTTTCTGCCGTAAGGGTGGTGTCATCTGCATATCTGAGGTTATTGATATTTCTCCCTGCAATGTTGATTCCAGCTTGTGCTTCTTCCAGCCCAGCATTTCTCATGATGTAGTCTGCATATAAGTTAAATAAGCAGGGTGACAATATGCAGCCTTGACGCACTCCTTTTCCTATTTGGAACCAGTCTGTTGTTCCATGTCCAGTTCTAACTGTTGCTTCCTGACCTGCATATCCCATTAAGTTGCCCTAAACACTGAAACAACTGATGGTACTGAACCATTGTGCCTGGTGAGCGCTAAGGAGCTTCAGTGGTGTCTGCCTCTTTGGGACCCCCATGGACTGCAGACAGCCAGGCTACTCTGCCCATGAGATTCTCCAGGTATGGATACTGGAGTGGTTGCCATGACCTCCTCCAAGGGATCTTCCCAACCCAGGGATCGAACAAGCGTCTCCTCTGGCTCCTGCACTACAGGTGGATTTTTTACCTCTAAGCCACCTGGGAAGCCCTACTGAACTTTGCTGCTGCTGCTGCTGCTGCTGCTAAGTCACTTCAGTCATGTCCGACTCTATGTGACCGCATAAACAGCAGCCCACCAGGATCCCCTGGCCCTGGGATTCTCCAGGCAAGAACACTGGAGTGGGTTGCCATTTCCTTCTCCAATGCATGAAAGTGAAAAGTGAAAGTGAAGTCGCTCAGTCGTGTCTGACCTTGACTTCCAGGCAAACACAGGGTTAGATTCCCACAAGCCTCTGGTCACAACACTTTCATCAACACATCAACCCAGAACCTTGTTTTACAGGAGCTTCTGCTGAAAGGCATCTAGTTTAATATATGCTACTGATTCATTAACACGGAATTCCTATCCAGTATTTAAGTCATGCCTGAACGAAGTTTATCAACCACAGGCCTCTTCTCAGTAAAGTCCACGGCAGCCTTCTGACATCCACGGACACCACATAGCACCGCAGCCACTTTAAAAGGCAAAATCACCCCCAAAGAGCACAGACATGTGGAAAACATGGCACTGAATACCATACAGAAGACACCTCCCGGCAGTGGCAGAGCTGAAATGGAAAGCCTGTGCGCTACCTTGGCCCCCTCAGCTGGGAACAGGCCTAGAGGGCCACTCAAACTTTGTGAGCTTGCACTCAAGTTCAGGAATGGGGGTTGCAGATACATTTTATGGCATGGACGAATTTGTAAATACAGAATCCACGAATAATGACAACGGACCGTGATGTCTGAGAAGAGCAAGCTCCGTTCCTAAAGAAGCATCTCCCCAGGAGCTGGCCTACCTGGGAGCGAAGTGAAGACCGCCTAGTATGACACCAGCCAGCCTTTCTTTTTCACCCGCAGAAACTGCTACGGGATCAGTGATGGGCACTGCTCTTGACCACCTGGATGACAAGGGTCGCTCTTACAAAAGAATGTGGATCAAAATTGGGCCCGCAGGAGAAGACATGGCGGCTTTCACGCATGCGCCCTCGAAAGAATGCGCCTACACGCTGAAACAGACATTGCATCAACGCCTGATTGGCTGGAGACGGAGACATGTCTGCAGACCCGTGAGCATGCCGCAAGGAACTCTCCCCATCATCAAGGACTCCTTTCCCTAAACCCTCAGCATGCTCTGTCACTTGCTATAGCTTGCATTTTCCGAACTGCAGTTCCTCAGCTATTCCTGAATAAATTCAGTTTCTGGTGATGTGAGTTTGCCTCAGTTTACCTCTTTACTTAGGTTGACACACTGAAATGACAAACCTCTTTTGATAACTTATTAATTAACCAGGATGAATTCCTCTGGCAAATGGGCGGGCTTACCAGTTGGCTTTGTTTCAGGTCTGACCCTCCTGGCTTGAGAAAGTATCCCTGGGATTTTAGAGTCAGAGACAGTGAGGACCCCAGAAAAAAAGAAGAAAGGCCTTCTCACAATGGAAAATAATAATCATAAGGATTAGAGTCATTTATTTAAATATTTTTAAAGAGTTCCATTTTATACCCCCATGTGATGGAACAGAATAGATCAGTTTAAAAAGGTTGTAAGCAAGGTTTTCCTGGTGACTCAGTGGTAAACAATCCTCCTGCCAATGCAGGAGACACTTGGTCCAGGAAGACCCCACGTGCCTTAGAGAAATTAAGCCTATGTGTCACAACTACTGAGTCAGGGTTCTGGAGCCAGGGAACCACAACTGTTGAGCTCAGGTGCTACAACGCCTGAAGCCAGAGTGCCCTAAAGCACTGTGCTCTGCTTGCAATGAGAAGTCGGTGCACCGCAATGAAGATAACCCCTGCTCTAGAGAAAAGCTCCCACAGCAAAACCCTGTGCAGCAGCAAAGACCCAGCACAGCCAAAAATAAATATTTAAAAATATTTTGAAGGGGGTTTAAAGCAGTTTGCTATGTATAGTGGTTGATGACATACAGCTAACTGCAGACGTACACTCCAGTACTCCCTCTTCACGTGCTTGCTTCCCCACTCACAAAGAAAAAAAAAAATCTGAAGGGAAAATTTGAAAACTACCAGAATCTATTAGCTGGTCCAAGGCCCCTGGAGGCTAAAAGCTGCAGAAAGTCACGTCCTTAACATAATAGGGCCAGAGCTCAGCTCTCTTAGGGGGTGAGTTGGAGTCACCTATTGTTATCAGCCTGGACAGAAACCACTTCCTCTTTCCCTGGGGTTTGGAAAATATTGAGACATTCTGATATTCCCTCCCAAGATTATGCTGTGAAACAATGAATCCTGCTTCAGTTATACATTTGTACCTATGGGGTGACAAAAGAGGGCGTTCTCTTTTATAAGAGATTTTGTAACATCAAGCAGTGCCTTCCCATGCTGCTGTTCAGTCACTAAGTCAAGTTTGCTTCTTTGGGACCCCATGGACTGCAGACAGCCAAGCTCCTCTGTGCATGGGATTTCCCAGGCAAGAATATTGGAGTGGGTTGCCATTTCCTTCTCCAGGGGATCTTCCCAACCCAGGGATCAAACCCATGTCTCCTGTACGAGCAGGCTGATTCTTTACCACTGAGCCACCTGGGAAGTTACTCCTTCCCATGTTCCTCCTATTATAGATAAAGGCTTGAAGCAAAAGCAAATATAAGGAAAACTGTTCAAATCATCTTACTATATTTATTCTGAACCAAGGCAAATTCTTTCCTCTGAGTGACAGGTGTGACAGAAATGGGTCTCATTTACTACAGGGAGCCAAGCCTGGGTCGGGAATTTCATTGTATCAGCTCAAAACCTTATGTGGTCAGAGTTATTATTCCCATTTTATAGATGTGAAAACTGAAGGCCCAAAGTCATCAGTCAGTAAGTAGCGTTGCTAAAATTCAATCTTAGACTGTCAAGCTGACTAAGCTCTCAGTCTCTGTACTTTTGATTACCAATAGGCAATACCACATAACACATACCACATGTGTTCTTCTGACACAGTGCTACTTGTAAGTGATGCCTACTAGCTCTAGCTTATAAAAAGAAAATAAAGAAAAATTTATTCACTTCTGAATATTAGACATTTAAAAAAACAGAGAATATTAGTTAATATATGACAAAACACTAATCTTTTATGAGCATAAGTAGGCTGTACCTATCAGAAAACACATGCTGTAGATGGATAAGGAGAACGTAAGATTAAATGTTGCAATGAAATTGCAGGGTAGGACAATTAACACCAGCCAAGCAGTTGAGAGCTCCCAAATTCCACTAATCGTTGTAGACACATTAATCTTGTAGTGACATACAGGGCGGATTGAGGGCATGAGGGTGGGGAGAGCAGACCCAGAAAGGCCAGTTAGAATTTATAATGGCTCAGGTATGAGCTCATTACAGTAGAGCCATTAAGAATGGAAAAGAAGAAACAAACGCAAGTGATGGTATGGAGATAGAATTCAAAATGCTTGGTGAGGGATGGGAATTGTGAGCTTTTCAGTCTAACAGGTGTCTTGCCAGGGAGAAAGAAGGTGAGTGAGCTGTCTAACTTGGTTGACATTTTTATAAACCTCAAACATCTGTCTTCACCAGGAGCAAGTTGTTCCTCCCAATCTTCATACACATCCCTGGAAAAGGCTACTATTTTTACATTTTATCTTTTTATTGTCCTCAAGAAATTATTTTAAACAAATTTCTCCACCAAGAGAAAGAACCTTTTTTATATTTTATGTCCCTCTGCTCACCCCCTCCCTAAAAGTCCCTACTCTCTAAGTTAATCTTCTCATAATATCTGAATCAGTGACATATTTGTTAGACTAATTTCCTCCCATCCTTAATCCATAGAAAATCAAAAGGAGGTATTAATATTCTGCTCGTATTGCTTTCCTCAGAAATATGTTAACTGTGGCATGTTCTTAATATACTTACACAAGTAAGTGAATCTTCATAGCTTCTCCAGTGAGCTCCTAGAACTGACAACAGCCAGACACCAGCATAGAGAGACCCAGTGAATCTTCATAACTATCAAATTAAGTCACAAGCGATCTTTGTCTTACTGGTGAAACCTAGTCAGGAGCTAGGCAAATGGAGGGAATTCAGGGAACATGCCTAGTCCTTTCCTGCCAGGCAATAACTGGCCAAGCTGCTTGAGTCTGTCTTGCTAGAATTTCCTATACAAAAGGAAATGATACAAGAATTGAGGACACATCCTAAAGAGAGGGTTAGAGATATTAGCTTTATGATATTGGCAAGTGGGACAACTATGTAAAAAGACAGAAAATTCTAATGAACACACATTTCTAAGACATTTATTTCAGTACAAAATCCTGTACTAAATTCTGTGAGGAACGCAGAAATTGTTCATAGATTTCCTAATTTGTGGAATGCCCACTTTGTGCCAGGCAGTCTGTTATAAACAGGGGATAGATAAAGTAGAAAAAAGACAAAAGTTTCTGCCCTTGGAAATTCCCCGGTGGTTTAGTGGAAGACTCCTTGCTTCCTCTGCAGGGGTCATGGATTCAATCCCTAGTCAGGGAACTTAAGAATCTCATGGCATGGCCAAGAAGAAAAATCTTATAAGAAAAACCTATAAAAAAATTTCTAATCCTCAAGGAATCCACAGCTATGTAGTGGGAAAGGCAGACAAGAAACCAACGAAAAGCACGGTGAAATCCTATCACAGAGAGGGGGGTATAGAGCATACAACAGGGTCCCACATAGAGAGTCCGTGCAAGGATCAGGAGTTTTTTGAAGGAAAGTCATGTGTATTGGTTTATGGAGCTGCCGTCACAAATTACCACAAAGCTGGTGGCTTAAAACAACAGAAGTTTATTCTCTCACGGTTCTGGAGGCTAGAAGCCTGAAATCAAAGTATTGGCAGGATGGCACTCAATCTGAAGACTCCAGGAAAGACGCCGCCTCGCCTCGCCCCATTCCTGTGTTCCCTGCCGTCCTTGACCTTCCTTGCAGCTGTGTCACCCCACCCTCTGCCTTTGTCTTCACAAGAGCACATTCCCTGTTTCCTCTGAGTCTCTCCCCTGAGTGTCCTCTCCTCTTCTTACGGGAACACCAGTCACTGGGTTAAGACCTCACTCTTAACTAACCACATCTACAAAGACCCTGTTTCCAAATAAGGTCATATTCTGAAGTTCCAAGAGGATGTGAATTTTGAGGGAATACTACTCAACCCTCTAGACCAGGCAAGAAACAACCTAGGCCTGATCTAAGGTGGTGGCTACATGAATGGAAAGGAGAAGAAATCCAGAATGACTCTTTGTTTTCCAGTTTAGGTAACATGTTGGTGCCAGCTCTGAGATGAGGTATTTCAAGCAGAGGGAGCTTTTCTTGGGCTGTTGGTGTTACCAAGTTCTTAAGATGATAACCACTATTCTTTTTTTTTTTTTTTTTTTGGCTGCACTGCTCGGCTTAGAAAAGTGCCTTAGTTAGCCAACTAGGGATCGAACCCACGGTGTCATCAATGAAAACATGGAGTCCTAATCACTGGACCACCAGGGAATTGGCTACAACTACTACTCTTGACCATCTCTTGCTTAACATGTTTTCTAAAACTCAAGAACCCTACAAAATAGATATTATTTTCAGATTACAACTGAGAACACTGAAGCTAGAGGGGTGAGGAATTTTTCCAAAACCATTCAATTTGGAGGAGGTAAAAGATGAAAGGGAAAGGGTGGGTGGAGAATATAGAAAAGTTCCCACTTGACTTTCCTAAGCCAGTATTCATACCAGGAAATGGTCCTAGAGTAATGACATTTTGACAGGATAGTTACATTCCTTAAACTACTATCTTTGGGGAGCTCCATACCTTGTAGCTAACAAGGTTTTGATGGAGAAATTCTCAAGGCAAATTTGACATTTCCTTCCCTCTACTCCTTTATACATGTGAGTTTTCTATAGAGGAACCAAAGAATCTTGTCCCTAAGTTAGAAGTTGTATATAATAACTAAAGCTGTCAAGATTCAGCCATCCTTCTCATTTGGAAGTAGGATTTTATAATGTAAATGCATTTTTAAGAGCCATCCCATTAGTCCCTATATAGGTTATTAGTGGGAATTGAGAGATGCTCTGTTCTCAGAGAAAGGCAGTAACATAAAAGCAATACAAAATGCACTATTTGTCCAAGGTTGATTTGTAACTTTTAATTTCTGAATAGCAACATACTTTATAGCTAAATTTTATTATATTGACAATGTACTCGGAACTTTAACTTCTGAATGGTTAAATGCAGTTAAAATTCTGCAAATTAAAATTCCATATATTAAATAAAAATTTCATATATGAAAAAAGCACAAATATTCCGTGATTTGTAAATGGGCATTATTTGGAAAAAAGAAAATACTGGAGTAAAATCTTTACTGATGATTTGGCAGTGTTTGCATTCCTATATTTTATCCAATAAATGACCTCTTTTAGAAAGCATTAAGAAAGAAATTCAGCCATCCCTAAACTTGGCATTCATCTACCAAACCAAGTACTGTCCTGCTCTCCCTTCTCATTCCTCCATTGGACTAACATCCATCCACAGGCTCTCATCCGTAAGCTCTGGGAGCTTCTCCTGACACTTATTGAAGAAAATTACTCAAAACACAAAAAGAAGGCAAAAAATAATTTTGTGACCTTTAATGCCATGCTAGACAAGCTCTAATAAAGCCCACTTTTGGGTCATCTCTTTGAGGACTATAAGTTTGTTTCACTTAATATCACAATTAATTAGGGCAATGACATTTTACAACTCTGTAAAATTAGACGTTTAACTTCTTGAAAAACTGCTAAGGTGTGATTATTTTCTGTTTAGCTGAGAAAACAACCTTCCAAATCAGGTTTATTGCACTGACAAGTTTGGTTTCTAATTTAGCAGTTTTTACTAACATGCTTTCTCCCGTTGACTTTTCCGTTTCATTTCTTATGTTCTTTTTGAATCGGTTTTGTCTTTATGCTCATTTACTCCTCAACAATAAGGTAGATAAAACTTTGACACACGTTTTCCCATGAGAATTGTGCTAAAAACTGGGAAATGACTAACATATCACAGGTAAGAGCTGACTCTCCAACTCTACCCCAAGTGCTTCCGTGTGTATATAGCAAGCCCTGCTGCGATGGCTGCTGCAATGGCTTGCTTACCTTCTTTCTCCGCCAGACTACAGGCTGAATTCTAAACAGTCAGTGAACATTTCTGTTCACATCACACTGTTGCCTCCAGAACCCAGAGGACGAGCACAGCAAAAATCCCTGAGTTTCTTACTCAAATGTTTCCGAGTCCTTTCTCCCATTCTTTTCCTTTGTTCATCATGAGCTGAAACCCACACATCTTCTTTTTTTAATTTGATAATGGCTCTTATCACATTCTGCAGCCTCTTTGAAAAGTACCAACTGACTATCTAATTAAATGATAGGTTTTTCTCCCAATGGCAGACACATAGGAGGGTTTAGGCTTGACAGCAGAACAGAATTCACATTATCTTCCTAGGCATCAGTAACGTTCAAAAATAAATTTTAATAAAAATCACTACTACCAACTGGAAGATTAAAGAGTCAGTTTCTATTAAGGATAGAAATTGATTACACAAGCATATTATAAGCAGAGCGTCACTAAATGAACTCTAAAATGGACATCAATATGTAAAACACCTGAAACAATAATAATCCTCTCAAACAGAAGACGCAATATTCATACCTGCAAACCAGTTGGCAACATTCAGTCTACGCTATCAAGGAATGATCATCACTCTGACCCAGCTCTTTGTTGAAAGCCTATTATATTGGTGTTAAACTTGTGGTAAATAATGAAAACCTGTGCAGGTATCAAAGGTAACTGCACCAGTTATCAATTTATTAACTCGGCTTTAAATTCATCCTCTATGCCTACTCAGTAACAACAATATCTGGGCCCTTTAAATATTCCCCCCTTGTAGCTGACAAGATGCTAGGCTTTCTCAGTAGAGGGCGCTGGAGAGGCACTGCGCCAAGAAAGAGTGTTGTTCCTGCTTCAGTGGACTAAATTGACAGGCTCTTCAGAATCCAGCTTTCCCCCCATACCTACCCAGCTTCTTCAGCACAGGCAGCTTCTCCAACATTAGGCTCCTGCAGCACGGGCGGATGCTCCCGTGTCCAGCCCCCCAACCCCCCAAAGAAGGCCTCCCCCCACTCAGCAGCTGTAGTACACAGTGGCTAGCAGGAACCCTCCAGGCATGTATGTTAAGGGCGAGTCCCTGGTCAGACAGCGGCTGTGAACAGACTCTTCCAGTACCCTAGAGGATGGATTTCTAGCAAGATCCCCTGGCACAAACCCTCCAGCGAAGTCTGGATTTCAGTTCTGGGGTGCGTGGTGGATGGGAGGAGGTTCTTCATCGGGTGCTCTATCTAAACTCCTTATATCTGCTATTTCTATATCTGGTAGAGTTTTCTCTATTTCTTATGAGCCAATCCCTCATTATCCCAATTCCCTGTCATTGCTAACAATCCTTTATCTTAAACTGCCTGTTCAAATTACTGTGCGCCTCCTCTCTCCTGATTGGACCTAGACTGAGACAATACCCCCAGAAGCAAAATGAAAATCAAACATCTTTTTAAAGATACCTTCAGTTCAGTTCAGTTCAGTTGCTCAGTCGTGTCCGACTCTTTGCGACCCCATGAATCGCAGCACGCCAGGCCTCCCTGTCCATCACCAACTCCCAGAGCTCACTCAGACTCACCTCCATCGAGTCCGTGATGCCATCCAGCCATCTCATCCTCTGTTGTCCCCTTTCCTCCTGCCCCCAATCCCTCCCAGCATCAGAGTCTTTCCCAATGAGTCAGCTCTGAGCATGAGGTGGCCAAAGTACTGGAGTTTCAGCTTTAGCATCATTCCTTCCAAAGAAATCCCAAGGCTGATCTCCTTTGTACTTAATATAAACAGAAGTTTCCCATGACAAAAAGTTTAGCTGTACAGAAATGAAATAAGACATTTAAAGAAATGGAGATAATTTACATAGTTGGGATTTAGGTAGCTAAGAAAAAGGAAAGCACATAGACTTGTCTTAAGCTTTTCTACTGCTACAAACAGTTCAAATCATCATAATCATGTTTGTTTATGTTGAGACGAGCAAGATGTATGTTTTATAATCCTGGGAGGGTCTTTGCAGTGCCCCAGATACCGAAAACTGGCTTAATGCTAAATTAAATGCAGGACAATCACAGACAACCCAATGACTTCCAAGTTTTACTTCCCTTCTTCAGTAAAAAATTTTCAAATCCTTCTGTCATCTTTAAGGAAACATTTCTCAAGTGTTTAAGTAGCATTCAGAAGACTATGAAAGGGAGAAGAAAAGTTCACTAACCAAGAGCATGGGCAAGTTACATCACGTCACTGGACACCAGTTTCCTCATCTGAGAAAGGGAGATAAAGACAGCGCCTACCTCACAGGGTTCCTGTCAGGACTGAATAAGTAAAGATACGCAATGCATTTAAACTTATGCCTAGCAAGTAAGTGTATGCTATTATTCCCATCATCCATGATCCTATTGCTGAAATGCTATTACTTTTACAACTATAAAATAGACACTACATAATTTCAACAAGAGAATCAACATTTTATATAAGCAGTTAGGCTAAGTAAGCGGCAGGAAAAGTGTCCTGTATGTCCAGTAGCCTTATACCAATATGGGATTTAGTCAAGTAGTGACTGCCTGCATCAGAAATATTTACCATCTAAGTAGCTTCTCAGGCAAGTTTTGCTAACATTTTAATTCTATTAATAGTAAACATAAACTTTATAAATGTTAAGCCTATATAACTTTATAAATGTATAAATATTGTCTATGGCATAATAATAATCATTCAAACTTCTTATATATTAGAATGAAGTCTCTTTTTAAAATTTATTTTTAATTGAAGGATAATTGCTTTACAATATTGTGTTGGTTTCTGCCATACATCAACATGAATCAGCCATGGGTATATACATGCCCCCTCCCTCTTGAACCTCCCTCCCACTTCCCACCCCTCGAGGTTGTCACAGAGCCCCAGTTTGAGTTCACTGAAGGCTACTTTTTTTTCCTAAGAATTTGGGGTTGCAGAAAAAGCGAGGTTTCCTCAAAGTTTAGTGAGTTTTTTAAGTTTTATACCTTAGATATTATCTTTGGGTTTAACTCTTACTGACTCTAACTTCAGACAAGGGTTTTTACCTTCTCAAATCCTAGTCTCTTCTCCTGTAGCATAAGAATGGCAATGCCTATGATGAAAGATGGTCACAGGAATTAAATGAGATAGGGAGTTCCCTGGCAGTCCAGTGGTTAGGACTTGGAGCTTCCAATGCAGGGGGCCCAGGTTTGATCCCTAGTTGGGGAACTAAGAACCCTAAGCTGTGTGATATAGCCAAAAAAAAATTAAATAAGATAATGTGTGTAAAGCTGGCATCATGCATGACATCACCACTGCTCAGTAAGGGAAGGAATCAATCAGCCCTTCTTGTTACTACTGCTGAGGATTTTATTACCTAACTTTTTGCCTTATTAATTCCATTACCTCTTTTTTAAACAAGTATGTGTCAGAAGGAGGCCCTATAACATCAATGTGTGTCTTATAGAAATTAACCAGAACATGAAGGTGACTCAAACTTAGCTGCTTGCATGCCAGCTTAATATTTTCTTTCTCTCTATCTTCCTTTCCTTCTAAAAGAAGTGTCTCCTTTCTAAGCTCAAAGTGAAGAGCATGTGAATATTTCTCAATGAACTCTTTTACCTGTTTTTCATTGTTTGACTGAGAACTACCTTGAGCATTCTTTATACAAAGTGTAGTAATTTCACCATCCACTGTCTCTTGACATAGAACATGCAATGTTCTCAGTGTGCTTTCATAAAAGTCTGTCTTCTTTTTCAGGTAAAGGAAAGTATCTGTGTCAAGAACAAGACTTTCTCCTCTTTTCGTAGCCTCAGGTGTCAACCACCTGGGGGTCTTTAAAGAGTGACTACTTCTCCGTGTACTTCCCCTGGGGCTCTGTCTATTCCTATTTTTTTCTGAAAGAAAACTTGCTTTTAATAGCAAAGATTCTTTGAGCTTCTTGATAGCCAGAAATGTTCCTTGAACGGAGATTCTTCCATTGGCTTCCAAAGGACTTAAGCATAACGTTGGGATTTCCATTTTCAGGTCCATTACCAGACTTTCTAGACGGATTTGACTCCGAAAAACAGAAAGATCAAGGACAGCCTTTACAGAGCTGAAGACCTAAAATTAAACAGAAAAGTTAAAACAGCACCACCTAGGGGAAAGACTGCATAAATACATTCTTGTTTTGCCACTTTCTGTCTGCCCAGCGGCAGCCCTAACGCGTCCTCCAAGGGGCCCCACAACCTATCAAGGCCACAGTGTTCCATTTGAGGTTCACAGTTCCTCACTGGATTCTCCCAAATAGAGTTGATTAAATATTATTTAGAGGCAGAATGCTTTTTTGAATCAAAGTTTTAAGCAGAACGCATATGTGAACTGTTGCAGGGGTGCTCTGTGGATACGGGTCCCTGGAGAGAGCCCTCCCTCCTCATGAGAAGGTCACTGGATGGCTGCAGAGAACCCTACCTTTGTTACAGAATAGTTTTAAATCAATGCTTTGAATTTTACTTTTTCCTCTTACTTCCTCCTTACCTGTGTCTTCAAAGCTCCTTTTTAATGTTCATCCAAATTGGTTTCTTACCCCACAAAATAAGTCTTTAGATAGATGCCAGACATCATCCATGACCGTATAAGAGCTCATTGTCTTGATACTTTAAAAGTATCAAGAGCATCATAGAAAAACAGGAAAATAGAACAAGCAATAACCAAAAAACTCTCAAGACACAGGTTTGGCTTTTAACATTGACCCAGGTTAAGGACCTTGCACTTTCTTTCTAGAAGTCATGGGGTGAGGGTGCTTTGTGCCTCCCATGTAGGAGACACTTGGCAGAAAACATGGGATCTAGACAATCAACATGCCTTCAGCATCACACCTACCTTTTCACTGAAGTGGGAGACTATGAGTTGAGCAGATCCAACCATGCCTTCTATACAGTGTTTCTTTTTTCTGACGACATTCTCTGCAACTAAGTGGAAGGGGGGCCTTTAGAAAGTTTTGCGGCACAATACAGTAATAATTATTTTAATTAATAGTAATAGAGATGTTCAGTTCTTTTAAAACACCTAAGATTTTTTTCTGTTTTTCCTCTAAATTCAGCATTTAAATCCTTTTCCTTCTAGTTTAACGTATTAAAATTTAAACGTATGTATACATATATATATATAAAACACATGTTTGTTATGTATGTTACATATGTAACAAACACCTAAAAGTAAAGCCCCCACCACTCTGTTAATTACGGTCATGAGGAGACTTCACCTTTCTGAATCCAGGATATCACACTATTCTGGCTGGTTTTCCTCCGATTCACTGGCTGACCTGCTCAGTCTCCTTCACCAATTCTCCTTCCCTCCCCCTTCTCTCAAGGCATCAGCATGCACCATCCACGAGGCTAGAGGGGTGAACAGCTCCGCACACCCAACTTTCTCAACCTAAGTCAGGTGTAGGCCAGGGAGAGACTGGCTCAATGTGACCTCAGACCCAAGCCATATTTCCCCAGTCCAACTTTGCCATTAATAAAACAGTACTTTTTTATGAAGTTATGGATAGCTTTTGTGGGGCTTTTTTCTGTATTTTACAAGTTGTCTACAATAAAATGTATCACCTTTATCTCATGATATAGATGGATATAAAATACAGAAAACAAGAAGTCTTTAAGACTTTTTCGGTTACTGACAACTCTATCATAAGGCACTTTCACATACAGTCTTCCTAATGCACTACTGTGCCACTTTTATATTCAAGAATAGAATTACTGTTTTTTAAATTTAAACTTTACAAATCCCATGAATTATTTTGTTGTTGCTTTTGTTGCTGCCACTGTTTAGTCACTAAGTTGTGTCCTTCTCTTTGTGACCCCATGGACTGCAGCACACCAGGCTTCCCTGTCCTTCACTATCTCAGAGTTTGCTCAAACTCATGTCCATCAAGTTGGTGATGCTATCCAACCATCTCATGAATTATTCTACTGCAGTTCAATTTTTCATTTCATTCAAGAAGTATTTCTAAGGTTATAAACATTTGATTTGGAAATACCTGTTTTTTCTTTGAATGTTACATATGCAACTCCCTTCGTTCTTGTTGGATATATCACATCTTCAACAACGCCACCCCCACCGTCAGTATCTTCAAAGTGAATCTTCACTACTGTGGTCAGTAACTGGTCATCAAGGTCAGTTGGAAGACCAGCAACTACAACTGTTCTTTCAGAAGCTTTGGATTCCTTAACATTCAAAACTGATGCCTGTGAAAGAAACAATACGATGCTTTTTAAGTATCTGATTCTACTTATTATAGGCAATATTACACACCAGTGGGAAAGGCTATTTTATTTAATAGACTTTATTCAATAAAGGCCCTCTGGGACTGATCAGATACCTGAAGAGAAAAATAAGGAAAGGAGCCTGGCCTCACAACATATACCATCATAAATGCTATATAAATTTGAGAGTTAAAATGGAAAATGTAAAGCCTTTTTTTTAAGAAATGGAAAACACTGCTTAATATTTGTCAGATGTTAGAAAGACCTAAAAATAACAGTAATCACAAAGGAAAAAATTAAGAGAGAGTTTTCTAAATCAAATTTTTTTTTAAGTCAAGCTAATCACAAAATGTGGTAGTTTGGAGTTGACTGTCTTCTTGAATGTAGAGTTGAAAGTACATAAGACAATAAGAAATACATTCTCTTTTTGGTCAAAACTAGGGAAAAGTCACCATAAAAAAATAAATGAAACCCTACCAATAATATTGGGACTGCAGTGGAGTAAACCCTACCTTTCAGCACACATCTAGACACAACCCAACCACTGAGCACATGCTATTGCAGACCATGGAACCCTGGACACAGGATCAGCTGCAAGCAGATCCTTCCCTGAGTTCACTCTCGGTTCGGTTCAGTTCAGTCGCTCAGTCGTGTCCGACTCTTTGTGACCCCATGAACTCAGCACGCCAGGCCTCCCTGTCCATCACCAACTCCCAGAGGTTACCCAAACTCATGTCCATTGAGTCGGTGATGCCATCCAACCGTCTCATCCTCTGTCATCCCCTTCTCCTCCTGCCTTCAAACTTTCCCAGCATCAGGGTCTTTTCTAGTGAGTCAGTTCTTTGCATCAGGTGGCCAAAGTATTGGAGCTTCAGCTTCAACATCAGTCATTCCAATGAACACCCAGGACTGATCTCCTTTAGGATGGACTGGATGGATCTCCTTGCAGTCCAAGGAACTCTCAAGAGTCTTCTCCAACACCACAGTTCAAAAGCATCAATTCTTTGGTGCTCAGCTTTCCTTACAGTCCAACTCTCACGTCCATACATGACCACTGGAAAAACCATAGCCTTGACTAGATGGACCTTTGTTGACAAAGTAATGTCTCTGCTTTTTAATATGCTGTCTAGGTTGGTCATAACTTTCCTCCAAAGAGTAAGCGTCTTTTAATTTCATGGCTGAAATCACCATCTGCAGTGATTTTGGAGCCCAGAAAAATAAAGTCAGCTACTGTTTCCACTGTTTCCCCATCTATTTGCCAGGAAGTGATGGGACCAGATGCCATGATCTTCGTTTTCTGAATGTTGAGCTTTAAGCCAACTTTTTCACTCTCCTCTTTCACTTTCATCAGAGACTCTTTAGTTCTTCTTCACTTTCTGCCATAAGGGTGGTGTCATCTGCATATCTGAGGTTATTGATATTTCTCCCAGCAATCTTGATTCCAGCTTGTGGTTTTTCCAGCCCAGCGTTTCTCATGATGTACTCTGCATATAAGTTAAATAAGCAGGGTGACAATATACAGCCTTGACGTACTCCTTTTCCTATTTGGAACCAGTCTGTTTTTCCATGTCCAGTTCTAACTGTTGCTTCCTGACCTATACAGGTTTCTCAAGAGGCAGGTCAGGTGGTCTGGTATTCCCATCTCTCTCAGAATTTTCCACATTTTATTGTTATCCACACAGTCAAAGGTGTTGGCATAGTCAATAAAGCAGAAATAGATTTTTTTTTTTTTGGAACTCTCTTGCTTTTTCAATAATCCAACAGATGTTGGCAATTTGATCTCTGGTTCCTCTGCCTTTTCTAAAACCAGCTTGAACATCTGGAAGTTCACAGTTCATGTATTGCTGAAGCCTGGCTTGGAGAATTTTGAGCATTACTTTACTAGTGTGTGAGATGAGTGCCATTGTGCGGTAGTTTGAGCATTCTTTGGCATTGCCTTTCTTTGAGATTGGAATGAAAACTGACCTTTTCCAGTCCTGTGGCTACTGCTGAGTTCTCCAAATTTGCTGGCATATTGAGTGCAGCACTTTCACAGCATCATCTTCTGGGATTTGAAATAGCTCAACTGGAATTCCATCACCTCCACTAGCTTTATTTGTAGTGATGCTTCCTAAGGCCCACTTGAGTTCACATTCCAGGATATCTGGCTCTAGGTGAGTGATCACACCATCGTGATTGTCTGGGTCATGAAGATCTTTTTGTACAGTTCTTCTATGTGTTCTTGCCACCTCTTTTTAGTATCTTCTGCTTCTGTTAGGTACATAGCATTTCTGTCCTTTATTGAGCCCATCTTTGCATGAAATGTTCCCCAGGTATCTCTATTTCCTTGAAGAGATCTCTAGTCTTTCCCATTCTATTGTTTTCCTCTATTTCTTCATCACTGAGGAAGGCTTTGTTATCTCTCCTTGCTATTCTTTGGAACTCTGCATTCAAATGGGTATATCTTTCCTTTTCTCCTTTGCTTTTTTGCTTCTCTTCTTTTCACAGCTATTTGTAAGGCCTCCTCAAACAGGCCTTACAAAGAAATGCCTTTTTGCATTTCTTTTTCTTAGGGATGGTCTTGATCCCTGTCTCCTGTACAATGTCACAAACCTCCATCCACAATTCATCAGGCCCTCTGTCTATCAGATCTAGTCCCTTAAATCTATTTCTCACTTCCACTGTATAATCATAAGAGATTATGATTCTAATACACTCTCTCTTAACTTCTTATATTAATGTTTTAATTTATTCCCCAGCTCATTTAGGGAACTGGACCTATAAACTTCTCACAATGCTTGTATAGGTAGTCCAGCCTGATTGCACCAGAATGCGGATATAATCTATTCCTAAATTATCCCCGAGGACAGGATGTCTCATGGGTCCAAGTCATGGTTGATCAATCACAAAGATGTCTTGGTTTTCAGTTCAAAGAACTCTGTATACTCAGAGTCAGACTTTACTGTCGATAGGCAAACTGCTTCTGACCTCCCAGATAAGGAAAACAGTCTAAGCACACATACAATGTCCTATCCCAAAAGTACATTAAAATAAAAATGAAAATAGAATTAAAAAGAGAATAAATCCAGTTAAGGGGAGCAGCAGCAGCACAGGAGAGATTCAAATTTCTTGAAGACTGGAAAGACATAATAGTATGTGGAAGGATATGACAGGGGAAACCCAGAGTAAAGAAGTGGGGGCTGCAATGGAAAGGGGACAACCTTCTTGGCAGAACCTCAGAAATTAAAAAAGGGAACAAAACCAAAATGATTAGTTGAAAAGCTAGCAGCAAGGCAAAACTAAATGAACATTCTAGGGAGAATCTGACCTGCTAGTATGGGTGCTGGCACCCCAGAGCAAACACCCCTCCCCCGCTTTCTGGTATTTGAAAAAGCCCAAGCCTAAAGATCATCAGAAAATTAAAGCATGGCATGTTTGGAATAAATTACAGACTACAAATAAAGACTCTATTTGACACAGCTGCTAGGAATATTTTTTTGTAACTGGAAAAAGGAAAAACACACATGATATTGGACCAAGAGGAGAAAAAGTAATACAGGATCTATTAGTCCCTGCTGTAAGCAATACTTACTGTTTGCATAATGACATGAACACTCTCATAAACTTTTAGATGAATTCTGTAAAAATCTTCAAAATTACCGCAGACTTAAATATGATTACAGAATAATATGGAATCATTCAACCCTAAAGGCAAAACTAACAGAAGCTGAGAAAAAAAGAAAAATCTAACTTATATTACAGAAAATCATGTAAATACTATCAAGATCTTAAGTGTTTTATGAAAGAAACAAAAATAATTCATAAGAGAATTTAAAATACTATTAAAACTTCCAAACTTGGAAGAAGGGAAAAGGCAGAGTTCACTTCCGTGAAATCGTCATTTATCACAACAGGAATTCAATAGAAAATGACTGAAGCCAATAATAACTGATCTCTCAGTATCTCCTTTGACATTTCAGCCTGTAGTTATTAAAATAGGGTGGCAAAAATGCACCTGCCTTTCTTAGAATACATAATATCTTGTCAATCAGTTGATCAATTAACTAATACAGTATTAACTAAGCATGTGTTCTATCCCTGGCAATATGTTGGGTACCAAAGATGACGCACACAGATATAAAACACCCCTTACCCTGAAATTGTTCCACCATAAAAATTTACTGAACATTTATTATGTGTGAGGCACTTGGACAGGCTTTAGGATTACCAAAACACAAAGGGGACCTCCCTTATGGGCGAGGAGGAGGCAGACACATATATAAATCATTTTAGCAGTGCCTGGTAGACACGAAAAGAAGGTCTTCTTTACAAGAACAGACCAACAACCGAAAATGTGAAAAGGATACAAGACCATTCACAAGAAAATGCTAAAACACACAATAGAAGCCATTCAGAATTAGGAAGCAAGATTAATGCTGGCTAAAGCAGTCAAAGAAGGCTTCATGAAAGAGAGACCTTGATGGCTGAGAAGGCTTCAAGAAAGAGAGACCTTGATGGCTGAGGTCAAATTTTAATTAGTGGTCAAATTTAATTAAAAATGCAAACAGAGTTCACAGCAAAACAAAGGGACAGAGGAGTGGAGGATGCAAATAGCTTCTGTTGAGACAAAGAAAGCAAAGGTCCTTCGTGTCTCCTGAAAGGGAAATTCATAATTGACTCTGTTATGTTAGGTACTTTCAATGGAGCAAAACAGTTTCTTAAAATATTTGGGACAACTCGATTGCATAGGAGACAGGAAAAATATAAAAATGTGTTCCTGCATTCTAGCCCCAAGTGTAAGATGTAATTATCTCAAAATAGTTCTAGAAGAAAAAAAAATGACAGACTATTCAGACATTCAGGGAATCTTGTTTCATACAAGATTTGTCTTGACTTGCTATGCATCTGGCTCTAACAGTCCATGGTTAAAGTGGCTAATGAATAAGCATCCTTTTTGTCCTTCATCAATATCAAAGAAAACCTTTCAATCAATTTAAATTCAGAAAATCTTTTCTTCGCCACTACCTTCAGCCAATACTAGTGTCATATTTCTTTATTCAAATGTCTAAAATTTATCTTTGAAATCAACAGACTGCTATTCATCTCTTCCATCCACCATTAAGAAGAAAAAGAGAGGTCTTGGAGATAGCCTTTTCAACAGTTGTCACATGGAGATACAATTTTTTTGAAATAAGAGCAACATTCTGACCAGGAGCTATCAAGGTGATGGCATTTTCCCTGTATCAGTGATAACGTTTTAAGAGACTTTTGACCATCCTATCAGAAAGCAAAAAGATATAAAGAAAAATTGAATTTATTTTTGTAAGGAAAGCACTGCTGCTGCTGCTGCTGCTGCTAAGTCGCTTCAGTCGTGTCCGACTCTGTGCGACCCCAGAGATGGCAGCCCACTAGGCTCCCCCGTCCCTTCCTTTACCTACATTCCTTTTCTTAAAATTGGTTTCATTCACGTTGCCTTTACCGCCCTCGGTAAACAAAATCACACTTTAAACTCACAACTGCTTTGGCGTTTCTCACCTGAAATAAAAGGCCCCTGCCACTGTTTTCAGGCGCTTGATGGAAAAAAGGAGCCTGCCTGCTTAGTAGCCCTGTCTTGTCCTGCTCTGTGGGAACCCCCTGGACTGTAGACCTCCAGGCTCCTCTCTGTCTATGGGATTTCCCAGGCGAGAATACTGGAGTGGGTTGCCATGTCCTCCTCCAAGGGATTTTCCCCACCCGATGGAAAGAACACGGAAGTCTAAATCTTAAATTTGCTAACAATTCTTGCGAGGCATCAAAGATGGTGACAACACAACGCCCTTTGTGTCTAGAGAAAGAACTAAGGCCACAAGAGAAAAGAATTCCCGCTAAGACACCACGCTGCTTTCCCAACTTGTGTCCTTGGCTCCAACTCTTCGGGCTGGCCCTTTAACAAAGGAAACGGTGGCCTCCATTTCTGGGCAGTTCTCTGCGCTCCTGTTCCCCAAAGCGTGGGAGGACAACAGTTCGCCCTAACACTGCCACTCCCCGACCAAACGGCTGTGTCCGGGACAGCCGGGCACTTGGTGCGGGAGGCGGCCGCGGCGATGCGCGCCTTCGGAGCTGGCCGCACAGCCGCGGTCAATTTCAGGACGCGCCCAACTGCCACCCCGGCAGGTGCGGAAAGGCTGGGCTGGGTTTGCCTCTGGGGTCCCTCCTCGCGCCTCCTCCGGTCACCCCTCACTCACGCCTGTCCTCTGGATCTTGGGGGACCGGATGACGACACGGGGACCACTCCGCCCTGCAAAACCCAAAACAAAAGCAACTTGCCATGGCGGGGAAGAGACTCGCCTTCGGCTGCCGGCGGGGCCCAGAGCTGGGGGAGCCTGGGCGGGCGCACAGGTTTTGGTTTCGGTTTTCTGTTCCCGCTCTCTTGGAGACCGCCTCTCCACCCCACCCCGCGGTTCTGCTGCCTGGAGGCCTCGGGAGGGGAGCAGGGACCTGGGACAGCGGCTGTCAGGACGCCCCCGATAGTTTTGCAACTTTTGAAACCAAGCTGGAGAGAGGCCGGAGGATTCCTCGGTGGGAGTGCGGGGATTCTCCCCGTGGCTGTGTCCTGTGCGCAGTAGAATCTGAATGATCCTTCTTGACGCCCTCATTATCTCCCTAGCCCTGTTCCCACCACGCCGTGCTTGTTTCTCCTCTTGTCACCTACCCAGGGCCAGTAGCCAGGTGCGCAGGGCGCAGGATGGACGGCTCACTGTCCCTGCCAAAAAAGAGCTCACCACCCTGTCCACCCGGTGCTCAGATTCCTCAGCCAGACACCTACTGGGACACCGGGAATCTATATACATAGCTTCAGAGTCAAAGAGAGCATGAATAAGAAAAGCAGGTGGCTGACTAGTATGCAGAAATCCAATTCCACGACTAAGAAATACAAGCTGATATCAGAACAGAATCCCTTTCTCTGAGGATTAGATTGGCAAAAATTTAAAAGTCTTGGTAATACCCATTGTTCGCCAGTGTGGGGAAGCATCAATGTTGCTGCAACTGTAGACAGGTATAAACATTTTAAGGATTTTGGCCCCTCTCAAAAATGTAAAGTGCAAAATTAAAAAAAAAAAAAGTTAAAATGCATAAATCCTTAGAATTAGCAACTCCATTTTCAGAACTGAACTGAAGTTACAGTGCACAAGAATAACTAAGATATTGTACAGAAATTTTAACTGTGCATTGCTTGAAATACAACTTTTTTTCAGACACTGGCATCCACCCAGTTTAACCAAGAATATAACTATTTATTATATGGCCAATGGCACGTTTAATGAGCCAGGCCTAGGGCTATGAAGATTTTAAAACAGTGAGGTAAATCTATGTGCAATTCCCCAATTATATTTTATATTCAGATCCCTGCACTTGAAAGCCCACTCTAATGTCCGATAAGCATGTAAAATTTAGTGAGAACTTCCTCCCATTCTTCTCTCTTGGTAAACTGCGCTAGCACCCACCAAGGAGCTTAAATTCAAGACTCACTTGTCTTCCTTAATCCCTCTTTTCCCAGCTGGGTTAGTACGTTCCATTAACTGCACACTCTCCAACTTTATTTCTACCACCCAAATCAACCCAGCCTTTTGGCCTAGTTCCCCTTCAATTCATGCCGGATACCACACCCAGTAAGATATTTTTTAAATGTACATCAGGTTTGATCACTGTTCAACACTTCATTGTTTTTCCATTGCACTTTGAATAAGATTTACATCCCCACCAAGGGGGTTTCCCTGGCCCTGCTTCTACCTCTAGGCCTTGTTGGCTCCTCCCTGATATTCACTTAACTGCCTCACTGCTTTCAGAGAAGCCTTGGCTCAAATGAGCCCTCTTCAGAGAGACTCTGATCACCGAGTCCAAATTTGTCCCCCCAGTTATTATCCCATCTTAATAACACTCACCTTTTTCTAAACTATCTGCATACCTTCATTTCTTTTCTCTTAAGCCATCACCTGCACCAACACAATACATAGTAGGGTAGTAGGAAGGGGGACCCCTTCAAGGCAGGAGACTGGCTTTTGTCTAACACTCAGAAATGAACTTTCCGAGGAGACATATGTGCTGGCAGAACAAGACATTTTTGGGGGAAGGGGCAACGGGATGGAGAGCAAGAGGGTAAGGGAATCCAGGAGAATCGCTCTGCCATGTGGCTGACAGGCTCAGGTTTTATGGTGATGGGATTAGTTTCCAGGCTCTCTGGCCAATCATTCTGACTCAGGGTCCCTCCTGGTGTGCTGTGCATTGCTCAGCCAAGATGAAATCCAGCAAGAAGGATTCTGGGAGAGTGGTAGGACATATGGGCTGGCATCTCCTCTCTTCTTTTGGCCTATCCTGAATTCTTCCGGTGGGTAGCAGCTTGTTACGATAACTCAAGCAAGTGCCTACTATCAGGCCTGGCCAGGGTGGGCAGTTTTGCTCAGTGGTTTCCCTAACAGTAGTACTGCTCGCCAATATTCTGCTTGTCCTCAATTCAATTTCATGTGGAGGTACTGGCCTTCTCCCTTTGATGCTAGACATGGTCATAAGATTCATTCAGCCAAGAAATGTAAGAATTGATATGTCTAATATTTGGATGGGAAAATTTCACTGCTTTAGCCCAAGAGCCGCCCATGCTCTCTTTGCCTTGGTGCTCATAGAAGCATGTATTGAAAGGAACATGTGTCAGTGAGCCCACACATAGAACACAGCTGCAAGAGGGAGTTGCCTGAACCCATAACAAAATTTACATGATTACGAAATAACTTTGAAGTTTAAAACCACTGAGCCTTTTTTCAGCAATATCACCTAGCATACTCTTATTAGTATATCGAAGACATTAGAATAAAAGAACACCATGAAAATATCTGCAAATCACACATCTGGTCAGGGATTTGTGTTCAGAATACACAAAGAACTGTTACAACTCAAAACTAAGATAACCCACTTTAAAATGGACAAAAATTGAATAGATATTTTGTCAAAGAAGATACATGAATGACTAATATGCACATGAAAATGTGCTCAACATCATTAGTCATTAAAGAAATGCAAATTAAAACAATGAAATGTCACTCCATACTGACTGTAATCAAAAAGACAGATAACAGCAAATGTCAAGAATGTGGAGAAATGAGAACTCTCATGCATTGCTGGTGGGGAAGTAAAATGTTACAGCCATCTTTTAATATAGTTGATCAGTTTTTCTGCATAAATTTACCATGTGACCAGGAAAATTCACTCCTGAATAATCCCCCAAGAGAAATGAAAACATGCAAACACTTACAAGCAAAAATTCATAACATTATACATAATAGCCAAGAAGCAGAAATAACCCAAATGGCCATCAGTTGCTTAATAGATAAAACACATTATGTTGATAAATACATATATATATATACACACACACACACACACACACACAGGTAATACTGCTAGGAAATAAAAAGGGATGAAATACTGATATATGCTATAACAAGGATGAAGCTCAAGAAAATCCTGCTAAGTACAAAAACACTAGACACATAGTGCCACACTTAACCAGAAAAGACAACTATGTGAAGAGAGAAAGTAGAAAAGCAGGGCCTTGGGCTAGAGGTGGAAACAAAGATTAACTGTAGATGGACATGAACACCATAATCCAAGTTGGGAATCCCTCCTTTCCAGGGAATAATGAGAGATCTCAGAATAGAGTCAACAATGCAGGGCTAACTCACCTGTGGAATCAAACCTGGCCTAGATTGACCCTTAACATTGTATGTGCCATCTATTCCAACTTGTATGTGCTTAGAGCATTCCGGATACACTACCCCGCAAAATGACTCCTTGGCATATTGAATATTCCAACCTGAAGGAAATGTGAGGTACTAGAAGGACTTTCTGAACTTCTCCCAAAGCAGGTCGTAAAATTCTCATGTGAGAGGTGCTCTGCCTGTACCCACGGGAAAGGAACATCCTGATCTCCAGAGACAGAGAGATACAGAGAGGAATCTGAGTGAATAGGCTTCACTAAGCTGGGAAAGATTGAGGGCAGGAGGAGAAGGGGACGACAGAGGATGAGATGGTTGGATGCCATCACCGACTCAATGGACATGGGTTTGGGTAGACTCCGGGGATTGGTGATGGACAGGGAGGCCTGGCGTGCTGCGGTTCATGGGGTCGAAAAGAGTTGGACCAGACTGAGCAACTGAACTAAACTGAACTGAAGCTCCCCTCCTTTTATTATAGTTAGCTGATGTTGTTGTTTAGTCATTAAGTCCTGTCTGACTCTTTATGACCCCATGGACTTAGCCTGCCAGGCTCCTCTGTTTATGGGATTTTCCAGGCAACATTACTGGAGTGCGTTGCCATTCCTTCTCTAAGGGATCTTCCCCACCCAGGGACTGAACCCTTGTCTCCTACACTGGCAGGCAGATTCCTTACTGCTGAGCCAGTGGGGAAGCACACTTAGCTGATACTCTGTATCCTCTCATTGCCCTCCTTCCACAACATCACTCTTCAACTCTAGCAAGGAGACACTCAGGTGTAACCATTTCTTCTGGTCTTAATTTCCTTATGAAGGTTCCCAAAAGGAGAAGGCAATGGCACCCCACTCCAGTACTCTTGCCCAGAAAATCCCATGGGTGGAGGAGCCTGGTAGGCTACAGTCCATGGGGTTGCTAAGAGTCAGACACACTGAGCGACTTCACTTTCACTTTTCACTTTCACGCATTGGAGAAGGAAATGGCAACCCACTCCAGTGTTCTTGCCTGGAGAATCCCAGGGACGGGGGAGCCTGGTGGGCTGCCGTCTATGGGGTCGCACAGAGTCGGACACGACTGAAGTGACTTAGCAGCAGCATGTCACATAAAACTGATATTAAATAAATGTGTATACTTTTCTTCTTTTAATCTGACTTTGTCAATGTAATTTCCATATCCAGCCAGGAACTCTAAGAGGCTTAAGGAAAACTTGTGTCTCCCACACCGTGTCAGACTGTCTCTGAGGAATCATGACTCCAAATGTGGCCAAAATAATCCTGGCAGTTTATTACTAAAACTACATCCAGAAGAAAAACATTTAACCTCTTATAGGCCCAGTTAGAAAGCCTCCTATCTCAGTACACTTTTTTCTGCCTCACAGCCTAAGTAAAATCAAGTTGGCTGACATTTTTCTGAATGTTTTTAATCTGTGATACCAGAAAAACAAAAACAAAGCCTATTACTAGATATGTTACCTCTATCTTGATAATTACTTATCTTCTTAAGATGTGGTATTCATTATAAAGATATCCAAAGATAGGATGGAAAGAAAGTTATTTTTAAAGGTGTAGCTGTCAGTGCTGAAATGCAGCAGTGGGATAGTTCTTCACTGCAAAATTTATACAAGTATAGGACTGATGCCTACCTTTCCAGAAAGCAATTGTAGCCATAAGTCAAGATCCTTAAAAGTTAACTTAAAAGCCATAACTTAAGATCCTCAACATATCAACCTAACAACTATCACCTTGAAATAAGGTCAGCAATGCAGAAAGATATTGGGTAACAAGATATACAAGGGTTTATGGACAACTTACCACTGCTAAGTGTGAAAAAAATGGAAACAATCTTAATGTCAAACAACTGGGGAAATAATAGCCTAGGATATATTCATAAGATTAAATGTAACATGGTTTAAAAATGAAAAACTAGAAAAGAGGACATAAAAATATTTTCCATTATCCATGAGGGTAAAGTGTTAATGATTTTTATCATCTTCATTATACTTTGTGTATTTTTCAAGAATAAGCATCCTTTTCTTTTAAGTATTAACTAGATATCATTAATGCTATTCACTCTCCAGTGTTCTTGCCTGGAGTGTCCCAGGGACGGGGGAGCCTCGTGGGCTGCCGTCTATGGGGTCGCACAGAGTCGGACACAACTGAAGGGACTTAGCAGCAGCAGCAGCATACAGTTTTGGCTTTCTGCCTTCCAAGCATATGATGGGACTGAATATCCAAATTCCTTTACAGTTGGGTGGAGCCATATATATAGCTCTAGTTCAGTTGTGAATGGAAGGAACATATTTGGACCGAGAATTTCATTGTCAGTTCAAGACTTCAAAACTCCTTTTCTCTGGCATTGCATCCAGCAATAAAGCTGGTGGTCACTGAGTGTCTACCATGGGCATTCCTCTTGTTGACCCATCATGGACATGTAGCATGAACAGTAAGTGAACTTTTGTTGTTTTAGGTCTCCAAAACTTAGAGATAATTTATCACATTAACATCACATATTCTAACACAATTAATACAGAAACTGGCATTCTGGAGTATTGCTGTATGTGTGTGTGTGTGCACACACACACGCACATGCTCAATTATTCAGTCGTGTCCTACTCTTTGCAGCCCCATGGACTGTAGCCCAACAGGCTTCTCTGTCCGTGGGATTTTCCAGGCAAGAATATTGGATTGGGTTGACATTTCCTCCTCCAAAGGATCTTGTAGGGAAAAAAAAAGAGACAATTCACAACACAATCTGAAACACTTGGCTTTGGCTCAGAGTCCAAGCGGCAGATGATTAGAAAATAGAGATTAGGATGGTAGTCCATTTTATGTAGTGGGAAAACATGTGGTAAAACCATCACACATGATAGCTTGGAAGACAGATAATGTACCTATTAGCTTGCAGTTTTGTTTTTTTTTAAGACAGTGTGAAAACCAGAATTAGTAGCATATGTCTCAGTGAGTTTAACAAAATAGTATAAGAAAGAAATGAGCTTAACAAAGAGTTGGCCAATTTGAAAGCCAGAAAAATGGGGAGTAAAATCCAAAACTATGGGAACTTGCAGAGTTGGACATAAAATCCTTTTCATTCTTAAATGATAAAACTGAAAAGACCTTTGAGTAAAAAAGGCTGATTAGATCTTCTGCAAGGATAAAATCGGTGATCAAATCAAGGTTTAAATCTGAACAAGTTAAGGTCCCTCAGAGTAAAAATGGCAATTAAGGCTGTGGAATTCAATAAACACTTTCAATTAAACAAACTAATTCAGGGAAAAGAAACTATAATAGACTTGATAGACTCAAACCAAGTGAAGACAGGGAGAGAAGAACGGAGCCAAAAAAGCAGAGAATTATAGCTACTCTAAAAAGAGAGGGCGTCCTTTGTAGCTCAGCTGGTAAAGAATCTGCCTGCAATGCAGGAGACCCTGTTTCACTTCCTGGGTCAGAAAGTTGCCCTGAGGAAGGGAATAGGCTTCCTTCTAGAAGGAGTGTATAGGCTATACACTCCAGTATTCTTCGCCTTCCCTGGTGGCTCAGACAGTAGAGAATCTGCCTGCAATGAGGGAGACCTGAGTTTCAATCCCTGGGTTGGGAAGATCCCTGGAGGAGGGCATGGAAACCCACTCCAATATTCTTGCCTGGAGAATCCCCATGGACAGAGCAGGTGTCAAAGAGTCAGACACAATTGAGCACAGCTAAAATCAGAAGTCTAGAAAAACAAAACCAAAGGTATGGCTATTAGCATATGTAAGCTGACCAGACTTTAGTCTATTTTAGTAGAGAGAAAGTCTATTAAGTTTTTTAAATATGCCAGCTAACCAGCCACTGGCCCAGGTAAAGAAACTATGACGGTTCAAAACTTTAAAAACGTGGTCCCAAACACTTATCATAGAAAGTGTACCAAGTGAGGAAGCTTTTCAGCCTCCAAGAAAAATATATTATGAATGTCCATTCTAGATATGGCCCAGGAGAATAATGGAAAAAGAAGAAGGTCCAGGACCTATGAGAAAAATGAGCAAAAGACAAATTTCCAGGGAGTTGCAGTCGCATCAAGAACTCCATAGGATTTCACAATGGCTCTGGCCCAGAGATGGCTTTGTGCCTCCCATTCTTTCCTTTTCCAAATGCAAGAGAGCAGTTATCTTATTCTGGTCCTACTACTGTCTGTGGGAGGGGGGGATATAGAAATTTCCACATATCATCGAGAGTTTTTGCACCTTGAGTTTGATGTTATGATTGGGTGAAATTTGAGGTGTTTTTTTTTTTTTTTGAGGATTTTTTACCTTGGAGATGGGGTGAGTGTATTTTGTGCATGAAGAGGAGTGATCCAAATATTGATAACCAGTAGGACAGCACAGACTACCCTTATTAGTATTCTGGGCTCAGCTATATCCGGTTCTTCTCATTTTTATAAGACAGAATTTTCAAGTCCCCTTATGTTTCAGTGAGGCCATGTGACTTCCTGGTCAGTGAGATATGAGAGGAAATAACACAGGTCACTTTCCAGTCACAGCATTTAATTTCTGGTGCAAGACTTTCCAGACTTCGGTTTCCCCACCTTGATGATTCTGGAAGCATGCCTCAAGATGGGGCCTGAAGTGATCAGGACAGAGTCCCTTACCAATCTCTGCTGGATATTTAGCCTAGTGAGAATTATACTTTTATTCTGCTAGGTCTCTAAGACTTGGAAGGTTGTGTTATCTGAGTGTGACCTAGCCTCTCCTGACTGATAAGTCTACAAACAGCAAAATGCACATGTGACTTCACATATCTGTCTTTTCCTGACATATACTGACAAAATCTTTTCACACATTAATAAGTGGTGCTAGCTCACCCTGGATGCACGATTGAAGGGTTCTTAACATTATATGCAATATATTAAATAGTCAATACAGTATTTTTTGGTAAATTTTTAAAGAAAACCTTCCTCTTGTAAAATCTCTAAAACTCTGGAAATAAGCAGGAACGTCAATGCTTGACTTCTGAGTTTCAGTCACATCACACTAGGTGAAATGGTGAAAGAACCCAAAGGAAAAGTATAATTTTCTAGAATAAGTAACATATCAAAACCATTGTGACAATTCAAAATGAAATGAAATTATCCATTGTACTGCCTGAGGAAGGCCCCCAGAGGAACAAAAGTGACAGTGTCCAACTTTGTTGTAAATGTTAGGAAAAATTTATTTCTGACTGGCAGTCTGCTATAGATTCAAAATGACCCCCTCTGTGCTATGAGACTGTGTCAATCAAAATTAAATGAGGTTCTTTAAATTCTTCGTCTTAATATTTTGGGAAGCTTGAACTAATCTTACTACTTCCAAAGAACAACTGACAAAATGAGAGATCTTTTTTCCCCTAAAATGGTGAACACAAAGATTTATCATAAACTGCCCAGTTTTTAGGTACCATTTCTTATTCCGAAGAGAAATATAAGAGTAATGAATATTTCTGATGCTACTATAACACCTTTAAGGCTTTCCCCAGTGGCTCAGCGGTAAGGGATCCACCAGCGATGCAGGAGATGCTGGTTCGATCCTTGGGAAGATCCCCTGGTGGAGGAAATGGCAACCCACTGCAGTATTCTTGCCTAGAAAATTCCATGGTCAGAGGAGCCCGGCAGACTACAGTTCATAGGGTCACAAAAAAGTCAAACATGACTGAGCACACACAAAATAACAACTTTAAAACCTAAAAATAAAATATCAGAAGCAAAACCAATATTTTTTTTTCTTTAGTTTTCCCTTTATTTTAGATGGCAGGCAGCATTGGATAGGTTTATAATCTTTTCTAAAAGCATGTCATTTCTGCCATCATTTTAATATGAATTTAATTCTGCTGTTGGCTCTTCACGAAACATTAGGATTAAAACTGTCCAAATATTCTTTACCAAAGCGAATTTTACCTTCTTCGATAGGAACCTTGAATTTTCCCATTTAATTTCTGCAGATTAAAAACAGCGTGATGGTAATAAACTCAGTCTCTCTCCAGCTAAATTTTAAGCCCCTAACTGGTAGGTATGGCGCAGACATTCACTCCCAGCATCTCCCAAGATGTATGATGAGTCACTAGCTTTACACTTAATCTCTTTATTCCAAGGTTTTTCAATCCGTTAAACCAACTCCTTACATTATAAGTGTAAAAGAACATTCCAGTGTTTACAAGTTCAATTTGGAGGGGAGATGTCTTGAAAGGAATCAGGGGACACTCGGCATTCTGGGTGAAAGTTCAAGAGAAAGACCACACTCAGCTCTGAGAAAGACTTTGGGGCTATGGGATGAAATGCTGGGCCAAGTGGAAAAGCATTGCTCTTGAAGTTCCTTGAGAAGTCAGTAAAGTCTACAGAAATTACAAACTGCTAAATGCAACATTTCTCTAGGGAAATGTTAAGAGTCAAGTCTGCATGTTGGTGGGCCTAGAGACAAAACAGACTGGACCCCACGAGACTATGACCGAAGGAGCCCACACGGCAGGCGGACAACTGGATGACTTGTGGTTCTTTTCAACAGACACGGCATCCAGCCACAAAATTTATGAAAAAAACTGTTTTAATACAGTTACTGCATTTGTAAACATGCAGCACAGTTGGAAACAAAGAATTTATAAATCACAGAAATATATTTTGTATCTAAGGACAAACAAATACTAAAGAATTACATGTTTCATTTTTTTTTAAGGAAGGGGACAATCATTTTTGTCAAGCACTGACAGGAAGTTGGGTTCAGAAGCTCCAATTTTCATAGGATTCCATGAGCCTATTCTTCAAAGTATGCTGTGTGAGGTTGCCCGAGGGAACATTTGACCACCTCGACTTCTCCACCTCCATTCTTCTCCCGCTGAAAGTGAATGCTAATGAAATCCTCTACAGTTTCTTCATCTGTCATCTGAAGGTCTTTCAATCCTGTCAGAAGCACTGTCCTCTTAGATACGCCTGAAAATACCTAAGGAGGAAAATAGAAAAATAAAAGATAAACAGCAATTTTCTAAGAACTCTGAATTGCAAAACTTTACATTTTATAAGCTCTGCTCAATATTTTGGACATTATCCTAAGAGAGACAAGGGGCCTCAGGAAGATTTTTCAAGGAAGAGACTATCAGAGTTCGACGTGAGTTTCAGAAAGATAACTCTAGCAGAACTGTGGCAAGTGGAGGAAAGGAAGGCAACTCTATGGACAGAGAGATCAGTTAGAGAAGCAGTGAGAAGTGGAAGTGGAAAAACTGCGTGATGAAATGGATGTTGGAGGTGAAGCTAAACCAAGAGTTAGGCTTGAGTTCCAGTCTTCAGGATGGTAGGCTAGGCAGATCATGATGACCTTTTAGGAACAGAAAAGATGATCTTTCTTTTAGGGACAGAAAAAAGCAGCAGGTTTGGAGTAAAGATAATGAATTCAGAAAAAATAAGAAGGGAAAACCATTTTAAATGCTCAATGATAGTAGATATATGAGAAAAATGTAGTTATGTCTCCACATATAAAAATATTGTGCCACAGTCAATTAAATAAGGTACAGTTTTACATTAAAAAGTATTCTTAAAACAGAAAAATTCATTCTGTACCAAGCAGATATGAAGAGACTATTTTGATATTCCTCATTAATAAGATTCAAATGAAAACAGAATCATAACTTTTTATTTTTGTGGGGGTGGGGAGTCAAGCAATTAGCTTCCAAAATGAAAGAAAAGAGATGACTTTACCTGAAACTTTTTCAAGTGTGTTTCTGTGTATGGAGAAACCGTAACTCTATAGCAGTTTTGATTTATATAAAGAGGATAGTCTTTCATTTTCAAAATCCTGTCAGCAACTAAAAATAAATTTTTAAAAATTATTTTCTTCTTTATTATAGACATTTTCTTCTTTATCATAAACATTTTTAACCAAAGATAAAACTTCCTTCAAATAGAATGTCAAAGTAAACAGTAACTTGAGTGATTAATTTTTAAGAAACTCTGGCAGGAGGAGAAGGGGACAGCAGAGGATGAGATGGCTGGATGGCATCACCGACTCGATGGACATGAGTTTGGGTGAACTCCGGGAGTTGGTGATGGACAGGGAGGCCTGGCATGCTAGGACTCATAGGGTCACAAAGAGTCGGACACGACTGAGCAACTAAACTGAACTGAAAGTCGCTTTTAAACAATTCACAGTACATAGTTTTGAAAAACATAAGACTAAATGATAAACAGACTCAGCTCCATCTGTCTTACACTATTAGTCAGTCAATGGACAATGTGCTACAAAGGCCTCGGATAGACCCACGTTGAGCTACATAAAATGGGATAACACCTGCAAAAAGTAACCCAGCCACCCTAACAAAACCCAGTATTTCCCAATCTTTCAAGAAGTATACATGAAAAATATGATTAGAATACTCTCTCTCTCTATCTTTATGTGAGAGATTTATAGAAAATTACATTACTATGATATATATAAAATTACTGTAACTGATACATGACATTCAATAAACCTCTGTAATGATGTTAATCAAAGGTGGAAGGGTGCTGAATGTCATCCAGAAAACATGAATGCAAATAAAAAAAAGAATTCATTGGTTTTCTCCAACATAAAAAATAATCAGAATTATTTTTAGAAGCATTTTTCTCCTAGAGGGGAAACAGCTAATGTGTCAAGATTGCATAAAGCTTAACAGAAACAGTTCTTAAGAATATCTGATCCCTTCTTTTCTCCTCTCACCAGTCCACCTTCAATCAGCAATGTGGTACAGCAATTAACAGTGCAGACCCTTGCTGGCGAGAACGTGGAGGAACTGGTGCCCTGATACACTGCTAGTAGGGACGCAATGGTGCAGTCACTGTGGAAAGCAGTATGGCGGTTCCTCAAACATTCAATATAGAATTACCATATTATCTAGCAATTCCAGAAGGATTTTGAAAAACATTCACCTAACCATAACTACATAACAGGACAAAGGGAGTTTGGAAATTTAAGGAAATGTCTCAGTTTTTATTAAATTAATATTCTTTATTATTTCAATTTTCTTTAAAAAGCATGTATTTTTTTATTATGAAAAAATCTAATCAGGCAATGGCTTTTAATTGTATGGCTGGATTTCTATCATATGTAATAAACTCAGGAGAAGCCCTAAGAACTAACCAGAGCAAGAGACTTTTTTTTTATTGAAAATTAGTTGACTTTGGACACAGTGGGGGAAGGAGAGGGTGGGAGGAATTGAGACAGCAGCCCTGAAAATAAAACAGATATGTAAAACAGAGAGCTAGTGGGAAGCCGCTGTTTAACACCGGGAGCTCAGCGTGGAGCTCTGTGACAGCCTGGGGAGGGTGGGCAGGGGATTGACGGGAGGCTCAAATGGGAGGGGACACATGTACACTTATGGCTGGTTCACACTGTTGTTTGGCAGAAGCCATCACAATGCTATAAAGCAATTATCCTCCAACTAAAAAGGAATTAATAAAAAAGAAAGTCACTTGCACATACTAACAGAAGCAGCTGGAGAACCTTTTATTTTTAATGATAATAATGTAAACCTCCCTAAGATTATTTTAAAAGTCCGTTTCTACGGAAAAAGGGAACAGCTCTCCCCCTTTTTCTTCCTGAAAACGATTCCCTCCATCTAAGAGGCCCTTGTCAATGGTAAAAAGTGCGATGGAAGAGACAGTTTTATATATATACATACATATAGATACATATGTGTGAAAGTGAAAGTCACTCAGTCGTGTCCAGCTCTTTGTGACCCCATGGACTCTACAGTCCATGGAATTCTCCAGGCCAGAATACTGGGGTGGTCAGCCTTTCCCTTCTCCAGGGGATCTCCCCGACCCAGGGATTGAACCCCGGTCTCCCACATTGCAGGCAGATTCTTTACCAGCTGAGCCACAAGGGAAGTCCTACATATATATATATAGCTTCCCTAGTGGCTCAGCTGGGGAAGTCTTACATATATATATATATAAAACAAGCTTCCCTAGTGGCTCAGCTGGTAAAGAATCTACATACATACATATATATATATATATATATATATATATATATACATACATAAAACAAGCTTCCCTAGTGGCTCAGCTGGTAAAGAATCTACATATATAGAGAGAGAGAAAGATATAGATATATATATATAAAACAAGCTTCCCTAGTGGCTCAGCTGGAAAAGCTATATATATATATATGTAGGACTTCCCTTGTGGCTCAGCTGGTAAAGAATCTGCCTGCAATGCGGGAGACCGGGGTTCAATCCCTGGGTCGGGAAGATCCCCTGGAGAAGGGAAAGGCTAACCACCCCAGTATTCTGGCCTGGAGAATTCCATGGACAGAGAAGCCTGGCAGGCTATAGTCCATGGAGTCGCAAAATTTCTCTGCCACACACCCACTGTGTGATCTTGGATAAACTACTTATCTTGCATATGTCTTAGCTGCCTCATCATTAAAATGAATGTAACACCTACATTTAGAGCTGTGCTATGGATCAGAGGAGACATATATATGAAACACCCAGCTCCATGCCTGGCAGGCGATAGGAAGGTACTAACACGGGGGGACTTGTTATTTCTAACCTTATTCTTAACAGTATTCAGGAAAATCATTTTCAGGACACTACCATTTTATAAGGTTAAAAACATCCCTGTTATTATGCTGCCTAATAAATTCCAAAGAAAAGAAGTAGAAAAAGAAATATTTTCAGACCTGGCAGAGCATAATTTAAACGCTAGAGCACTGTTTAACTCTCTCAATGCTGGAATACCTCCACTTTCCACAAAGGTGATGAGGGCGCTCCCGGTCTGCTTGTCATACTCCACGCACTCCACTTCTCCGCCTCCGTTGCGAGACTTAGAGAAACTCAGTTCTAGCTTGTCTCTCATCTGACTTTCTGGCAGTTCATCAGGAATGTCAGTAACGCTGATTTTCATTTTAGACACTCCTACATAAACCTGGGAAATTGTTTCATGTTCAGGAATATGGATAAGAAGTATCCGTGCTTAATAGCATTCTAAAAAGCTGTGATCACCATGTTACCTGGAATCTGACTCCTGAATTTAATGGAACTGGGTTGGCCATGAGCATCACATTTTCATTCTGTACCTGCACAAGATGGCGTGCCATTTTGATCACATTTTGGGCAACTGAAAAATAATTCGGGAAGTATTAATTTCCAATATTTCAATACATTTTTACATGTTTGGCTTAACAAAAAAATAATCCTGGGTAGTTGAGCTTTCCTTTAATTTTTTTTATTTTAAAAAAGTGTTTTTTTGGTGGTGTTTATTTTTGGTGATGCTGAGTTGCGGTGAGTGGGGCTTCCGCTCTAGTTGTGGTACGTTGGCTCTAGAGAGTGGGCTCGGTGGCTGCGGTGCGCCAGCTTATTTGCCCCAAGGCATGTGGGGATCTCAGTTTCCAGACTAGGGATCAAAGCTGCGTCCCCTGCATTGGCAGGCAGGTTCTTAACCACAGGACTACCAGGGAAGTCTCCAAATTTTCTTTAATTTTCAGGGATCTTATTTTTACATTTTTCTTAGGATTTCTAAATAATAATGGTGTTGCCACCATACTAGGATATATTAATGCCAAAATACATCAGCATAAATTTACAACGTAGAAATCCTCAAGTTTAAGAGATAAGCCTGATGATCCTTTAGAAATTCAGTACAGTCCACACCCCTCCTTTCCACTGTTGACAGAATTATCAGCGAATTCCCTCAGTACATTAAAGCACAGCCAGAAATTTCTTCCAGGTTGAGTAAGCTGGGAAGACTTTTGTAGGTCAGATTAATTCTGACAATTAATCTTTTCATCATTTCTCACTTCTTCTTAATATGTTACAAGCACCATAGAAATAAATATTTGTTCTTATCTCTGTCTTTCCCAAAGATTACATATTAAAGACCACATAGACTTAAATATCAAAGAGTGAGTCTCATTTTTTTTTGGAAGGCGGGTCATATTTAACAAAGAATTCTACTTTTACTAAAATGCTCTTGAGATCATTCATTAAAAAGTCAATAGCCTTGGTATACTGACCACAAAACTATCAAATCTAATTTATCCATGCAAATAGGAGAGGCTCTGTAGTACAATTTTGCCAAAAATCATTAGCAATCCAACAGCAACTATATGTCAGTTTAAAATGAATGTGGGTATGTGTTTTTTTAAACTGTGTGACATGAGAGTTCATAACACTTTACTTGTTGATATTGGAGCTTTTATTCTAATACGTCATGAAGACAAAAGATGCCCAGTCCTGGGCTTGTAAACCTCACATGTGTTTATGACAACCAGACAACACACCACAGCCAGAGAAAGAGAGAAACAGGGCGTTGTCATGTGGGAATTCAGATGCCTCGTACCATGATATGACTCTGTAACTTGAATTATAGCGTTTCTGTTGTTGTTAATGACAACAGGCAACAATAGCAGAGGAGGCCAACTATAAGTAATACTTAGATGATGACCTTTCCCTCCCCATCCCCACCTCTCCCTCGCCCCCCAAACCTCCAACATCTGGTGATCTGACGCAGTTGAGAGGCACTACTTGTATTTCAACCCTTGTGACTCTGACTGTCAAAAGCCAACTCCCATTGGTTTGTGTAGGAACCCAAAGCAGTCCCAGAGGAGCAGGACGTCAGAGTCACGCCAAGGGTGGGAGCAGTGACACAGCTGTCTCTGAAGAGAATCTTATTCTCAGCAGCCCCAGGTGATTTCTGTGCGGGATCCCAACTTCCCAAAGCCTCACTTCCATCTTTCAGTTATATCCCAGTGACCACCACCAATGGCCAACAGGGCTCTTGACCTCACCCTCCATCCGCAGCTACAGGGGTGGAGCCAGGGTGGACAAAGAGTGTGCGTATATAGTGACCTGCCAGAATGCCTTTCTATTTATTTTCAGGCTATAGTAACTAAACAGGCATCAGGAGACATGAGTTATAATCATAGACTCCCAGCACCTGAGCACTGGAAGGGCTTGTGAATATCTGATCCCACTCATCACTTGACAAATCTGAGAACAGAGGCCCAGATGGTGGCCTGCTCAGCGGAATAACGGTCCAGTAGAAAGTACAAGGGTACTTGGGGTTTGGCTCTCAGCTCGGCTGTTTGTTACCTATATGGACCTTATGCAAGCAAGCTTTTGTTTCCTTAGTTAAAAAATTTCTAGCATGGAGCAATAATGACAACTAACATTTATTAAGTGTTTATTATGTATCAGATACTGTGCTAAGTATTTTTTCAACGCTTCTCATTTAGTATTCAAAGCAACCCCATGAGGTAGGCATTGTTACAAGGCCTGCCATAAAAACTTGAGATTTATAAAGAACCCAACCCAAACTACACTTCTGTAAAGAGGCAAAGCTGGGGACTTTCCTGGTGGTCCAGTGGCTACAGCTCTTTGTTCCCAATGCAGGGAGCCCAGGGTCGGTTCCGGTCAGGAAACTAGATCCCATATGCCACAACCAAGACCTGGTGCAGTCAAACAAATACATAAAAATACTGGGACTTCTCTGGTGGTCCAGTGGTTAAGAATCTGCCTTCCAACTGCAGGGGACACGGGTTGGACGCCCTGCTGGGGAACTAAGATCCCACATGCCGCGGGGCAACTAAGCCTACGCACCGCAACAAAGATCCCAAGTGATGCAACCAAGACCCGACGCAGTCAATAAATAAAGAAAGTGCTGTTTTGGTTTGTTTAAAAAAAGAAGAGGCAGAGCTGGCATTCAAAGCCAGATTCTCATTAAGGTGTCCCCAGTTCTCAAGAGGGTTCCACACCATGGCAAACATCAGGTCCCATGCCAAATCTTTGACTCCAGAGCTCTTTTCATTCTCATGCCTTGTGCACTTAGGTAAATCACTGAAACATCTGAGAATCTGGTTTCTTAATGATGTAAACAGTGTCTCTATCTTATTACTTTTACAGAGTCACGTGAGTATAAAATGAGCTCATGTCTGTCAGAACTCTCTGCTTTGCTACTTTGAAACATTATGACTAGGATTATCATTGGCAGGTAGCGGGAGTAGTGTGAAAATGCTGGTATTGGGCATCACAACACGGGTTTGATTTCTAGAGCACTCACATTCTGTGCTAGTGATCATGTTCAAATCACTCAACATCTCAGAGTCTTGTTTTCTGGTCTGTAAAACAGGAATAATCCTATCTACTTCAGGGCACCCCTATGAGGATAAGACGAAATGCTATAAAAATTCTAAAGCAATGGCCAAATATCTACAAAAACTCTTTGGAAGTCCCCGTGTTTCTAAAGGTAACATGGTCAAGTTTTTGAATATTAATCATACCTTCTTCTTTTTCAAAGGTAATAAGTGCTTGTCCTTTTTGCAGCTCATAAGGGACTTTTGAGCTCACTTGACATGAATAGGAGATATCTGAAAACTCACTGTCACTCTCAGGATTCTCCACAGATGTGAACTTTATCTTTGTTTCAGGAATATCCTCATTAATCTAATTCAAACAGAAAGGTTTGATTAAAATCAACACAAGAAGTAACTTAAGTCCTTCCAATGATAATGTGATCTCATCATCCAATAATTCATTCTCCACTGACTTCAGAACCCCACAGAACGCTGATTTAATATCACTAGTAATTGCTTCTTCCCAGAAAAATACTCAGTAATCTAGTCAAATGCTGATCCTTTAATATTATTTCACAGATGAAATTGTAAGTATATAGTCTCTAACTTTTTCTAATCAATCAGTGTTTAAACTGGTCAATACTGTGTGTTGTTTGGTTCTTAAGCCTACATCATTCCTACAGAAAAGTATCTTCTAAACAACTATGCCAATAATAGGCTGTTTCACAAAGGAATCACTGCACAGTATCTTTGGTCTCATTGCAAAGAGGTATGAAATAGACGTGGGTGCATACTGCAGCTATTTTGACAGCAAACTCAGGTAATGTCATCCAAAGAGAAACTCCTAAATTCAGTTCAGTGCCTTAAAATTTATCAAATTTAAATTCCCCCTTCCTCAACACCTGTCCATCAACTTTTAACCATTCCCACAACTTAGGTTTATAAAAATGTAAAGGGACACCAATAGCAAGATTTGTTAAAAAAAAAAAAAATCTGGACGATAAAGTTAAGTGGTTATACTTTGGTGCTGAAAATCACTAGGATGAACAGGTCTCTGTTGTTTAGCCTCTAAGTGATGTCTGACTCTTTCTGTAACCCCTTGGACTATAGCCTGTCAGACTCCTCTGCCCATGGGATTTCCCAAGCAAGAATACTGGAGAAGGTTGCATTTCCTTCTCCAGGGGATCTTCCCGAGCCAGGGACCAAATCCATGTCTCCTGTACTGGTAGGCAGATTCTTTACTACTGAGCTGCCAGGGAAGCCCCGAACAGACAGTACAGTCACACAGAAATGCACAAATGAGTCAGGTGTTTTCATCTCTATTTCTCACGGTTATTTTACATGTTGCAAGAAAAAGTGTTATCATGAAGAGATTAGAAACAGCCAATGAGTCATTTGGTCTAATCTGACATTTATTCTACAATTTGACATGTCACTTTGGTAGAATTTCTGATTACCATAAGTCTGATTTCAAAACAATCTGCAGTGTGAAAAGACAGTGTTTCCCAATAACAGAGAAACATCCAGTATACACAGAAGGGTCAAGAGCTTTCCCCAGTGAGAGTGGGAATGCCTGCTTCTAGTCCTGAGTACACCATGGCAGGGAGCAATGCACTCATGGTCCCTAGAGCCCAGTTTTCAGTCCTCTGTGAAGTGGATCAATTGAGCTGGCTGGATTCCCAAGGCCCATTTGGGTTGTAGAATTAAGTGATTCTAGCTCCGGTCTAAAAATTATGCAGGATCTTAACAGAGACTTCTCTAAAGCTCACAAACACAAAAAAACCTCACTTTTGATATTTAACACTCTACCCCCAACTTCAGAAATAAAAAGTGATAATGCTTTAAAGTAAGTGTTTTAACAATCTGGATTTTGATGAAGAAAAAAGGAGTGAGAGCTGTCTAATTCAAACAAAGGAAAAATTAAGAAAGAATTTAAATGGTGAAGATACTCTTCCAATTTTTTTTTTAAACTGTGACACACACTTAAATTATTACTTGGATGAGGAGAGCAATGAAAAAATTTAGCGAGAAGACCAAGACTTTGATCCAAAAGTGATTGATAATGACCATCACTGGGAGGCTGTGTGTGTTGTATTAATGTATAATGAATATTAAAACATGCATTAGCATAAATGTGTGAGTGAGTGAGTGAATATATAAAGTCGCTCAGTCATGTCTGACTCTTCGCGACCCTATGGGCTGTAGCCCACCAGACTCCTCCGTCCGTGGGATTCTCCAGGCAAGAATACTGGAATAGGTTGCCATTTCCTTCTCCAGAGGATCTTGCAGACCCAGGGACTGAACTCAGGTCTCCCGCACTGCGGACAGACTCTTTACCATCTGAGCCACCAGGGCATCCCACAATAATTTATAGCAAGATGAAATGTTATGGAGGGATCATGCACCTGTGACCAGCACCCAGATCAATCATCAGAACAAGACCAACGACTCAGAAGCCCTCTGGGGTTCCCTTCCAGTTTCTACCTGCCTCTAACAGTAAGCACCATACTAACTTCTAACACTGTGCTTTTGTGCTCTACTTAAGTCAAAGTATATGGTACGCCCTCTTTTTCCTCTTTTGGCTCAACATTGTGTCTATGAAATTCATCCATATTATTGTATATAGTTACTGCCTGTTCATTTTCATTGCTGTGCAGTATTCCATTATGTGAATACACCCCAATTTATAAATTCATTCTACTATGGAGGGAGAGTTGATTGTTTTCAGTTTGGAAAACAGTGGTGACATGAATGATCATAATGTCTTACAAATGACTTCTGTATCATTAAATTTCTTTTTCTGAAAAAAAAATTAGCATCTGTTAAAATGAGATACAAAAATAATTAAAGGGGTACCTGAGAGGTCCTGGTGGTCTCTTGTAACTCAGCTTCAAGTTCTTGGATCTCCTTCTTTAACTGAATATTTTCCTTTATGATTTCACTAACTGATTTCTAAAAAATAAAATAAAATAACAGTCCAAATTTAAAGAGCCCCAACCTCATTTTTCCAAATGAGTTAAAGAAGCAAAATTTCTCTCTCTGAACAAGGCAAAGAAAGACATTAGATAGTCTCAGAATAAATATGATCACACGAATAAACATTTGTACAATGTTATACATCAGAAAGTGAAGAGGAACTAAAAGCCTCTTGATGAAAGTGAAAGAGGAGAGTGAAAAAGTTGCGCTTAAAAGCTCAACATTCAGAAAACTAAGATCATGGCATCTGGTCCCATCACTTCATGGGAAACAGATGCGGAAACAGTGGAAACAGTGTCAGACTTTATTTCGGGGGCTCCAAAATCATTGCATATTGAGATTTCAGCCATGAAATTAAAAGACGCTTACTTCTTGGAAGGAAAGTTATGACCAACCTAGATAGCATATTCAGAAGCAGAGACATTACTTTGCCAACAAAGGTCCATCTAGTCAAGGCTATGGTTTTTCCAGTGGTCATGTATGGATGTGAGAGTTGGACTGTGAAGAAAGCTGAGCACCGAAGAATTGATGCTTTTGAACTGTGGTGTTGGAGAAGACTCTTAGAGTCCCTGGACTGCAAGAAGATCCAACCAGTCCATTCTAAAAGACATCAGTCCTGGGTGTTCTTTGGAAGGACTGATGCTAAAGCTGAAACTCCAATACTTTGGCCACCTCATGCGAAGAGTTGACTCATTGGAAAAGACTCTGATGCTGGGAGGGATTGGGGGCAGGAGGAGAAGGGGACGACAGAGGATGAGATGGCTAGATGGCATCACTGACTTGATGGACATAAGTTTGAGTGAACTCCGGGAGTTGGTTTTGGACAGGGAGGCCTGGTGTGCTGCAATTCATGGGGTCGCAAAGAGTCGGACACGACTGAGCAACTGAACTGAACTGAACTGATACATCATTATCTGTTATTTTCCTACGACTGCCAAGGATTATTATCTCTATCACATAAACAAGGAAACCACCTTTCATGCTTACCAAAGTCACAGTAATGTTTATAGTAGAGCAAGGATTGAGGCCCATGTCTTCTGAATCTTAGCTCAGCGCTCTACCAACTCATTCCTAGCTATTTGTGACTCAAAACATGAATTTGCACCATAATTGTGGACATATGTTAGTCTGGGGCAATTACAGATTTTTTTCCCACAATATAGCTCAGGTAGTTTAAAGCATAGCCTCCATTCCATCTTGGATCTGATCATATAATTGTTAACAAAGCTCTTAACTTCTAGGTGCAAGTCAAAGAAATGAAAGGAAATTAAAAAGCAGTTAATGTGAGTTGTGTAAGAGAAAGAGTAGAAATGTGATTCTTCTTGTCAGTCTTGAATATTAGAAGTAAAAAAAAAAAAAAAAAAAACCAAAAAACTGAAAACCCGAATACTCTCCCAAATGCAAGTTAATGTTGGACAAAGACATATGAAACATGCCTCACTGCAAAACCGATAGATAGGTCAATTTTTAATAGTACTCAGTAATTTTTCCTTTTTACCTGGTTTTGTTTATCTTTCATAACTTCTTCAGCTTGCTCACATTCCTTAAGAACTTGTTTTTTGTTATCTTCATCAGCTGCCATGACTCCCTATTAATTATAAAAAATAAACACTTCACAAACTACAGCCACTATGGAGAACAGTGTGGAGATGCCTTTAAAAGCTGGAAAGAGAATTGCCATATGACCCAGCAATCCCACCGCTGGGCATACACACAGAGGAAACCAGAATTGAAAGAGACATGTGTACCCCAGTGTTCATCACAGCACTGTTTACAAAAGCCAGCACTTGGAAGCAACCTGGATGTCCCTCGGCAGACGAATGGATAAGAAAGCTGTGGTACATATACACAGTGGAATATTACTCAGCTATTAAAAAGCATGCATTTTAATCAGTTTTAATGAGGTGGATGAAACTGGAGCCTATTATACAGAGTGAAGTAAGTCAGAAAGAAAAACGTCAATACAGTACATTAACACATATATATGGAATTTAGAAAGATGGTAACAATGACCCTATATGTGAGACAGCAAAAGAGACACAGATGTAAAGAACAGACTTTTGGACTCTGTGGGAGAGGGTGAGGGTGGGATGATTTGAGAGAATAGCATTGAAACATATATATTATCATATGTGAAATAAATAGCCAGTCCAGATTTGATGCATGAGGCAGGGTGCTCAGGGTTGGTGCACTGGGATGACCCAGAGGGAAGAGATGGGGAGGGAGGTGGGAGGGGGTTCAGGATGGGGAACACATGTATACCCATGGCTGATTCATGTCAATGTATGGCAAAAACCACCACAATATTGCAAAGTAATTAGCCTCCAATTAAAATGAATAAACACTTCAAAAATGGTACATACACACAAAGAAGAAAAAATATCTTTTACCTTTTTATGGATAAAATATCTCTTCTTTGCTATATCTTTTCCCCTACCACCAAAGTCTTTAATATCATGTGAACTATATTCAAACAAATTCTGTATTTCAAATAACTTTCACATCCATAAATATTTAAAAGGTTCTAAAAATCCTTTGCATTTCAATACCATAATAGAACATAATAGGAATTAACATTCCTTTGTAGTTCTCATCTCAATCACGATATGACACTCCATTTTAAAAGACTATTATTTCAGTCCTCTAGACTTTTTCCAAAGGCTTTAATTTAAATATTTAATTCTCCTTATTATACTCCAAGAATGTAATGGAGTGAAAATATCTCCAAACACCTTTCCTCTATGATAACAGAGGTTTTCACAAAACTTCCCCTGAGTTCATACACTAGAACATGAGAAACAAAATTCATGTTTATTTCTAAAAATCTCTGATTGAAATGGCATTCTCTTCAAATATGATTATAGGCAACAAGTCACATGGTACTTGTAGCACCTGTGACGAAAGTCACCAGGCATGTGCCTCAATTACTGAAGCCCTTGTGCCCTGGGGTCCATGCTCGGCAACGAGAGAATCCAGCACAGTGAGAAGCCCAAGCACAGCAACTGAAGCATAGCCCTCCCTCACCACACCTAGAGAAACGCCCTCACAGCAATGAAGGCCCAGTGCAGCCAAACATTAATCAATTAATTAATTTTTAAAACATCTCCAGGATGGCATATAGTTTCATAAAATATTTTAACTCTCCCAGATAGCCTGAAACATTGCTTGTGCTTAACCCTGCTTCAAAATTATGACAGCTATTAAACTCATGACCATAATAATACAGCCTTATAATAAACTGTAGTATACTGGTAAAGTAGAAAGTGAAGCAAAGTGTTAGTCGCTCAGTGTCCGATTCTGCGACCCCATGGACTTTAGCCCAACAGGCTCCTCTATCCATGGGATTCTCCAGGCAAGAAAGCTGGAGTGGGTTGCCATGCCCTTTTCCAGGAGATCTTCATGACCTAAGGATTGAACCCCAGCCTCTTGGGTCTCCTGCACTGGCAGGCAGGTTCTTTACCACTAGCGCCACCTGGGAAGGTATCAGTATACTGGTATACATTACTAAATTAAAAATTTGCTTTTTAAATAACACTGATAATCGTATTTCAATATAATTGGTTTCCTTTATAATTCTCTGTATTTTGTTTTAGACTACTTAAAAAACTTTTTGAGAAAAGCTCATAGGCTTTATCAGACTGGCATCAGAAGAGTAAGAACTCTTGCCTGCATATGAATTTACCAAAATGGAGAAGTCCCAGATCAAATATGACACAAGGAATACCACCACTATTTTTACTGTTTTAGAAGCATATTAATAATGTGTCTAGTAACACAATCTTCCAAGATTTCAACTGACTAAATTCTCACTATTCCTATAGAACAAACAGAAAAGACAGGTATTCCTCTTTAAAAATATAATAGAAGATTAGCAAAAAAATTAATTATGGCTTAGTTTACTCAGTGTGAACCCACGCAGTGTCCAAAAAATGGGTCATATGGTAATTCTACTTTCAATTTTTTGAGGATTCTCCATAACTATTTTCCATAGTGAATGCACCAATTTACATTCACATCAAGAGTGCACAAGGGTTCCCTTCTCTCCACATCCTGTCAGCATTTGTTAACTCTTGTCTTTTTGATGATGGCCATTCCAATAGATGTAAGATGTCATCTCACTGGGATTTCAATTTACACTGCACTAGTGATTAGTAGGAGAAGGCAATGGCACCCCACTCCAGTACTCTTGCCTGGAAAATCCCATGGACGGATGAGCCTGGTGGGCTGCAGTCCATGGGGTCGCAAAGAGTTGGACACGACTGAGCAACGTTACTTTCACTTTTCACTTTCATACATTGGAGAAGGGAAATGGCAACCCACTCCAGTGTTCTTGCCTGGAGAATCCCAGGGACAGGGAGCCTGGTGGGCTGCCGTCTATGGGGTCGCAAAGAGTCGGACACAACTGAGCAACTTCACTTTCCCTTTTCACTTTCATGCATTGGAGAAGGAAATGGCAACCCACTCCAGTGTTCTTGCCTGGAGAATCCCAGGGACAGGGAGCCTGGTGGGCTGCCGTCTATGGGGTCGCACAGAGTCAGAGACGACTGAGGCAACTTAGCAGCAGCAGCAACAGTGATTAGTAATGGTGAGCATCTTTTCATGTTCCTTTTGATCTTTCATATATCTTCTTTGGAGAAATGTCTTTTTAAGTCATTTTGCCCAGTTTTTAATTGAGTTATTAGATATTTTAGCATTGAGTTTCATGAGTTCTTTATATATTTTGGATATTAACCCCTTATCAGATATACTGCAGCTTTGCCTGTGGCTCAGCAGGTGAAGAATCCATCTGCAATGCAGGAGACACAGGAGACACCCTTTTGATCCCTGATTGAAAAGAACCCTTGGAGAAGGAAATGGCAGCCCACTCCAATGTACTGGATTTTCCTGCCTGGAAAATCCCATGCACGGAGGAGCCTGGAGGGTTACAGTCAAAAGGGTGGTAAAGAGTCTGACATGACTAAGCACTGTACATATACATGCATCAGATATATGGTTTGGAAATATTTTTTGTGTGTGCTTACCAGAGGTAGAGGGTGGTCTGGAAGGTGATTTGGAGGAAAGTGGTCAAAAGCTGCAAACATGGAGCTCCCAGTGGCTAAAGGTACATAAACATGATTTATCAAGTAAGTAAATATATGGAGGACAATAGGAGCCAGGTTCTTCATTGTCAGAGAAGGTGATTGTAAATATGGAAAGGGAAAAAAAATAGAATTAATGCTACAAAATGGAACTGGAGATATCAGTATAATCTCATGATTTCTGATGGATTGATAGGAAAGTACAGAAATTTAAATATAGGTATAAGTGTGCATATGTGTGATATTTCCCAGTTCTGTCTGCTAAAGGGGCCTGGAAACAAAGACAATAGCAATGAGCACATTTAGCATCCAGAATTTGGTTTCTAATACCATTCTCAGCTACTAGGAACCAAGGCTATTCAGAGAAATGGCCGTTTCTAGAACTGGGACAGGAAAAGTATAAGACAAGCGTCTTATGATGCCAGAAAGCAAGAAGTGCTCAAAGAATGATGAGAATATGTCACAAGAACAGAGTCCAGCTTGAGGGGGTTCTTACTGGGAAAATTTGGGAATTGATTAAGCATAGAGATAAATGACAGCAATAATTAAATCCACTTAGTACTAAAACAGATAGATAAATTGATATTTTTGTGAAAAAAGGACCATTTAAGTAGCTTAAAATACAAGTACTGCTAACCAAATTTCTGTGCAATCTCAACCACTTAGGTGTTACTCATCAGCCCTGAAGGAGATCAACAACTTCAGTAGGGGTAACTATCAGCTTGCCCTTCTGCATTGAACATATCAAGCTGATTTTCAAGAATATAAGCACCACAAGGGCAGTGATTTTTGTTTTGTTCTCGAAAGTATGCCCTACTTTATCCAGAACGATACTGGAACAGTACTAAAAGAATGCTAGGGACACAGTTTGTACTCAAGAAATGATATTTTTAAATTGTGTTAAAGTTTCCTTACACTGAGCAACCTGTTCTTGAACTTCACATAAGTAGAATAATTTAGCATGTATCCTTTTATATGTGCTAGAGTTTTAATGGAGAAGGCAATGGCACCCCACTCCAGTAATCTTGCCTGGAAAATCCCATGGACAGAGGAGCCTGGTGGGCTATAGTCCATGGGGTGGCTTAGAGTCAGAGACGACTGAGCGACTTCACTTTGACTTTTCACTTTCATGCATTGGAGAAGGAAATGGCAACCCACTCCAGTGTTCTTGCCTGGAGAATCCCAGGGACGGGGGAGCCTGGTGGGCTGCCATCTATGGGGTCGCACAGAGTCGGACACGACTGAGGTGACTTAGTAGTAGTAGTAGTAGTTTTAAACTCAACATGTTTTGGAGATTTGTTCACGTTATTGCATGTATTCGTAGCTTATTCCTTTTTATTGCTGTGTAGTATTCCTTACATGGATAGTTCACACTTGGTTTATCCATTCTCCTGGAGGTGGGTATTTGGTTGTTTCCAGTTTGGGGGTCACTATGAAGAAAGCTTCTTAAAGCAAAACAAAAACAAACAAACAAAAGAAATACTTCCCAAAAAAAACACTTATTAATTTCAAAGTGGAAAAGAGTAAATTTTAGTGAAGAAGCCAGGCAGATGCCACTATAATGAAGTAGTCAAAGTAAACAATGAGATACATCAAAATTATCTGACATATGATAGGCCCAGCAAGAACACAGCAAGACTTCTGTGATATTCCTGCCAAAGATGCACAAGCTGAATCTAAGAATGAGGAAACAGGAGACACACTGGCCTGTTTCATTCAAAAGTGTTAAGCACATGAAAGCCAAGTAAAGACTGAGAAACTGTCCCAGACCTGAGGCTAAAGATACATCGTAACTAAACACCATGCATCATTCTTGGCTCTGTTTGTTATACACTATATAATAGGGACAACCGGCAAAATTCAAATTACATCAAAGGATTAGATGGCATTAATGTACCTATATTAATTTTCTGATCTTGATCACTGTATTGTAGTTATGTAAAGAATACCTTTTTTTTTTTTTACAGGAAATAAATACTCAAGACTTCCAGGTTAATGGGTCATGATACCTGCACTCAAATAACTCAGGAAAAAGAAAAGTTGTTACTTGTAACTTTTCTGTAAGTTTGAAAGGGTTCAAGAAAATTTTTAAAGATACATATTAGTAGTTCTTATTGCATCAACAACGGCAGTCTTTACAATGCTATTCATCCCATATCTTACATAATTTAACCCCAACTAGTCTTAGTTGGCTACCTCATGCGAAGAGTTGACTCGTTGGAAAAGACTCTGATGCTGGGAGGGATTGGGGGCAGGAGGAGAAGGGGACGACAGAGGAGGAGATGGCTGGATGGCATCACCAACTTGATGGGCATGAGTTTGAGTGAACTCCGGGAGTTGGTGATGGACAGGGAGGCCTGGCATGCTGCGATTCATGGGGTCGCAAAGAGTTGGACCCTACGGAGTGACTGAACTGAACTGAACTGTGTCTTATTTAGACAACTCCTGGACCAAGTTCCTTAACCACACTGAACAACCTAAGGGTTTCTCTTCTCCCTCATGTTCCTCAATGTCACATCCTCCCTCCCCTGCCAACCTTAATTTCCACTTAATGAAATCCTACTGTTCTTCAATGTCCATCCCAAATTCCACCCCCAAGTTCTTGAAGTCTTTTATGATTCCCCCAAATGATGTTACCTCTTCCCCATTACCTCTTTTGGGGAGCTTTATTTGTCTGCTGCTGCTGCTGCTGCTAGGTCGCTTCAGTCATGTCCGACTCTGTGCGACCCCATAGATGGCAGCCTACTAGGCTACTTTTGTCATTTTCCATGACAAGATGGTCATGACCTTGAGGCCAGGGCCTACATTCCCTCTTCCCTGTATCCATTCAGAGCACGAGTTCACATACTGAAAACACTTAATGTTTATAGGACTGCCTGGTATCTTGACTCAGGTATTTGCTCAGCCCCGGACACCTGGGGCATGCAGTGTTCTATGAAATGTTCTCATTACATTTCCAGAAAGCAGAAACTGCAACATTCTTTAACTGCTTTTTTAAGTCTATTCTTAATGCTTGTAATAAAAGCTCTCAATAATACATTTAACTCATATAAATGGTCTACTACTTAATATTCCCAGAACTTGTTACAGCATATCTAGTATCTGGATACTTTCCCTCCTTGATGAACGGGATGTATAGTAATAGCTTTCCTTTTATGCACTCAAAAGGTAGGCAAAATAATGGCCCTTTTAAAGAGGTCCACATCCTAACCCCCATAATCTGTGAAAATGTTGGGTTATGCTGCAAAGGAGAACTAAGGTTATAGACTGAATTAAGGTTGCTAATTTACAGCTGACTTTAAAATATAAAGCTCTTCCTGGATTATTGGTGGGGAACAATGTAATCATCAGGGTCCTTCTTCAAAGTGAAAGAGGAAGGGAGAAGGGCAGAATCAGAGTGAGATGTGACAAGGGAAGAATAGTCAGAGAGATGCAATGCTGCTGGTTTTGAGGATGGAGATATGGCACCACTCCTGAGCCAAAGGAGATGAGCAATCGATAGAAGCATAAAAGACGAGAAAACAGGTTCACATCATTAACCTCCAGAAAGGCAGGCAGAGCAGCTAACACCTTGATTTTAACTTAGTGAAGGCCACCCAGACTTATACTGAATTTTGTGTGTGTGTGTGTGTGTGGTAATCTGGACAGGTTGCAGGGCATGGAGGACCTTAGTTCCTCGACCAGGGATCAAACCCATGACCTCTGCAATGGAAACACAAAGTCTAACCACTGGACGGCCAGGGAAATCCCCCATACATAATTTTAAGATAAATTTGTAGCTTTTAAGGTTTTACTGAGTCCATGGTAATTTATTATGGCAGCAAATGAAAAAAAAAAAAAAAAAACCGTACAAATCACCTCCACCTGTTCACCACCTACTTCCCTAAGGCAAATCTTCCCATAGGCATGCCAGGCAGCAAAAACAAAGGAAATGAGGCAAAGGAAGGGGAAAAGGAGGTGGAGATGCGCAGACAGGATTGCTTCCTGTTGTTTTTTAACTTTTGCGTGTCGCATAGATAGGGAAACACCACATTCTGTTTTGGATGTCTCTTTAAATAAAATCCCTGTATGTTCTGAAAAATCAGGCACGACAGCCAAACCCTGCGCCTGCCAGGAGACTAAATCTCCCTAAGGAATCTGTTTTCCTAAGAACTTTCTCCAGAGACACTACAGAAACAGTGGGGAAACACAAACCATTTTAAGTTTCAATTTCCTAAACGAAGCAAAGCAAAGGAGACGGGGTCAGAGGCCGGGGCTGCAGGCAGAAAGCCCCGTGGGCAGGGGGCAGCCGCGCCCCCTCGGCAGCTAGGTGGCCCCCACGACCTCGGCAGCGGGCAGCGCAGGAGGGCGGCGCAGGGAATGGGGTCGCAGAGCCAACGACACCCTACTCTCCGCCAGGCGTTCCCACCAACCCTCAACCCCACCGGAGGTCCCCGGCCCCGCGGAGCCCACAGGGTCGCCACTCACAGCCTCTCCAGCCGGGCCCACTAGGAGCAGGAATGGCAGCGCGGGAAGGGGTCGCCCACTCACGCGCCTCGGCCGGCCGAGCGCCGCGCCCAGGTTCCCGGAAACCTCGCTGGCGGCGCGGGTAGTCGCTGGAACCCTCCGGGCCTGGCTGGGGCTCCCTCGTCCGGAAGCGCCTTCAGCCTTTTTCAAATGGATGGCCCGCGGATCAACAGTTTACTTCCTTTTAAAAAAAGAAAGAGAGAATAACAGAAGAAGAAAACTACCCAAGGATGATTTTGCTTCAGTCTAGTCACTGGTCGAATACCAAACCCGGTTCCCCAATGATTAGTCACTAACAAGTTATACCTATTTTCACTTTCGGTTTTTAAAATGTGTTGGTTTTGTTTTTGTTTGGAGGAAATCTACTCCCAAAGTGTTCCTGAAGTTTCCATAAACACTCATTTTAAGACATGTTTTAAAAACCACTCCTTCGGATGTGTATTCCAGGACGTGTTTTGGGAAAATGGGCAGAAACCAAATAAAGTGGCAGTCTCTCTTCAGACAATAACTCTCACTGTAATCTGTTGGTCACTGCAGCCTTAATCTACAAATCCTCACAGCCAGCACGGAGTCTGCTTTGGTGTGTTTCTTTTGTAACTTCGCAGGAAATTGGCAAAGTGTGGTGTTCAGCTGATTTCTGTGATCCATGTCCCTTGAAACTTTTCTCTGGTATTATTGTGAAGCTTGTAAACAAACGCTTCACTAGGTGTGATCTTTTTCTTTGGAACGGAAAACATCTGGTTTATTTCAAAAATGGCAGTGTTTCTGAATCCTACATAGAGAACCACCCCACAGCTGCACTTACTGTGAATAGGTCAGGGAACAGATGCATGAAATGACTTTTAGACAGAAATTCTAGTTGATAGTGCTGTATAGTCATATGTAAAACTGACATGTTATCTGATAAAAGATTAACCAAAATCAAAGTCCTTTATATCAAGAATGTTGATGGCAATCTAGTTTACGTTGGACTTCCTAACTGAAAAAAATAAAGGTATATAGACATTTGTGCTCATCAACCCAGTCAAAAGAGCAATAAAACGCTACCTGATACAGCTTGAGAATTACTTTTGGTCTCCCCTAGAATTTTATTTTTTATTTTATTTTTGGCTGCACCATGAAGCTTGTGGGATATTAGTTCCCTGACCAGGAACTGAACATGGGACCACAGCAGTGAAAGCACCGAGACCTAACCCCTGAACCACCAGGAAAATCCCACCCCTTAAAATTTTAGAGAACATGAACTCTGGAAATTATTTAGTTCAAACATCATTTCTTCTTTTACCTTATATTTGTTTTTTACAAGAAGATAGTAAGCAACAGGACCATGACCACAATGGGACTCATCTAAGATGGACTCCAATATTGTTAAAGGACAAAGGAAACAGATAGGAGGGAAGCCATTGGGAGGGAGCTGAAGCTGAGCCATGTGTAACAGTCTGAACTCAACTCAGCAGATTCAGGACTCTGCAAAACACTGAGGTTCTGAAGATAAATAGTCAGATCCCAGATATATTGTTGTTAATTGTTGTAATTGCAAAGATCTACCGAGAACACCTAAGCATTTTATAAACCTTTTCTGATTTGCCAACAGCAATATGAAACAAGTATTATCCCCATTTTGCAGATGAGGAAACTTAACATGCTGATCCAAATGTAGGCAATGAATCCATGATGACAGTAACGTCTTTCTCTATTCTCAACCATGAAATCAAGCTCTACATTTTGTTCTACAGGGCGTGAAAAAAAAAGAAGGAATTCTATGGGCACATGTGATTAGGAAATGCTGCACACTGGATTCACACTTGGGAGGTTCCCAATGCACATCCACACATCAAGAGTTTTGAGAAATATTGCAAGGTAAAATTAAAGCATACATTTAAATTTTTAACTTTATTTAATTTTGAATTTATCAAACTAACTTGACCTTTAAAGTCTTTTTTATTTTTCAAGAAACAGCTATTTAAATCTTGAAAAGTTTCCAGTGGGGCAATTTGAACTATGCTTTACTAATGATGGGGTCGGGGACTTGATTCCTCAAAATATGGCACCTTGGATATTGACTATTTTAAGTGGAAGGAGTTTGAGAAAACAATAGAAGCTCTAAAACAGTTACTCTGAACTTCTCCCCACTATTACCTTTCAAAGAACCTCCTGTGAGAGTTGCTCTCTCTGTACCTGTAGGGAAGGAGCATTCTTTCTCCAAAGACAAATGGACCCGGAGAAGAATCCTAACAAATCGGCTTTGCTAAGTTTTCCCCAGTTTACTTTGATTACCTCATATTCTCTAACCTATTATATTCTTCCATGACTATCCTCTCTTCATCAAATCTAGCATAAAAATACTCAGGCCTAACTGTTTCTGTGGGTCTTCATTTCTTTTTTCTTTTTTTTATTGGCTACACCACACAGCATGCAGAATCATAGTTCCCGGACTGGGGATGGAACTTGTGTTCCCTGCAGTGGAAGTATAGAGTCCTAACTACAGAATGGCCAGGGAATTCCCATGAGTCTTCATTTCCTTTTGAAGACTCCTATGTGATGTAAAACTTACATTAAATAAATTTGTGTGCTTTTCTCTTGCTCTTCTGTCTTTGTCAGTTTCATTTTTAGACCTAGCCAGGAATCCTATGAAGGTCAAGGAAAACTTCTTCCTTCTATCTACCTACCTACCTGTCTACCTACTTATATATCTTAACATGTCATGTAAATCTACACAGCCATGATGTGAGATGTATATTGTGTTACAGATTTATCTCCCCACTAGATGGCAATGAACTTCTCCCAGGCTTCCCTGTAAATGCACCACCTCACCCCCACCCCCACACAAACATATCAGTGTTACATACTGTCCCACGTAGCTATGAAGTGTAATACTAGGAGTAGCAGAACACAAAGGAGAAAGGACTTGCTTCTACCTCAAGAAGTCAGGGAATGTTCCCTCCACAGAACAGGTGAAGACTGAGCTGTCTCTTAAAGGCAGAAGCGGCTTAGCACGCACACACACTTAAAGGCAAGAGGAAGTGAACTGAGATCAAAGTTCAGGTGAAAAATCCCCAAAGAAAGAAACAACTCAGGAGGCACCAAGAATTTAGTGGGTATGCAAACCACGAAAAAACCACGTGATATCTCTTATGTTATACTCTTTCTTTTAGAAAAGGTCTAGCACACCAAGTTTATACTGCTGTTGCCATGATTTTGGTAATTCTGTTTGCAGTTCATGCTTGGGGAAGCTGGAACATTTGTACCATCCATGCCAAGCACTGTGCAGGGTACAGAGTGATACAAAGGAATCTTTATTGTTGTTTAGTCGCTAAGCGTGTCTGACTCTTTGCGATCCCACAGACTGAACCCGAGTCTCCTGTGGGATTTCCTACACAAGAATATTGGCGTGAGGCTTTTCCACCTCCAAAACCGCACTGCTCCTGCAGCTCTGTGGCAAGCCCTCCAGTCAGGGTTCTGTTCCACATGGTAGGGATTGTTCAAGTTGTCAAGAACAAGGATACAAGAGATACAAAGAGATACTTCAAGAGATACAAAGTGAAATTCAGAATACAGCAAGAGGGCAAAACTGACAACTATGCTCAGAAACGATTGGTAATCCAAGATAAAAATACGTACAACGCACCTAAATACAGAATGATCGTCATGTAACAAACAGAGACATTATTTGTCAGGTTTCTTATGCCTGTATAGAAGGAGATATGATAGTTTGTGCAGCTTATGCTCACGAACTCCCAAAACATGGTGTGAAGGTTGGGCTGACAAATCTTGCTGCAGCATATTGTACTGGCCTGCTGCTGGCCTGCAGGCTTATTAATAGATTTGGTATGGACAAAATTTATGAAGGCCAAGTCAAAGTGACTGGAGATAAATACAATGTGGAAGGCGTTGATGGTCAACCTGGTGCCTTCACTTGTTACCTAGATGCAGGACTTGCCAGAACTACTACCAGGAATAAAGTTTTTGAGGCCCTAAAGGGAGCTGTCAATGGAGGCTGGTCTATCCCTCATAGTACAAACGGTTCCCTGGTTATGACTCAGAAAGCAAAGAATTCAGTGGTGAGGTACACCGAAAGCACATCACGGGGCAGAACGTTGTAGATTACATGCATTACCTAATTGAAGAAGATGAGGATGCTTACAAGAAACAATTTTCTCAGTACATAACGAACGTAACTCCAAACATGACGGAGGAAATGTATAAGAAAGCTCATGCTGCAACACGAGAAAATTCAGTGTATGAGAAGCCTAAGAAAGAAGTTAAAAAGAAGAGGCAGAACCGTCCCAAAATGTCGCTTGCCCAGAAGAAAGATCAGGTAGCTCAGAAGCAAGCAGGCTTCCTTAGAGCTTGGGAATGGGCTGCCGAGAGTTAAACAAAACCACAATTTTCTAGCAAGATTTTTCAGATAGAGACAATAATAAACTTATTGAACAAGCAGCAAAAAAAAAAAAGAATATTGGAGTGGGTTGCCATTTCTTCTCCAAGGGATCGTCTCACCCAGGGATTGAACCCAAGTCTCCTGTATTACATGGGGATTCTTTACCACTGAGCTACTGAGGAAGCCCACAAAAGAATTAGGTAACATCATCCTGGTTTTCAAGAGGTTTGAATTGAAATATCTAGAGTAAAGGAATGTTGCTAAGAAGGTAGATTTTAAAGGCTCTCACCACAAATAGAAAATGATAATTACATGTCATGATGGAGGTATTATCTATGGTAATCATTTGATACTATACAAATGTAACAAATCAATACTTTGTATGTCAATTGTATCTTAACAAAGCTGTAAAAAAATTAGTAAAATAGTAGACAAAGGTTTTTTAAAAAGTAAAAGAAAATGAATATTTTATCCCTTACTATCAGGCAGGGCTCAGCTGGTAAAAAAAAAATCCCCCTGCAATCGGGGAACCTGGGTTCAATCCCTGGGTTGGGAAGATCCCCTGGAGAAAGGAACGGTTACCCACTCCAGTATTCTGGCCTGGAGAATTCCATGGGCTGCATGTAGTCCACGGGGTTGCAAAGAGTCGGACACAACTGAGTGACCTTCACTCACTCACTATCAGGAAGACGGTACTACATAAAGAGCATGGTTTTGGTAGGAGTTGTTGGTTTGAATACCAATTTCAAGTTACTGAAGTTTCCCAGCCTCATTTTCTCCTCTGTAGAATGGAGCTGTTGTGGTTGAGGTACTGCTACATGTCAAAGGCTAAGCACAGTACATCACCCAGGAAAAGTGCTCATTTAGCTCGACACTGGTAGCCCAGGTAGCTGTTACTATCTTTTTCTTTTTTGGCTGCACTTCACCATGAGGGATTCTCAGTTTCCCACCAGGGATCAAACCATCCCCTGGCAGTGAAATTGGAGAGTCCTAACCACTGGACCACCAGGGAATTTCCTTCTGGTACTTACTATCTTACACATGGGCCAGAATTTTTTTCCAGTTTTTTTTCCTTGTATATTTCTTCTGCTTTGTCTTCATACCTAAAAAGATACTTTTAAGACAAAGATCATTTTTTATTTCTTTTGTGTCACCTGCAGTTACTTAGTACATGCAATATAAATATTTATTTCTAACTAGTAATTAAATACAGAAATAGGAGTCAAACACTCTGGGTCCAATGTTATAACCCCTTTGAATAGGTTTTCATGTTAGCGTATGAAAGTTTGACTACATGCATAAAATATTGTGAGATCGATCAAGTATTTAGAAATAGAAGTTAATCCAAGTAAAATAACAAGAATAAAATTAACGTATAAAGGACATTATCTCCTTAAATCATGCCTGGGCCACTAACTTCTCATATAAACATAAATGATCAGTCAGAAAATTCTGGTTTTTGTTAAAGTATTTAGAGAATAAAGCTACTGTCTTTGGACAATGCTGAAAAGAACAAGTAATTGTTTTGCTCATGAAATAGGTGCTCAGAAATAAACACTGATCCTTAATATCCAATCCTGTAAGGTATCAAGCAGTAAACCTCAATATTATATTATGGAAATTATTTTAAGGGAATATGAGAATGTTGCTGACGTTTTCCTGCTTTGCTTACAAACCGAATACTGCTTCTGACAGAATTCTCTCAGGGTGAAGTGATAGGATAAATCTAACCATTTGGCTTGAACTTAAGATCACAGGGGAGGAAAAGCTTAAAGAACCTTGAGATTTTCATAACGCTTAAAAAGAACATAGCTTTGGAATGATGGAAAAATCAAAATATTAAATTCTAAATTAATTATGTTATCACCAAAAATCTCAAATGAGAAAGAATAGGGCAAAGCATCCAAATAGATCAATGCGGCTTCTCAGGGAGTTCAGCAGTTAAGAGAATGTGCATAAACATAGTGAAAACAACTAAAGAAATTGATAAGAAATTTAATTTGCTTGACCATCTGTAATTTTTGATTTGGGAATTTATAGTTTGTTTTTGCCTGAGAAGCTGTATGAGAGGTTCTAAAAATTGCCAAGTAGCAAGACTTGGGTTGGTGTTTGAATAAGTTGTTTCTGATTATTCCCCTGGTTTGAATATTTCTCTACAAGAGGTGTGAAGTCATGGAAACAAGGAAATTCAGCAGTCTATTCAGAGCATTAAAAATATATCAGGCAAAGAGCTCAAGGTTCTAAGTTAAATTTGTCTTCTATTTGATCTTAGCATACCCAGTTATACGTAGGGGCATAATTCCCGCTGAGATATATCTCAGTGTGTATATAATTTCTGTTTAATCATATCCCAAAGTCACAAAAAAGAAAATGTGTCTGTGGGTACGAGAACACCCTGTATACCAGGGCTTCTCAAACTTAAATGCCCATCCGAATCAGCTGGGGATCTTGTTAACATGCAAATCCTGATACCACAGGTATGGGGTGAAGGTTCTTCATTTTGAACCTTGCTTGGTGGTGCTGATGGTGCCAGGCCTTGGACTATACTTTGAGTAGCAAGGCTGTCGACTAACTGGTTCACTGAAGAGTAAAGAAGGGGTGGAAGGGGCACTCCAGTGGCTCAGTCAGGGAGCACAGACCTTTTCCTGTCTGCCAGCCCATTGGCCTAGGTTCACTGGTAGAAAGCAAGAAATTTCCTGGTGTCCATGGTAGACAGGACAACAGCAGTTCCTGTCTTTCATGCCATCTATTTCAGAGGACAGAGTCTCCTTGTGTGCAGTTAGGCCGCCATTACAGCTACTCTGAAATGGAAAGGAAGGAATAAGCCATGAGGGTGAATGGGTCAAAATGATGCAAAAGTGGAAAGAAGAAGTAAGGAGAAGCCAGAAAAAAAGAACAGGACTAGTGTATTCAGGGATCCTGAAAGGACTATTCTTTTCTATTTCATTAAGTTACTCATTTCAATTTATTCTAAATAGTTTGCCCTGGTGTTCACTGTAAAAAGATAGAATGACTTCACACACAGAGCTCATTTTAATAACAAAATATCTGCATGGGGCAGTCTGATGATGTTGGACACATAAAGCCAGAGGTAATTCATCCCTCTAAATGCTTGAACTCCTCCAGAGAAATTATAGAGGAAAAACATCTTCATCTCCAATGAAAACGAAACAAAGAAGTGTCCTTCAGATCTGCTTGGTGACATTATGAAATGGCATAGAAACATTATTGCCTTTGGGAGGTTGACCTCAGCTGTTTTTCAATCATTTGAAGAATAAGAACTCTGATTTTGGTGCCAATACTCAAAGTGAAGCTTTCTCAGGTGGATGAACAACAGCTGGTAGATTGGCTTGTCGTGGAAATTGCCCCACTTTAAAATCTCCAAGAGGACTAGGCATAGTCTCTGCTCTGACCCTTACCAGTTCTGTGAATCTGGGCATATGTGATGGATCTGACACAAAATAGGTGCTCAAAAAAATGTGACTTCTGATCACGTTTCCTTGAATTTTCTAAGGTTTTGTTTCTTAGTTTCCTCAAATTTAAAATTAAGACAATAACTTCTACCTAACAATTATAGGGTGTTTGGTGAGCTAATGTACATAAAAATGCTTTTTGAATGGTAAATGTAAAAATAATATTATTAATATTGGATTTTGAGTTGATTTTCAGAGGTAATTGTGAAATAGGAGGTAATCATGAAATGAGAGGTGATTGTAGATGGGAGAAATAACTAGAAAATTTAAATAAAATTTAGGATCTCATGGGGTCACCAAGGCAATGACTAACCACAGTGGTTGTTCATTGTACTTCTCCTGGTGTTCCAGAAATGTGCAATGCCTGCTGGGGAGGAACTCTGGACAGCCAAGATTTGCTTGCTTGCTGGTCTAGAATTACATAGAAGAAGTAAGAACAAGTCGAATAACAAGTTCAGGATTCATTCATATTCTCACTGTTTCTCCCAACTATTTTTTCATGTTACCTTATGAACTTTACATAAGACAGATAAGTAATTGTTGAGTGGTTTTTTGTGTGTATGTGAGCTCTAGTCTCTATTCTACTGGGTCCCTGGTGGCTCAGATGATAAAAAATCTGCCTGCATAGCAGGAGAACCCAGTTTAATCCCTGGGTCAAAAAGATGCCCTAGAGAAGGAAGTGGCAACCCACTCCAGTATTCTTGCCTGGAGAATCCCATGGACAGAGAAGCCTGGCAGGCTACAGTCCATGGCAGTCACAAAGAGTCAGACACAACTCACACACATACACACACACACACACACACACACACACACACACACACACACACACTGTCCTACTACCCTGATGATACCCCAAGCAGCGATACAGTTTTCCATGCTCTTCTTTACTGGCTTCTTTCTGTGGCCACTGACCTCAGCTGCCCTCTCCTAGGGACACTGTGACCAGATAGTCCAAGTTTCTTAAGACTTCACTTCAGATATTCCACCCATTTTCATTCTGTGCCATAGCCATTGTCTCTTTTTCTTCACACCCTCTTGTGTTATGCAGATGCTGAGAACAGACATGCAGACACAGTGGGGAAGCGGAGGGTGGGATGCACTGGGAGATTGGGATTGACATATGCACACGACCATGGTAAAATAGATAGCTAGCGGGAACCTGCTGTATAGCATAGGGGGCTCTGTGATGACCTAGATGGGTGGGATGGGAGCGGTGGGAGGGAAATCCGAAAGGGAGGGGAATTTTCATAACGGCTAATTTACATCTAGAATTTATTCGCTAATGATTCCTTCACCCTTTCATCCTACACACCCCTGCCAGATTATTCTTTTACAAGTTCTGCTGTCATCATGCCATTCCACACCTTAAGCATTTGCAAGTGACATCTAATATATACAGCCCATACTCCAGCGTGCAAGACCCAGCCTCCGTCCCATGCTCCCAGGCCCAAACTGTTTCATCATCAAGCTGGCTACAGATCATCTTTTCAACTTTACTGTTCATTCATTCTTCTTTAAATCCAACCAAATTAGTCAGCTATCCTCCAATTCCAGAATAGTCTTATCAACCAACTGGTTTTGTTTCTTTCACCATTTCCCCTTCCTGAGATGTTTTCCTTTTCCTTTCAATTATTTCAGTCATACGATGGTACACATGAACTTCTAACAAACACATATCATACCTTAAAGGTAGTGATATGTAAGATATCAATAGCTGGTCAGAATAGACACTGAACCCCCAGAAAAGCTCTAGCCAGGAGGCTGGAATGGTGTCTAGAAGATCTTTCCAGGCCAGGCATCAATCCTACAGTTAACTAGATTCTAGAAGGTGGAGGGAAGAGGGAAATTGTTGGGAATTCCTGGTAGATATATGGCCAGGGCAGTAGCGGCACTCGAGTGGGCTTGGGGGGAGACTGCAACCAATGACACAAACATTTCATTATTTAACATCTGAGATGAAAACACCCAGGGCACAGTGGCTGAACACATGTCAGGCTTTGCTGTTGCCTCCCCAGGCTCAACTTAAGTTCCTGTGCAACAACCCCAGAGGCAATGATCCCACCCCCTCTAAATTATTTTAGCATGTTTTACCCATACCACTGGAGAATCCCATGGACAGAGGAGCCTGGCAGGCTACAGTCCATGGGGTTGCAAGAATCAGACATGCCTTAGTGACTAAATCACCACCACCCATACCATTTAATAGGTAATCATAATTCATAGCCTTGAATTGTTAATTGTCTTTTTGAGGGTAATCTTTTCCAAAACAAGAGCTACACTGTAACTCTGTTTCTTCCTAAATGTCAAGTATTTCTTTGCCTTTTTTAGGCAATCACTTATCCTATATTTATTAATGAAAATTGACCAAATGAGAAACTGGGAACTATATACACCATAATGTGGTCATTTCAAATGACCTCATTTATGAAGTGAGGGAGTTACCGACATCTTTGAGACTCTGAGAAGAGCTAGACACTTTCTTCTCAGAAATACCCACACAAAATTGTACATACAATTTCGGGCATCTCATATATCCCCTAAAGTCATTCAGAGATTCCTGGGAATCCATAGAATCTAGGTTAAGGTCTGTGATTTAAAAGGAATGTTATAGAACTAGAACATAAACCTAAATAATTAACTGGATTTTATTTTGGTTTTGTACTTAAGGAAACGGCTCTTATACAGGGGTACAAATGTTTCATATTCCTGTCTTACAGAAATTGCTTACATTTACAGCCAGACAGTGTTTCACCCAATGTACACTCCAAGTAAGGCTGGTTAATGATGACTATGAGCAGGCCTCGGACCTGAAGCTTTCAAAGCTCGATTTCTTTTATTAGCATTCTTGGTTTTATAAACAGTGAAGCCCATCAACCCTGTTCCTACCCAAATCTCCTGGTAAACTTGAGTCCAGTAGGGTTTCACCAGGGATCCAAACCTTTTTTTCCATTTGGAGGATAATTGCTTTACAATGATGTGTTGGTTTCTGCCGTATATCAACATGAATCAGCCATAGTCATTTATATATAGATGTGTCCCCTCCCTGAAAGCCTCCCTCCCCACTTGCACCCCTCTAGGTCGTCACAGAGCACCAGCCTGGGCTCCCTGTGTCGCACAGCAGCTCTCCACCAGCTGTCTGCTCTCAATTCGTCCCACCCTCTCCTTCCTCCACCGTGTCCACACGACTGTTCTCTGTCTGTATCTCCATTCCTTCCCTGAAAATAGGTTCATCGGTACTATTTTGAATAAGGTTTTGAAGCATCTTGGAGCAGGACAAGTGTCTCAGGCCACAGCAAGGCCCTACAACTACTAAAGACTTAACTTGGATGCTCCCTTGGTAAGCCAGTGAGAAATATTTAGGCAAGCTCATCCTAGGTCACCGCTAGGATCACAGTATCTCAGTGCCGATCTCCTTGCCTCTACCTGGAAGGCAGAAGAGCAGCAGGACCCACATGCTTGCCGTAATGGTCCAGTCTCCCCGGGAATGTGGTCCTGCTGACTATGGTTTCAGCTAAAGTGCACACGTTGCCAGCTATACTCGTAGACGTCAGATAACAAATGCCAGTAACAATCTGGAGTGGGACCATCTTTGGTTGAATTCATTAACAGGTACCACTGGCCAAAGTATATCTAACTATGGAGAAAAGGAACATAGGAAAAGGCAAGATCAACTTTGTCTCAGACAGAATTTTGTTCAGCAGGGAAAGCAAACTTGGCACATAAACTAAAACATAGATGTGAAGTATAAAACAGTGAGATCATCGTCACTAGAACTCTGTACGGAATTGACTCCCACCGAGTTACGCGCCATGACTCAAAGAGATGGGACTTCCATTAGCTCCCCAAGGTAGTTAACTGGCCTCTTGTAATAAATTTCTTTCTTGCTGTAAGAAGAGCACTTATTTATAAGGGAGCTCCCTGCTATGGTAGAGACATGAAAGTCTCTAGAAAAATTATACTTCCTCATATTTTACACTGATTTCCTTTACTTATTGAAAAAAGTAGAAAATCTATATACTATGAATATTACTCTTTGGATTGTTTTTGGAGCTCGCTAGTAGTATGAACACATTATCAATAGATGTGGATAGTGAAGAGAATCCCAGAAGATAATAATGTGGAAAAACAAAGCAGTAAATGCCAATTAAAATTAGAGCCAATCAGAAGGGATTAACTGAGAGATTGAGATTGATATACACACACACTCTCTCTCTCTCAGTCATGTTCAACTCTTTGCAGCCTCATGGACTGTAGCCCGCCAGACTCCTCTCCATAGAATTTTCCAGGCAAGAATACTAGAGCAGGTTGCCATTTCCTATTCCAGGGGATCTACCCGACCCAGGGGTTGAAACTGTGTCTCTTGCATTTCCTGCATTGACAGGTGGATTCTTTGCTACCAGTGCCACCTGGGAAGCCCATATACACACCACTATGTAGAGAGTCGATCATTAATAAGAACATACTGAATAGCATAGGGAACTCTATTCAATACTCTGTAATAACTTACATGGGAATAGAATCTTAAAAAGAGTGGATATAGGTGTATGTATAACTGACTCACTGTGCTGTACAGCAGAAACTAGCACAACATTATATATCAACTATACTCTAGGTTAAAAAATTAATTAGATAACAATATTAGGACCAACTAAAAAAATTAAAATAAAAATAAGTTTTAATTCACACACACACACAGACACACACACAAGATGTCCATCAACAGATGAATGGATAAAGATGATGTGGTGTATATATATATACAATGGAATACTTCTCAGCCATAAAAAAAGGAATGAAACAATGCCATTTGCAGCAATATGGATGGCACTAAAGATGATCATACTAAGTGAAGTAAATCAGAAAGAGGAAGACAAATACCATACAATACATTTATATGCAGAATCTAAAATATAAAAGATGGACTTAACTATGAAACAGAAACTGATTCACAGACAGAGAAAACAGGTTTGTGGTTGCCAAAGGGGAGAGGGGGTGCAGAACGGATAGAGTGGGAGTTTGGAATTAGCAGATGTAAACTATTATATACAGAATTGAGAACAACAAAGTCCTACCATATAGCATAGGGAACTGTACTCAATATCCTGTGATAAACCATAATGGAAAATAAAAAAGAATGTTTATACATGTGTAACTAAGTCACTTTGCTGTATGGCAGAAATTATCACAACATTGTAAATTGTACACTTAGACAACAACAACCAAAAAAAAATAGAGCTAATCTTTGGCTTTTCTGGCCAAAGACCAAAGTAATATTACTGAGAGACACAAAAAAGCAGTAGATATTTTCCAAGAACTCTTTGGAGAAATTACATCATGCTCTGGACACATGTCGAAGAGAGGGTATGCAATAAAACAGGCTGTGACTCGGTGCAGCCCTAGTTTTCATCCACTTTGACAACTGTGATGGGATATGGAAGTGCCTGAAAAGGAGAAAATGAATTCTCTCTATGTCATTCTGTATAGCGCAAACACTGTGATGACTGTGCGATCAAGGGAATCTCGGGCGGTCGAGGGAATGCGCGTCAGGAGAAGTAATTCCCCTGCTCTTGTGCAGCTAATTCAACATGCTCTCGAAACCAAGCTACAAGAAGCAAGGAGTCGTGGTGAGAAGGATGGCATGGTGGGGAGAAGGGGAAGCACAGTTGCTTGACTGTCTTCTGCTGTTTCTTGACTTACGGCAATCCCTGTGCAATGAGTGAAACACGCAACTTCTCTCCAGCAATCTGTCTTGGGTATTGCACACAGGGTTGAAGGAGCATTAAGCCTACTGTTTTAGCACTCTTGTCCATTCTCTCCACCAAGCGGCCATCTGGCCATTATCAGAAGAGTGACTAAGGGGCTGCCTTGTGCACAGAAGCAACCTGGGAATACTTGTTGAATAAGGTAATAGGAATCAACTCATGGCCTTGACCACACCCTTTACCTATTTACACCACAGCCCTGGCTCTAAGACGGCCTGCTCCCTGCGAGAACAGCAGCTATGTCTGAGAATAAAAAACAACTCAAAGGAATTTTAGGCTGCCAAAATCTGGAAATGTTGGGAAACTTTCAAGTGAAATAGTAGTAAAAGGCCTTAACTATGGGTTATAGGATTACTGTTAGAAAATGTTTGGTAGGATGAATGGACAAATAAAATGCAGTAAATATGTACAATGGAGTTATCATTTTAAACAGGAAGTAAATTCTGACATAAGCTACAACATGGCTGAACCTTGAAGACATTATTTGAGGTGAAATAAGCTAGTCAAAAATGGATAAATATTGTTATGATTCAATGTTTATATGAGGTACTGAGAAGAGTCAAATTTATAGAGACAGAAAGTATAACCATGGTTCCCAGATGCTGGGGGATGGGAGAAATGGAGGATTTGATATAGCATTTCAGTTTGGGATGATAAAAAGGCCTGGAGATGGATGATCATTACACAACAGTGTGAATGTGCTTGGTGCCACTGAAATGCAAGCTTAAAATGGTTACTGGAAAATTCCACCTGGGCTTCCCTGGTGGCTCAATGGTAAAGAATCCACCTGCCAAAGCAGGATGTGGGCTTCATCCCCGGGTTGCGAAGAACCCCTGGAGAAGGAAATGGCGATCCACTCCAGTATTCTTGCCTGGGAAATCCCACAGACAGAGGAGCCTGGTGGGCTACAGTCCATGAAGTTGCGAAGAGTCGGACGTGACTTAGCAACTAAACAACAACAAAATTCTATTTACCACAATTAAAAATTGTAGTCCTATTTGCATGTTAGTTTTGTATATGATGTGAGTAAAATCAATCACTATTTTACCGTTTCCAGATCGATGGGGTAAAAAGAAGACTGATTTGTATATCTGGCATTAAATTTCTCATGTATCTGGGAAGTGAGCTAGTTATTTCTCATACGGGAATTCAAGAAAGAGGAGACTCAGAATGTTGAAAGAACTTGATCATACGGTGAAAACGGAAGAGAAGACAAAAGAGGAAGGAGGAAGAAGAGGAGGGAGAAAATGACTCCTGACCTTGGCACTCTCATACAAACTCACTCCCACAAGCTTCCACACACACTATGTTCCCAGCTTTGGATCCAAGATATAAACGCAACCAAGTTGAGATCTGACTTTCCAATCTAATTTCCCAGAACTCCCTTACACTAGTTCCTTCAGCCACTTCAGTTTGGTTAGCCTTAGAAATTCCTGTCTCCTCTCTTCATTCACAGAATCTCAGAGTTGGAGAATTCAGAGGTCACGTGGTCCAACTGTTAGCCAGATGCTTGAATCCTCTCTACACAATCGTTCCTTCAGTAGGGCTGGCATCCTGCTCAGGTGATCTTTCACTCATTTTTTTTTAAGTTGGGCTCACAGACTATTCTTACAAAATAACTGCTTTCAGGACAAAAAAGAAATAAGCACACTCTAAACTGAAAGTCAAGTTTTTCTTACTTATTAATTTTATCTTAAAAGAATATTAAAATCCAATTACAAAACATTGTCTATAGTGATCCCATTTTTGTCCCCTCCCAAATGTGTGTCTGTGTATACCTAGTAAAAAGTCCCCACAGAAATATATAGTTTCTGTGCCAGTAAAGTCATGGGTGCTCTTTATTTTCTACCTTTGTTTATTTGTATCTTGTAATTTTTATTCAACTGAGGTTTATTATTTTTTCAATAAAGAAGAAGAAAGTATCTATAAAGTGTGTTTATTCATGTAAGTGAAAAGAATTGAAGTGGTGACTAGTTATATAATGATACAATATTTGCAACACAACAAAAAATATGAATTAACTTTGAAATGCACTTGGGAGAATTGAGTGTAATCAAACAAATGGAGTGAAGGAATTGGTGATGGCCTTCTGTTTCCAAGGACAGAGAGATTAGTATTCATAGGATCAAAACTAAACCATAACACATAAATTTGATGTTGAAGATAACACAATACAAAGGACTGGGCATTATCTGAGACAATTGTCATTTTTCTCTTTGCTTGCTTCTCCACCCCACTCCTTTATTCAATACATGTTGAACCTTAGGGTTTATCTTATGTCACACCTGGTGTTAAGCCTTGAGTAGGAATTCAGAGATGACTAAGACACAATCCTTGCTCTCAAGGCACTCACACTTTTCCTATTTGGCTAGAAAAGTGCTCCGGTAGGCAACCTGATGCTGTCTTCGAAGGTGTTTTCAGAAATACTTTGGTTAGGGGCTTCTCTAGTGGTCCAGTGGCTAACATTCCTCACTCCCAATGCAGGGAGCCTAGGTTCAATTCCTGGTCAGGGAACTAGATCCCACGTGCTGCAGCTAAGAGCTCTCATGTTGCAACTAAAGTCCCACACGCGGCAACAAAAATTGAAGATCTCCCGTGTCCCAACTAAGGCCTGGTGCAGCCAAATAAATGCTAAAAAAAAAAAAGAAAAAACTTTGCTTTACCACATCCCATTGTCTCTGCACACCTCACAGTTACCTACAGGAAAAGCCCGGGAGCTCTTCCCATATTGGCATCTTCAACTTCTGATATCACTGGTGTGGGCAGATCCCATGTACCCCCGACTGATCTGTTTTGGTGAGCTTTGGCCTGGACTTATTAAATATTTATGTTTTTTTAATTTAATTTTTTTAACACCACAAACATTTTGTATTGGGGTATAGCTGATTAACAATATTGTGATAGCTTCAGGGGAACAATAAAGGGACTCAGCCAAACATATACATGTATCCATTCTCCCCCAAACTTCCTCCTATCCAGGCTGTCACATAACATTGAGCAGAGTTCCATGTGCTATACAATAGGTCTTTGTTAATTATCCATTTTAAATATAGCAGTGTATACATGACCTTGCCAAAGGCCCTACCTATGCCTTCCCTCCTGCAACCATGATGTTCATTTTCTATGTCTGTGAGTCTCTGTTCTGCAAGTAAGCTTGCTTGTATCATTTCTTTGTTAGATTCCACAATAAGGGATGTCATATGACATTTCTCCTTCACTGTCTGTAAGTCAGACAGAGAGGGGAAATTATTAAATATTTGTAACCTGGGCACTCTCTTCCTCAAGGAAAGACTCAGTCTTTCCAGGGATGCCCTGTCTCCAAGGACACACTCTTCTCTACCTTGACTTTCTGTTCAATAGCCATAAGCAAGATCTTTGAATGTCCTTCTACACCCTTTCTTCTCGTGATGAATATAAGAAAGAACTAGTAACAAAGGTGAGTAAAAGACTTAGAGTCAGTCAAATTACACTTGAAAGCTCTTATCCTCTCATCTGTTCATCAAATTCAGGAGCAAACCTCCAAACCAAAATATTCCCAAGTCAGCACACTTCTTCCCCTTCTTTAGAGCTACTACCACTATCCATGACACCATCCCATTTCTCTCTCTGGACATCTGCAGGTCCTCCTTACATGACTTCCTGTTTTCCTTCTTAACCCACCATGAGTTATTTTCCGAAGAGATTCCAAAGGGATATTGCTAAAGCGTAGATTAAATCATGGCTTGCATGTTTGCTGAGTTGCCTCTGTCCGACTCTGCAATCCTATGGACTGTAGCCTGCCAGGCTCCTCTGTCCATGGGATTCTCCAGGCAAGAATACTGGCATAGGTTGTCATGCCCTCCTCCAGGGGATCTTCCTAAGCTAGCAATGGGGTCAGCATCTCTTACATTTCCTGCATTGGCAAGTAGGTTCTTTACCACTAGCACCACCAAGGACATCTCCTGCTTAACAACCAATAGCTTCCTCCTGCATGTAGACTAGCCTACACTGCTGAAGTGACTTCCATAACCACATAGTACTGGTCATTGCCTGCTTTTCCCCTGTCACTCAGTTCCGTCACCGTGGGCTCCTTTCTGTCCCTGGTGTAGAGGCCAAGTTCATAATTGCCCCAGAGCGTATTTTCCAGCCTTTCAGTCTCTCTGGCACACTTGGCCATTGATCTTTGCCTGATGCTTTCTTCACCTCATTCAGATCTAAGCTTTAATTTCACCTCCCCAGAGAGGCCTTTCCTGACTTTCTTTTCTGGAAGCTTCCTAGTCTTTCTCATCATATCACCTTCCTTTATTTCTGCAAAGCATTTATCATTATCCGGTAATTTTCTCATTTATTTATTTATTGCTTTATTAATCTGTCACTGTCTCTAGAATATAAGTTCCACAAAAGCAGTAATTTTTTACGTCTTATTCATTACTGTTCTGGGATTGATGTCTGGCACAAAGTAGACGTGAAACAAGTAAGTGCTGAATAAAGTTGCTAAATGTGTAAGAGAAAATGTTTGTAGATTTGGTGAGCTTAATATTATACCCATTACACAGTCTCATTCATTCACTCACTTACTCAGAAACAATTTATTGAATCAGTTATATACCAGGTAGTATTTCAGAAAAGAAAGACAAATATACCTTCTTGTATACTTAGAATTCCTATACTCAAAACTGGGGAATATAACCAAGAAAAGATTTATAAGATCATGTCCTAAGTGCTATATTAAAAATGTGCATAGAATGACTGGGCATGTGGGCTCTTCGATGTGGTGAGTGGGCTTTCTCTAGTTGCAGAGCCCGGGTTCCACAGCATTCTAGTTGAGGCATGAGGCTTAGTTGCCCTGTAGAAGGTGGGAATCTTAGTTCCCTTGCCAGGGATTGAACCCGTACCCCTGGCATTGGAAGGCAGATCCTTAACCACTGGACCACCAGGGAGATCCAATCATCTTGAAGAATGAATTCACCAAATGTGTTTCAGAGAGAAGAAACACAGGACAGAGAGTTGAGAAAAAGAATGGCACCTTTGGGCAGGGTGGAAATATAGGTTACTATCAAACTGTAGAGTTTAAACTTTATTCTGGAGGATTTTAAGAAAGGGAGGACACTCTCTGACTTGCAAGTAAAAAGACTACTCTTGTATCCGAGTAACAAATTAATAGCAGGCAGAAATGTGTCAGAACACAGAACAGTCAGAGGATGACAACTGGACTAAAGTAGGGGCTGAGAGAATGGAGAGGGAAGGACAGATCTCAGGCATATTTAGGGGGCAGAAGTAGTGGAACTTGGGGACCAATTAGAGCTTTTCAGGTTATGAGGTCTGTGAGGATGCAGGATTGATAGACACAATTATATCCACTGGCACAAAGTATCTAAGTTCGCAATAAATGAACGGATACATGAATAAAAAAAGGCAAAGTCTAAAGTCAGTCCCAGTTTCCAGCTTGGGCATCCGATGTTACTGATACCATTACCAATATACCGGCAGGCTTAGAAAGAGGAAGATAAATTCAGATAGGAAATACTGGATGTGTGGCACTTGTGAGCAAGTTTCAGGCTGTGCACATTTCCTCTGCATTCTGCTTGTAAATAAAATGGTTCCTTTTTTAGTTCCTCTTTATTTTATGACACCTTTTTATCCCAAGCTAAAAGAAGCCATTTGGCACCTTCAGTGTTGTCATCAGCCATCTCCGGTTTACTAGGAAGAAGTTGACCGTGTCACTAATTTTTCCACTGCTACCTGGTGGGCTGCCGTCTCTGGGGTCACGCAGAGTCGGACACGACTGAAGCGACTTAGCAGCAGCAGCAGCAGCAGCTACCTTATATCAGTTGCCCTTTTTGAAGCCTTCCAGCCTCCACTGATAGTTCCCCTGCCACCTCGTTAGCCTCAGCCTACTGCCTAATTCCCAAACCAGTATTTTAAGGTTTTGTTGTAAGAACAGCCCAACTCCTGTTTCAGTTATCTATTGCTCTATACATAGAGCAAAACACTCTATGCCACCCAATTATTGTTTGAAACAACAATAATTTATTGAAAGAAAGAAAGTGTAGTTGCCCAGTCAAGTCTGACTCTTTGCAATCCTATGGACTGTAGCCCACCAGGCTCCTCTGTCCATGAGATTTTACAGGCAAGAATACTGGTGTGAGGTGCCATTTCCTTCTCCAGGGGACCTCCCAGACCCAGGGACTGAACTCGGGCCTCCCGCATTGCAGGCAGACTCTTTACCTCCTGAGCCATCAGGGAATCCCTAATAATCTATCATTTCTTATAATTTCACTGTTTGGCATGCTGGATGATTTTGCTGGTCTCACCTGAACTGTGAGCTGCTGGTCATGTGACTCTTTCCAAGCAGAAGCCAGGCTGGCCTGGAAAGTCCAAGACCTCACCACATTTCTGAGAACATCATGCTGTCTGCTGACAGGGGAGCTTTGTTTTTCCTCTACGCAATCCCATATCCTCCACTAGGCTAATCTGGATGTCTTCACAGCATGATGATCAAGGCTAACTAGGTCCTAGACAGTGAAGAAAGAGACTCATTTCCTGAGGAAGTGAAGGCAAGGTCATCTTACACAGGGACATAGAAACGGAGAGACATGATTCACTGAAGGTCATTAGTATAATAATCTATCCCACTCATTCACCCCTATGTAAAATACACCATTGCTGCATCTGTCATGATTGAGAAGCTGGCTGCAGCAGCTTCTTCTGAAGAAGAAGAATGCGTTCAAAAATTCCAGTTAGTCACAAATAACAGATATCTTTCTCTCTTTAGTCGTGAAGTTGTGTCAGACTCTTGCAACCCCTTGCACTTTAGCCTGCCAGGCTCCTCTGTCCATGGGATTCTCCAGGCAAGAATGCTGGAGTGGGTTGCCATTTCCTTCTCCAGGGGCTCTACTGACCTATGAATCGAACCTGGGTCTCCTACGTTGCAGCCAAATTCTTTACTGACTGAGCTATAAGGGAAGCCCTAACAGATATCTGCTATCTATCAAATCCTTCAGTAAAGTGTAAAAACATTTGACAACCTTAAGTGGTGATGTTATAGCAAATAAAGGAAAAGAGCTCTAAGTGGAACTGAGGCTTATCACACGCTTACCTGATGCTTAATCAGAGCAAGAGCAAACAGCATGTTATTGAAAGTCTGTGCCCAAAAAGCCCAGAAAATGGCCGCAAACCGAGTCATGGTTCACATGTAACTTGGAGCCGCAGAGAGAATACAAGATTTCATGCAACATTTCTAGAGAAAAGTGACTCGTGTTAAAAAGTAATTTTTATAAAGGATGCAGTCGTAGTTCTCAATAAAATATAAAATAAACACATATTTCATTGTAACTCATTAATTAATTAGGAATGCAGTAAAATGCTACAAAAGGAAAAACAAATAGGGAGTTCCCTGGCAGTCCAGCGGTTAGGCCTTGGTGCTTTAACTGCCACGGGCCCGGGTTCCATGCCTGGTCGGGGAACTGAGATCCCACAAAATATAGAGCATCAGGAATGCTGAAATTAATTAACTAATAGACACGAAACTGACCAATATCCACAGGACAATAATTGTATCTCCATTGGACAACTTTACATCTGTATGGATGAGAATACGTTACATTACTGTCAGCTTTATTTAATTTACAAGGTTGTGAAATAGCTCACAGATAATGAAAGACAAGAATATCTATAAAGTCCGTTAGAGTAGAGAATCAGTTATGCACTCAGTTCAGTCACTCAGTCGTGTCCAACTCTTTGAGAACCCATGGACTGCAGCACAGCAGTCTTCCCTGTCCATCACCAATTCCCAGAGCCTACTCAAATTCATATCCATTGAGTCAGTGATGTCATCCAACCATCTCACCTTCTGTCATCCCTTTCTCCACCTGCCCTCAATCTTTCCCAGCATCAGGATCTTTCCAAATGAGTCAGCTCTTCGCATCAGGTGGCCAAAGGGTTGGAGTTTCAGCTTCAGCATCACTCCTTTCAATGAATATTCACAATTGATTTCCTTTAGGATGGACTGGTTGGATCTCCTTGCAGTCCAAGAGACTCTCAAGAGTTCTCCAACACCACAGTTCAAAAGCATCAATTTCTTGTCGCTCAGCATTTTTTATAGTCAAACTCTCATGTCCATACATGACTACTGAAAAAACCACAGCCTTGACTAGATAGACCTTTGTTGGCAAAGTAACTTGCTATTTAGGTTGGTCATAGCTTTTCTTCCAAAGAGTAAGCATCTTTTAATTTCATGGCTGCAGTCACCATCTGCAGTGATTTTGGAGCCCCCCAGAATAAAGTCTGTCACTGTTGCCATGAAGTGATGGGGCCAGATGCCATGATCTTAGTTTTCTGAATGTTGAGTTTTAAGCCGAATTTTTCACTCTCCTCTTTCACTTTCATCAAGAGGCTCTTTAGTTCTTTGCTTTCTGCCATAAGGTTGGTGTCATCTGCATATCTGAGGTTATTGATATTTCTCCCAACAATCTTGATTCCACTTTGTGCTTCATCCAGCCCAGCATTTTGCATGATGTACTCTGCATATAAGTTAAATAAGCAGGGTGACAACATACAGCCTTGATGTACTCCTTTCCCGATTTGGAATCAGTCTGTTGTTCCATGTCCAATTCTAACTGTTGCTTCTTGACCTGCATACAGATTTCTCAGGAGGCAGGTCAGGTTATCTGGTATTCCCATCTCTTTCAGAATTTTCCAGTTTGTCATGATCCACACAGTCAAAGGCTTTGTTGTAGTCAATAAAGCAGAAGTAGATGTTTTTCTGGAAACCCTCTTGCTTTTTCAATGATCCAGCAGATGTTGGCAATTTGATCTCTGGTTCCTCTGCCTTTTCTAAAACCACCTTGAACATTTAGAAGTTCAGAGTTCACGTATTGTTGAAGCCTGGTTGGAGAATTTTGAGCATTAATTTGCTAGCATGTGAGATGAGTCTAACTGTGTAGTAGTTTGAACATTCTTTGGCATTGCCTTTCTTTGGGATTGGAATGAAAATTGACCTTTTCCAGTCCTGTGGCCACTGCTGAATTTTCCAAATTTGCTGGCATATTGAGTGCAGTACTTTCACCAGCATCATCTTTTTGGATTTGAAATAGCTCAACTGGAATTCCATCACCTCCACTAGCTTTGTTTGTAGTGATGCTTCCTAAGGCCCATTTGACTTCACATTCCAGGATGTCTGGTTCTAGGTGAGTGATCACACCATCGTGATTATCTGGGTCATGAAGAGCATTTTTGTATAGTTCTTCTGTGTATTCTTGCCACCTCTTCTTAATATCTTCTGCTTCTGTTTAGGTCCATACCATTTCTGTCCTTTATTATGCTCATCTTTGCATGAAATGTTTCCTTGGTATCTCTAATTTTCTTGAAGAGATCTCTAGTCTTTCCTATTCTGTAGTTTTCCTCTATTTCTTTGCATTGATCACTGAGGAAGGCTTTCTTATCTCTCCTTGCTCTTCTTTGGAACTCTGCATTCAAATGGGTATATCTTTCCTTTTCTCCATTCTCTTTAGCCTTTCTTCTTTTCTCAGCTATTTTTAATGCTCAGACAAGCATTTTGCCTTTTTGCATTTCTTTTTCTTGGGTACGGTCTTGATCCCTGCCTCCTGTACAGTGTCATGAACCTTCCTCCATAGTTCTTCAAGCACTCTGTCTATCATATCTAATCCCTAGAATCTATTTGTCACTTCCACTGTACAATATAAGGGGTTTGATTTAGGTCATACATGAATGGTCTAGTGGTTTTTCCCACTTTCTTTAATTTAAGTCTGAATTTGGCAATATGGAGTTCTTGATCTGAGCCACAGTCAGCTCTTGGTCTTGTTTTTTCTGACTGTATAGAACTTCTCCATCTTTGGCTGCAAACAATATAATCAATCCGATTTCGGTATTGACCATCTGGTGATGTCCATGTGTAGAGTCTTCTCTTGTGTTGTTGGAAGAGGGTGTTTGCTATGACCAGTGTGTTCTCTTGGCAAAACTCTGTTAGCCTTTGACCTGCTTCATTTTGTACTCCAAAGCCAAATGTGCCTGTTACTCCAGGTAGCTCTTGACTTCCAGTTTCCTATAATGAAAAGGACATCTTTTTTGGGTGTTAGTTCTAGAAGATTTTGTAGATCTTCATAGAATCATTTGATTTCAGCTTCTTCCACATTATTGGTCAGGGCATAGACTTGGATTACCATGATATTGAATGGTTTGCCTTGGAAACGAACAGAGATCATTCTGTCGTTTTTGAGATTGCATCCAAGTATTGCATTTCAGACTCTTTTGTTGACTATGATGGCTACTCCATTTCTTCTAAGGGATTCTTGTTCACAGTAGTAGATATAATGGTCATCTGAATTAAATTCACCATTCCAGTCCATTTCAGTTCATTGATTCCTAAAATGTCAATGTTCACTTTTGCCATCTCCTGTTTGACCACTTCCAATTTGCCTTGATTCACGGACCTATCATTCCAGGTTCCTATGATGTATTGTTCTTTACAGTATTGGACTTGACTTCCATCACCCGTCACATCCACAACTGAGAGCTGTTTTTGCTTTGGCTCCATCTCTTCATTCTTTCTGGAGTTATTTCTCCACTGATCTCCAGTAGCAAATTGGGTACCTACTGACCTGGGGAGTTCATCTCTCTGTGTCATATCTTTTTGCTTTTTCATACTGTTCATGGGGTTCTCAAGGCAAGAATACTGAAGTGGTTTGCCTTCCCTTCTCCAGTGGACCACATTTGTCAGAACTCTCCACCATGACCCATCCATCTTGGGTGGCCCCACATGGCATGGCTCATAATTTCATTGAGCTAGACAAAGCTATGGTATAAGTAAAGAGCACAATATACAATACTTAATTTTCCATTGAAAATGCTACCAGTAAACTTTTGCTCACTTTAAAGTCTTTCACATTATTTTCTGATCTTTTGATGGAGAGAAAAACTGATTCTTGAGCTATGTAAGTCCACATTTGCCTGTATTTCCACAAACAGATTAAGAAAAAAAACCCAGAAATTTCTATTTCAAATTAAAATTTACAAAGTTTTGAGAGACACTTGCTTCTACTCTACTGGTGAGAACAAGGTATTAGCTACAAAACCATAGTTCAAAAAAAAAAATCATAGCACCTGAAATGAATACAATGTATGTCAATTACATGTCAATTTATATATATACATATATCAGAGAACTAAGAACACCCCCCCAAAAAATCCTCCCTGAGGTTAATTAAATTCTAGAAAGTAATAAGCCCATTCTAGAAGAGATGAGGCTCATAGCTGCTTTCATTACTAGCAGACAAGAGGGAGAAGGAGAAAGTCATAGACTAGACTGACGCAGTCAACTAGACTAGCAGCCTAAGAGAGGAAGCAATTTGTTCACCTCAGTCTCAACTGAAATCTCCACTCAAAATCTTTGGCATACAATGAAAATTTATTTGTAAGACACATAAAGAAGCAAGATGTGACCTAATTTTAAGAGAGGATGTAGTCAAGAGAGCAAACCTCAAGTTGAAACTATAGACCAGAGACAGGAACTTTAAGGTAACCATGTGAAAATGTTCAGCGATTTGGTGGACAGATAGATAATCTGCACGAATAACGGATAATTTCTTTAGAGATGGAACCTATCAAAAAGAACTCATTGTAAATATCTGAAACAAAAAATAAGAAATATCAGTTTGACAAGCTCAACAGAAGTCTGCACAGAGCAGAGGAAAGATCAACTCAAATACAGGTGAAAACATAGAAAGAAAAGAGAGAAAACAAAATGGAACAGTGAATCCAAGAGCCGTAGCAACAAATGATCTAACATATATTATATGTACTGTGTCCCCATAAAGAAGGGAGAAAGAATGGGAAAAAGAAGCATGTGAGGAGACAGTGGTCAAGAATTTTCTAAGGAGTATCTGAGTTGGTAAACGTGGAGCTTCAGGGAAAATGGAACCCTGGGAAGAGCTTGGAAGTTCCTTACACCTTCTCACAAACTTTGTCTTATGTATCTCTATCATCTGGCTATTTCTGACTTATATCCTTTTAAAATAAACTGGTAACCTAATTACATTGACAATGATTGGCTATGGAGACAAATCTCCCCTAACTTGGCCGGAAAGATTGCTTTCAAGCAGCGTTGCACTCCTTAGCACATCTTTCTTTGCACTTGCTGCCAGAATTCTTGGCTCAGGTTTTGCACTAAAGCACAAGAACAGCATGACCAGGAACACTTTGAGAAAACAAAGAACCTAGCTGCCAACCTTATTCAGAACCACATTTTCCAACCTGTGAATGCTGAAGTTATTTCATGGGTTCCTTGCATCCATTCAGGCACCAAGTCATTAGAACAATAATACATCTAACATATCCTAAGAAAGTAACTGGAAAAGAAAATACACTATATGATTCCATTTAAACAACAGTCCCAAATAGGCGAAACTTATCTGTGATGACAGAAATTAGAACAATGCTTACCTCGGGCTGTTTGAAGGTATTGTCTGGAAAGGAGCAACAGGAAAAGTTCTGAGAGCTGGAAGTGTTCTATATCTTATTTAATCAAAACTCATTGAACAAACCATCTAAAGTCTGTACATTTTATGTAAATTATACCTCTACTAAAAGAATAATAAAGAAAAAATGTAAAAAAAAAAAGTCTTTAAAAAGTAATCTAGGCCTAGTTCTTAAAAACAAAAGTTGTCAACATTGTGAACTCTTTTAATCAATGTTCAATAAAACATATCAGTCTAACATCATCTTCTTCCAACCCAAGAACTTAGACATGGTGGTGCAAGAAATGAGAAAGATTCTGAATCACCAGAGAAAAACTATTTTAATGCAACCAGCTTGCATGATATCATGTCTGACTAGAATACAGGAATGGAGGAAAGAGTTCCATTTTTCACTAATAATAAAAATAAACCTAAGATTAGTCAACTACCAAGTAGAACATAATGTTACTTTTTCTCCAACATTTTCATATGAAAGAAAAAACTCAAAGTTTCATGGTGCACAGAAGATCTTTTTCGAAAGATTTCCAAAAGCAGAATAAGAAATTTTACTAAGTTTTAAAGGAGTGTTGTTTTATTTTAATGAAGTATAAAATCACTCAGAGGAAAAGCTTATTCTTAATATTTCTCTTTCCTTTCTTCCTCTCTTTTTCAACCTTCCTCTTCATGATTGTTCTCATATCTTGATTTCATTAACAAAAAATATTGCTGTTCATTATGTAAGGTACTGGTTTAGTGACTGTAAACCAACCAACCAAATAAATAAAAAGCAGTAAGAGAAGTTTGTAGAAAATAGAAGTTAATTTCTCTCCCACAAAACTTTGCAAGCACAAGGGTGTGACACCATCACAGGTCAAGGATTCAGAGTTTTTACACTGTTGATCTGCCATCTCTAGGGTGCCTCTTTCATATATGTTGTCAATGTCCATATGCCAGGTACCAGAACTAGTGTTCATTAGTTCTTTGTATTTGATTGGCCAAAAATTAGTGGAGGACAATTAGAAGGGATCACAGTTTCTTCTGATGCTCCATAAGTTTGACCATTGGGAAATAATTACCTTTTGTATTTATATTAGAATGCAAGAAGTTTGGACTGCCATTCCAATATGGCAAAGCAAAAACACCTCTTGACCCTCATTTTCATTACCCCAAAATCTCACTGGAATCATGGTAGAAAAATTCTTAAAAGAAAAACCTCAAAAATTTACAAGCATAGAGAGGGTGGGAGAGGAGATAATAGCTGCTAAGAGACATCAACAAAACAGACAGCATAACTTAGCAGACTAGAGGAAGAAGAAATGAAATGTGCAGTAAGAGGGAGGCCAGAGAATGCCACGAAGCATGTGGATTAAGTCACCAAATCCTTTAAAGCCCAGAAATTAGAGCCACACATTGGCTTCCCACAACAGGGGAAGCAGATGAAGCTGTAAACAAGAGCATAAAAGCAGTTCAACCACTAGATCTCCTCACTACCCTGCACAGCCAAGAAATACACCCTCCTCCTCTGCAAAGGACCCTAGAGATATCTCCAAGCAAATCTGAACAGATAGCTTCATGAACATGTTTGCCTACATGGAAAGCTGCCGTATAATTCTGCAGGAGGTTTAGAGCTGAAATAGCAATACAGGCAGAGAAAACTGAACAAACGGGGAAAAAGGCAAGTATTACCCTCAGAGATAGTATCTTCAGAGAAAATATCCATCTTATACAGGAATGCCTATTTAATCATAGTATACTTACCTGACTCAGCTAAAGAGAGCCATTTATGAATATGCATAGTCATAGTAGTATAAGCACTTAAATACATGTTTATACTTCAACTATGTTGGGAGGATGAGAGTGGCAAAGTGTGGAGATGATAAGGAGATAAGAGACCTAAATCTTTATTTTTCATAGTAGAAAACCAGTGGATAATAACTTAAAGTCAAAAATTAAGAAATAGTACTATAGCATATTCTAACAGAAATGCAGGGGTATAAATACCTAAAGAAACTACTGAAAGAATCTTAAATAATTGACACAAAGTAGAAATTAAATGGGTGGGGCAGATTAAAGAGAGGTCAGACAAGAGGTTGCTGTATTTTGTCTTACAGAACTGACTTTGCAAACTCTGATAAAAATTTTAAATTAAATGTAGGGAATTCCCTCGTGGTCCAAGAGCTTCCCTGGTAGCCCAGCTGGTAAAGAATTCACCTGCAATGCAGGAGGCCCCAGTTCAACTCTTAGGTTGGGAACATCTGGTGGAGAAGAGATAAGCTATCCACTCCAGCATTCTTGGGCTTCCCTGGTGGCTCAGCTGGTAAAGAAAGCACTCACAGTGTGGGAGACCCCGGTTCGATTCCTGGCTTGGGAAGATTCCCCAGAGAAGGGAACGGCTACCCCACTCCAGTATTCTGGCCTGGAGAATTTCGTGGACTTCACAGTCCATGGAGTGGCAAAGAGTCGGACATAACTGAGCAACTTTCACTCACTGATAGTCCAGTGGTTAGGACTCTGTACTCTCACTTGCTGAGGGCCCAGGTTCAGTCCCTGGTTGGGGAACTAAGATCTTGCAAGCTGTGTGGTGCAGCACCCCCAAAAAAATTTTTAGTTGACTTTTTAATTATAGCCGTGCTAGTAGGGTATGAAGTGGTATCTCATTGTAGCTTTGATTTGTATTTCTCTGATCACCAGTGATACTGAGCATCTTTTCATGTGCTTATTGGCCATTTGTATATCTTCTTTGGAGAAATGCCTGTTCAGATCCTTTTATTATTTTTTATACCGCATTGTCTTTTTATTGATGAGTTGTAAGAGTTCTTTATATATTTTGGATACTAGATCTTTATCAGATTTTGCAAATATTTTCTTCCATTCTGACGGTTGTCCTTGCATGTTTAATTTTGTAAAATCCTACCAATCTGTTTTTTAGAATGTGCTTATCATTTTTATTCCTACCAGCAATGTATGAGTGTTCCATTTTCTATGCATTCTCATCAGCATTGGTGGTGTCAGCTTCTTTAATTTTAGCCATTCTGATAGATGCATCATGATATTCTAATTTTGTATTTTCTGATGGCTAATGATGTTGAATATCTAAATGTGCTTATTTGCCAGCTATCTACTTTCTTCAGTGAGTTATACATTCTATTTATATGTTTGCCCACTTTCCAATTGAACTATTTTGGTTTTGAATGTTCTTTATTTTAGATACTAGTCCTTTCTCAGATATATGAATTTCAAAGTTTTCTCCCAGTTTGTAGCTTGTCTTTTCATTTTGTTAACAGAATCTTTCCTAGAGTAAAGGAAAAAAATGTTTTTTTCGTTTTGATGAGTGACAATTCATTAGCATTTATTTTTAACAGATAGTGTTTTGGGGTCCAATCTAACACCTAGTCCTTTGATCCTGAAGTCTCTGCCTAGTCAGATTCTGAAGATCTTCTCCTTTTCCTTTTTTCCTCTAAAAGTTTTGGTTTTACATTTTACTTTGAGCACATAATCCATTTGAGCTAATTTTTAATAAAATGTGAGGTTGAAGTCTTGTTTGATTTTTTCGCCTACAGATATTCAGTTGCTGTAGCACCATTTGGGGGGTATGCATGTGTGCATGCTAAGTCACTTCAGTTGGGTCCAGCTCTTTGTGACCCTATGGACTGTAGCCTGCCAAGCTCCTCTGTTCATGGGATTCTCCAGGCAAGAATACTGGAGTGGCTTGCCATGCCCTCCTCCAGGGGATCTTCCCAACCCAGGGATCAAACCTGCATCGCTTACATCTCCTACATTAGCAGCTGGGTTCTTTACCACTTTCGCCACCTGGGAAGCCCTTTGGTGAGTAATTATTAGTTAAATCCGTTTCCCCTGTAACCTGCATTCACTAATCAATGTCGTTTTAGTTGTGGCTACAAAAGACTTGTCCTCCAAGCTGCACATAGCCTAAACAATATGATGTTGCCTGAGCAATTTTTCTACAAACTTGGAGTCATCTTCATTTAGCTTGAGCTAAGCAAAGAGTCAGCTGTGTGTAGTTCCAGCTGAGCTGCTGAAAGCTGGATGAGGTCACCAACCCTTCAATTGGGCCCTCAAGAGTGACCACTTAGTGACCTTTGGGACACACAGAGTTGTGTAACTCAGTCAAGCCTGTGCAGAACCATTTTTATTGCACTTTCCCCAACACCTTTCTCCATGCTCTCCATGCCTCCAACTGCCCTGTTGCTTTATTTTTTATCCCAGTGTGAACCACTGTGCATGCTCAGTCATGTCTGACTCTTTGAAACCTCATGGGCTGTAACCTACCAGGGTCCACTGTTCGCCTTTCCCAGGCAAGAATACTGGAGTGGGTTGCCATTTCCTTCTCCAGGGGATCTTCCCCACCCTGGGATCAAACCCGGGTCTCTTGCATTGGCAGGTGGATTCTTTACCACTGAGCCACCTTTATCCCATAAATGCCCTAAGCCGCTTACCTTCAGGGAGGCAGATTTGGGATTTGTTCTCCTGTCTCCTTCCTTGGTCTGTCTTGCAAATAAACCCTCTCTTTGCTGCAAACCTTGTCGTATTTCAGGCAAAATAAACCTGGTTCAGTAACAAAAGTCTATTCCTAGTTTCCCTGCACTGAATTAGCATTTCATGCTTATCAAAAATTACTTGGACATATTTGAGTTTATTTCTCTATCTGTTCTATTTATCTGTGTGTCTACCCTTCAGCCAGTGCCACATTCTCTTGATCACTAGAGCTACTTGGTGGGCAAATTATATGAGGTAGTGTGATTCCTCTCACTTTATGCATCTTCTTCAAGGTTGTTTTAGCTATTTTAGGACCTGTATCTTTCCATATGCTTCCTAGGTGGCTCAGTGGTAAAGAATCCACCTGCCAATGTAAGAGACCTGGGTTCGATCCCAGGGTGGGGAAGATCCCCTGGAGAAGGAAATGGCAACCCACTCCATTATTCTTGCCTGGGAAATCCTGTGGAAAGAGGAGCCTGGCAGGCTAGTCTGTGGGGTCACTAAATAACAATGACAACATTTTTCCATATAAATTTTAGAATAAACTTAACTAGGAAACTTACTGAGGTGTACAAATACCCTAATTTTAAATTAATTAAATGTATATAATTTAAAAGAGCTATCTGCATGCATGCTAAGTTCCTTCAGTAGTGTCCGACTCTTTGTGACGCTATGAACCGTAGCTCTCCAGGCTCTTCTGCCCATGGCATTCTCCAGGCAAGAATACTGGAGTAGATTGCCTTGCCCTCCTCCCAGGAATCCTCTTGACCCAGGGATTGAACTTGAGTCTCATGTCTCGTGCATTGACAGGCAGTTTCTTTACCACTAGCACCACCTAGGAAGCCTAAAAGAGCTATCTAGAGAATACTATTTGAGTCATACATTTGTCTTTTTAAATTATTTTGAGACATATAGTACAAGTTGGATTAATGCCTATGGCTGGCACTGATTGACTCTTTCGCATTATAGTTGAGTAAGCCATTAAGTTTTTATATTGCTTCAATTAATGGGGGTAAGGAGGTGAAATGGCCATTTGTTTATAGACTTCTAGTGCCTAACATGAACATGCATGCATGCGTGGTTTACTATAAATATGTTATTCAATCAAATTAACAAGAAAGAGAAAACCAACTCAACAGGAAAGTGCACAAAATAGTATAAACAGGCAATTTCACAAAAACGAATGAATATCTAATAAGGATATCTCATAAACTCATTAAAAGCATAGAAACACAAATTAAAGTCATAGGAGATCTTTGAGGGGGCAGGATCTTTCAAAATGCTAAATATGCACAGAGCCTGACGGGCTGCCGTCCATGGGGTTGCACAGAGTTGGAGACGACTGAAGCGACTTAGCAGCAGCAGCAGCTATTTCTGGAAATAGTTATTTTACAGAAAACATAAACACGTACAGAAATATAGGGACTTGCATAATGCTCTCACGGTTAACACTCTGCACTCCCCGTGCAGGGGCTGGGGTTTGATCCCTGGTCAGGGATCTAGATCCCACATCCCACAGCTAAAAGAGCATATGTGCCACAGCTAAGGCCCAAAGACCCAAATAAATAAATACTTTTAAAAAAAAGTAAAACTCAGCGTGTCCAAGTTAGCCGTTCTTAGCAGAGAAAAACGGAAACAGCTTAAGTTCATGACTGTGGGACTCACCAAGTTAATTGTGTTTCAGTTCAGTTCAGTCGCTCAGTCGTGTCTGACTCTTTGGGACCCCATGAATCACACCACGCCAGGCCTCCCTGTCCATCACCAACTCCCGGAGTTCACTCAGACTCACGTCCATCGAGTCAGTGATGCCATCCAGCCATCTCATCCTGGGTCGTCCCCTTCTCCTCCTGCCCTCAATCCCTCCCAGCAGCAGAGTCTTTTCCAATAAGTCAACTCTTCTTAGCCATAGTATTTAACATTCCGTAGGCATTAAAAACAATGAAGGACATTTAAGTATTTAAATGAAAACATCTCTAAGGTGTATTGGATAAATGAAAACATGTCACAGAGTAACATGTATAATAAGGCTACAAGTATGTAAAAATGCAGATCTACAAATGTGTGTAAAGATACATAGGGATAACAGATACACTATGTATGGGAGGGCTTCCCAGGTGTCTCAGGTGGTAAAGTGTCTGCCTGCAATTCAGGAGACCTGAGTTCGATCCCTGGGTCAGGAAAATCCCCTGGAGAAGGAAATGGCAACCTACTCCAGTACTCTTGCCTGGAAAATTCCATGGACAGAGGAGCCTTGTAGGCTACAGTCCAGGAGGTCGAAAAGAGTCGGACATGACTGAGCGACTTCACTTTCACTTTCACTTTGCAACCTCAAGTAACTCTTATCATAAGTCAAATTGAACCTGTTTAACTGAATGTATAGGAGTAATATTGGGCTTCCCTGGTGACTTAATAGTAGAGAATCTGCCGGTAATGCAGGAGACTCGGTTCAATCCCTGGGTCTTCCCAACCCAGGGAGATCCCTGGAGAAGGAAATGGCATCCCCCTCCAGTATTCTTACCTGGAAAATCCCATGGACAGAGGAGCCTGGTAGGCTACAGTCCATGGGGTCTCAAGAGTCAGACTAAACCACCTGTTAGTGACTAAAACGCCACTCATAGGACTAATATAATGCTGGTCGACCAATACTGACTTTGTTTCCCACTTAATTTATTAAGACTCTTAATTGATCAAGACTCTTTAGATTTATGCTATTTTTTCAGGGATTGATCCCAAATATTACCAAACAACTCCCTTGGCATTTTAGACAAAGGCAAATCTGGTGCTCATTAATGAGTCATTTTCTTTGGCTCTCATAAAAAAAAAACATGGGATTTCAGAGGCGCAGAAGTGAGCACTGATCTACTCTTAGACTGTAACCAGCAGTGTAGAAAGTCGACCATTTTTTCTGTAGGCAGGGTATACTGGCCATCTATTCCTGATGGGGTAAGAATTTCCATTTATTTTCTGAAGACCTGTTGAATTTGTGCCTATCCATGCCAACTGCCAGCAGCCTCCAGCGGCACTTGTAGATAGCCTTCTTTTGGTTGCCATGTTTATTAGTCAAAGCTTTTGTCTGAAAGTGATCGAAACAGCTGGCTATCTTAAGCAAAAAAGAAATTTATTATAAGGTCATCAGAGCTGACCGAATTGATGAGAATCCAGATGGCCCCACTTGAGAAATGAGAATAATCTCAGAGTAGACTGCACGACCATGCTGAGCAACAGAAACCCTGACAATGGTCACTCAGAGGACAAGGCCTCTGCCTCTGTAATAAACCTGACTTCACAACCTTGCAGGACAAAGTGTAGGACAGTGTCCAATAGGGAGATCCAAAGCTATATGTCCCCTAAATCTGTCGAGACCAAGATGGTTACTATCTCCCATGGAAAACACACGTATTGGGAAATATCTCAAAAGATAGACGATGAGAGTGCTAGAACAAAATAAATACAGTTTCATGGTGGCCATGGCTAAAGGCAAAATTGTGGACTATTATTAACATTAAGTTGTTAAGATAGTATTATCAAGCCCCAATATTTTGGCCGCTTTAAGCGAAGAGCTGACTCATTGGAAAAGGCCCCAATGCTGGGAAAGAGTAAGGGCAAAAGGAGAAGGAGGGCAGAGGATGAGGTGGTTAGATAGTATCACCAACTCAATGGACATGAATTTGAGCAAGCTCCAGGAGATAGTGGAGAACTGAGGAGCCTGGCATGCTGCAGTCCATGGGGTTACAAAGATTCAGACATAACTTAGTGACTGAACAACAACCAATGGTATTTTCACAATAACCTCAGAGCACAGTTGTTGAATTACCCTGCTTTTTACAGGATCACTGATTTTCATATAAGAATTCTATATCTTCCCAGTGTCAATAATTATGAAGTGTAAAGTGGTCTTGTTTCATTTGCAATCAATAAACAGCCAATTATTGAAGAAAGTGCTCTAAAGTATATAGATGGCAAACAACAGACTATTATGGATCTCTTTTCTTCAGCTATAGAAAGTTATAATTAGGTTTAAATAGGTAAATATGGTGGATTTAACAGATGCATCACTATTCTCTCCCTCCCAAAAGCCCACTGTGTGCTGTGCTTAGTCGTTCAGTCATGTCCAACTCTTCGTGACCCCATAGACTACAGCCTGTCAGGCTCCTCTTTCCATGGGGATTCTCCAGGTGAGAATACTGGAGTAGATTGACATGCCCTCCTCCAGGGGAATCTACCCAACCCAGGGATTGAACCCTGGTCTTCTGCATTGCAGGTGGATTCTTTACCAACTGAGCCACCAGGAAAGCCCCCAAAGCCCACTAAAAGACACTAAATGTCTTTTATATTTTATTTATTTTAAAATTTTGGCCCCACCTCTCAACTTGTGGGGATCTTAGTTCCCAGACTAGGAATTCAACCCCTGCCCTTGGCAATGAAAGCACAGAGTCGTAATCACTGGACTGTCTGGAAATTCCCTAAATGGATATATTTTCAAAGATCCTTATCTAATACGAAGATTTTGGATGCTAGAAAGCAGATGTGAGAGTACAACTACCTTAGCAAAACAAGGAACTAAATCCTGTCTTAATAGTGAGGGAAGCTGAGAAGCAACAATTACACTGTATAGAAAAAAAAAATGCTCAAAAACTGATAGTGCCATATACTTGCATAAGTGGTAAAATAGTGAGAACTAGTTGAAAGAGTGTAGAGGAATCATCATAACTCCCAGATCTGTACCCAATGCTGATCAACTTAACCACCATTCTCCTCCTGTAGGAGACTCAAGCTCCTTTTGGTTTTTGCATTTTTTTCCCCTTTGAAGAGGGCAAAGTAGAAGATGTCTAGATAGGAAAAAAATCAATTACAATAGAGAGGAGACATGATGTACTTAAACCAGAGCGATTAAGTGGATATTTTCATAATGAATGATGAAGCCCTGGCTTCTTTCCCTACTTGGCTCTTAGGTAGGGCAGCCAGACTGTCTCTCCAAAGTAAATCATCAGAAGATTCTTATCTGGGGAACTGCTGGTTTTTAGTTGTTCAGTTGTGTCTGACTCTTTTGTGATCCCACAGACTGTAGCCTGCCAAGCTCCTCTGTCCATGGGATTTCCTAGGCAAGATTACTGGAATGGGTTGCCATTTCCTCCTCCAGAGGGATCATTCTGACCCAGGGAGCAAAACTGCGTCTCCAACATCAGCAGGCAGATTCTTTATCACTGTACCACCTGGGAAGCCATCTGGGGAATAGGACCAGTCTAAAAGCTCAGACCTAGGAGAAGGCAATGGCAACCCACTCCAGTACTCTTGCCTGGAAAATCCCATGGACGGATGAGCCTGGTGGGCTGCAGTCCATGGGGTCGCAAAGAGTTGGACACGACTGAAGTGACTTAGCAGTAGCAGCAGCAAAAGCTCAGACCTAAGCTATGTTTCACAAAAACACAGCTCAGCCAAGTCACCCTAAAATGAAGATCATGGCCAACAAGATTAATCTACCAGGAATTGAGAAAGTATGCAATACGAAAAACAATGATGAAAATATACGAATGAAAGGAATGTGCAGGAAATGGAGACTAAGCAGAGAGAACAAAATTCAGAATCTAACAAACCAATATCCTCACATAGTTAAAAAGGATAGTATATCCACGAAATATAAATATCAACTTTTAAAATGATTAATTCCAGGAGAATAAGAGTGATGGGGGGCAGGGAAGGAATGCTGGCAAAAATGAAAATTTCAATAGAAGTGTTGGAAGGTAAAGTTAGGTACATCTCTCAAAGAGTAAACAAAAAAGACAAGTATGAAACACAGAGGAAAAGATCAGGAAAACTAGAGGGTAAGAAAGGAATTTCTAACATCTACTATATAGTAATATGAAATACTAGAAAGAAAGAACTTGAGAAACACAGAAGAAGACAACAAAATAATCAAGAAAAACTCCCAGTGTTCAATGGTGTAAATTCCAGATTCTAAGAGCCCATTGTCCAAGACAATGATGGGAAAAGTCTCTCAAAGAAGACACAACTTTGTGAAACTTCATAGTACCAGAGAAAAAGAGAAGATTTAACAAGATTCTGGGCTTGGGGAGACAGACACTTTAGGAACCAAAATCTCAGAAGCAATGTCATTATAATTCTGAAGAAGGTAATTTCTAACTGAGAAATCTATAAATTATCAATCAAGCATATCAGTCAGGAAGAGGGTGCCCTCCAGGAGGATAATGGAGAAGGCTAAACAAAGGAACTGATTGTGAAGGTTCAAGCAGAGCCTATTCCCACCAGGGCACAAAGAGAAGAATGAATTCCTAAGATGCAGAGGGTCATAAGACAAGGGTTGCATCTTTTAGGAGAGGATGCAGACAACTGTCTCAAGCTGACAGGAAGGAGGCCAGGAAATAAAGGCCCCAGCCTCTCTCCCTCTGCCTCCCTTCAGTCTCCTGCCTGTTCCCATGGACCAGACACCCCAAAGATGGGGAACTCTAACAGTGTTGTTTGTAAACCTCAACTCCCAGGAGACCAAGTAAAGTGAAAGCAGGGAGAGTAAGTCATAAAGACTGCTGCTAAGTCGCTTCAGTCGTGTCCGACTCTGTGCGACCCCATAGACGGCAGCCCACCAGGCTCCCCCGTCCCTGGGACTCTCCAGGCAAGAACACTGGAGTGGGTTGCCATTTCCTTCTCCAATGCATGAAAGTGAAAAGTGAAAGGGAAGTCGCTCAGTTGTGTCTGACCCTTAGCATGGACTGCAGCCTACCAGGCTCCTCCATCCATGGGATTTTCCAGGCAAGAGTACTGGAGTGGGGTGCCACTGCCCTCTCCAAGTCATAAAGACTAGATTTGTTTCAATATATAAAGTCTTTAGAATATTGGCCATCTCTATTTATTTATTCCTTTTTGGTTGCTCTGGGTCTTCATTTTGGCAGGCAGGCTTTCTCTAGTTGTGGTGCGCGGGCTCTCTAGTTGTGGTATGCAGGCTTAGTTGCTCTGAGCCATGTGGGATCTTAGTTCCCCAGCCAGGGATTAAACCTTCTTAATCACTGGACCACCAGGGAAGTCCCTGATCATCACCTTTTAAACACTCAATATATCTTACCCATTATTGCTGTTTTTACTATTTGTTCACTATCATTATCATCATTAACAGGGAACTATGAAAAGTCACATGAAATCAAATACTGACAAAATTTCCAATCGTTTACTAAATTCCTTTCCTCTTTCCCTGATAAGTTTCTTCAACACAAACACATAAAATATATAATAAATTTTATTAGCATAAAAAAATTTCATCTTGACTCCCAGGAACTTTTCAAATTTTTTTCCAGATTTATTAGGGATATGTCACTTGTAATAAATTTTTATTGGACTTACGGGTAGTGATGTGTAATTCAGAAGTAGTGTGACTAAGCAGGGATGACCACACAGAATTAAGTCAGCACTACTATTTTCCAGGAAAATGTTATGACTTTAACAGTATTTTCCCATGAAGGAACTTAATCAGATCACCATAGTGCAATGTTTTGCAACATAAGTACTATCATCCCCAGATGTGCTAAATAGAATGGGGTAAGGGGTTGGGATGGGTGTGGCACTTAATAGGAAAATAGTAGAATTGAATTGATCTCAAAATATGATTAGTTCAAACAGCAAATAACTGATATTATACAAAACATATTGTTCAATGTTTTATCACAATGTGATATAAATTTGAGTAATAATGAGATGTCAATTTTGGTCTATCAAATTAGCAAAGATTTCTAAAATTATGTTACCTAATACTTGTTGGCGTGGAGGAAAAATGGTACTCATACTGAAGGTGGCATGTATGAATGCAAACTTTTCTAGACAGCAAGCTGGTATTATGTATTAAAAGTCCTTAAAAGCTTCAGACCCATTACAGTCTACATGGAGGAGACCATATATGAAAAAGACACCATACTATGAATGGTAGAGATGTGTTCCATGTGCTATGGGAACAGACAAGTAGAAGAGTCAAGAAATTAACTATTTAAGAGAAGGCAAGACCATTTCACAAGAGAGGGCATTCTGATAGGATTTTGAAGAAGTAATAAATATTCATCTGTTACACAGAAACATTTCAGAAGTTAGTTACACTCCTCCAGAATTATGCATCACCGTGAAAAACCACAGCTGGAATCAAAATTGCCAGGAGAAATATCAATAACCTCAGACATGCAGATGACACCACCCTTATGGCAGAAAGTGAAGAATTAAAGAGCCTCTTGGTAAAAGTGAAAGAGGAGAGTAAAAAAGTTGGCTTAAAGCTCAACATTCAGAAAACTAAGATCATGGAATCCAGTCCCATCACTTCATGGCAAATAGATGAGGAAACTGTGGAAACAATGACTAACTTTATTTTTTGGGCTCCAAAATCACTGCAGATGGTGATTGCAGCCATGAAATTAAAAGATGCTTACTCCTTGGAAGGAAAATTATGACCAACCTAGACAGCATATTAAAAAGCAAAGACATTACTTTGCCAACAAAGGTCCGTCTAGTCAAAACTATGTTTTTCCAGTAGTCATGTATGGATATGAGAGTTGGACTATAAAGAAAGCTGAGGCCAAAGAATTGATGCTTTTGAACTGTGGTGTTGGAGAAGACTCTTGAGAGTCCCTTGGACTGCAAGGAGATCCAACCAGTCCATCCTAAAGGAGATCACTCCTGGGTGTTCATTGGAAGGGCTGATGTGGCAGCTGAAACTCCAGTACTTTGGCCACCTGATGCGAAGAGCTGACTCATTGGAAAAGACCCTGATGCTGGGAAAGATTGAGGGCGGGAGGAGAAGGGGACGACAGAGGATGAGATGGTTGAATGGCATCACTGACTCGATGGACATGAGTTTGGGTGGACTCCGGGAGTTGGTGATGGACAGGGAGTCCTGGTGTGCTGCAGTACATGGGGTCACAAAGAGTTGGACACGACTGAGTGACTGACCTGAACCTGACCTGATAAAAAACCATAGCAGCATGGAAAAACATACTCATCAAAGTGAGGCTTTCCATATGTCTAGAGAGGTGGGAGATAGTTCCTGACATTGCTTTTAAAATCATAACGTAGGAACAAGTTAAGCAATTGCTCATCTGTAGTACTCGCCACCCCTCAACCACCAAACACCTGTAATCTGGCAAAAAAAAAAAAAAGAAGAAGAAGAACATAAAACAACAAGGCTAAGATAGAGATAAATATTTAAGAAGCTAATATGGAACTTATTTCAAGCAAAAGGGCAGGCAGATTAGCAAGGAGTGGGTATGAGCAAGCAGTGGCAAGTAGCCTGAAGTGTCACACTACCATTTATAATTATACTCAATATTTAAGAATAAAATAACCATATTTTAAAATAAATATACTGATTTTGTTGTTGTTCAGTTGCTCAGTCATGTCTGACTCTTTGTGATTCCATGGACTGCAGCATGCCAGGCTTCCCTGTCCATCACCAACTCCTGGAGCTGCTCAAATTCGTGTCCATTGAGTCGGTGATCCCATCCAACCATCTCATCCTCTGTCATCCCCTTCTCCTCATACTTCAATTTCTCCCAGCTTCAGAGTCTTTTCCAATGAGTCAGTTCTTCTCACCAGGTGGCCAAGTATTGAAGCTTCAACATCAGTCCCTCCAATGAATATTCAGGGCTGATTTCCTTTAGGATTGACTGGTTTGATCTCCTTGCATTCCAAGAGATTCTCAAGAGTCTTCCCCCAACACCACAATTCAAAAGCATCAATCCTTTGGCGCTCAACCTTTTTTACGATTATTGATTATTTTGGAAAAATTCCATTTTAATAAAGAATTCGTGTCTGCCACTTTTACAAATGAACTTCTATAACCATTCAACCACAAGCACAGGAGAAGAGAGACAGAAATGAGGAAAATTTGGGATACTTTTTTTTAAAAGCAGCAGACAGTTGGCAGTAACTGATGTTAACTAAGAGAAAAGAGAGTAGCAAAGGTCTGTCTGCACTGAGTTTCCCCACTTCGTCTTTCCCTGGGTTTAGAGTAATCTTCCATATCCTCCCGCCAAAAATCTCTTTTTCCATCTCCTCATTGCTTCTTAATTGGGAAACCCCATGCAGAGAAGGGGATAGGACAGCGTCAGAGTACACATGCCCCTGAGGACTCTCCTGCTCCTCACATCCAGCTGTGTACATATATGAGAGGGACAAAACCCAAGAAGGGAAAGAGAGGAAACTCCACTTGGAGAATCCTCAGTTCAGTTCAGTTCAGTCGCTCAGTCGTGTCCGACTCCTTGCGACCCTATGAATCGCAGCACGCCAGGCCTCCCTGTCCATCACCAACTCCCGGAGTTCACTCAGACTCGCGTCCATCGAGTCCGTGATGCCATCCAGCCATCTCCTCCTCTGTCGTCCCCTTCTCCTCCTGCCCCCAATCCCTCCCAGCATCAGGGTCTTTTCCAATGAGTCAACTCTTCATATGAGGTGGCCAGGAGAATCCTAAATGGACACTATTTCTTGGAATATCTTTCTTCTCTTTATTTCCTCAAGCAAACTGTGTGTGTGTGTGTGAGAGAGAGAGAGAGAGAGAGAGAGAGAGAGAAGAAGGAGGAAGAGAAGGAGAGTGGGAGGGAGGGAGAGGGAATTTGGAGCTGTCAACTGCCGATTTGGTTTGCACTTCTGCTCTCTTTGCCACCCTGCTCTAGTGGCGAGGGGCAGAGGTACGGAGACAATGACACCCTAAGTGGAAGACTTTTTTTTCTCAGGAGACCTTTTAAAATACAGATTCAGGACTTCCCTGGTGGCTCAGCGGTGAAGAATCCATCTGCCAACGCAGGAGACGTGGGTTCAGTCCCTGATATGGGAGGAACTAAGTCCGTGTGCCATGGCTATGAAGCCCATGCTTCAGAGTCCAGTAGCTGCAACTACAGAGGCCCACACACCCTGGAGCCCAGACTCTACAACGAGAGAGGCTACCGCAGAGAGAAACCCTCACCACAACGTGAGAGTAGCCCCTGTTTGCCACAACTTGAGAGAAAAGCCCACACAGAAATGAAGACCCCAAGACAGCCAAGATAAATAAGTAAATAAAATTTAAAATGCTTAAAATTCAGACTTATGTTTTAATTCAAATGATGTATCCTGCGACTAGCATTCATGTAGCATAACTAATTTTCCAAAATTAAAAATGCTATCTGGATTGTGATACCCTGGTGGAATAATCAACAGAGACTTCTTTGAAAAGTGTGATATAAAGCCCCAAAGGGATTAGCCTTTACTGAGTGCCTGTTATGTGCCTAGTACTTCTCATGTGTTAGCTCACTGAACTCTCACAGGAACCTTGCAATCTATTTACTCACATATTACAGACAAGTAAACTGAAGTTCAGTGAGATAAAACACGCTCAGAGTCACAGAGATAATTCGTCTGACTTCAAATGTGTTCTCTTCTCAGTACCATACTGTCTCTCTCTTATGAATTATCATTATTATTATTATGGCTATGCTTCTCAGATTGAAGGTGAATTCAATGGAATAATTGCTATGTTTGTGGCAGGGCTTTTCCAAAACAGGCTTGTTTTCAAGAATATGTTGGTTCATTTGCTCAACAAACCTTACCAATGTGACAATGATGTCCTGAAATCACTTTTAATTCAGAGAACACTACCACAAGAATGAACTCTTAAGAGAGTCTGAGAGAAATTCATTCTACCTAGGGAGGATAAAGGAAACTTTCATAAAGGAGAGGGAACAAAATTTTGAGTTACAAATAGACTTTTTTTTCTAGTGGAGGAAGGGGCAAACATAGACATATGTGGTACATTTAGAAATGGCATATGTCAACACCCAAAAAATGGCAAAGTTCATGTGAAAAGCAATTGCAGGCCTCCAACACCGAAACGTCAAGGCTGTATATTATCACCCTGCTTATTTAACTTATATGCAGAGTGCATCATGAGAAACGCTGGGCTGGAAGAAGCACAAGCTGGAATCAAGATCCCAGGAGAAATATCAATAACCTCAGATATGCAGATGACACCACTCTTATGGCAGACAGTGAAGAGGAAATAAAAAGCCTCTTGATGAAAGTAAAAGAGGAGAGTGAAAAAGTTGGCTTAAAGCTCAACATTCAGAAAACGAAGATCATGGCATCTGGTCCCATCACTTCATGGGAAATAGATGGGGAAACAGTGTCAAACTTTATTTTGGGGGGCTCCAAAATCACTGCAGATGGTGACTGCAGCCATGAAATTGAAAGACGCTTACTCCTTGGAAGAAAAGTTATGACCAACCTAGATAGCATATTCAAAAGCAGAGACATTACTTTGTCAACAAAGATCCATCTAGTGAAGGCTATGGTTTTTCCATTGGTCATGTATGGATGTGAGAGTTGGACTGTGAAGAAAGCTGAGCGCCGAAGAATTGATGCTTTTGAACTGTGGTGTTGGAGAAGACTCTTGAGAGTCCCTTGGACTGCAAGGAGATCCAACCAGTCCATTCTAAAGGAGATCAGCCCTGGGTGTTGTTTGGAAGGAATGATGCTAAAGCTGAAACTCCAGTACTTCAGCCACCTCATGTGAAGAGTTGACTCATTGGAAAAGACTTTGATGCTGGGAGGGATTGGGGGCAGGAGGAAAAGGGGACGACAGAGGATGAGATGGCTAGATGACATCACTGACTCGATGGATGTGAGTCTGAGTGAACTCCGGGAGTTGGTGATGGACAGGGAGGCCTGGCGTGCCGCAATTCATGGGGTCGCAAGGAGTCGGACACGACTGAGCGACTGAACTGAACTGAACTGAACACTGAAACTCTGAGCAGATCCAGGGGAACTGTGAAAATGAAACTTGTAAATATGTCCTTGTGATACTTGAAATGATTATAAAGTAGAATCATGAGTGCTAACATTCCTGACTTTTATTTCTTCTTCCCTAAGCTGATGCAATGGACATGAATTTGAGCAAACTCTGGAGACAGTGAAGGACAGAGGAGCCTGGCATGCTGCAGTCCATGGGGTTGCAAAGAGTCGGGCACGACTTAGCTACTGAATAACAACAGCAGAAACAAAGTCACACAATTCTGGGATCTCTTGATCTGAAGAATGCTACATTCTTACAGGTAGCAGAGATGACCAAACTTCAGACATGCTTTCATGCTAACTATGAGGTGCATTAGAAAGGAGCATCCCTACACAACTGTTTCCTTGACCTTGTGCAAACGTAGCCTCAGATAAGTCTGAATCATTATTCCTATCAATTCTTAAAATTCACCAGTTTTAATAGTTCAGCCTAACATAAAAATGAAGTTCCAGAGGTAGAAATACAAATGATCAATAAGCCTATGAGACTATATTTATCTCATTGTTTTAGGATTTAACTAAGTAAATGTGAAAACTGTGGGGCTACAAGATATTCTCAATGTCTCTCATACTTTTCAAGTTTCTGTCCTTTTGCAATATTAAGCTCCAAGATAATTCTTCTTCTCTATCTCCCAGGCCTTATTCAGTCTTCAGTTGTGTCCATTCCGCTATTCAGCTCATCTAGTTTTCATTTCAATGATCATATTTTTCATTGCCATCATTGTTCATTGATTCTCTTTCATAATATTCTGTTCTTGTTTCACGGTTACAATCCACTCTTACCTCTTTATAAATCCAGCCTCTGCAGATGTTAGCTGGGTTTAATGTTTCCCTTCGTGGTTTTGATTTTTCCTTTAATGGTTGATGATTTTGGTTTTCAGTTCTTCTGTGTATTTGAGATCCTACATTTACCTGTCTGAGAATTCTGCTTCTGTTCAACAGAGTCTGCATCAGTTATCATCAGGAAAGAGTTGAATCTGATGCCTGTTTACAGTAGTTTATCTTCTGGAAATACCAGCTCCTTTCTGAGGGTAAAAATCACCCAGGATACTGCCCTGCCTTGGACTCGAGTGCTCACCCCCACTGCTTCAGTTAGGAGGGGACAGTTCTGCTGGCTTCCTCTTGCTGGGCCAGGGTTGACCTGGTTGACCATTCTAGATGCTTCCTTAATCATACTAATGATTGCTGAAGAGATCCTTTCTATTCCTTACAGTCACTGTTACGTGTTCAGAGCAACCCTGGAGCCAGTCCCATCTTCGGCAGAAGCGCCTTCATGCTTGCGTATTTGCCTCTTCTTAGATAATCATGGGTGTTTCTCTTTGGAATTTTTCAAGATTTCTGTGCAATGATGGCATTTTCCCTGACTTTTAGTCCTTCTATGAATATATTTTTCTCTTAATTTTTTTTATTTTGTGGCTGCTGTGGAATGTCTATATAGGAGAGATTTAAGGGCTACAATCTGTTCCTATGGAGGAGACTTAAATTATTTTCGTTGTTACGTAATATTGAGCAGAGTTCCCTGTGCTATACAGTAGGTTCTTGTTGGTTATCCACTTAAAATATAGCAGTGTGTGTATACATGTCAATCCCATACTCCCTAACTATTCCTTCCCCTTATCCCTCCCCCCGGGCAACCATAAGTTCATTCTCTAAGTCTGTGAGTATGTTTCTGTAAATTATTATTACAAAATTATTCTTTTGTAAATAAGTTCATTTGTATAATCATTTTTTAGGTTCTGCAGATAAGCAATATCATATATTTGTCTTTCTCTGTCTGACTTTACAGAGACTTTTAAATATCGATGATATGCCATTGAGTGCTATTGAAACACACGTAAATAAATAATTATTTCAAAAATTTGTGTATATGTATCTGTTCTTGCAGACTTCCTTGGCAGTGGTTAAGACAGTGGTTAAGACTCTGCTTCCAATGCAGTGGGCATGCGTTCAATCCCTGCTCAGGGAACCAAGATCCCACATACAGTAATGATGTGGCCAAAAAATATTATACGTGTGTGTGTTCCTGTGTGTATTTATTTCTATTTATTTATTCTCCCAATAGTACCTAATGGCAAAATATATTAAATATATGGTAACACACATACACACACAAACACACTTTGCCATTCAATTAAAAAGTCTCTTCCTTTAAAACAGATTGCAGTCCTTAATTCTCTCAAATAAATGCATTTAACTGGACCAAGGATTCATAGAAGTTTATGAACTAGAGGACTCCTGAAAAAGAGTTGTGAAGTTTGAAAAAATTAAGGAAAGAAACATGTGGGAGATTGTTTCTTGGCCCTTAAAAGGCATCCTCTATAACTTCAGGATCTAATTCAAATTCCTTAGGTTTGCAAAGAAGACTTGACTTGGCCTCCCTCTGGCCTCACCTCTGATCACTTCCCCATCTACTATGCCCCTTTCCCTGCTAAACTGGAGAACTTGCTGTTCTCCAAATTTATCAGCAGTTTCAGTTTCTGAGCCTTCCTTTGCTTGGCACATTTCGTCCCTGGCAAGATTTTCACATCCAAATATTAACACTGTTTAAAGATAATTCTTTGTTTAAAGACTCCAACTGATAATGTATTTATTACAATTAGCTACCATGTTTCAGCCCATGATATGCAACATTATCTTCCTTTTCAAGGATGCCAGAGCATGATTTATGAGTCAGCCTCTCCTTGATCCTAAGACCATCAATATCTCTGGAGCATTGCCTGTGCAGTGACAGGGTATTAGATAGGTAAAAAGACTTTCAGAAACACCTTATTATTCCTTCTCTGAGAGATAAGAATGATAACATTATTGACTTCAGTAATGATGTGTGAACAGGATTCAGCAGACTTGGGTCTTAATCCAGATTCTGATCAATATGACTTTGACAAACCAAGACAATTTAATTTCTCTCAGCCTCGGTTTCTACACTGAGGATGTATCCTCTACATGAGGGTGCTAGAAAGGTGCCCCCTCACCTTTCTCCCAGGTTTCTAATATAGTAGCAGATCAAATAAATTTGTTTTTTTTTTAAATTCTGAATTATTTTAATTACTCAGTAACCAACGATATTATTAAAATACTCAAATAACACTAAAAGAAAAATGTTTCCCACCAGTTCTCAGAATTCTTCCTTCTCATTCTTTGCACTGCTGCCCAGTACCCCAAGATATTGCCAGACCATCATTTATGTAATCATTCCTTTGCTGATGTACATCACAGTCACTTCTATTTTTCTGTCTTATTATACACAATGTTAGAGGGAACATCCTGGTAAGAAGTTGCATATTTTCTAATGTATCTGCTTTACTTACAGCAAAAAGTCTGTGCTCTGAGTTTTGTTCCCACCATAAATTGGCTGCTGCTGCTGTTAAGTTGCTTCAGTCGTGTCCAACTCTGTGCGATCCCATGGACGGCAGCCCACCAGGCTCCCCTGTCCCTGGGATTCTCCAGGCAAGAACACTGGGGTGGGTTGCCATTTCCTTCTCCAGTGCATGAAAGTGAAAAGTAAAAGTGAAGTCGCTCAGTTGTGTCTGACTCTTTGCGACCCCATAGACTGCAGCCTGCCAGGCTCCTTGGCCCATGGGATTATTGGCTAAGCAGCATTAAAACAAAGGTCTCCAGTGTATGCAGATAAAAGTCCCCTAGAGATGGAAGCTTCAGAATAGCGACAAAGCACTTTCCCTTGAAGTCTGACAATTGTAACCTGGAGCTAGATGAATTTCAGCTGTGGGCAGCCATCCCTTGGAGAAGGATGTCAGGGCTGATATGTAGGGTGTTGACTCTCTTGAGGTTTGGGCCAAGGATGAGCATTGACGAGGTCTTAGAGAGGGGAGTAAATCCTTGAGAGGACCCAGAACCTCACAGCTAGGTGAGCTCCTCGATTTGCTGAGTCACTGGAGCCTTAAAGACAGGAGATAACAGAGAATCCCTTATCTTGCTCCTCATAAAGCCCTCTGGGTCTTGTGAAAGAAACACGTGTAATTATCGGCCAGAGCAGGAAGGAATCTGGAAGCTTCTCTCTTCAGCTACTATGGAGGCCACTGAAGGAGGTCAGTGACCACCCTGACCTGAAGAGATGCCACTAGTGAGAGAGAAGCCCTAGACCCGTGGAGGGCAGCACCACAGAACAACATAGCAAAAGCAGAAGAAAGAAGACCAGTCCAGCTGAAAGTGCCAAACAGGCCAAGGAAGACTGTGAACTGACTTCAGACGCTACAGGAGCTCTCTGTACTGAAGGCTACGAAACGCCAGCATGGTGCCAGGGGCGCTTAGAGTCAATCAACATCCCCCGCAGTCCTCATGGTACTCCAAAAGGGATATTATTACATATCCCTGGTGGACATATGAAAACATGAGTCAAGCAAGACTCAAAAAGTTCTCTTTCCTTTCTTTCTTCCTTCCTTGCACAAATATTTGTTCAGAATCTGTGATGAGGCTGGTACTATTCTCAGCCCTGCAAACAGAGGTAAAGCAGGAGATAAGGTCCCTGCTTTCATGGATCTATATATCCTAGCAGATGATGATAAACAATAAAACAAATAAATGAATCAAAATATAAACAAATACATAAATAAACAAGAAAAATATTAGATGCAATAAGTGTATTAAGAATATTAGGTTGTGATGGATTTAAAGTAGGGATCTTAAGGGAACTTTTGGAGGTAATGGAGACGGTCTACATATTTTAGAAAAAAAATTTGGAACAGTTGATTTTCAATGCTGTGTTACTTTCAAGTGAACAGCAAAGTAATCAGTTATAAATATACATATATCCACTCTTTGAGATGCTCTACATCTTCCTTAGGGTGGTTACACAATTGTGCGCATTTGTCAAAATTCATAGAATGGTATACCTTATAAAGGGTGACTCATCATATGTAAATTAAATCTTGAAAACCTTGACCTTTAAAAAATAGGATCCTATAATAAAAAGCTACAGAAGACTGCTTCGGGTTGTACAACAAAGCCTCACCTAGACAGTTGTCATTAAGTTGAGATTCAAATGTAAGGAAGAAAGTGAATTGAAAGGCATGCTTTTTTTTGCAAAATCTCTATGGTGGGGATGAGCTTTGCATACTCAAGTTAGAGCACAGTGTGTGAGGTTGGAGAATTGAACAAGACCCAGAACAGGGGGGAGGTTAGAAACCAAAATCAAAAGATTAAGGCTATTTTTGTGCCACAGGAAAACTTAGGTTTTTAAGCAAGGGAGTTACAAGTTCTGATTTATGCTTTTGAATGATCATTCAGACTTGTAGAAAGCAAGAGTGAAAGGAAGGACACAGGAGACTATTAAATAGTCCAAGCAAGAGATTATGGTGTCACAGGATGAAAACATAGAGATAGAAAGGATGAAAACATAAAGATAGAAAGAAGGAGATCTAACACAATATGCTTCCATGCTTAGTCACTCAGTCGTGTCCGACTCTTTGAGACCCCATGGACTATAGACCACCAGGCTCCTCTGACCATGGGATTCTCCAGGCAAGAATACTGGAGTGGATTGCCATTTTCTCCTCCAGGGGATCTTCCCATTCCAGGGACTGAACCTGCATCTTCTGTGTCTCATGCATTGACCTGCTTTACCTACCACCAGGGAAGCCCCCAAATACCATATAACTCTATTATATTAGTTAGGGTAACAAGTAAATCCTGATCTCCGTGGCTTAGCAGAGTAGGATTCTCTTCGGTCTTCCTGACTGGTGTGCTTTTATTTGGTACATAGAGGATGAGGCTCCGTCTACCTTCTGACTGCACTCTCCTCCAGGGCTATGGAAGTCCTCCTCATTCAGTTATCAGATGGCAAATACATGGCCAATTGTGGGAGATTTTTATGGGCCTGGTCTGAAACTGTTATGCATCAAGCTAACCCACACTATGTTAACTAGAATCTCATACGGTGTGTTAACTAATCACATACTCCATGCACCTAACTGCCAAGGAGGCAGAGAAAAGTGATCTATGACTGTGCCCAGCTAGAAAGGGAACCTGGTTTGGTACTCATCAATCTCTGCTGCCATTTTCTTTCAGAGGTAGAGATAACAGAAAGGGATTGTGTGACACTGATGAGAGGAAGAGAGGAATCAACAAGGAAGCCTCAGACATGTACACACTTCTATATTTTAACTGGATAACCAGCAAGGACCTACTGTGTAGCACAGGTAACTTTGCTCAATGTTATGTGGCAGCCTGGATGGGAGAGAGGTTTGAGGGAGAATGGATACACGCATATGTATCGCTGAGTCCCTTCACTGTTCATCTGAAACTATCACAATATTCAGTTCACATTGTTAACTGGCTATCCGTTCAGTTCAGTTCATTTCAGTTCAGTCACTTAGTCATGTCCAACTCTGCAATCCCAGAGACTGCAGCACGCCAGAGTTCCTTCTCCATCACCAGCTCCGGGAGCATGCTCAAACTCACGTCCGTCGAGTCAGTGATGCCAGCCAACCATCTCATCCTCTGTCACCCCTTCTCCTCCTGTCTTCAGTCTCTCCCAGCATCAGGGTCTTTTCCAATAAGTCAGTTCTTCATAACAGATAGCCATAGTATTGGAGCTTCAGCTTCAGCATCGGTCCTTCCAAGGAATATTCAGGACTGTTTTCCTTTAGGATTGACTGGTTTGGTCTCCTTGCAGTCCCAGGGACTCTCAAGAGTCTTCTCCAACACCACAGTTCAAAAGCATCAGTCCTTTGGCCCTTAGCTTTCTTTATGGTCCAACTCTCATATCCATACTGGCTATACCTCAATAAAAAATGTTCCCCAAAGAAGGAAGTCTCAGAATTCTCTCACTAGTGATGCTTGGTAACGGGGGTAGAAGAATGCCTAGGATGTGTGCTTGATTCCTCACCTTTCTCTGATCTCACCTGTTATGAGGGAAGATGAATAGAAGGAGACACAAAGATTTTGCCCATAGCAATTGAGCCAAACATGAAGGCAGAGAGGGAGGAAGTTATTCTAAAGGGAAACTGTCCCTGATGATATAAAGTAATTCCCTGAAGAAGGGTGTACTCACCTGGCTAAGTATACCTAATACTAAGTGAGCAGCCATCAGTCTTGGTGCAGCAAGCAGCAGCTACTAGTCTTGCAAGCATTGTTCATACTGAAGATGCTAAGACCAAAAATCTTCCTGGTAGGTTTTCCCTTCACTGAGTCAGAGGATGTGCAAAGACAATGGGCATAGTTTTACTTTTAACTATACCCCTTCCCCAGACTCCCAGGTGAAGAATCAAGCCTACTTGATAACATTTTAAAAGGAAATTTTGAACTCTTTGAGGTCACCTTTTAAATCTTCATATCCAAACCTAGTATACAGCATACTAAACATAAACTATGCCCTCTGTAAACATTTGTCGGAGAAGGCAAATGGCAACCCACTCCAGTACTCTTGCCTGGAAAATCCCATAGGTGGAGGGGCCTGGTAGGCTGCAGTCTATGGGGTCGCAAAGAGTCAGACACAACTGAGCAACTTCACTTTCCCTTTTCACTTTCATGCATTGGAGAAGGAAATGGCAACCCACTCCACTGTTCTTGCCTGGAGAATCCCAGGGACGAGGGAACCTGGTGGGCTGCTGTCCACAGGGTCGCACAGAGTTGGACACGACTGAAGCGACTTAGCAGAAACATTTGTGAAAAATTAAATATTTATATGTAGGCTAAAGGTCAAGATTTCATGGGAAATAGATGGGGAAGCAGTGGAAACAGTGTCAGACTTTATTTTGGGGGGCTCCAAAATCACTGCCGATGGTGATTGCAGCCATGAAATTAAAAGACGCTTACTCCTTGGAAGAAAAGTTATGACCAACCTAGATAGCATATTCAAAAGCAGAGACATTACTTTGCCAACAAAGGTCCGTCTAGTCAAGGTTATGGTTTTTCCATTGGTCATGTATGGATGTGAGAGTTGGACTGTGAAGAAGGCTGAGCACCGAAGAATTGATGCTTTTGAACTGTGGTATTGGAGAAGAATCTTGAGAGTCCCTTGGACTGCAAGGAGATCCAACCAGTCCATTCTGAAGGAGATCAGCCCTGGGTGTTGTTTGGAAGGAATGATGCTAAAGCTGAAACTCTAGTACTTTGGCCACCTCATGGGAAGAGTTGACTCATTGGAAAAGACTTTGAGGCTGGGAGGGATTGGAGGCAGGAGGAGAAGGGGACGACAGAGGATGAGTTGGCTGGATGGCATCACTGACTCTATGGACATGAGTCTGAGTGAACTCCGGGAGATGGTGATGGACAGGGAGGCCTGGCGTGCTGCGATTCATGGGGTCGCAAAGAGTCAGACATGACTGAGCAACTGAACTGAACTGAACTGAAAGGTCAAGGTTGTTTATATATAGCAAGTTATCTGAAAGCAAGCAAGTATACTACAAGACCTCAGTACAAATTTATGAACAATGGTCTGGCTTCAGTTTTGATCCCATTATGACTAATCTCATTTTCCTTGGAAAGATGCTTAATTCGAAACCACCCATTTATCTTGTTAGATGCAAAATACTTAATTTTCTTACGAACTTCTAAAAATTTAATATTCTGTTCTAGTCGTGATTCTTTTTAGTATTCTCTATCAATTTCATTGTCATGTTAATTAAGTTAATGTCTTAAAATCTATGTATATGAATCGCAACTTTTTCACTCATTATACAAATGATGCAAATTTATTGAACAAAAATTTACAAAATACAAAACTAAAAACAAAAAGAAGAAAATATAAAATGCTTATAACCGAACCATGCTGAGATATTTGGCATCTGTATGTATACCCTTCTGGACTTTATATTTCATATATATTTATATATATCCCTCCTTTATCAAGATAAGATCACTCTGAACTTAATATTTCTGCACCTACATTTTAAATAGTATTTAGAAGGCAAATTCCAAGTGAGAATGTTTTAAATTTATTTTCAAATATGTGTTCTTTGTTCCAGCTTCACACATCATGGTAATTTTTCCTAACAGCAGATATAGGTAACACTTACTCTATGGACTTCAATAACACAAATGAGTCAAAATTTAACTAAAAGAGTTTCAGGTCAGTATAAGTAAGGGCAGCGTAGCAGGGATTTACAACACAGGTAGAATTTGAACCAGTTGATCTTTAAGTCCCCAAAAATGAGTTCTGTTATTCTCTATCTAGAGTAAGGGAAGATAAGAGGTAGAGAGGAGGAAGCAAGAGTTTTCAAGGTTTACCAGAGGTACAGGGAACTGTATGATGGTAATGAATGCATATGGGGAGTAAGAAAGAGAAAAACAAATGTCATATATTAATGCATATATATGGAATCTAGAAAAATGTACAGATGAACCTATTTTCAGGGCAGGAATAGAGACAGAGATATAGAGAATGGGCATGTGGTCATGAGGGCAGAGGGAGATTGGGAAGAACTGGAAGATTAGGATTGACATATATACACTACCATGTGTGAAATAGATGGCTAGTGAGAACCTGCTGTAAAACACAGGAAGCTCAGCTTAGTGCTCTGTGATGACCCAGCGGAGTGGGATGGGGGTGGGAGGTGGGGGGTGGAAGTGAGGTCCCACAGGGAGGGGATGTATGTATCCATATAGCTGATTCACTTCTCTGTACAACAAAAGCTAATACAACATTGTAAAGCAATTATACTCCAATTTTTAAAAAATTGGAAGACAGATCATACGCAAATTGGGGTGTTGTGTATTATAAGGAGGCAGGGTGGGGAGAGGAAGGATATTAAGTATATTAATCATTGCCTCCTTCTCTTTTGTTCTCCTCTTCCTCTTTCTTCTTCTGGCTTTAACTTTTGTATCTGAATGTCCCTAGATCTCCAAACTTCTGAAGTAATTCTTTGCTATGAATACCCATATACAGATATGCGACCGACTCCAGTATTCTTGCCTGGAGCATCCCGTGGACAGAGGAGCCTGGCGGGCCACAGTTCATGGGGTCACACAGAGTCAGACACGACTGAAGTTACTTAGCACAGCACAGCACAACACATATACTCATGCTTCCTATAAACTAGGACAGATTACGTTATGCTAACAGTAATGAACAACCCCCAAATCTCAATGACATAAAACAATAAAGGTCTATATTTCATTCACGCTACTTAACATCAGGAACTTCCCTGGTGGGTCAGCGGTAAAGAACTCGCCTGCCAATGCAGGAGACGTGGGTTCAATCCTGAGTCGGGAAGATTCCCCTGGAGAAGAAAGAGACAACCCACTCCAGTATTCTCATCCAGGAAATCCCATGGACAGAGGAGCCTGACGGGCTACAGTCCATGAGGTCACAAAGAGCTGGACACAACATGTGACTTAGCAATTAAAAACACACACACACACAACATCAGATTCAGTCAGGGATCCAAGTGATAGACCAGCCACTATCTTAAACATTTCCCTCCATGCCGGAGGGAAAGAGAGCTCTAGAGAATCAGCAATCAAATGCTCATCTCTGAGATAACACATCAAATCTCTGCTCATATCTCACCAGCCAGAAATAGTCACATGATCTCACCAAACCGTAGGGTACAATACTACCAAAGTGCTGCTGGAAGGTGAAGAACAAGAAATACTTGGCAGGTTTTACTAATTACTGTCACACTATATGCCTACGGGAAGTCCAATGTCAGTTTCAGATCTCTTTCTGACATCTGTTTTCCCATAAACTTGAAAGCACATTGTTCTGTTCAATGTCATATTCAGTTTCTAAAAAGCTTTTTGATATAAAATAATTAAATGTTTCACTTTTCCATATATTTCCCATCGTTCTACATAGACTCCATTCAGTTCAATGGTGCTTTAAAAGTTTGCAGCTCTTGAAGACTGAGTATCTCCACTTGAAGATTAAGTATTTATTGAATAAATGAGTGGAAATTTAAATTTATTCAATATTTATTTATTGAATAAATGAGTTTAAGAAGCCACATGTTTCTTAAACCTTGCTCTATGCCATGCATTAGAATTTCTCTCCAATTGTTTTAAATTGTGCACTAGGGAAGTGAGTTTTATTTCTTTTATTGCCCTTATTCACACCATGGTCTGTATGAAGCTCTTGGGATGGGTGGAGAACTCCTGTACTGTAATTTCATGGCCTTACTGCCAATGTTCTTAATTTTGTCCTCTACTGACATATTTTGTAATTCACTGAGCTCCACCTCTTTCTTCTCTTCTCTTGCTCTTTCCTTCACTTCCCAAGATTACAAAATACATGATATAAACAACAAATTATATAATTTATGCTTTAGTTTTAATACTATATGCCAAACAATTGTTTCCCCACAATGTCTAGCTATTTTGTATTCTGTTTAGATTATTATAATTATTCACGTGATTTCTTAGAACGTGTTTCTTTTTCCTCTCTTCTTCTCTCTACTGCTTGATCCGCATCCACCTGACACTTCTCCATAGCTTTTCCCTGTTAGCTGAGGTTGAACATATCGAAAAGGTTTTAAATGTCTCCTCTCTTCCTCTGACATTTGACATTCTGTCTCTCTTTAGAGTCTCTCTTTTTAAAGTTTGTGGAATAATGACATCACCATACCACTGTGCCACTTCAGGCAATCTTAAAGCTTGCTCAATGCACTCTTAGCCCAAATCAAGTATGACAATCTCCCCACCTTGTCTTTAGGTGTCTAGAAGGGATTGGGCTCATGAGCACTGAAACACTGGGAAAGTGGTTGAAAGGGGACCTGCCTCTGCCAGAAAAAAAAAGGTCCTGCCTGGCTTTTAGTCAGTGACTGGCAAGTGCAATCAAGAGATGGAAGGTGTAGGGAAGTAAGGTGACATTTATCTCTAAAGGCTGAACACTGGACTAGCAAAGTCTTCTAGCCTTTGAAAGGAACTTTCATCAATGTATCTTCTCTCAACTCCTCAAATACATCATGGGTAGGAAATGGCAACCAACTCCAGTGTTTTTGCCTGGAGAATCCCAGGGACCAGGGAGCCTGGTGGGCTGCCATCTCTGGGGTCGCACAGGGTCGGACACGACTGACGCGACTTAGCAGCAGCAGTGTGTACTGGGAGGGAGGGGGGTGGGCAGGGAAGGTTTGTTTTCTTGGGCAACTTTCAAGCTAAGTTCACAAACAAAACTCCTTCTCTCCTCTATCTTTCTCCCTCTGGTTCCTCCCTGAATTCCCACCCACACCCATAGCATCTTTTCCACACAAAACCCTCATTCTCCTTTTTCCTTCCGCAATAGAACTGAACACCCCCTCAAAACCAGAACTCACAAGATTAGGCAGTGTTTCCTCTTTGCTTAATGTAGGATTTCCCAACACTGTGCAGAGATGGGGGGAAGTGCCCGTAGGAAATGGGAGGAGGAAAAAGAAACCCTCCCCCCTTGGTTGGGTTAATCCATTAAAGTAATCATTAAATGTTTATGCTAAAATAAGGTGAACATGTACACCTTGTCATACTTGGAGATTTGTTAAAATGAATAAAAAGATGAATAAAGAAGGGTATCTCTTGTTCATTATTTGACCTAGTTAAAGGTTAATTTCAACCCTTTCCTGGTAATAATTTTTTATAAATAAGGACAAGAAGGGACTGAGTACCTTTGAGAGATGCAGAAAACACATGGGCAGAGAATGTGACCAGGCAAAGAATGGGAGAAGCTGTGACGGTTCAGCTGTTGCCTTGCCCAAGTAAAGTTATATTTACTGCCTAAACTATGGCTTAAAATAGTCATATAATTCCATTTTCCAGAGAAATATCATGGTTTGTTCTTCCCAACTACCTCTTCATCCTATTCGCGCTGACCATACCTGTCTTCATAGCCACACCCACCTGGTCTAGACTAGATTCTTCTTGGCACCAAACTGAAACCCTCGAAATGCTGTGGGATGAGCTGGTGTATAATCATCTCATCTCTCATTTGCTCTGGGTCCAAAATAGAGATTTTTGAATCCTGACAGCTTTATCCAACCTCCGTGAGTGTCTAGTAAATTCTGTAACCTCAGCCTACCTCCTACAACTGCTCTTTCCAGGGGAGATGAGATCAGGGCAAGCCTTTGATGTGCAATGCAAAGATGCCTAAGAGATTCAAGTTAACTTTAGATCAGAGCAAGTCCAGAAAGCTGACCATTTCAAAAGATTAAATATCAAAGGAGGAACTAAGAAAGCATGAGAGAAATGAATATAATAGGAACAAAAGGAAGCAGTTTCGTAGCAGGAGTAGAGAGGATAAGTAGCAAAGAATGACCAATGAGAAAGAGATGTCAAAGCTGCCCCTCCCTGAATGGCTGTCAATCAACAGGAAAAGCTAGGGAGCATCAGAGCATTGGAGTATTGCTGAACAGGTTACCCAAAGACCCTGCACAAGAGGAGAGGAAAGTTTGGGTATATTAAGGCATGGTGACTTCACTATGATAACTGTACCTATTATTCTGATAATCTTCAAAGTTAGAGTAGGGAAGCTAGCACCGTGTTTTAATTAACTTTATGACAACCTACCAACCCTCCTTCCTCCCAAAATAACAAGGATTTGTGACCTGGAAAATGTTGTGTTCTAATAAGAAAGCCCCAAACTGCTGGAATGTCCTAAGCATCTGAAACTGAACTACTTTTCTGAAAAATGATGTATTTACCTACCTTGGACCACAGTAATCTAAGGACTGCAACAAACCCCACCCTAAGACAGAAGCAGACAGAAAATAAAGTAAAAAAATCCTACAACACTGGAGACAGTTCAGAATTGGCCAGCTATGCACACTTTTTGTTTCAAACCTTCTATTCAAGCTTGACAATGTTTAGGGGAAACTGAAGTATTAATAATACTACCAGGGTCAAGTTCAAGATTAATGTTTAACCCCATACCACATTTGACTTATTGCAAATGAGATACTCATTATTGCAAATGGGTTTCTCTTAAAATTCTTACTGAAGTGTCTTTCTTTTGTTTTTTGAAACCACTGCTGATCTGCACCAAGTTATAAAGAACTTCCTAACAGAGGAGTGTCCGTGACAGACAGAATAAATTATCCCCTTTCCAAGTAAGCGAATTTTAAAATGTAGATGATCGTTCCATATCCTTAGTTTGAGTTGCCAATGCAAATGAGTCAGAGGATTTGCCTCAGACAGTGAGTTAATTGTGTAACTCTACAGCAGAAAATGCCATTGGAGGGCGCGTGCTGACCTCACAGCTGAAAAAAAAAAAAAAAAAAAAAAAAACATTTAAAAGATGTGGAAACCAGATGTTTCAGACACATTTCAGCCTCTGCTCTGAGAATTTATCCCGAGCAGCCTCTGACAGGACATTCTTTCTCTACGACTGAGATATGATCATCTTAATTTACTTATTTGTCTTGCTATGGGAAGAGGCTCACGGATGGGGATTCAAGAATGGCATTTTTCATAACTCCATATGGCTTGGTAAGAAACTTCTCTCATGAGCTTCTTGCTGGGGAAGTCACTTCTTTGAATTCATACAGAAGTGAATCAAAGCTGTAAATTTTTCTCTTCTGTTTAAGGCTGATGTTTTCTAAGAAAATTGTTTGGGAAAAACAGTTGATGGAGTGTATATATCATTTTTTTTTAAGTGTTCCTGCCTTCTAAAATTTTAGAATAGCTTTTTATAAAGTGAACTGTTGAGTAGAAAATAGAAGTTAATATTTATAGTCCATATGAATATGTCCTTTAAAATTTTCAAAGCAGGTGTGGTAGTATAATGGAAAAAGTGTCTTTAACAAAATAAAGTTACTAATACACTATTTTGTTCTTATTTCAATGCATTTGCAGTCAGATTTCATAACAGGTAATCATAAGAGAATTATAACAGGTAAATTAGAATATAAAATAATTTTACAATCACTGCTCTGTGTACTCTGACCTGTAGTATAACTCACGTTTTTCTTTCAAATAGTTTTACAAAGCCATCTTGTAATATAGAAAAAATGAAGAAAGCTTGTATTTCTGAATGTGTTCCTATCACTTGATTTCTTTTGTTTGAGCTTGCCATTTAAATACTTTTACTACCTCTTCTGTTAGACAAGGAAAGTTTCTTTTGTTGTTTTGTTTTGTTAAATGTAAGGAAATGACACAGGCCTAACTGAGAATATAAACAATAGACTAAAAAAAAACTAAATAGTGAAAACCCCAAATGCTCCATAGAGTACTCTAAATAATGTTTTCATTCTCATGATACAGATTATTATTGCTTTATGTTCACTGTTGTATCTGATGGTGAAAATTTTTTGAATTGCTCAAGAAGAAAATTGACAGATCCTTATATAAAACAAAGAAATAAAGAGAAAGTAAAATTAACCTAGGTCTTGATTTCAGGCTTGCTAAGCGGCACAGAGTTGTAGTATATCTTCCCTTTCAGCTTATTTCTTTCTGGTATAACTACAGCCATGCGGATTTCATTAAAAAGCTCGATTTGCAATGCACAGCCTTACCGCCTCTTTTTTCAGCTTGAGCCAGTGAACTACTTTCACGCTGAACAGTGCAATCCATTTGGCCAAGATGGGGTCTGGAATTTACTAGAGGAATGAGCAAGTCTTTCTGTTTATTTTCATTGCACACCATTGAACTTGGGAAACATACACCTACTTGTCAGAAATGAAAAAGAGGATCATAAAGCTAGTAAGAGTTGAACCCAAATGGATAAACTGAAATTCTGTCAAATTCTCTAATGATGAAGCAAAATGTAGTTTTGGGGTTTTTTTTTTTTAAAGTGATGTTGTATATCACCAAAATAGAAACCTGGACAATAGAAGTGCTGTCCCGGAGGTAGAGGGACACAAACCCAAATATTTGTTAATAGTATGCTGCACATCTGGGGCCTGGAGTGATTGCATATTGCTTCAAAGTGGGACAAATTATTGACCAGTCAGCCTGGCATAAACTGTTTATAGTTGGTTAGATCAATGTAGTATTAGAAAACTGTTTAGAGGGAGAAGAGAGTTGAATTATAAGGCAGGAATCTGCTAGCAACTATCAAGAACAAGGCACTTAAAATTCTTGGTCTCAGTTCCATGCTGGTAAAATGAGAAGTCTGAAGTAAGGGACCCTAAGGTTTATTTTTAACTCTTGTATACTCTTAATTTCTTAGATAGTAAGTTTTAAGACACATAAGGACAAGTGACTTCAACTAGTTTAAATGGAAAATCCAAAAATGTACAAATAAGCAATTCCTTTTAACCATTGTTTCGAATCTGAAAAAGGAGAAGGGAAAAGTAACATTATCATGAGCTCCTATTAGAATCCAGAAGCAATGCTTATAGGTTTCATAGTTTGTATATTCCAAAAAATAACTGTCATTATTCCCATTTGATAGATGAAGAAACTGAGATTCAGGCAGTAATTTATACAAGGTCACACAACTGGTCTATCACAGAACCAGAAGCAGAAATCAGAGCCAACCTGCTACTGTTACCACTTACTATTAATAAAAGGAAAAGGAAATTATTGGTTAAGCAGATTTTCAATTTTAATGAATGACAGCTAGAAAAATTAATAAATTATTACTTCTTCTGAAAAGTGAAACTCTTTAGATTAAGACTCATTAATCAAAGGACCATTTTAGTACTATAAATTCTGAATTAAGAAATACTTTAAAATAAATCTGTGCTTAAAATATTCGAGTACATATGCCAAGAGTTCTCAACTTGTTCATAAGGCAAGATAATGGGAAGTTTAGATCTCTTTCAGGAGCAATGTGGTATATTAATATCATTTAATCAATTAAAAATTATAGTATAGACATTGCTGCTATTTAAGTTACTATCTTATTACTAGACAAGTTTCAAGAGGTACCAAAGTTTTAAGAAAAACTACTGGGAATAAAACTAAAAATTATTTTTTAATCTTTCTGTTTCTTTTTTCCCCCTCCAAACCTCTGTTAAAAGAAAAACTGAGACATACTTAAAATTTTGAGTTTATCTGAGCAACAATCCATTTGAATTCGGCAGCATCCAATTTAACAGAAGGAGCTCCAAGGAGTGGTACAAAATGCAAAATTTTCATAGGCAGAAAGGTGCAGGTATAAGGAAGTTTTACTAGCAAAATAGTAGGGTTTTGATGGCTAAGTTACATTCCTTTAGGAGATAGTAGCGGTCTATCAGACAGATGATCTAACTAGTGATGATCAGGAGTCTTCTGACTGACTGGTTTAAGATTCCATTTCTGGGTAAGCTGAAACTATACTTAAGTCTTCATTTGGTGACGTGGGACTTAGCTTGCTGTCTTGTTTCTAATACATCAGATTTTTATTTGGGGAGTAAAATATAAAGGAAATTTTAGTTTGAGAAATCTGGGCAGACAAAATAATCAAATTTTTTTCAAATAAACATCTTTTGGAAAACAAATACAATTCTAACACTTTTTAAAAGTAACAATCATCTCCATCACATATATCATTAAGTACTACGTGTCCCTCTTCTCTACTAAAAGCCTCAGTATCCCTGTACTTCAAAATAGATGTACTTGCCTTGCCCATTAGTGCCCAAGTTGCTTAAGAATAGGGCTTGATTCCCCAGAACCTAGCGAAGTACCTCATGGTAAACTCTCAAAACAGCTACATTGGAAACTGGTAAAAGCTGGGTTAATGAAGCTTTACTGATGAAGGATACTTGGAAAGTAGGTAACTCTCAAAAGAGCGAATGACTTTGATGTTCCTTGTGTTTTCTGACCTCTAAGTATCAGACTGACTAACCCACTGTGTATGCATGATAGGCTTTTACCGTATAAGGTATAAGAGCAGGATCTCTTGAGTCTAGAAAAGCAGGGAAAATGCCAAGCAGCATCTCCTATTGAATTGGCATTGTCAACTTCAGCTTTGGGTGGAGAGTAAAGAACAGTATTTCTAATACTGCTGGATTCATATCTTGCTGCAAGGCTGGAAATATAAATTCTTGTTGGAAATGGTCTTAATGGTGGCTGATTACACAGGTCGGGGTACAAAGACTTAACAATAATCTTGATAGTCTACACAGAACTATTAGAGCTATGTTATGATTATTGTCCTGGGAATCTTTTCACATTGTTTCTATGGCAAAATGCACTCCAAACTCAAAACAATCCATTTAAACAGTGATCTACTAGGACACAGCTCACGTATGACTTAATACCATCTAAACTGTGCTGGAACAAATGTGAACTGAAAAAAGACAAACCAGGTAAAGAACCTAGGAACTGGTAGTTGGGTGTGTCCCACTTTTTCTCAGCTGTAGTTATATCTATTTTTCTTTTCTTTAATGCACTATTTGGTGCCTTTGGATTCTTTCCAACTGTTCCTCAGTTTTCAATTTGTTTACTAAATTCTCAACTACATTGCATTACTCATTTCCCTCAAATGGATATTTTGGCTTATTTTTCTCCTTCATTATGAGCCAATTTTCATTGGCTTTTCTTTTCAATTTTCATTCCTTTTCTTTTCCTAGTGTTTACCTTTCCAAGTTTTTAAAACCAAGCCAAAAAAACAAGTTAAAACTTTATCACCTTTGGATAGTGCAGAAATACAATGCTGTATTAAAACTTTATTTCAGGCTCTCAGTTCAAAAACATAACTTAGTCTTAAGTTTCTCTCTGTGTCCCCCCAAAATTCCCCTCATTCAAAATGTTTCCCAAAGCTTTCTAACAATGAAAACTCAGCCACTCAAGGCAGCCGACCCAGGGAACCCTTTGGCAGGAACAATAGCTGATGTAATCTTCCAGATGAGGCCACAAAATTTCCCTTGTTCGACAAGAATGGATAACAGTGCATTTATGACATTTTGTGAATTCACAGAACAAGCAGCAGGCGTGTACCACAGAGAAGCGCGGTCCGGCAAATACAAGCTCACCTATGCAGAAGCGAAGGCAGTGTGTGAATATGAAGGTGGCAGTCTTGCCACCTACAAGCAGTTAGAGGCAGCCAGAAAAATTGGTAACTGCTTTGAATATAATATTTCTTCTTTTTCACCTTTGGAAAAAAAATTTTTCCACCTTTCCTGCAACCTCTTATTAAGACTTACTTCTCCACCTCTGCTTCTCCCGTTTTCTCTGCCTAGAGCTCGATGGTGGACACTTTCTAAAATAAGCAACTGAGTTGGGGTCACTTCCCATTCCGAGCAAATAAATTAAAGTCAAAAGAAAATGAAGATATCATCTTGATATCATTTAATTTACTCATTAATTCTATGCCATTGCTATTCATTTTTAATATTATACCATTTTATCTTTTCTTGATCTCTGTGGGTTTCCTCAGCTGTTAAATGGTATTACTATGTTAAATCTTACAAAGAAATTCACTTGGTAGAAGAAATAGTGAATTTAGTGATTTTTTTTCAAGTTTTTCCTTTTCGTTTTTAACATTAAGTGGGAGAATGCATTTGTACTTTAGGATCAAAAGCCATGAGGAAAAAAGTTGTAAAGCACCAGATGAAAGATATTGGGAAGATGATGTCAGGACACCTGGTGAAAACCCAGTGATTAACAAATACTGTTTGCTTCTTTATGATAAAAGCTGGGGGTTGGGAGAGAGCGAGGGGGCTGCTACTGTCTCTCCTGGACTTTCAGGAGAATCCAAAAGGCCACCTCCATTCAAAATTATCTTCTCCATTAAAGAAATCCCTTTGCTTATAGGAACATACCTGGCAAAGCTCATGCAAATATTTTATATCACCCAAGACAAAAATAAAGGTGTTTTTACAAATGGCCCAGAGTCTTCCCCAGATGACTGCTCAGTCTATACCCACAGGGCTGTGTGTGACACAGCAACTGGAACGATGCAGGCTAAAGCAGAGCCATTCCCAGCCACCAGGGACTCGCAGTCAGATCGTTCTTGGATGGCATTGGCAAATGTTAAAAGAGCCGCCAAAGCTGAGCAAGGAAAACAGGGCTAAGGCTTTGTTTGAAATGTTGAGTACTTTTATCTTTATTCAAATTTTTAAAAATATTAGCAATATCTTAATTGATCCTGAGAGAGACACTATCATTTGAATAGATTTTTTTCAGTATTGGTGATAATTTTAGTTATCTCATGGCACTAGTAGGGTCATTTGTGAAAAGAAGCCAGCTCTGAAATTGGATTCTTTTCATATCCATGGTATTATTGTTTCTTAGTCCATCTTTTTTTTTTTTTTTTTTTTTGCCAAGATGTCATTTTCTAGTAAAAGTGAGACGTTATAAGAACTTTTATATGTGTTCAAACTTTATTTTTTAAGAAAACCGTTTTCCCCCTTATATATGAACTGGATTTCTGCAGTTAAGACCCTGTCCCTGTTGGGAGGGGCCATCTTGATTGAGATGACCTTTGCTTAGCTGGGGGAACATACAAGTTAAGCCATTACCCTTCCATTCTCTTGCAGGATTTCATGTCTGTGCTGCTGGGTGGATGGCCAAGGGCAGAGTTGGATACCCTATTGTGAAGCCAGGGCCCAACTGTGGATTTGGAAAAACTGGTATTATCGATTACGGAATCCGTCTCAATAGAAGTGAAAGATGGGATGCATATTGCTACAACCCACATGGTTTGTGGAAAACAGTAATTTTATACTATACAAAAACAGTTACATGTTATGAAAAAGAAATGTCTTCTTTTTCCAGAGACAAATCAATTTAATAATGACAATTTTTAAAAAAATTTAAATATACATTTGGCTGCATCAAGTCTTAGTTGCAGCGTGTGGGCTCAGCTGCCCCATGGCATGTGGGATCTTGGTTCACCAGCCAGGGATCAAACCTGCGGGCCCTGCACTGCAAGCCAGATTCTTAAGTACTGGATCACCAGGGAAGTCCCCTGTAATAATTATTAATAACAACTACCATTCATAGAATGATTATGTTGTGCCAAATGCTGACTTACGTCCCTTCAGCCACACTGTCACTTAATGTTCACAACTCTGCAAGGAGTTATTGTTATACTCATTTTAGACTTCAGGAAACTGAAAGTTCAAGAACTTAAGTACTTTCCCCAGATCAGACAGCTGATAATTAGCAGGCAAGTGAGATCTCAAATTTAGTTTTCTGTGCCAGGGAACTTCCTGAGCACAAAAGAAAAGAAAAAAAAAAAAAAAGCAGATTATAAACTTATCACAGTGAATTAGCTAAAACTATGAAGTAGTATAATACTACAAAATGTTAACTGTTCAAAGTTATCCTTTTAATAGAATGAGAAAAAGGAGACAGAATAAACAAATTGTTTTTCCTAATTTCTTTTTGTGTATAAATTCTTAAACTTCCAAACTAAGCAACTCCCACTCTGTTCTTTTTAACGAATATATACTGGATATTCTAGTTATTGTTATATAGTATATGTTTTATTCATATTCTTTTTCCATGGTTGACTGTAGTCAGGAAAAATTTAAAGAGAAAATTAACTCATCATAATTACTATGAAGAGTAATTCTTGCTCCATGTTCTTAGACAAAAACAGACTGGGGATTTATTTCCCCCAGGATAATATTACAAACTGTCACAACATGTCACAAACTATTTCCTACATTTATGATCATAAATATCCTCAGGTGGCATCCCATTTCGATCTACTTTATGAGAAAGTCTGTAACACAGTAGGAGAGTTACAGTGAAGTTCTAGCATAGTATTATAGAATATGTTACCGTTTAATAATATTAGTCATTGGAGAACAGTTTCTCATGTTTCTAGCTAACCTATATTTCAAAATAATATGTACTCTGGTAGAAAAGAATTTTGTCTAGAGCTATCACCTACTCCCGCTTGAGACAAAATATAAATAAATACTTACAGCGCATTCATATAGACTCTTGCAAACCACTTTGACATACGTTAAGCCTATACTACACTACATTTACGGAGAAGGAAATGGCAACCCACTCCAGTATTCTTGCCTGGGAAATTCCATGGACAGAGGACTCTGGCTTGCTACAGTCCATGGGGTCGCAAAGAGTCAGATACAACTGAGCACGCAAGCACGCGTACAACATTTAGTCCCGTATTTAGTCGTTGTTAATAATTTATATTCCTCCTTTTCCTCTCTCTCCCCTCCTCTCTTCCTTTTTTTTTTTTTTTTTTTGGTTGTGCTGCACTGCTTGCAGGATCTCAGTTCCCCAACCAGGGATTGAACCCAGGCCAAGGCAGTGAAAGCCCAGAATCCAAACCACTAGGCCACCAGGGAACTCCCCCTTTTCCTTAAATATATTATACAGGCACTTCTCTTTTTACTCTATCTTGGAGATACTGATTAATTAGTAATCATCATTTTCCTGATATTGTTATGATTTTTTTCATTCCAATCATTTTTCAGTGAACTATGCTTCTCCCATTGCTAATTCAGGCGGCCCCCAGTCCCCTTCAGGTTAACCACATCCTAAATAAGCAGCGTGTCACTGAATCTAAAAGTAAGCTGAGAATTTAGTAAGAACAAGTCTCCTAGGATTCTGTACATTTCATTGCTCTTTTATAAGAATGCCAAATTAACTTACAAATTTTTGTAAGTTGTATTTATTTCTCATAGAGGCTGAATACTTTTCACTCTGGGAAAATGTGTATGAAGGAATCTTACTCAATTTTCAGCTTACTTTTAGATTCAGTGACACGCTGATTATTTAGGATGTGGTTAACCTGAAGGGGACTGGGGGCCGCCTGAACTAGCAATGGGAGAAGCGCAGTTCACTGAAAAATGATTAGGATGAAAAAAGTCATAACAGTATCAGGAAAATAAATTAATGATTATAAATTAATCAGTATCACCAAGTTACAGCTGCTTGAAGCAAGGAAGAACAGGATCATTTAGATGTGTTCAGAAGTAACCTTGCTCATTCAAGTTCTGACCATGTGGCATGACGCTGACTCCCTCCTGCATAAACAGTTCTTAACCAATTAGCAGTCAGTGCTCAAATTTATAAAGTCAGATTTAAGAAGTCTGCTTCATAAATCTGTCATTTTCTAAATAAGCCAGAGATGAGGCAACAGTTATATATAACATGAAATATAGAGCTGGTAGATATAGCTAAATACACAACCAAAGTAGTTCAATATTTGGATTTTTCCCTAATCTAGTGATATATACATCAAAGATATAGGAGGCTGGGAATTTCCTCGTGACCCAGTGGTTAGGACTTCGTACTTTCACTGCCAAGGGTGTGGTTTCAATCCCTGGATGGGGAAGTAAGACAGTGCAAACCACAAGACATGGGGCTATATATATATATATATATATTAAATTTATATATAGATATTGTATGTATGTAAATGTAGGATGCTGTGGGACAGGGAAAATCACTCCCAAAGTAGGCACTTGTTAGTCGCTCAGTCATGTCTGACTCTTTGAGACCTCATGGACTGTGTAGCCACCAGGCTCCTCTGTCCGTGGAATTCTCCAGGCAAGAATACTGGAGTGGGTAGCCATTCCCTTCTCCAGGGGAATCTTACCAACCCAGGGATCCAACCCAGGTGTCCTGCATTACAGGCAGATTCTTTACCATCTGAGCCCCCAGGGAAGCCCCTTATGTGCCCATAAACACTCTATATTTTATAATATTTAATAACACAATATGAACAGCTTACCCTTTGCATAATACCATTAAGCTATCCTCTATATTTATCCTCAGAGTAGTGCTGTGAGGGAGGTAACAGAAGAGGATGACTACATTTATTTCATCGATGAAGACACTGAGGTACAGACTGGTCACCGAGCTCAGACTAGGTTGCTGACCTTCCCTGTCACTCCCTAGCCTTTCTAAGAGCCTATTCTGCCCTGGAGACACAAGCTCCTTAACCTCTATGGTGTTAAGGATTCTAGCACAATTTTTTAATCATAGTTATTTTAAAGAAGAATATTCTTGTAAAAAGCCTCTAATTGATACAATAAAAATATCTTTGAATACTACCAAAGTCACCACCTCCACACCACCAGTCAGATTATATTTGAATTTTCAGTTTCTATCTTTTTTTTTAAGATGCTACACATTTAGTTGATATGGAATTAAAATGAACTGGAACCCTGCTATAGCTTTCCTTCTAGGTCATACTGCAAAGTTACTGTTCTGGTAGAGATTGTTCGCTTTTATTAGAGGTTATGGGACATGACAGAAATCTATGAAATGGTAAATGACTTGAAAAAATCAACATAGATATCTCCACCAAATCCTCAAATAGTATTAGAATTAAGTCGCTAATTTAAACCAGTAAAAGGAGTATAGAATGATTATAAATTCTTCTTTTAACTGGATTAGAGTGACCTTCAAGTTCCCTAGTGGTCTTTATAAGGATTTTCCAAACAGACTTTATTGGGTACATTGTTCTAAGTGTTCAAGTCCCTGAAGACACAGTGGTGACACCATAGGACAAAATCCCTGTCATGGCTGGTGATGTAGATGATGTTGGTGAAGTAGGTATATGTTGGTAATACAGGTAGGTATATGTATCAAGATTTGTCAAAACACATTTAAGTGTGCACTGAAGATGTGTGCTCTATGCTTAAAATGTGAATAGAGCAAGAAATGTAAACAGGAGCACAATTATTTCTTTTCGCTACTTTACTTTAAAAAAAAAAAAGACACAAGTGGTCTATGTTTATTTTCGAGAATTTAGCAACTATTAACAAAAAAATACAGTTATTCTTCAGCTAAATTACACACAATATACTATGGAGGCTATACATTTATTCATGTCTTTATTTTTATTTCATAAAAAGTACTAAATAAATGGACACTAAGAAATGAATATCTTTTTAAAGTAAGAATCATCTTTTTAAATGCTTATTTTTTCTTTTCTCATTTCAGCAAAGGAGTGTGGTGGTGTGTTTACAGATCCAAAGAGAATTTTTAAATCTCCAGGCTTCCCAAATGAGTATGATGATAACCAAATCTGCTACTGGCACATTAGACTCAAGTATGGTCAGCGCATTCACCTGAGTTTTTTGGACTTTGACCTTGAAGATGACCCAGCTTGCTTGGCTGACTATGTTGAAGTATACGACAGTTACGATGATGTCCATGGCTTTGTGGGAAGGTATGTGTTGCTTCTCCATACAGGAAGCTAATGAACATCTGATATTTTGCATGATGCTTCTTTAATTTCTCCCCAACTGTCCCTACAATATTGATTTTCCAGTTTATCTATTCCCCCGCAACATCCTTTCCTTTCCTAACCAAGATTTTTCTTTCCGCTGTTAGTCCTAACAAGCCATAGTCAGCTGCTACCTCTACTTATGATAAATATAGTGATAGCTACTTTTTGATTTGTTAAATTGTAACAGTTAAATATTCTATTTATGCAGACCTCAAGATTTGACTAACAGGAGGAAGAAGATATGTAGGATGGGAAATTTGTTGGGGTTTTTAAGTGTTCTGATTTCTGTCAGCCTAAATTCAGTAATTGTTGTCTTTCTTCTGTGTACAAAGCATTGTACTAAGCATTATGGATATAAAGTAAACAAGTACACTAGAGCCCCTTCTCTCATACAGTTCAGCTAATTATACAATGGATATCTTCTTAAAAATAGCTTTCTTTGCCATGAAAAAACAAATGTTCCTTCCCTCAGTATTTCTCTCCTGGTTTTTCAACATGCAGGGACACAATATTTTTGGTGTGTGTTCTCACCCAGTATCTTTAATATAGTTTACATTTTACAATACAAATTTTGCAACATTGTATGAAACATTATAAATTAAAGAGAGCACAGTTAGGTGTTCTATATATTCAGGTCCCCACTTAATGTGTATTTTAAAATATCTCTCATCAATGGACTATTGGTTATCAATTCTATTATCCATGATAGTAATTTAATGAAAGAAAATAGTAGTGGGGATAATTTAAAATAATGGACAATATATCTTTCTTGACTTTGAAATCTGTAACTTAAATAGACAAAGGTATTTCTTGTATAAGTAAATGGCAGTTTTTGGATGGAAAGAGTTTTTTTGCTGTTGTTGTTTTGTTCTTTAGCTGAGACTACTACTATGGAAAGAAATACAAATAGTTTTAAAAAATAGTTTGAAGAAGACTAGAAGTAGGATCTGAGGAATTAAGAACAAAGTCTGTTTTGAAAGAATGGATCTCCTACCTTGGGACTTAAGATAACATTTTTATTCTAAATCTAGTTTCAGAAATCAATTACAGTTCTAGATAAAATGACTTTTTAATTTACAGGCTAATTTGTTATTTATTGGATTATACTGTGTGATTTACCTTTATGATAGACTTTCTCCTTCTCTGGAATAAACTACTTTTTCTTTAGAAACTAACAAAAACCCTTACTTTTTATATAATTGTGTGCAAGGGAATTCCTTTCAAGCCATGATTCAGATAAAAATCACATCATCTTATAAGGTCCAAAGTAATTTTTTCCTTTTTAAATCAGTCATACTCCCCATTCTTTAACTGTGAAGAAAACTTCATGAGATTAATCAGAAACAGATTTTTTAAATTTCCCAAATAGATTAAAATTGTCTACCACACATAAAGCTTTGTAGACACACAGAGTAGAAATGCCACAAATTCTTTCCTAAGAGTCTCAATACTGCAAGAAGTCTATTTCAAACAATATTTTAGCCTCTCTTCTCTCTTACAAGGGCTTTCCAGGTGGCTCTAGTGGTAAAGAACCCGGCTGCCAGTGCAGGAGATGTAATAGACTCGGGTTCAATCCCCGGGTCGGGAAAAATTCTTTGGAGGAATGCGTGGGAACCCACTTCAGTATTCTTGCCTGGAGAATCCCAGGGACAGAGGAGCCTGGCGGGCTACAGTCCATAGGGTCACACAGAGTCAGACATACTGAAGCAACTTAGCACTCACGCAGGCTCTCTTATAAATCCTAGTAAAAATAAATAAACAATGCTGCTGCTGCTGCCAAGTCACCTCAGTCGTGTCCGACTCTGTTGACCCCATAGACGGCAGCCCACCAGACTCCCCCGCCCCTGGGATTCTCCAGGCAAGAACACTGGAGTGGGTTGCCATTTCCTTCTCCAATGCAGGAAAGTGAAAAGGGAAAGCGAAGTCTCTCAGTCCTGTCTGACTCTTAGCGACCCCATGGACGGCAGCCCACCAGGATCCTCCGTCCATGGGATTTTCCAGGCAAGAGTACTGGAGTGGGGTGCCAATGTTGTAAATAATAGAAAAGTGAGCCATTGCTTAGAGGAACTGGAGTAGGCAACGGCATCCCACTCCAGTACTCTTGCCTGGAAAATTTCCATGGACAGAGGAGCCTGGTGGGTTATAGTCCATGGCGTTGCAGAGAGGCAGGACTGAGCACACGCGCACCTCTTAGGGGAAATGTAAAGTACATCAATTATTAGCTAGTCACTTGCAAGAGCTATATTATAATCATTCATGCGGCCTCTCCTTTTTAAAAATTCTCTTTCAGATACTGTGGAGATGACCTTCCAGAAGACATCATTAGTACAGGTAATGGCTCTAAATTGAGGAACAAAACTATGATTTGCTTTCTCAGTGTCACTGAAAGTGAAGGATCCAACAGTTATTACTATATAACTTTTTAAAGTTGACAACTGAAGACAGACATGGCTTGCTAGCTTGTAAAAGGCAAAGAACTATTTATACTTAAAAAGTGTGTAGTCTCTGGTTACTTGCAGGAAATGCAATCTGAAATAGTCTTGAGTCTGCAAATCCATAAATACTGCTGTATCTTCTAATTCCCATAAAATGTGGTAACAAAAGGCGCAAATGTTTCATCGATAAAGGATTGAAGTAATTTGTTAAGTTGTTAAAAATATCTTTCATCACTGAAAAAAATTTTAAGTTGTATTTATTGCATTTTCACATTAGTACAGCAATCCCAAGGAAGTCTTATGAAAATCACAGATCTGTTAGGTGTTTTTAATAGATACTACATGATAAAAGGGCTCTAAGGTCAGGTAAATTGGGGAAACATTGGGTTAAACAGGTTTCTTTGTTAGAAGACATTAGAGAACTTTTACTATGCTAAGTACCCATCAGTTCAATTCAGTTCAGTCGCTCAGTAACGTCCGACTCTGCGACCCCATGAATTGCAGCACGCCAGGCCTCCCTGTCCATCACCAACTCCTGGAGTTCACTCAGACTCACGTCCATCGATTCAGTGATGCCTTCTAGCCATCTCATCCTCTGTCGTCCCCTTCTCCTCCTTCCCCCAATCCCTCCCAGCGTCAGAGTCTTTTCCAATGAGTCAGCTCTTCGCATGAGGTGGCCAAAGGACTGGAGTTTCAGCTTTAGCATCATTTCTTCCAAATCCCAGAGCTGATCTCCTTCAGAATGGACTGGTTGGATTTTCTTGCAGTCCAAGGGACTCTCAAGATTCTTCTCCAACACCATAATTCAAAAGCATAAATTCTTCAGCACTCAGCTTTCTTCACAGTCCAACTCTCACAACCATACATGACCACTGGAAAAACCATAGCCTTAACTAGACGGACCTTTGTTGGCAAAGTAACATCTCTGCTTTTCAATATACTATCTAGGTTGGTCATAACTTTTCTTCCAAGGAATAAGCGTCTTTTAATTTCATGGCTGCAATCACCATCTGCAGTGATTTTGGAGCCCAAAAAAATTAAGTCTGACACTATTTCCACTGTTTCCCCATCTATTTCCCATGAAGTGATGGGACCAGATGCCATGATCTTCGTTTTCTGAATGTTGAGCTTTAAGTCAACTTTTTCACTCTGCACTTTCACTTTCATCAAGAGACTTTTTAGTTCCTCTTCACTTTTTGCCATAGTTAATCTTAAAAGACTAACTATAGTGAGCAATGTTTTCCAGATCTTTTTCCTCTTGCTAATTATTTTATGAGACTGTTCCTTGAAATGTGCACCAAGAAATGTTCCAGGAGCAGCATACATTTATCACAATGAGCAATACCACTGCTATTGCCTCAAACTGATACTTTCTGGCTAAGAACTTTTACTTTCTTTGATGTCTTCATTTTTCTCTTTATTTTCATAACTTGCACCAGTAATTCGCATTCTGGCTCGTTTTCCTCTGCAACATTAAAAAAAATTATCACAATACTTCTGCAACTAAAAACACCAAAGCTACATTGAATTGCAATTTCCAAACAGTCCTTAAACTGAGATACTACAAACTGAATTAGTCCCACACCCTAGCTTTGCAGTGCATGCAATTTTCATTGATGAATCATTACAAGAGATGGAAATTCTTGTTCAGTATTGGAATGATTAAAGCTTAAAGTTTATTAATTCATTACTATGTCACAATCTCCTTAGGAAGAGTAATCTTTTAAAGTTTTTATTTATCTCTTATTCTTTACTTGAGAACATATTTCATGTTAACAGAAAACTGAAAGAAGACATTTTATGAGATGTAGGAGGGTAGTTAGGAGGGGGGTGAGAATTCTATTTTTAAAAAAGTGAAACAGAGGGAGAATCCAAAGGAAGCCTGAAACTTGACATTTTTCTTATTTTGTCTAAAACAGACTCCAAATGTAATACCAAATCAGTGTTTTTCTGGCACAACTGCAAGAAACTAAAAAAAGAAAAACCCACACAATTTATTATTCAAAAAGAAACGAATCAACAGAAAGAACATAGTTAAATAAAATGCCAAAGATTTAGCAAAACAGCAAGAAGAATACACACTGATACAGAGTAATAGAAAAAGAATATATAAAATAAGTTTAAAGTATGATCCTCTCAGTCAAGATACTGCTGTTAACATTTTGATCTAGTTTTCTTCTTAAATATATGCTTACTCACCCCAGCATATTTATATTAAAAAACAAAAACAAAAAATAAACTAAAAACTACCCATAGCTATACCACTTTAATAAAAGGTATATAGGGAAAGAAAGTGCCCACTCTTCTCACCTCTCCCTACCCAAGAAAGGCATTGGACAACTATGTGGTGTCCACCTTTCCAGATGTCTTCCCTGTAACAAACAAACATTACATACATGGAGACCATGGAGCTACTTCAAAGTCACAGTATAATTGGGAAGCCCTGTATATTTAGATCACTCTAATTCTTTTTAATGACTCTTAATAGGTGCCATAATTTGTCATACACCAATATTTAACATCCTGAAGGCAGTTGTTGCTGATATTTTTGTCTTTTGCTATTCAACATTTCACTAGACATTTTAAAATATATATTTATTTATTTGTCTGTGCTGGGTCTTAGTTGTGGCATGTAGGATCTAGTTCCCTGACAAGGGATTGAACCCTGGCTCCCTGCATTGGGAGTGCAGAGTCTTAGGCACTGAATCACCAGCGAAGTCCCCTAGATATTTTCTACTTCTACTTGTTAGTGCTATTTTTTTTTCAGAGTTAATTCCTAAAAGTGAAATGTTGGGGTCACAAGTAATGTACCCTTAGGGGGGTGTGTGTGTGTGTCTGTTCAGCTGACTCTTAGCAACCCCCTAGACTGTAGCCCTCCAGGCTGCTCTGTTCATGGACTCTTCCAGGCAAGAATCCTGGAGTGGGTTGCCATTTCCTTCTTCAGGGAATCTTCCTGACCCAGGGATCAAACCCACAGCTCTTGTGTCTCCTGCATTGGTAGGCGGATTCTTTACTACTGTGCCACGTGGAAGCCATAGATGTGGATAGATGCCAGCAAATTGGCACTAGGCCCTACTGTGCCAATTTTTATTTTAACCATTGAGTAGTCTACAAGAAAATTTTCTTTTTTCATTTAAGCAGCTCTCCCAGGTTTGAGAAGAGTGCAGTAGATCAGAGCATGAACTCTAGGTTCAAATCTGATTCTGCCATTTAAAACCCTGTGGCCTTGGGCAAGCTACCCAGGCTCTCTGTGCCTCAGTTTCATTTAAAAAATGACTATTTTAATAGTATGCACTTCATCATGTTATTGTGGAAGATAAGATGAAAGATACTTAAAGCTGTGCTTGACAAAAGCAAACATCAGCATTCAGTGTGTATGGGGATTTTGCAAAGAAATCTGGATTTATTATTTGGATTAAGAAGGCTTTTCCCACATGAAAAAGAAAAATAGCCCTACATATTTCATATAATAAAGTTTTTCTTTTTTATTTTTGGTACATGTTGGTCTTTAATGCAGGTTAACATGTAGTTAAGTGCTTTGTTTAAAAGAGAGATCTAGCTTTGTGGCTTTTTCCCTTTTTTTGTTTTCTTAACAAATGTAAGGTTTGTTGCCATCATTTAGTAAATAACCCATCTATATCTCACTGGTTTGAACTGCCTGCTATTATCCTGTAATTCTATGGATATTCCTTCTACAAAGAAAACCTTTTAAAACAGAATAGACAAAATTTCCTGTAGGACAGATTAGAGAGCCACAGGAAAAATCTGGAAGTCCTTGCTTCACCTGGCAATGATACTACAGACTCAACAACTTGAAAATATAGTTCTGAATTCTAGGAGTCTTATTCAAGAATTTTTATGTTCTCCATATGAGAATGATGAGTCACTGAAGTGTCAGCCAACTTGAAGGAGAGTAACATCTTGGTTCTTCTGCATCTTCCTCCTCCCCAGGAAATGTCATGACGTTGAAGTTCCTAAGTGATGCTTCAGTGACTGCAGGAGGTTTCCAAATCAAATACGTCACAGTGGATCCTCTATCCAAATCCACTCAAGGAAAGAATGCAAGTACTACAAGTACTACTTCTGCTGGAAATAAAAACTTTTTAGCTGGAAGATTTAGCCATCTATAAAAGCAAAAAAAAAAAAAAAAAAAGAGACATTCAGTATTTATGTTTCTATCTTTTGGAACACTTTTGATCTCACTTTTATATTATTATTATTAACATTTATTTATTATTTTTCTAAATGTGAAAGCAATACCTGATAATTTGAGGAAAACTGGAAAATACAGAAAACTCTGAATGAGAAAATAAAATCTCCCATAATCTCCTTGCATAAAAATAGCAAGCATTAAATTTATACATACTTTTTTAGTCATTTTTCAATTTGTGGTATATGTATATATGCATCTATATGTATTCATACTTCAAATTATTGAATCCTACTCTATATACAGGTTGACATCTTGAATTTTTTTAACCTTGAACTTTATGGTATGCACATTTTCCCCTATCACTGAGTATTCTGCAAAAACATGATTTTTAACTGTAAAATGTCCATGATATGATTGTCCTATACTTTCTGTAAACCTGTCTCTATTGTGGGAATTATTGGTTGTTTTTATAAATATTGTTTCAATAAACATCCTTGAACATATATGTATTTGGACATCCCTCTAATTATTCAAGATAGGGTCCTAGAGGTGGAATTACTGAGTCAGAGATTAATTAAAATAAAAAAATTTTGAGGTAGATCAGCTGGACTTTATGACACTGAATGGGATGGGTGGTAGGCTGGATGGCAGGTGGGCCATACTCACTCAGCAGATGAAGGTATCTTCTAGGGAAGCTAGAAAGTGGATGGACTAGGAAAATAGTAGGTTTTAAGGGCACATTTCATCTCACATGCTAGCAAAGTAATGCTCAAAATTCTCCAGGCCAGGCTTCAGCAATACGTGAACCGTGAACTTCCAGATGTTCAAGCTGGATTTAGAAAAGGCAAAGGAACCAGAGATCAAATTGCCAACATCTACTGGATCATCAAAAAAGCATGAGAATTTCAGAAAAACATACACTTCTGCTTTATTGACTATGCCAAAGCCTTTGACTGTGTGGATCACAATAAACTGGAAAATTCTGAAAGAGATGGGAATACCAGACCACCTGACCTGCCTCTTGAGAAACCTATATAAAGGTCAGGAAGCAACAGTTAGAGCTGGACATGGAACAACAGACTGATTCCAAATAGGAAAAGGAGTACGTCAAGGCTATATATCGTCACCCTGCTTATTTAACGTATATGCAGAGTACATCATGAGAAACGCTGGGCTGGAGGAAGCACAAGCTGGAATCAGTATTGCCGGGAGAAATATTAATAATCTCAGACATGCAGATGACACCACCCTTATGGCAGAAATTCAAGAAGAAATAAAGAGCCTCTTGATGAAAGTGAAAAAGTTAACTTAAAACTCAATATTCAGAAAACTAAGATCATGGCATCCGGTCCCATTACTTCCTGGCAAATAGATGGGGAAATAATGGAAACAGCAACAGACTTTATTTTGAGGGACTCCAAAATCACTGCAGATGGTGACTGCAGCCATGAAATTAAAAGATGCTTGTTCCTTGGAAGAAAAGCTATGACCAACCCAGATAGCACATTACTTTGCAAACAAAGATCTGTCTAGTCAAAGCTATGGCTTTTCCAGTAGTCATGTTTGGATGTGAGAGTTGGACAATAAAGCTGAGTGCTGAAGAATTGATGCTTTTGAACTGTGGTGTTGGAGAAGACTCTTGAGAGTCCCTTGGACTGCAAAGAGATCCAACCAGTCCATCCTAAAGGAAATCAGTCCTGAATATTAATTGGAAGGACTGATGCTGAAGCTGAAGCTCCAATACTTTGGTTACCTGACATGAAGAACTGACTCATTTTGAAAAGACCCTAATGGTGGAAAAGACTGAAGGCGGGAGGAGAAGGGGACAACAGAGGATGAGATGGTTGGATGGTATCACCAACTCACTGGACACAGGTTTGAGCAAACTCCAGGAGTTGGTGATGGACAGGGAAGCCTGGCATGCTACAATTCCATGGGGTCACAAAGAGTTGGACACGACTGAGTGACTGAACTGAACTGAACTGAACTGAACTGAAGGGCACATATGAACTTTGTGATATTGACCTTTCTTTTTTTAACTAAAAAAATTGTTTTCAAATTTTTGGCCACCCCACATGGCATAAGATTTTTTAGTTCCCAGACCAGCAATAGAATCTGTGCCCCCTGCAGTGGAAGTCTTAACCACTGACCGCCAGGGAATTCCCTGCAGTATGGACCTTAATTGGAGATGGGTCAGCAAGGCTATTTTCCTCTGACCATGTTCAGCTATATAAAGACAAGGACAGATTAGTGAGAGAGTAGGAATCACCAGAGTTGAGCTTTTGCCGAGTGTGATAAGACAGGGGTAAGGGAATAGAGGATGTAGGTCAGGAGGTGTTGCAATGATAACTTGGGAAATTTAGATTCATAAAGAGTGAAGAGAAGACAGGAAATAAGGAATAGTAGAAAAGCAGTAGACCGAAGTAAAGGTCTCAAGGGAGCTTAAAGGGCTGTCGAATCAGTATGAGAGAGGACACATTGGAGAGATAGTAGGTTGTGATCTGAGAATGAGACATTAAATTTATGATAGGCAGAGCAGCGCTCCCCCTAAGATGTCTGCAACTTAATCCCCCAAACCTATGAATATGTTCCCTTACTTGGCAAAAGGGACTTTGCACAAGTGATTAAGTCAAGGATCTTAAAATGGGATATTATCCTGGATTGTCCAAGCGGGCCCAATGTGATCACAACTGTCCTTAAAAGTAGATGAAAGAAGCTTAAGAAAAGAGAGTCAGAGAAAATACGTGACAAGAGAAGCAAGGCCAGAAAGATGCAACATTGATGGCCTTGAAGATGGAGGAAAGGGGCCACGAGCCAAGGAATGTGGGCAACTTTTGGAAGCTGGAAAAGGCAAAGAAAGAAATTCTCCCCTAGAGCTTCTGGACAGAATGCATCTCTGCTGACTCAGATTTAGCCCAATGAGTCCCCACTGGATTTCTGAACTATGAACTATAAATAATACATTCATATTGTTTGAAGCCACTGGGTATGCTATAATTTGAGGGGAGCAGTGATAGAAAGGAGAAGGCAATGGCAACCCACTCCAGTGTTCTTGCCTGGAGGGTCCCAGGGACGGGGGAGCCTGGTGGGTTGCCGTCTATGGGATCGCACAGAGTCGGACATAACTGAAGCGACTTAGCAGCAGCAGCAGCGGTAATAGAAAGCTAATACACCTTTTAATCAATTTCATGCAGGCTTAGACACAAGAATAAAAGTCTAATTCTAGATAACAAAGCATACACAAGAAGTTATAAACAGAAGAGTGTTGTTTCTCTAAACTCAGCAAAATTAATTTAGGTAAATATTATTTAAGGCTAGTATACCATTTCTTTGTTCATATGTTCTCCTGCCTACATCTAATACTTTTCCACTTCCTTACTCATGATTTTTTTTTCATCCTTTTTAAAAAAAATTTTCCCTCACATCCATAGGCTTTTTGGTCTTTTTCCCCCACAGTTTTCAGAAATTTAAGGATAATTGACTAACAATATTATATTATTTCAGGAGTACAACATAGTGATTTGATACTTTTATACATTACAAAATGATCACCATTTTAAGTCTAATTATCATCTGTCACCATACAAAGTTGTTGTTCAGTCGCTCGGTCATGTCCGACTCTTTGCGACCCCATGGACTGCAGTATGCCAGGCTTCCCTGTCCTTCACCATCTCCGAGGGCCTGTCAAACTCATGTCCATTGAGCCAGTAATGCCATCCAACCATCTCATCCTCTGTCGTCCCCGCCTTCTCCTGCCTCCACTCTTTCTAAGCATCAGGGTCTTTTCTAATGAGTCAGCTCTTTGCATTAGATGGCCAAAGTATTGGAGCTTCAGCTTCAGCATCAGTTCTTCCAATGAATATTCAGTGTTGATTTCCTTTAGGACTGACTGGTTTGATCCCCTTGCAGTCCAAGGGACTCTCGAGAGTGTTCTCCAACATCACAGCTCAAAAGCATCAATTCTTTGGCACTCAGCCTTCTTTATGGCCCAACTCTCACATCCATACATGACTACTGAAAAAACTGTAGCTTTGACTGTATGGATCTTTATTGGCAAAGGAATACTATTGATTATATTTGTACCATGAATAGGAATTTAAATAATAAATTGAAGAATGTATAAATGTTTGAAAATTATAATGCTGTCTAGGATATAAGGAATTATTATTGATGATAATGGTGGTAAATATAAATCCTCTAAAATTTTCCAGAAAATAATATTAAAATGAGTGAAATATTTAGAATGATATTCTAAATATTCTTTTTAATAGATGGCATTATCACACTGACCTAGATTCCCCTATATCCAGATGGTATTGTGAGAAGATTATACACCATCAGAGACAGGTTATAATGACTTCTACAGATTTGGCTGAATCATTTACAAACCTTTCTACTGAGATTTAGGATACATTATGATCATATTCTAAGATCTATAGAAATATTTGGAAAGGAAGAGTTATATATAGATAACTTTTAGCAAAAATTTTAGTACAAAAAATGAGTAAAAGAAAAACTGACATAGAGCATTTTTAAAACATGATTTTCTTAATTCAGTATAGCATCTTTTGTATTTCTAATCTAATATTTTTTACATTCTAGAAATTTCACTTTATTTGAATGTTTTCAACTTTCTGTTCAGATGTGTTTGTAGATTATTTCTCTATTTTTTTTCTTTGTCATGTTTATGTGTGGGTTTAGGAGGTTCTTTTTTAAGCTTTAGTTACTTTCAATTGAATGTGATCTTGATAGCAATATTATTCTCTGAAAATAAAACAAATTTACTAATATATATATATATATACATACTCAGTATTTTATTTAACATAGCATTCAAATTCATATTTTTTTGAAGAAAATTTTTTGCAAAGGAAGTTTTTTAGGAATATGTTTTATAACTCATTCCTCTCAAAAAATATTTTCTTCCAGGCTCTGTTTATTTTAAAGGGAAGTTGTTTTCATGTCTTGTATTGTTTTTAAATTTCTAAAATATATATCTACAGCTGTTTAATTTCCTTCTGAACAAATGCCCAGCAAAGAAAACCACAAGAAGAAATCACATCCCACAAAACCTCAATGTATAAAAGTAGATTCCCTAAAAACACAAACTCTTGGGCCTCTGCTGGGAAAGCCACATCCTTAAGAGTATTTTTAAAACATTCTTTAAAAAAAATAAAAATTTGACTGTCAAACAACTATAGACAGGACTATTACTTGCCTAAGCATTAATAACTTTACAGTTGTTCTCTTGATGTCAAAAGAAAAGTTACGTGGTATTAGATTTAACTGAATTGAGACACTCATTTAAAATAAAATTACATGTAGAATACAGTACAAAAAATAATTTTCTCATTGCTTTTTGAAATATTATCCTTGCTACAGTGAATGAGAATCACAAAACAATTTTTATAGTGTTCTTTTTACTTCTCTTTGATAAAACACCAAGTATTTTAGTAATTAACATTTTTCAAATTCAAACAAGAACACTGAAAATAACAGGTATTGGGACTTCTCCGGCCGTCCAGTGGCTGGAACGCCATGCTCCCAGTGCAGGGGGCCTGGGTTCTACTCCCAGTTAGGCAACTAGATCCCACATGCTGCAACTAAGACTTAGTGCAGCCAAATAAAATAAGTGACAGTGTATTGATGACGCCAGTGGTGATAGCCTTGCATCTCACTCAAGAAAAGCCAATGGTTCCCATGACTTAGAAGACCCATCTAAGTCATGATCTGGCCCCCTCCCTCTAACCTCTTTCATCTCATCTCCTTTTTCTTCCCTCACCCCTCATCCGCAACTATTTCATCCCAGCTACACTGATATCCTTAGTGGGCGCTTTATTCTAAACATATTCTCCTTAAAATTTCATACTCTCTTCCCTACTCTATTCTTATCCTTAGAAGTTATTGCTACTTACATATTTAATTATTTACCTTGGTTTGATCTCCTACTGGAATGTAAGCTCCATGACAACAGTGACTTTTGCTAGGATTTTATTTGCTTGTTTAACTATTCTATCTATAGGCCCTGCAAAAGAGCCATCACATAGAAGATCCTCAATTAAATGAAAGAATGTATTAGTGTTAGCCTTTTATCTAGAATGAAATACAGTATATGAAATATAACTTGCTTAAAACTCATAAGGGCTTCCCTGGTGGCTCAGCAGTAAAGAATGCCAATCCAGGAAACATGGGTTCCATCTCTGGGTTGGGAAGATTCTTTGGAGAAGGAAGTGGAAGCCCACTCAGACTTTTGAGAGTCCCTTGGACTGCAAGGAGATCAAACCAGTCAATCCTAAAAGAAATCAACCCTGAATATTCATTGGAACGACTGATGCTGATGCTGAAGCTCTGATACTTTGGCCACCTAATGCAAATTGCTAACTCATTGGAAAAGACCCTGATGCTAGGAAAGATTGAAGACAAAGGAAGTGGGCAACAGAGGATGAGACAGTTACATAGTATCACTGACTCAATGGACATGAATTGGAGCAAACTCTGGGAGAGAGTGGACAGAGGAGCCTGGCGTGCTGCAGTCCATGGGGTCACAAAGAATGGGATATGACTCAGTAACTGAACAATAGGTGCATGCACGCATGCTCAGTTGTGTCAGACTCTTTGCGACCCCAGGGACTGAGGCCCACCAAGCTCCTCTGGAATTTTCCTGGCAAGAATATTGAAGGGCGTTGTCCTTTCATACTCCAGGGGATCTTCTCAGCCCAGGGATCAAACCCACGTCTCCTGCTTCTCCTGCATTGGTAGGTGGGATCTTTACCACTGTGCTACCTGGGAAACCCAAACAAAAACAACAAACTCATAAAGTCAAGTGGAAAAAGTATTAAGGCATGGGCTACCATGAATATTCTTACCATCTGCCAAGAACTAAGTAATCAGTTCAGTTCAGTCACTCAGTCGTGTCCAACTCTTTGCGACCCCATGAACCACAGCACACTAGGCCTCCCTGTCCATCACCAACTCCCAGAGTCCATCCAAACCCATGTCCATTGAGTCAGTGATGCCATCCAGCCATCTCATCTTCTATTGTCCCCTTCTCCTCCTGCCCTCAATCTTTCCCAGCATCAGGGTCTTTTCCAGTGAGTCAGCTCTTCACATCAGGTGGCCAAAGTATTGGAGTTTCAGCTTCAACATCAGTCCTTCCAATGAACACCCAGGACTGATCTCCTTTAGGATGGACTGGTTGGATCTCCTTGCAGTCCAAGGGACTCTCAAGAATCTTCTCCAACACCACAGCTCAAAAGCATCAATTCTTCGGCGCTCAGCTTTCTTCACAGTCCAACTCTCACATCCATACATGACCACTGGAAAAACCATAGCCTTGACTAGACAGACCTGCTGGCAAAGTAATGTCTCTGCTTTTTAATATGCTGTCTAGTTTGGTCAAAACTTTCCTTCCAAGGAGTAAGTGTCTTTTAATTTCATGGCTGCAATCACCATCTGCAGTGATTTTGGAGCCCAGAAAAATAAAGTCAGCCACTGTTTCCACTGTTTCCCCATCTATTTCCCATGAAGTGATGGGACCAGATGCCATGATCATAGTTTTCTGAATGTTGAGTTTTAAGCCAACTTTTTCACTCTCCTCTTTCACTTTCATCAAGAGGCTCTTTAGTTCTTCACTTTCTGCCATAAGGGTGGTGTCATCTGTGTATCTGAGGTTATTGATATTTCTCCCAGCAATCTTGATTCCAGCTTGTGCTTCCTCCAGCCCATCGTTTCTCATGATGTACTCTGCATATAAGTTAAATCAGCAGGGTGACAATATATAGCCTTGACGTACTCCTTTTCCTATTTGGAATCAGTCTGTTGTTCCATGTCCAGTTCTAACTGTTGCTTCCTGACCTGCATACAGGTAATATAAAGTGTATGTTTTACATTGTATCAATAGGGTCCAGTCAGGAGGCTTAAAACCACATAGTATTAAAATGTGAACAAGGCAAGTTTACATAAAGAATTATTAACTACTACAAGAGATTTTTTATAAACAGCAATATATTGGCTTGTAGAAAGTAAAAATATAAAGAGATATCAGCATAGGTACATAGAGCCATGAGCTCTACAAGATAGAGCATCCTTGATGGAATCCCCCAGGACTGAGACCCAGACCTTGATGGAGAGTGTAACATTGGCTTTTGGATGGTAAAGAAGTCACAGTGGTATTGAAATCAAGCAGGACCCTGCAGGGTCCTCCCAAGTACAAGCCCCTCTATGTCCCCACTTCTTATTTATAGGAAAAAGCTTTAGTCTCCTCGGCCTTCCCTGAGTTCCAAAGAGCACACTCAAACAATTAATGATTAGAGAAGTGAGAGAATACATAAAGTAAGGAAAAGCAATCAAGCCAGGAAAGTAATACTAGCTTGAACAATGCTGCTAAGTTGCTTCAGTCGTGTCTGACTCTGTGTGACCCCGTAGACGGCAGCCCATGAGGCTCCCCTGTCCCTGGAATCCTCCAGGCAAGAACACTGGAGTGGGTTGCCATTTCTTTCTCCAATGCATGAAAGTGAAAAGTGAAAGTGAAGCCGCTCAGTCGTGTCCGACTCTTAGTGACCCCATGGGCTGCGGCCCACCAAGCTTCTCTGTCCATGGGATTTTCCAGGCAAGAGTACTGGAGTGGGGTGCCATTGCCTTCTCCTCTCTTGAACAATAGTTCAGTGATAAACAGAATCACAGGATTCCTAGCTTCTCCTCAAGGGATATAGATAACAATCTGATGTGTATCTTTGAATGATTTTGCAGAAGCTAAACCCCTACCCGCCCACCACACAGTGGAGGATGTCAACTATGTGCTGATCAAAAGCACTAGACCCCAGTGCTTCCTAGGTCGTGTCAGTGGTAAAGAAGCTGCCTGCCAAGCAGGAGACATGAGAGATGCGGGTTCGATCCCTGGGTTGGGAAGTTTCCCTGGAGTAGGAAATGGCAACCCACCCCAGTATTCTTGCCAGGAAAATTCCATGGACAGAAAAGACTGGTGGACTAGAGCCCACAGGGTCACAAAGAATCAGACACGATGGAGGACACACAGAAAAAACAGTGGATTTTTGTGAAAGAAGATACTGAGGTAAGAGCACTAGACCCCAGACTAGTTGGAACCAGAAGACTGATCAAGATTCCTGAAACAAACATTAACCTGCTACCTCACTGCCAGCCAATCAGAAGAACGTTTACAAGCTGACCGTGTACCCTGTGACCCTTAGTCATAATGCTGCCTGTAAACATCCTTGCCTGAAAGTCATTGGGGAGTTCAGGTCTTTTGAACATTCAGTTCAGTTCAGTTCAGTTCAGTTCAGTCGCTCAGTCGTGTCCGACTCTTTGCGACCCCATGAATCGCAGCACGCCAGGCCTCCCTGTCCATCACCAACTCCCGGAGTTCACTCAGACTCACTTCCATTGAGTCAGTGATGCCGTCCAGGTTTTCCTCTGTCGTCCCCTTTTCCTCTGTCGTCCCCTTTTCCTCCTGCCCCTCTTCCCTCCCAGCATCAAAGTCTTTTCCAATGAGTCAACTCTTCACATGAGTTTTGAACATTAACTGCCGATTATCCTTACTTGCATGCATGCTAAGTCGCTTCAGTCGTGTCGGACTCTTTGTGACCCTATGGACTGTAGCCCGCCAGGCTTCTCTGTTCATGAGGATTCTCCAGGAAAGAATACTGGAGTGGGTTGTACCCTGCAAATAAATGTTGTACTTTCCATCACCATGATCCTGAGTCAGTAGATTGGCTTTGCTGTGCAACATGCAAGTGAACCCAAGTTCAGTTTGTAACAGGACAGTGTGTGTGGAACTTTCTGGAAAGCACCCTACTGGGGAAAGCTATTCATAGAGTGGTGTCTCATGGAAGACCCTTCATTACTCAAATCATCTGATGTGGGAGCTAAGGAGACCTAGGTGCTGTTGGTCTTGAAGCACTGCAGGAGTTGGATGTTGAAGAAGCCCTGTGTACCCTAAGAACTTGCTGAGCAAGCACTGTAAAACCAGGAGGGAAAGCAGAAAGCCCCTCCCCCATGTCTCCAGTGCTCTCCACTGACAAAGCTTAACACTGTGCAAAGACGCATAAACGATAAACTTTTAAATTTTTTTCTTTTTTTTTATTCACATGTAGGATGGAATATTTGTAATCCTATAACATATATTTTATTACCTAACAAGTTCTTTCTTTTTTTAATTCTTTTTATTTATTTATTCATTAAAAAAAATTTTTTTTTTGTTTGTACCCCATGGCATGTGGGACTTTAGTTTTCAATTTCCTAACCAGGGATCAAAACTGTACCCCCTGCATTGGAAGCAGAGAGTCTTAACCACTGGACCACCAGGGAAGTCTCATAAAGGATCAATTTTAAAAGGCCCATCTCCATTTTCACAGAGCAGGCAATGAAATACTTAGAACCGAAAAGGAATGAACTGAATACCAGCACAATATCTATTTCCCAAAATTATAATAAATAGTACTATTTTACATACTCTTGAATATTTGGAAAAATGCATCTTTCCTACCTGAAACCTATATTTTTAGGAGACTCTATGATATAGGCCAAGATTTTATCCCACAGAAGAACCATCTGAAATATACAGGCCTTCGGAATATGTGGACTTCCCAAAGCAAAATGTCATCTGTGCTCACGTTCTGGACAAATTCATTTGAATGTTATAAGTGATAGCTATATTGATCAATTTAGTGAGCTGCTCAGGAATGATAAATTCAAAGGTAAAAAGATGAAAGGCTTAAGAATTAGAAACATTTACTATTAACTGCAGCAATTACAAATATGTCTTATGTTGTCATTTTTGCTGGGAAGTGTTCATGTTTGAATTACAATAATAAGATCTTCTTACAATAGTAAGCAGTACACTTTGAACAAAAGTCTAAGATATGTCAATTATAGGAAAACTTAGGTCCATTAAGGATTTCAGGCATGAAAATTGCCTGAACTTGAATTTTGTTTGCTATATTCTTAGGCTGTTAAAACATTCTCTTTCAAGTATTCTCAATGAAAGTTAAGCTTTAAAGTATTTTCCAATAGAATACACAGTTTCCCCTTTATAAGAGTTTATTCAAGATATATAAGACATAGCTCCTGCCCTAAAGTCAATCTGAAAATATAAAATAGCATTAGGCTTTTAATGTTACTGAGAGGGGGATTCCCTGCCTGCCCAGTGGTCAGAACTTGTCACCTTCCATTGCCGGGGCCACTGTTCAGTCCCTGATGGGGAAACTAACATCCTGCAAGCCCTGGATCATGGCCCAAAAAAAAAAAACAAAACAAAAAAAAAACACCCACAAGCTGTCACAGGGAATCAGATTTGGAGGGGTGCATAGACCAGAGTGATTAGCAAAACACAGCAGGTTGAGTCTAGATGGTTGGCTGCATTTGAAATCAACTTTTTCTATGTATATTTTTATACCTAATAAGTATGCCTCATCAACAGTTAATTCATATATTGTAGGCAGAAGTAGGAAAAATTGCCCCAGCATATGAGCTGTTTCTTGCAAAACCAGAAAGAGCAAGGTTAGAAGATAAAAATGATTAGAATTGTGAAGTGTGACGAGCTGACTTTTTCTTTTCAATTTAAAGGCTATATGTCATTAAGTTTAAGAATGCTGTGGAGGACAATGCATTGCTCGATAAATGCTGCGTTCCAGCTACAATTTCACTGCTATGGGGAAAAGGAACATGCTGCCTAAATGGCAGTATGTACAGCACACTGGATCATCTATTTGCATACCTCTCCATCGAGAGGTGTGTAAGTCAACTAAGATTTCTGTTTCTTTTTGTTTTCAATTTAATTTAATTTGGGGCTAGTTTGTCGGCTCATATTAATAAAACTTAAGAACTGACAGATGATGTATTACGAGTATTGTTCTTTCGATCCTACTACTCATTCTAGTTCTCCATCTACTCATTTCTACTCCTTGAGAGCTATTTCCAGTGTCTCGGATAGCCTGCAAAAAACAGTCTACATAAACACATATATTTTTAAACAATTATTTACTTACTTTAATTAATTTTTTTTTAATCTGGCTGCACCGAATCTTAGTTGCGGCACTCAGGATCTTCACTCTTCACTGTGGCACTCGGGATCCTTAGTTGCGGCACAAGAACTCTTCGTTGCCGCATGCAACCTCTTAATTGAAGCATGTGGGATCTAGTTCCCTGACCAAGGATTGAACCTGCGCCCGCTGCATTGGGAGCATGGTGTCTCAGAGCAGACCACCAGGGAAGTCTCCTACATAAATGCAAATATATATATTTGCACACAGATACATATATTTTATTTTTTCTTCCTCATCTCTGTCTTAATTAACTTCATTTATGATACATTACACAAATAATACAGTTTACCAAGTTTATGTGTACAATTCAGTGAGCTTTCGTAAATGCATACACTCACATAACTGACACCATAAACATGGTATAGAATATAACTATCTTTTAAAATGGCAACCTTGGGCCTCTTTGCAGTCAGTCTTTTCCTGCCATCCCTTGGCCCCTGACAATAACTGAGTTTTTTTCACTAGAGTTCTGTCTTTCTTAGAATTTCACTGAAATGGAATCATAGAGTGTGTAGTCTTTTGTGTCTGGCTTTTTTCATTTAGCATAGCACTTTGCAGATTACTTCAAGTTGCTGTTTGTATCATTTCTTTTTATTGCTGAGTAGTATTTCTTTCAGAGGAGGCAGTGGCAACCCACTCCAGTACTCTTGCCTGGAAACTCCCATGGATGGAGGAGCCTGGTAGGCTGCAGTCCATGGGGTCGCAAAGAGTCGGACACGACTGAAGCGACCTAGCAGCAACAGCAGCAGCAACAGCAGTATTCCTTTGCATATAGTTTGTTGGTATTCATCAGCTGATGGACAAGTGCTTTTTCCAGTTTTTGGCTGCTATGAAAGAAGCTATTATGAACATTCATGTACAAGCTTTGTCTTGATGGATATTTTCATTTCTCTTAGGTGTAAAAAATACTTAGGACTGAAATTCCAAGGTTGTATAATAAATTTACATTTAACTTATTAAGAATCTGTCTATTGCTTTCAAAATGTCTACCATTTTGCATTCCCAACAGCAATGAATAAAAATTCTAGGTGGTCATATCATCATATACTTGGTATAGTGTTGTTGTTGTTGTTTTTGTTTGTTCGTATTAGCCATTCTAGCAGTCATTGAGTGGGGGTATTAATTTGTATTTCCCTAATGGCTAACAATGTTGAGCACATTTCCATGTGTTTATTTGCCATCTTTATACTTTTTATAGTGATGTGTCTGTTCAAATCTTTTGACCATTTAAAATTTTTATTTGCTTGTCTTTTTATTATTGAGTTGTAAGAGTGAAGAAGAACTAAAGAGCCTCTTGATGAAAGTGAAAGAGGAGAGTGAAAAAGTTGGCTTAAAGCTCAACATTCAGAAAATTTAAGATCATGGCATCCGGTCCCATCACTTCATGGCAAATAGATGGGGAAACAGTGGAAACAGTGACAAACTATTTTTCTGGGCTCCAAAATCACTGCAGATGGTGACTGCAGCCATGAAATTAAAAGACACTTACTCCTTGGAAGGAAAGTTATGACCAATCTAGACAGCATATTAAAAAGCAGAGACTCCCGAGAAAGCCTGCGTGTGCGAAAATCTAGCCAATTAGCAGATGCTAAGGAACCCTTGCAACCAATCTGCCCCTGTCAACTCCCTGTCTTTGTTTTAACCCTATAAATACTCCTGTAATTCAGGGCTTGGGGCCCTTGTTCCACTCCATTGCATTGGATGAAACTTGGGTCCTGGCTCGAGCTAGAAATAAATTCCCTTTTTGCGTTTGCAAAAAAATAAAATAAAATAAAATAATATAAAGCAGAGACATTACTTTGTCAACTAAGGTCCATCTAGTCAAGGCAATGGTTTTTCCAATAGTCATGTATGGATGTGAGAGCTGGACTATAAAGAAAGCTGAGTGCTGAAGAATTGATGCTTTTAAACTGTGATGTTGGAGAAGACTCTTAAGAGTCCCTTGGACTGCAAGGAGATCCAACCAGTCCATCCTACAGGAGACCAGTCCTGGGTGTTCATTGGAAGGACTGATGTTGAAGCTGAAACTCCAATGCTTTTGGTCACCTGATGCGAAGAGCTGACTCATTGGAAAAGACTCTGAAGCTGGCAAAGATTGAGGGCAGGAGGAGAAGGGGACGACAGAGAATGAGATGGTTGGATGGCATCACCGACTCAATGGACATGAGTTTGAGTACACTCTGGGAGTTGGTGATGGACAGGGAGGCCTGGTGTGCTGCGCAGTCCATGGGGCTGCAAAGAGTCGGGGATGACTGAGTGACTGAACTGAAATGAAGTGAAGAGTTCTTTGTTCTAGATACAAGTCCTTTGATGTATGTTTTGCAAACATTTCTATTGGTCTGTTTTTTCACTCTCTTAACAGTATTTTTTGGAAGAGCATGTTTTACATTTTAATGAAGTCTAATGTATCATTTTCCTTTATAGCTTATGTTTTTTAAGTCCTATTTAAGAAATATTTACTTACTCCAAAGTTATTAAGATTTTCTCCTGTATTTTCTTCCAGAAATTTCATAGGTTTTATTTTCACATTTAGGTCAGTTAATACGACTTAATTTTCTAAATGGCAGATGGTCATCTTTCTTTCTTTCCTCACACTAAATTGCATAGGCATCTTGGTCAAAATTCCATTGACTATACATGTATAGGTCTACTTTTGGATTCTGTTCCACTGATTTATAGGTCTATCTTTATACCACCTTCACTTGATTATTGAAGCTTTATAATAAGTTTTGAAATCAGGAAGTTCTCCAAATTTCTGCTTATTTTACAAATTTGTTTTGGTTATTCTCTCATTTTAATTGTTTTCCCTTTAAATAGGCCATGTTTCCGTTTCTTTGCTTTGTGCTTGTTTATTGAGATTTGGGCATCTGAAAACTAGCTTAGCTAGAGATTTGGGCATATGAAAACTAGCTTAGCTAGAGATTTGGGGACCTATAAGAACTTTGGTGGGTAAGGATCTTCTCTGGACTTGTGCAGGTAACTTCCCAGTCAGAGGTTTGCCTCTGCTGCTTCTTGGAGCTCATAATCTTCTCCTCCCTCTAGTGTCTGTCTGAGGTACTGCGGTCTCTCTGGTTGGGTGGTGGTGGTCAGTCCCTAGGTTCTGTCTCACATTTTGCAACTCTATGGACTGCAGCACGCCAGGCTTCCCTGTCCTTCACTATCTCCCAGAGTTTGCTCAAACTCATGTCCACTGGGCCTTCCCTGGTAACTCAGCTGCAATGAGGGAGAACTGGGAACTGGGTTCGCCTGCAATTCGGGAGACCTGGGTTCAATCCCTGGGTTGGGAAGATCCCCTGGAGGAGAGCATGGCAACCCACTCCAGTATTCATGCCTGGGAAATCCCATGGACAGAAGAACCTGGTGGGCTACAGTCCATAGGGTTACAAAGAGTCTGACATGACTGAGCAACTAATCACGCACATGTCCATTGAGTTGGTGATGCCATCCAACCATCTCATCCTTTGTCACCCCTTTCTCCACATGGCCTCAATCTTTCCCAACATCAAGGACTTTTCCAATGAGTCAGCTCTTCACATCAGGTGACCAAAGTATTGGAGCTTCAGCATCAGTCCTTCCAATGAATACTCAGGATTGATTTCCTTTAGGATTGACTGGTTTGTTCTCCTCACAGTCCAAAGGACTCTAAAGGGTCTTCTCCAGTACCACAGTTCAAAAGCATCAGTTTTTTGGCGCTCAGCCTTCATTATGGGCCAACTTTCACATCCCTATACAACTACTGGAAAAACCATGGCTTTGTCAGCAAAGTGATATTTCAACAAGCAATCTTGATTCCAGCTTTGATTCATCCAGCCTGGCATTTCACATGATACACGCTGTTCAGTTCAGTTCAGTTGCTCAGTCGTGTCTAACTCTTTGCAACCCCATGGACTGCAGCACGCCAGGCCTCCCTGTCCATCACCAACTCCCAGAGTGTGCTCAAACTCATGTCCATTGAGTCGGTGATGCCATCAAACCATCTCATCCTCTGTTGTCTCATCCCCTTCTCCTCTCACCTTCAATCTTTCCCAGCATCAAGGTCTTTCAAATGAGTCAGCTCTTCACATCAGGTGGCCAAAAGTATTGGAGTTTCAGCTTCAACATCAGTCCTTCCAGTGAACACCCAGGACTGGTCTCCTGTAGGATGGACTGGTTGGATCTCCTTGCAGTCCAAGGGACTCTCAAGAGTCTTCTCCAACCACTACAGTTCAAAAGCATCAATTCTTCAGCACTCAGCTTTCTTTATAGTCCAGCTCTCACATCCATACATGACCACTGGAAAAACCATAGCCTTGACTAGACAGACCTTTGTTGACAAAGTAATGTCTCTTCTTTTTAATATATTCTCTAGGTTGGTCATAACTTTCCTTCCAAGAAGTAAGTGTCTTTTAATTTCATGGCTGCAATCACCATCTGCAGGGATTTTGGAGCCCAGAAAAATAAAGTCTGACACTGTTTCCACTATTTCCCCATCTATTTGCCATGAAGTGATGGGACCAGATGCCATGATCTTAGTTTTCTGAATGTTGAGCTTTAAGCCAACTTTTTCACCCTCCTCTTTCACTTTCATCAAGAGGCTCTTCAGTTCTTCTTCACTTTCTGCCATAAGGGTGATGTCATCTGCATATTTGAGGGTATTGCTGTTTCTCCTGGCCATCTTGATTCCAGCTTGTGCTTCTTTCTGCCCGGCATTTCTCATGATGTACTCTGCATAGAAGTTAAATAAACAGGGTGACAATATACAGCCTTGATGTACTCCATTTCCTATTTGGAACCAGTCTGTTGTTCTAACTGCTGCTTCCTGACCTGCATACATGTTTCTCAAGAGGCAGGTCAGGTGGTCTGTATTCCCATCTCTTTCAGAATTTTTCACAGTTTATTGTGATCCACACAGTCAAAGGCTTTGGCATAGTCAATAAAGCAGAAATAGATGTTTTTCTGGAACTCTCATGCTTTTTTGATGATCCAACAGATGTTGACAATTTGATCTCTGGTTCCTCTGCCTTTTCTAAAACCAGCTTGCACATCAGGAAGTTCATGGTTCACGTATTGCTAAAGCCTGGCTTGGAGAATTTTGAGCATTACTTTTCTAGTGTGTGAGATGAGTGCAATTGTGCAGTAGTTTGAGCATTCTTTGGCATTGCCTTTCTTACAGATTGAAATTAAAACTGACCTGTTCCAGTCCTGTGGACACTGCTGAGTTTTCCAAATTTGCTGGCATATTGAGTGCAGCACTTTCACAGCATCATCTTTTAGGATTTGAAATAGCTCACCTGGAATTCCATCACCTCCACTAGCTTTGTTTGTAGTGATGCTTTCTAAGGCCCACTTGACTTCATATTCCAGGATGTCTGGCTCTAGGTGAGTGATCACAGCATCGTGATTATCTGGGCTGTGAAGATCTTTTTTGTACAATTCTTCTGCGTATTCTTGCCACCTCTTCTTAATATCTTCTGCTTCTGTAAGGCCCATACCATTTCTGTCCTTTATCAGCCCATCTTTGGTTTGCATGATATACTCTGTATATATGTTAAATAAGCAGGGTGACAATAAACAGCCTTGACATACTCCCTTCCCAATTTTGAAGCAGTCTATTTTTCCATGTCCGATTCTAATTGTTGCTTTTTGACTTGCATACGTGTTTCTCAGGAGACAGGTAAAGGTGGTCTGATAGTCCCATCTCTTTAAGAATTTTCCACAGTTTGTTGTGATCCACACAGTCAAGGCTTTAGCACAGTCAATGAAGCAGAAATTTTTCTGGAATTCCCTTGCTCCATGATGTGATGGATGTTGGCAATTTGTCCCTCTGCCTTTTCCAGCTCCAGTTTGTACATCTGGAAGTTCTTGGTTCATGTGCTGCTAAAGCCTAGCTTGAAGGTTTTGAGCATTACCCTGCTAGCATGTGAACTGGGAGCGTAAAGCAGTTTTTCAACATTCTTTGGCATTGTTTTTCTTTGGGATTGGAATGAAAACTGAACATTCTCCAATCCTGTGGCCACTGTTGAATTCTCCAAATTTCCTGACATATTGAGTGCAGCACTTTAACATCATCATCTTTTAGGAGTTTAAATAGCTCAGCTGGAATTCTACCACCTCCACTAGCTTTATTTGTAGTAATGCCTCCTAAGGCCCACTTGACCTCACACTCCAGGAGGTCTAGCTTTAGGTGAGTGACCACACCACTGTGGTCATCCAGGTCTTTGAGACCTTTTCTGCATAGTTCTTCCATGTCTTCTTGCCACCTCTCCTTAATCTCTTCTGCCTCTGTTAAGTCCTTACCATTTCTGTCCTTTATTGTGCCCATATTTGCATGAAATGTTCTCTTGGTAGCTCCAGTTTTCTGCCTGATATAACAAGCTGTTGTACGGCATCCTTTTCAGCTTCCCCCAGCCCAGTATTTAATGTTCACATCCATTCTTTTCCCATCAGCACACTGAATCAGACAAGAGAGAAATCAATCCCTTGGGCAGAAAAACCAGACCATTAGATTCACTTTTTTGTTTCCCTTCCAAGGGAGAATCTAGGAGTTGGGAGTGCCAGTGCTTTACTGGGAGCAGGCGGGGAAGACAGAGGAGCTAAGATAGGCAAATGGGAAGATCTTTCCTCCTTGCTTCTTTATGTCTCTTCTTGGCTTTGCACTTGGCTGTTGCAGCCTCTTAACTGCTTTCTCATAGAGGCAATTTGGCACCTCTATTGTGTTTTTTAAATTTTTAGATATTTATCTTTTTGTTTTTTGGCTCACTATGTCTCTGCTGCTGCTCTTGGGCTTTCTCTAGTTGTGGAGAGTGGGGGCCACTCTCTAGTTGTGGAGAGTGGGGGCCACTCTCTAGTTGTGGTGTGTAGGCTCTCGTTGCTGTAACTTCTCTTGTTTGGAGCACAGACTCCAGGACGTGCTGGCTCAGGAGTTGTGGCGCACGGGCTTAGTTGCCCTGAGGGCATGTGGAATCTTTCGGGACCAGAGGTCCAACCTGCGTCGCCTGCACCAGCAGGTGGATTCTCTGCCACTGGACCAGCAGGGGAGCCCTGGCACCTCCACTGTTACTAAGTTAGTGTCTCCACGGGGAACACAGGCCTGGAATTTCCTATTCTACCATCTTCTTGCTATCACTGCTCTTGTTCACATTTTTCAGTTTTGAAAACTCAAACTTACGGAAAAGTTCAGACTACTATAATGAACACTCACCTAAGTTGATTAGCAAAACTATGGCTAATATTTTCACCCATTTGCTTTATCTCTCTGTCTCATATGAACAAACACTGAACCATCTGAAGTTAAGTTGCAGACACATGTTTGACTCTAAATATTTCATGTGTATTCTTTAAAACAGGATGATATTTGTCAAATGATGACAGGATCAACACTTGATATAACAGTGTCGAATTGGTTATTTACTATAGAAAAGAGTTTTTTTAAATAGGACTTTTGGGATTGGCAGGCTTTTGGAAGCATCCATGGGTTAACGTCATTAACTGTGGTGTGGTGACTTAGGCTAGTGTTGACTGTTTGGCACTCCACGTCATGTTCACTGGACTGAGTTCATACCTGATGGGCTGACTTTCAGAAGCGAGGCCCTGATGCTGATTACTTTGCTTTTAAAATCCGTGTTCGCTGAGGTGAGCTGCGGATCAATCGAATAGGCTTAAGACCAGCTCTGATGGTTACTTATAATTACGGCTTCTGAGGAAACAGTGTTTTCCAGCATTCGTGGGGATCCTTTTATAATCAGTCCTCTCTTTTCATCCTCATTCAGTCAAAGCTGAAAGAGCGACCAAATGTCCAGATTTTTACCACCACTTTTGTTGTTGTTCCGGAATGTTGAGGTTCCCTTTATGGAGATATGATTTTCAATTTGCACATTCATCATTGTGATTTTATCTTGCTTTTGTCTTTGAATCATTTGCTGAATCACTGTTAGCCCAGTGGCTGGGTGGAATCATTTAAAAGTTTGGACAACAGACACTGAACAACAGTGACACAACAAATACAATGAGAAGTTCCTGTAATATTAAAAGGGAAAGGAAGATACACCATAGCCACGCACCAAGACTTTACAAGACTGAGGAATAAAACCAGGCCTAACAACTCACCGAGTTGACCTTAGTTTGTCTTTTCTTCCAACATTAGTTTTATCTCCCCTAACGTGTTCTTCCCTATATGAGGAGAAATTTTAGTAATAGCACAGACTCTCTCCTGGCTAGCCGAAAAAAGAAAATTAAGGCTATTTTGTTCTACTACCTGTAGGTCTCACTCAATGATAAGGAACACATTTTTAGTTACCATTTGAAGTTGGGCTTGCGGGTAGGGGAAAACATTTTGGGGAGGCTTTTCCCACAAAAGGTTTTATCTTTTAGACTCTTTTCAAAGAAATGTAGTTCACTGAAAGTGCTGAGGAGTTAAACTCCTCGAATGATCTCACAAATAACCCTCCAGATCATTAACCTTGGTTCTGGGTCAGCACTGAAAAGACTGACTTTCGCAAAGGAAAAAGAATCCAGGAGGTACCCAAAGGGCATGATCAATCTAGAAGTTATAGATCTGTTGTTTCTGGGTATAGTTATGAGAAACAATTGCCACTAAGGCACAAGAATAGTTATATCCTTCTCTTGCCACAAAAGAATATTTTTGTTCATTTATATGTTATACTTAATTTTATATAATCTATTATCTTATATACTATTAACTAATATATAGTGTATTATATAATATAGTTATTAACATATAAGCTATATTATATAATACTGTATGTTACAATATTATATAAATTTTAAAAATATTTAATTTTTATTGTGTAACTAACATACCTTCAATTCCTTTTCAACCTGGCTGTATTAGCAAAGCTTAGCAGAACTAAATTATAGATTTAGAAAAGTGATTGTTTTTATTTTTAATTTTTTTCTTTTCCAGCTTTAAAAAATAAATTTATTTATTTAATTTTATTCTTTTCCAGTTTTACTGAGGAGAGGTGGTGGTTGTTTTTAGTAAAGTTTACATCCAAGCACATCATTATTATTCGTGAGGGGAACATGACGGACTGAATAAAAAATACAAACTTTCAATCAGTAAAGAATTACAATTTTGTAAAAATACAAAATTTCAATCAGTATTATTGTGTAAAATAATTTAAGAAAGAGTGTGATATATAGAAGAGTATTGCTCCAGCTCTCTTGGGAATTATAGATCTTTTTCTGATTTTCTGTTCTTTTGGCCACACAGCTTGAAGGATTTCATTTCCCTGACCAGGGATCGAACCCAGTCCATGGCAGTGAAAGCCCAGAATCTTGTTAGTCCACTAGGGAAATTCCCCAGAGGTCTTGGGAAAACACATTTTACAGTGTGTAGCTACCAGCTTATTCTTAAGATCTTGAATCAGCAACCCACTTTCAGGAACCATCAGTTACTGGAGGGTCTCTGGAGAATGTCTGTTTAGTATCTCCAGTAGCTGTAACTTTTCAGTTGTGTTAAGGTCTTTATATTTTTCTAGAGGATTGTCAGTGGTATAGACAATAAGGTTTGGAGCAAAGAACAGAATCCTATGTAACTAAAATTTACCCCATCAGTTCAGTTCAGTCACTCAGTCGTGTCCGACTCTTTGCGACCCCATGAATCGCAGCACACCAGGCCTCCCTGTCCGTCTCCTGGAGTTCACTCAGACTCATGTCCATTGAATCAGTGATGCCATCCAGCCATCTCATCCTCTGTCGTCCCCTTCTCCTCCTGCCCCTGATCCCTCCCAGCATCAGAGTCTTTTCCAATGAGTCAACTCTTCGCATGAGGTGGCCAAAGTACTGGAGTTTCAGCTTTAGCATCATTCCTTCCAAAGAAATCCAAGGGTTGATCTCCTTCAGAATGGACTGGTTGGATCTCCTTGCAGTCCAAGGGACTCTCAAGAGTCTTCTCCAACACCACAGTTCAAAAGCATCAATTTATATTGCTGGATAAATAAGATGAAATATTCTATACAGGAAATTCAAGATCTAATAGTATTTTAACCATTGTGAGTGTTGTGGCTTTTCAACAGGCAAGTGTCTTAACTTATCCAGAAAACAAATGTACTATTAATAGTACATATTCATAAATGATAGAGGGAATCAATTGCTACAATTCCTTCAGTGATCGCAAAGGATCTTTCAGGGCATGATCTTAGTGTTTGCCTTATTTTCACAATTTTTCCAGGTTAATTTGTGTTGTAACAGGGCATGAACTGACTACGTCCTCTGTTCCTGGAAGTATTCACATAACTGTTTGATTCTGTGGCCAATTTGTCCCTACTACGATGGGCTGTTTCATGGAAGATTCCACAAGTGTTCATTTGGGGTGTTACTGGGTGCTGTCACCTGGCCATTATGGATTTGCCAGACTTTATCCTCATAGATTAGATACCTTAATCATCCCCAGCATTTATTTTCAGAATTTGGGTATTCAGATTTTATCCATCTATGATGAACTCTTTAAACTTCTACATGAATTTATTGTTCTTATTTTTGTTTTTGATGATTTAATGATGTCCCTGTATAATGACTTTAATCAGGGAAATCTGTTTAGCATGACAATCTGTAAACGTATTTATATAGTATATGTAAAGTATTACTATAGTGATTATAGAATAGTATACTCACCTTTGTAATATCTCTGAGCGTCTAGCTTTATGACAGCAATTATTTTAGCATGAAGATACCAGGTAATTGATGTATCTGTTATTGTATATCCTTTTGGTGATGGTTGCACAATCTGTGACTATACTAAAGCCACTGAATTGTACACTTCAAATGGGTAAGTTGTAAGGAATGGAAATTATCTCAATAAGGCTGTTAGAAAAAAAGGGAGGAATGAAAAGCATGACATTTATTTCACATAAAAGAATAAATATGAAAAATTACTCAAATTCATTATCAGAAAAAGGCAGATCAAGACCACAGCAAGATACTCTTTTACACCAGTGTTCAAAGTTATCAAGTTCTAGGAAAAAAATATTGAACTCTCCTATAAAATTGCTTGTGGCATTATGAATTAGTAACAGTACTTGGGAAAATGAGTTGTCATTGCCTTATGTTCTTATTTCCTGTGACTCAGAAATTCCAGTAAGTATATATCAATAGAAAGAGATTAGTAGTGATCACATGCATGCTGAAATGTGTAAACATTTGAAGGATCCAAATTACTCAATGACAATATTTTTCAAATGACCAATGCAAACTAATACAAAATCATACATGATTAAAAGATCCATTCAAAATTCAAGATACACTAATGTACTTTAATGTAACAGAATATAAAAAGCTCATCTGATTTCAGATTCCACATTGCAATGAATCTTTAAGAAACCATTGCTTGGAGGGAGGTGGGAGGGGGTTCATGTTTGGGAACGCATGTACATCCGTGGTGGATTCATGTCAATGTATGGCAAAACCAATACAGTATTGTAAAGTAAAATAAAGTAAAAATAAAAATTAAAAAAAAAAGGAAAGCAACCATTGCTTGTCAAGTTTTGCTGTTACATAAAAGAAAAATATCCACAATTATTTGAAGAGGCTATAAAAACACTGTTCCTTCTTCCAACTACCTCCCTATGCCAGGCTGGATTTTCTTCCTGTTCTTCAACAAAACAACACAGCACAATAAATTAAAGGCAGAATACTTTCTGAGAACTCAGCTGTTTTCTGTTAAGACAAACAAAAAAGTAAAACATAATGCTATACTTCTAATTATTTTCATAAAATCTTGTCATTATATTATTTATACTAACACATAGTGGACTCGTTTTTGTTTTTAAAAGAATTTTAAAAGTAAATGTTTTAAAATTTCTAACAAAACAAAACCAAAGCAAGCAGCAGGAGAATATGCAGGTCTATGGCAAACATTTTCAAATGGTAGAGCTTTAAAGCAAAAGGTCTAGTAACTTTATTAAACTCCTCCATATAGCTACCAAATGACACTACTCCAAACCAAAAGGTCTAATTACTTAGAACAAAGACCTAAGTGTAACAACCTTATGCAAAAAACTTAGTTAAATATCCCAGGCTAAAACAATAAACACAATAATGAGAAGTCAATGAAAGTAGAGCTCAGGTGGTTACTGAAACTGACTCATCTGGGAGCTGACTTAACAAAGTTTGGACACAAGGGCTCAGTAAAAGCACCTGTTGACCCAGAGCTTACCTGGGATAATGCGAAATCAGCTTTTAAAACAATCTTAGCAGAAATTCCAGAATTGCCAAGGGATAATGAAACTTCTATTGCCATCTGAAATAAACGGACAAAGCTGAATTTGCTCCTTACCACAGTGATGGAGAACTACGCTGGTCAGGCAGAATCTGCGCAAACCTAACTGCAGGACTCATAGTCTTTGGAAAGCGTGGCATTCAGGATGGGTGGGCTTTGAGAAGCATAGAAGGGTTGGCATGATCCTTAAAAGCTTGGTTATGCAAGTGACTATTGTTGATTGGTTGGTACTCTAAGGCATATTTTTTGGATTGAGTTTATCCCTGATTAGCTGACTTTTATAAGCAAAAGGCTAACGATGATCACTTGGCTTACAAAAGCAGGTTCACTGAGATGAGTTGTGTTTATCAGCTGAATGTGTTCTCATCGTGGCTTGGTTCTATTTTTGTTTAGTCACTCAGTTGTGTCCGACTTTGCAAACCCGTGGTCTGTAGCCTACCAGGCTCCTCTGTCCATGGGATTTCCCAGGCAAGAATACTGGAATGGATTGCCATTTCCTTCTCCAGGGGAGCTTCCTGACCCAGGGATGGAACCCACATCTCCTGCATTGGCAGGCAGATTCTTTACCACTGAGCCACCTAAGAAGCCCGGCTTGGTTTTATAGCTGCAGAAAAATCCATCTTTTTCTAAATTTGTGAGAATTTCTCATTCTGATTTTCTTATAGAACCATAGGACAGTTATTAAACATATTTGTTATAACATGTCATTGTTCAAATTTCACTACTCCCTTAGAGCAAAAAAATTTTCAACTGAAGCATAGTTGATTTACTAGATGAGTTATAAGCTGGAATCAAGATAGGCGGGAGAAACATTAACAACCTCAGATGTTCAGATGATATCACTCTAATGGCAGAAAGCAAAGAGGAACTAAAGGACTTCTTGATGAGAGTGAAAGAGTAGAGCGCCGAAGAATTGATGCTTTCAAACTGTGGTGCTGGAGAAAACTCCTGAGAGTCCCTACTGATCCATGATCATGCATGCATTTAGTTGTTACGGGCCTTGAATCATCTTTATTCTAAAACAGTGCCTCTGCTTTTCTTTGTTTCTCATGACCTTGTTATTTGAAGAACATGGACCAGCTTTTTGTTTGACTTTGGTTTTTAAAGAACACCCTTCAATATGGATTTTTCCGATTCTTTCTTAATGGATAGATTTAGATTATAAATTATTGGTAAGCACATCACAGAAGTGATGTTGTAACCCCAGTGAATTACTTCATGGAACCTGAGTGATACTAGTTTGTGCAAGTTTTGGTGATGGTCATAGCTGTCTCCACTGTAAAGTTACCATTTATCCCTTATTTACTAAGTATCTTATGAGGAGATACTTTGAGACTGTGCTCCTCCTTAGACTTTTGGTCAATGGTTTTTAACATTACTGATAATTATTGCCTGAATCAATTATCATGGTTGCACAATGGCATTTCCTAACTCTGTCATTCTGTCTCTTTTCTTTATTTACTAATATTTTTAGTATCAGTATAGGCTCATGATTTTTATTTTATTCAATGGTCTATGATTCCACTGTTCCAGATTCAGCCAGTGGGAGCCCTTCAAGCTGGCTCTTGTGTCCTTTAAACATATTCCCAACATTTTTAAAGCACTTGTTACTTTCTGGCACAAAAAAAGATATTCCAGGCTCTTCTTATACTTTCTCAACCCAGCCCTGGTATTAGTCATTTCTCTAAGGATGTTTGGATCCTTTCAGTGAAACATTTTTTTCCCATTAAAATAGTTTGGATTTCACTACATATTAGTAAGTACATAGATAGTTGAATAGTATTCGACAGTATAGTTGTACCTAATCTATTTAACATGCCTTCATTGAGTTGTTTCCAATCTTTTTTCTTAAATCAAACAATCTGGCAATGAAATGTCTCCAAACTTTACAAATGAGCATATTTGTAGGATAATCATTTAGAAGTGGTATTTTTGCATCAAAGAATTTGTAACTTTGATAAATACTGCAAATTGTCTTCCCTAGAGATTGCACCAATTAACATTTCTAACAGTATTATGAGGGCCAAAAACGAAGCTTACAAATTTAGGTCAAAATTCTGTTTTATCCATAGTACACTTAGAGGACTTATAATTTTCGATTGTTTTATTTTACTAGAATAGGCAGTTTAAGAAAAATTTCCTTAATCCAGTGATCAGGAAAAGTAGAACATATAATCCTGCCCATGAGTAGCCCTGGTGATGAATTCAAACTGGATTAATTTTCTAAATTTGTGGTTATGTTCTTTCTCCACAAAGGCCTGAAGCATAACAATGAGTCACTATTCCTTTTGGCTGCTCAAGACTGTCAGTTTCAATTATCTTTGTAGCTCTTGAGTTTCTAAAGACTTGTTTTCCCTCCATAAATATGTTTGAGATATAGGCAAATGATTTCTGCCATATACCGAGGGGTCCTTTCAAAAGCAGATTTCTGTGTTTCAATTACAACTAGTATTAATAGTTAAAAGCTGTCCTATAAAAGTTAAAGAAAATTTGTGCCTGGGGCACAGTAGGAATCTCAGACTTTGGTTCTGAAAAGAATAGTTCAGGGGCATATCAAAAATGTAGACTGCTTGACTTGTCCAAGAACAACTGATTCAGTAGGTCTGAGAGATACAGACCAGATATTTGCAGTTTGAAAAGCTTTCCAGTTCATGACGTAGTGATTCTGGAACCACATTTTGAGACTTCAAGTGAAAGTCAGTTGTGTCTGACTCTGTGACCCCATCGACTATATAGTCTATGGAATTCTCCAGGCCAGAATACTGGAGTGGGTAGCCATTTCCTTCTCCAGGGGATCTTCCCAACCCAGGAATTGAACCCAGGTCTCCTGCACTGCAGGCAGATTCTTTACCAGTTGAGTCACAAAAGAAGCCCACATTTTGAGAAATATAGCATTAAATAACTGTTAATGAACTGTAGTCTCATGCTTTTAATGTGGGCTAGAAAAACCATTTCAATGAAAAAGTGTTTTGTTGTTGTTGTTGGGAGAGTATTCATGGTTTTCTAACATGTTTTATTTAAATCTGAGAAACCAATGTTTCTATGGCTAATATTTTCTGAATATTTATAGCATGTACCAACTCACCATTTAAGCATTTTTCATGTATTGATTTACATATACCTCATAAGCCTATGAGGCAAGTACAATTACTCCCATTTTACAGAAAAGGAAACTGAGGCACAAGAGATCAAGTGACTTGCCAGTCACATGGTTAAGAAGTTGTAGGGTCAGGATTTAAACCCTAGTAATCAGCCACTCTCATACTATATTGCCCCTCTCTTTTCATTTTAACTTGAAGGAACTCAATTTTCTCATCTGAAAAGGAGTTGACTGGTCCTAAATGGCAGGAACCTTCTGCACAGTGGAAAGTGTGTAGTTACATGTACAGATAAAGCTCTTGGTCTGTGAAAGGATTAAAATACCTCTTAGTTACTATAATTATATAACATTGTATAGTAGGTCTGAATGCAAGGGTAGTAGATTTCATGATGGTCATGGGTAACGTTGTTAGCTCTATATTTTTATTGTATAGGAACTAATAATGGGATAAAATAATCTCTAAATTTTTTTCCATCTATTAATTATTGAAAAGTCCATCACGGGATCTCTTAGTAACATAGGATTTAAAAAGCTAAAAAGATCTCAAAGTCTGCCCTTCTTTAAATGAATCTAGCAAAATAGTTATCGTGTTGGGTAATGTTTCGAACATCTCTCAGAACCAGTATTGTTGCTGTTTAGTTGCTAAGTCATGTTCAACTCTTTGCAACCCCATGGAATACAGCAAATCAGGCTCCTCTGTCCATTATCTCCCAGAGTTTGCTCAAACTCATGTCTATTGAGTCTATGATGCCATCCAACCATCTCATCCTCTGTCATCCCCTTCTCCTGCCTTCAATCTTTCCCAGCATCAGGGTCTTTTCCAATGAGTAGGCTCTTTGTATCAGGTGGCCAAAGTATTGGAATCATTATACTCCACAGTTTTTAAATGACAGAATTAAACTAACTCATATATTTCAGAAAAAATATGCAATTTCTCAATCAACCTATTCATGTAATAGTGAAGTGAAAGTGTTATTCGTGTTTGACTCTTTGCAATCCCATGGATCCCGTGTCCACGGAATTCTTCAGAAAGGAATATTGGAGTGGATTGCCATTCCCTTCTCCAGGGGATCTTCCCAACCTAGGGATTGAACTCAGGTCTCCTGGATTGCAGGCAGATTCTTTACTGTCTGAGCCACCAGGGAAGACTATTTATGTAATAAAAACCAGTTAAATTCTTACTATGCACCAGGATTTGTGCTAGGCATTAAGTAAGGATATTTATCAGTTACTGAACTTTGAGGATGGTGTTTTTCTTCTCATTTTACTGATGAACACATGGAAAAGTTAAGCATTTTAGGGGCGGATCCTAAGTTGCAGAGTGGGAGAGCAGTATTTCACTCCTCACCTATTTGATTCCCAAACTGGGCTCACTGCATTAACTTTAATAATTTGGATTACAGATAGATGTTTTATGTTACTAAATGGTTACTAAAAGAGTTCTTTCAATAAGAGCTTTTGTAGGACTCTTACAATGTTCAAGAGTAAATCCACCATAAAAATCATATCCTACAAGGCAGAGCTCATTAAAAGTTGATGAATGAATGTAGCTTAAACAGATTAATTTTGGGTTACACACGACTACATTGAAGTTCCCTAGTTTACTCTTTGAGATTCACATTGTTTATTTGTAAACTCAGGAAAAGTACTTCATCTTAGAGCCATCGTGAGAAATAAATGAGATCATATATTAAAACATCTGGCACTCAGTAAGAAACAGTTTTTATAAAAGCAATATTGTAATTCTGAAATATGTTTAGGTCATACACTGGATTCTAGTTGGACAGGAGGACAGATCTAAGAATTATTAGGAAGGATGATTCATTAGGACACAGGGACAAGTATGACAAAGGAGTCACTGATAGACATGGCATAGGCTTGATTGTGGCTGGAAAATATGTGATTAAATAAAGAATGGGGAAATTGGGCAGGAATATTAGATACTGAAAAAGGAACTCCCCAGGTTGGTAGGTGCCCAATATGATACTGGAGATCAGCGGAGAAATAACTCCAGAAAGAATGAAGGGATGGAGCCAAAGCAAAAAAAATACCCAGCTGTGGATGTGACTGGTGATAGAAGCAAGGTCCAATGCTGTAAAGAGCAATATTGCATAGGAAACTGGAATGTTAGGTCCATGAATCAAGCCAAATTGGAAGTGGTCAAACAGGAGATGACAAGAGTGAACGTCGACATTCTAGGAATCAGCGAACTAAAATGGACTGGAATGGGTGAATTTAACTCAGATGACCATTATATCTACTACTGCAGACAGGAATCCCTTAGAAGAAATGGAGTAGCCATCATGGTCAACAAAAGAGTCCGAAATGCCGTACTTGGATGCAATCTCAAAAACAACAGAATGATCTCTGTTGGTTTCCAAGGCAAACCATTCAATATCATGGTGATCCAAGCCTATGACCCAACCAGTAATGCTGAAGAAGCTGAAGTTGAATGGTTCTATGAAGACCTACAAGACCTTTTAGAACTAACACCCCAAAAGATGTCCTTTTCATTATAGGGGACTGGGATGCAAAAGTAGGAAGTCAAGAAATACCTGGGGTAACAGGCAAATTTGGCCTTGGAGTACGGAATGAAGCAGAGCAAAGGCTAATAGAGTTTTGCCAAGAGAATGTACTGGTCATAGCAAACACCTTCTTCCAACAACACAAGAGAAGACTCTACACATGGACATTGCCAGATGGTCAACAGTGAAATCAGATTGATTATATTCTTTGCAGCCAAAGATGGAGAAGCTCTATACAGTCAACAAAAACAAGACCAGGAGCTGACTGTGGCTCAGATCATGAACTCCTTATTGCCAAATTCAGACTTAAATTGAAGAAAGTAGGAAAACCACTAGACCATTCAGGTACGACCGAAATCAAATCCCTTATGATTATACAGTGGAAATGAGAAATAGATTTAAGGGACTAGATCTGATACATAGAGTGCCTGATGAACTATCAACGGAGGTTCCTCACATTGTACAGGAGACAGGGATCAAGAACATCCCATGGAAAAGCTACGCAAAAAAGCAAAATGGCTGTCTGGGGAGGCCTTACAAATAGCTGTGAAAAGAAGAGAAGTGAAAAGCAAAGGAGAAAAGGAAAGATATAAGCATCTGAATGCAGAGTTTCAAAGAATAGCAAGGAGAGATGAGAAAGCCTTCCTCAGCGATCAGTGCAAAGAAACAGAGGAAAAGAACAGAATGGGAAAGACTAGAGATCTCTTCAAGAAAATTAGAGATACCAAGGGAACATATCATGCAAAGATGGGCTCACTAAGGGACAGAAATGGTATGGTGCTAACAGAAGCAGAAGATGTTAAGAAGAGGTGGCAAGAATACACAGAAGAACTGTACCAAAAAGATCTTCAAGACCAAGATAATCACGATAGTGTGATCACTCACCTAGAGCCAGACATCCTGGAATGTGAAGTCAAGTGGGTCTTAGAAAGCATCACTATGAACAAAGCTAGTGGAGGTGATGGAATTCCAGGTGAGCTACTTCAAATCCTGAAAGATGATGCTGTGAAAGTGCTGCACTCAATATGCCAGCAAATTTGGAAAAGTCAGCAGTGGCCACAGGACTGGAAAAGGTCAGTTTTCATTCCAATCCCAAAGAAAGGCAATGACAAAGAATGCTCAAACTACCACACAATTGCACTCATCTCCCATACTAGTAAAGTAATGCTCAAAATTCTCCAGGCCAGGCTTCAGCAATACGTGAACCGTGAACTTCCAGATGTTCAAGCTGGTTTTAGAAAAGGCAGAGGAACCAGAGGTCAAATTGCCAACATCCGCTGGATCATAGAAAAAGCAAGAGAGTTCCAGAAAAACATCTATTTCTGCTTTATTGACTATGCCAAAGCCCGTGACCGTGTGGATCATAATCAACTGTGGAAAATTCTGAAAGAAATGGGAATACCAGACCACCTGACCTGCCTCTTGAGAAACCTATATAAAGGTCAGGAAGCAACAGTTAGAACTGGACATGGAACAACAGACTGGTTCCAAATAGGAAAAGGAGGACATCAAGGCTGTATATTGTCACCCTGCTTATTTAACTTCTATGCAGAGTACATCATGAGAAACACTGGGCTGGAAGAAGCATAAGCTGGAATCAAGATTTCCGGGAGAAATATCAACAACCACAGATATACAGATGACACCACCCTTATGGCAGAAAGTGAAGAGGAACTAAAAAGCCTCTTGATGAAAGTGAAAGAGGAGAGTGAAAAAGTTGGCTTAAAGCTCAACATTCAGAAAACTAAGATCATGGCATCCGGTCCCATCACTTCATGGGAAATAAATAGGGAAACAATTGAAACAGTGTCTGACTTTATTTTTTTGGGCTCCAAAATCACTGCAGATGGTGATTGCAGCCATGAAATTAAAAGACACTTACTCCTTGGAAGCAAAGCTATGACCAACTTTAGTTCAGTTCAGTTCAGTCACTCAGTTGTGTCCGACTCTTTGTGACCCTGTGAATTGCAGCACGCCAGGCCTCTCTGTCCATCACCAACTCCCGGAGTTCACGCAGACTCACGTCCATCGAGTCAGTGATGCCATCCAGCCATCTCACCCTCTGTCGTCCCCTTCTCCTGCCCTCAATCCCTCCCAACATCAGCGTCTTTTCCAATGAGTCAACTCTTCGCATAACGTGGCCAAAGTACTGGAGCTTCAGCTTTAGCATCATTCCTTCCAAAGAAATCCCAGGGCTGATATCCTTCAGAATGGATTGGTTGGATCTCCTTGCAGTCCAAAGGACTCTCAAGAGTCTTTTCCAACACCACAGTTCAAAAGCATCAATTCTTCAGCACTCAGCCTTTTCACAGTCCAACTCTCACATCCATACATGACCACAGGAAAAACCATAGCCTTGACTAGACGGACCTTAGTCGGCAAAGTAATGTCTCTGCTCTTCAATGTGCTATCTAGGTTGGTCATAACTTTTCTTCCAAGGAGTAAGCGTCTTTTAATTTCACGGCTGCAATCACCATCTGCAGTGATTTTGGAGCCCCCAAAATAAAGTCTGACACTGTTTCCACTGTTTCCCCATCTATTTCCTATGAAGTGATGGGACCGTGCAAGACCTTCATGTTCTGAGGAGAGACAGAGATACAGGATTTGGAGAGGCAGAGAAGATAGAAATTAGTTGAATGAATAGATGAAAGATGGATGAGTTAATACATGGACAAATTGATAAACTAAAACAAAATATCCTCTGGGTGTCTGGTAATATAAAGTTCAGTGGGAGCCAGTTCATGGTGGTTGCTTCAGAATTCCTATAATAGAGAAGCTTGGGTATAGCAGTCTAGTTGGAAAGATGTCTGGAGAAGGGTCTATGTGATGAATGAGATTTGTCTAGACAAAGCTGCAATATCTTAGTATTGATACTTTAGATCAGACTGAGAAAATACCAAAGAACAGGGAGGGGGCAATGATTGAGATAATGGCTGGAACAATACCCCTCAGGCTAACCTGCAAATCTTCCACTTCAGGCATATGTAAGATAATTAAACAGGTTTACATACAAAGAGCTATCAGCAGGGAGAAAGTGAAAGTGAAAGTGAAGTTCCTCAGTCATGTCTGGCTCTGCGACCCTGTGGACTATAGCCCACCAGGCTCCTCAGTCCATGGGATTCTCCAGGCAAGAATACTGGAGTGGGTTGCCATTTCCTTCTCAAGCGCATGACCCAGGGATCGAACTCAGGTCTCCCACATTGCAGGCAGACGCTTTAACCTCTGAGCCAGCAGGGAGATAACATTTAATTCTCCATTGGGATGAAGGAGATAAGGGAAGGATTTCATTAAAAGGTATATTTTAGTTGACATTTATCACACTTAAAAAATTGACTTAATGTTCTAAACACAAAGAATAACATAGACCTTCAAAGGCACAGAAAATTTACAGATTTTGGCAGATTGTTTAGTATCTGGCTGAAGCGGGGCTCAGGCTGGAGGTGAAGCAGTGTTATGCCAAGAATTTTGAAATTCATCCTGTGATTGATGGGAACTGCTAAAGGATCTCGGGTGTGAGAGTGACAATGATAAAATATTACAAAACATCTCAGGAAGAGCATGGTTGTACACACTTGAAAGAGGAGCAAGAAGACCATCTCAACCTCTTTAATTATAAATGAGGAATTAGGGAAAAAAAAAGAATAAAACAAAGGCCCTATACACATAGGATTGATATTCTAGTAGGGAGAAACAGACAATTAAAAAAATAGATACACAATGAAATATCAGAGTGTGATAAGTGTTAGAAAGAAGAGAAAAACCGAGCAAGGCACACCAGCTGGGTGGAGGTACTGAATATTTGTCTCCAGACAAAGTTAATGTTTTTTCCACTAATCTCATAGCCTTCATAAAAAATAACAGGATTTCAAGATCCTCTCTCTTTCCAACACAAGAGCTCCACAATACTGAAATCTCAATGCAATGCAATGCTGTCCATATATTTCAGTCTAATAACCTCTTTCCCTTCTTAAGTATCTGTGTTTTGCCAAAATGCAGAAAATGAGCAAATTTCCCTCCAAATGTTTAAGGATTTGCTATCAGACTGCATTGAAAAGCTTTCTCCTCCATTATGTCTGAAGTGTCTCTACATTTCATCCACACACAACTTTAAACTATTTCTTAAAATCTTTAATTTCCACAGCTTGGCTCACAAGGACTTGTGTGTCTCCTCTCTTTTCCTTCATCTTTTTGTTTAAGAAACACGCTCTGAGAGCTTGGTTTGGCAGACGCTTTGCTAGGTGCAGATAACACAGCCCTGAATTCAGTCCAGCTGATAGTTGTACAGTGTGGATAAGTAGAGGCTGCACCCATGAGACCAGGGTGGAAAGACCAGTTGCTCTTGGGCCTTACATGCCTATTTTAAAGTTGATACAATTTTGAGTGCTCAAAGGTCTATAAAGAGGGTAAGGACTTTCATTCCCCGGTGGCTCAGACGGTAAAGAGTGAGGGAGACCTGGGTTCGATCCCTGGGTTGGGAAGATCCCCTGGAGAAGGAAATGGCAACCCATTCCAGTACTCTTGCCTGGAAAATTCCATGGACTGAGGAGCTTGGTAGGCTACAGTCCATGGGGTCGCAAAGAGTCGGACACGACTGAGCGACTTCACTTTCAAGGACTTTTATTAAGGGTATAAGGTTCTCCAAGTATTAAGTCTCCAAGTGTTAAGTGTTAATCAAGTCCCACCCTTCAACACCTGAGGCCAATTAGAAGAATGTCGATCCTAAATCAACTGAATCACAATATCTAAGGCTGGAGGGGGTGGGGAGCAGACGCTGGCAGTTGAATCGTGAATATGCTCCCGGCCATTGTTGCTGCTGCTGCACTGTACACTTAAAACATGAGAGCCTCTGGCCTCTTCAACGTTTTCTCACTTAGCTTTCACCTGAAATCGGTACTATTATCATCCATATTGTACACAGGAGGAAGTTGAGGCATAAAAAAGTTGATTAACTTGCCAAGGTAACGCGGAACTAGGGTTGGAATCTAGACGAACCTAAACGCTGCTGGTAAATATCACAGTACAGTTATCTCCTGTCGTTAAATGATTTGTTGCTAATACTTCAACAAATACTGGACTTGCAGTTTGAAGATCCACTAAATTTAGTCTGGTGAACTTGGCGATCCGCTTACATTTTGAATTTCAAGTCTCTAGAAGGTAAAATTTGGGTCCAACCTCCTTCTCCATCCCACAAGGTGACCTGAGGGGTAGGGAGGGACAACAGGCGGGGAAGGGAGGGACAACAGGCGGGGAAGGGAGGCGATCGATGATTTGGGCACTCCGCCCCCTGTTGGATTGGCTCGAGCCTCTCCCGCTAGGCCTGTTTTACTCCCGCGCGCTCCGGGGCCCGCCCCCGCCGCCATCTTGGTCGAGGACCGAGCGGGCCGCACGCGGGAGTAAACAGCCCGAACCGGGTAAGTGGAGCTGTGGCCACGTCCGGGTGCTGCAGGGCAGCGGCGGAGACGACGCAGGCCTATCCTCGTACGTCGGGGTGAATGCTGGGGTTTCAGTGCCAGGCTGCGGGGAACCTTCAGCCTGGTCAATCTCCGCCCCCTCGCGGCGAGACGCTTCGTTCCCCGGGCTTCTCCCGCCCCCCGCTGGTCTCCTCCCCCTGTTGAAAGCTGCCCGGGAAAGTGGTGGCGGGAGCGGGTCGGGACCGGAGCGCAGCGTGGCTCTGGGTGCGTGTTGCGGCGCTCAGGGGAAGGTTAGGCCTTTGGCTTTGTGCGCCAGAGGCCCCGGTGTGGACGCGGTGGGGCTGTGAGCCCGCGGCGGGAGCGCGGGTCTGGGACCCGGACTAACGCCGGGCCGCCCGGGTCGGTTTCCAGCGGTCACCGAATTGTCTGCTCTTCCGGTCCGGGCCTCAGGGTGGCCGACATGACGGCCGCGGATCAGAGCCCCCTGGCACCGCTGTTGGAGACTTTGGAAGACCCTTCCGCCTCCCTTGGAGAGCAGACCGACGCTTACCTGACCCTGACCAGGTGAGGCCTGTTGGGGGTGGGGCACCCTGGGGGGTCGTGGGGGGAAGACAGTCTGGGTGCTGCACGCCGAACGAGTTTGTGTATTCAAGAAGCCTGGGAGCTGGCGGGGGGACGCCGGCGTCGCTGGTGAGGCGAGGTGGGGTGGGGGGTGCGTGCTGGGTGACATTCCGGGGTGCAGGTGCTGCAGCCCTTCAACGGTGTCTGTTTGGAATGAGGAAGCCTGCACGTGTGTCTTGTAAGAGGAGGATTAAGAAAAGTTTGGGAGGGATTTGGCCAGAGAAGTGGTTTTTCAGTGTAAGCCACCTGTATTTCGGGACAGTGGGGAAACCCGGAATTGGTTTTTTAATATAGAGCAATAACTCGAGTTTTATTTAACCGCAAGTGCTTCACACTATTTTCTCCCCTGCAGACTATTTTTCCGAGTTATCTGTCGGTTGTTTGGAAATCGATACAAAACGATAAGTGTTTAGTAAGTTTTAGTAAATTTGTAACTAGCGATAGGTTTCCTTGTTTCTTCTTCACCTAGTGAAGCTGTCAAAACGTGTACTGTGTGGATGCCCAAGTTATTCTGAGGCTTATTCACGTTTAGTTGTTGTTTAGTCGCTAAGTTGTGTCGAACTCTTTGCGACCCCATGGACTGTAGCCCACTCTATCCATGGGATTTTCCAGTCAGGAATACCGGAGTGTGTTGTCATTTCCTTCTCCAGGGAATCTTCCCGAGCCAGGGATCGAACCCACGTCTCCTGCATTGGCAGGCAGATTCTTTACTGCTGAGCCATCAGGGAAGCTTCACTTATTTCAGATGTGTATCATATTAAATATTCCTAAGTATCTTAAGTACTGGATCAATTTGCCAATGTTCTAACATGATGTTTAAAAAGATTGTGCAGGTATTTCATAGTTCATTTTTGTGTCTGCCAATTGCATAAACTTAATGTTCTTTCTGCTTTTAAGTCGTATGACTGGAGAAGATGGAAAAGAAATCATTACAGAAATTGAGAAAAAACTTCCTCAGCTATTTAAAGTTTTAAAGGTACATATCTTTGTTGTAAATAGTAAATAGTTTTTTTTTACTTTGGGGGGGTAAGATTTTGCTAACTAACTCAAAAACTTTGACTCTAACATAAAATAACAGCAGGGTTATTATAGTACTATTTGAGGACTTGCAATGTATCAAGTGATGTCTAATTTTCTTGTTTTCTCTTACGTAATCCTCCCTGTCCAGCTGAGGCTCCTCTTTAATCCGCGCTTTGCAGAAGAAATTAGTTCAACGCGTGTAAATTTAGTTGTGGTGACCACTTGAGTCCAAAACTTTCACTCTTAATATAACAGTGCTTCTAAATGGTTCTATAGTTTTGTCTTTGATCTACTGTGTTGGTAACATTCATTGTTTTATCTTCACTCACCCATATTTCTGCTATTCTTACTTGGTTAAAAAACAGTTATTATGCTTATCTTGTTTGCTTGTTTATAGGGAGGTTGTGTAGTTTAGCATCAAACTGAGGACATATATTCTTGTCCTAAATTTCCTTGTTTTTGGAATGAACAGGTTGAACTAAATCTCCAAAGTCCCTTTGAGTTGTTATTTTTATAACCCTGTTTTTGTGCTTCTATGTGGAAGTACTCTAAAGATGTTTATTGCACACTTAAACATTGTTTTTGACTAAATAATTGAGGCACTGGGGATACTGCCTTGCCTAACCTTAAATATTCTTATAGCTTTCAGTTCTTTTTGTTCATATAAGCAGGAACTTTACTGTGTAATAGTTCAAGACTTATCAGTAAGTAAGCAGTGTTAACGGTATTATCCCATTTTTCTTTGTCATTTTCACATTTCAGTACTGTTTGATGTGATGACGACATGTATCATCTATTTGGTATTTGAGAGTATGTAGGATCGGGAAGTCATTTACATGCAATTTGAATCAAGTTGCATTGTTTGTAAATAGAGTTGGTAACTAAAATGCCTGATGAATAATTATTTAGAAGCCTGTGGGTGGTTAATGATAGGATGATCAAAAGTTGATCGCACATATGCTAGCTGCTATTTAGGAGATACAGTATTAGCTCTCATAGTCTTCAGTGTGTAAGACTTCATCTATTTGTGATTATCTGAACTGATTGCCTTAATCTCCCATGTATCTCAGGGTTTAGTATTTTGGATGTTTGGTTTGATTAATTATAAAATGGGTGCTCCAAGGAAGTGTCTGTTCTTATATATGACTGCTAACATTTACCATTCTTCCTGGTCAAGCATAGCAAATAGTTGAGGATTTCTTGGATATCTGATTTTAGAAGCAATGGGGAGACTTACGGGGTCACACAGAGTCGGACACGACTGAAGTGACTTAGCAGTAGCAGCAGCAGAGATACATTAGTTTGGAATAGGAAGTGGTACCAAGAAAGATGCAAGGCTACAAGTAAATGTAGGGTTAGGAACAAATGGCAAGACTATGACAGGTTTGAGATTTTATAGCTTTTACATGCAGAATATGGGGTTGGGCTTTGAATTCCAAATGGTCGTGGATTCAGAGTCTTCTCTGAAGTATTGAGATGATGTTTAAAGCCTGTTGCACTTTAGCTACTTAGTGAACGTTACTTCTAACTCCTTCCCTCTCTGTTAGAGGGGGTGTTCCACTCTATAGCTGAATGTCAGCTTTGCCTTGGAATCCTTGCTTACGTTATGTAAGTTTTGCACCTACTTTTACTTCCTATCTAGTGTCTTCACCATCTTCCATTTGTAGCCCCCCCCTCTTTTTTTTTTTTGCTTTCAGGTGTGCAGAGATGTTCTTTTTTTTTTTTTTTAAGGAAAATTTGTAGCTGATCTCCACATAGTTTCCCTCTTTCTTTGTCAAGCTATATCCATGGTCTCTTAATCTTCAGTTCAGTCCAGTCCCTCAGTCGTGTCCGACTCTGCGACCCCATGAATCGCAGGATGCCTGGCCTCACTGTTCATCACCAACTCCCGGAGTTCACTCAGACTCACATCCATCGAGTCAGTGATCGAGTCAGTGATGCCATCCAGCCATCTCATCCTCTGTCGTCCCCTTCTCCTCCTGCCTCCAATCCCTCCCAGCATCAGAGTCTTTTCCAATGAGTCAGCTCTTCGCATCAGGTGGCCAAAGTATTGGAGTTTCAGCTTTAGCATCATAACTTCAAAGGACACCCAGGGCTGATCTCCTTTAGAATGGACTGGTTGGATCTCCTTGCAGTCCAAGGGACTCTCAAGAGTCTTCTCCAACACCACAGTTCAAAAGCATCAATTCTTCGGCGCTCAGCCTTCCTCACAGTCCAACTCTCACATCCATACATGACCACAGGAAAAACCATAGCCTTGACTAGTCGGACCTTAGTCGGCAAAGTAATGTCTCTGCAACATGTATACTATCATGTAAGAATTGAATCGCCAGTCTGTCTGACGCAGGATACAGCATGCTTGGGGCTGGTGCATGGGGATGACCCAGAGAGATGTTATGGGGAGGGAGGTGGGAGGGGGTTCATTTTTGGGAATGCATGTAAGAATTAAAGATTTTAAAAATAAAAAAATAAAATAAATTAAAAAAAAGAAAAGAAAAATGAATATGCTATCTAGGTTGGTCATAACTTTTCCAAGGAGTAAGCGTCTTTTAATTTCATGGCTGCAGTCGCCATCTGCAGTGATTTGGGAGCCCCCAAAAATAAAGTCTGACACTGTTTCTACTATTTCCCCATCTATTTCCCATGAGGTGATGGGACCAGATGCCATGATCTTCGTTTTTCTGAATGTTGAGCTTTAAGCCAGCTTTTTCACTCTCCTCTTTCACTTTCATCAAGAGGCTTTTTAGTTCCTCTTCACTTTCTGCCATAAGGGTGGTGTCATCTGCATATCTGTGGTTATTGATATTTCTCTCGGCAGTTTTGATTCCAGCTTGTGTTTCTTCCAGCCCAGCGTTTCTCATGATGTACTCTGCACATAAGTTAAATAAGCAGGGTGACAATATACAGCCTTGATGTCCTCCTTTTCCTATTTGGAACCAGTCTGTTGTTCCATGTCCAGTTCTAACTGTTGCTTCCTGACCTTTATATAGGTTTCTCAAGAGGCAGGTCAGGTGGTCTGGTATTCCCATCTCTTGAAGAATTTTCCACAGTCTATTGTGATCCACACAGTCAAAGGCATTGGCATAGTCAGTAAAGCAGGAATAGATGTTTTTCTGGAACTCTCTTGCTTTTTCTATGATCCAGCGGATGTTGGCAATTTGATCCTCTGGTTCCTCTGCCTTTTCTAAAACCAGCTTGAACATCTGGAAGTTCACAGTTCATGTATTGCTGAAGCCTGGCTTCTTAATCTTACTCCCTTTTAATCTATTCAAGGATTTGCTGATTTTTGCCTTTAAAATATAATTTTGTTTTTAATCAACTTTTCCATCTAAAAGTTCATTTGCAGTTGTACTTATTTGTAAAAATGTGGTTTCGTTTTTGTAGGCTCACATTGCCAGTCAAAACTCAGAGCTCAGTAGTGCTGCTCTACAGGCCTTGGGGTTTTGCTTATATAATCCCAAAATTGCCTCTGGATTGTCAGGTAAGTTTGTTGTGATGGAATGTTTTTAGAGTTTATAGTTTGATATTGTGAAAAGTACTGTTACTTCTCAATTTCACAACCTGTAATTTAGGGTTTGCTTTTGAGAATGAGTCTGTAGATTATATCATTGTAGTAAAGTTTCTTAGACATAGCTCTAGCTTTGATAACTATAAAATTTGTTCTAGAAGAAAATACAGTAAGCCTATTTTAAAATGTTGAGAAAACCATCTTTTATAATAAACATACCTGCTTTGGAAGTTTATAATTAGATGGAATTAATTTTGGGAGATTGGATGGGTCATTTATTTTATACAAGCATGTGTTAAGGAATTTGCTATTAGAAAAGTTCTTTTACGTAGTGGTAAATTAGATAATTTGGAGCTAAAAGTGTTAATGAAAGCACCGTATCTGATGCTCTTTTGAGTTTTCTAGTATCCTTGACCCTCTGCATCCTTGGATGCAGAACTCATGGATATGGAGATCTCAGTACTACACCATTTCATGTAAGGGACTTGAGCATCTCCTGGTGTTTTGTATTCCTGAGGGGAAGTCCTAGAACCAATTCCCCATGGATATCTGGGGAGGACTGTAATCCTAATTGTTGCTCTATAAGTAGCTTCTCATAGGTATGGGGATGACCTTTAGAGATGGATAATTAGGAATAGGGAATAAAGATATCAGAGAGTTGTTACCATCTTTTTTTCTGAGGGAAAAGTTTTCACTTATTTAATATATAGAAATGTTAGCAATCTGAAGTAGGAGTTGTTCATTTTGTAGCAGAGATACAGGATTTATAATATCTTGCCAAAAATTGACTCATACGTTCAAACCTAATCAGTCAGTTTAGTCGCTCAGTCGTGTCCGACTCTTCACCATCCCATGGACTGCAGCATGCCAAGCTTCCCTGTTCATCACCAACTCTCAGAGCTTGCTCAAACTCATGTCCATCAAGTGGGTGATGCCATCCAGCCATCTCATCCTCTGTCATCCCCTTCTCCTGCCTTCAGTCTTTCATAGCATCAGGGTCTCTTCAAATGAGTCAGTTCTTCACATCAGGTGGGCGAAGGGTTGGAGTTTCAGCTTCAGCATCAGTCCTTCCAATGAATATTCAGGACTGATTTCCTTTAGAATTGACTGGTTTGATCTCTTTGCAGACCAAGGGACTCTTAAGAGTCTTCCCCAACACCACAGTTTGAAAGCATCAAATCTAATAATAAGATCGTAAAGAAATATTTTAGTTGAAAAATTATTGATTTCAAGTCTACCATCTGTTTTCGCTGAGTATACCTTCTCTCTGACCAGAATTTTGTGTTTTGGGGAAAAGTTTGATTATTAGCATAAGTTTTCTGGTCCTTTTCTCTGGATATGCATTTAATTTTAATGATAATGATTTTTATCTATTAGGGATTTTAAAGGATATAAAAGATTCTGCATAATTGTTTTTCTGCTTGTTTTTCAGAGATAAATATTCAAGAACTGCTTTCAAAACTGAATGATATTGTTAAAAGTTCAGATAAAAATGTTCGTACTAGGGCACTTTGGGTGATATCCAAGCAGACGTTTCCCACTGAAGTTGTTGGCAAAGTCGTGAGTATAGTTTTTGTATATGTCGTCTTAACTACATGCCAGTTAAAAAATACAGGCTTACTCGGTTTATTTGTTTCTGTCTTTCAGGTATCTAGTATAATTGACTCATTAGAAATAGTATTTAATAGAGGAGAGATGCATTCTGCTGTTGTGGATTATGAAGCATTAAATGTCATTATAAGGTATGAGTTTGGATACTATGTAAATTAGAATAGTTTCAGTAATTTAGAATTAAAGGAGTAATCTTTTGGGACTTGAAATTGAGTTAGACATATGAAAGAAGGAAATATCTTCTTCTAGACTAAAATTCTCAATAGGAAGAGGAAAGTAAATGTGCATTAAGTTACTAGGTTTCTTTATTTTTACTGAAATACTCTTAAAAATATCTCTGTTAAAGCTTTTGCAAAAGTTTAAAAAATAGAGACTTCTAAGTTGGCTATAGCAGGTAATTTGAAAGTGAAAGTGTTAGTCACTGAGTCGTGTCTGACTCTTTGTGACCATATGGACTGTCCATCCATTGGATTCTCCAGGCAAGAATACTGGAGTGGGTTGCCATCCCCCTCGCCAGGAGATCTTCCTGACCAGGGGGATGGAACCTGGGTCTCCTGCATTGCAGGCAGATTCTTTACCATCTAAGCCACCAGGGAACCCGGTAGCAGGTATTTAGGAAAGCATGAAAACAATTTCTAACAGCGGATGAGGAGAACAGGAAAATCTTCTATCTTCTTCCTACCCATCCTTGCTTTTCACAGTGGATATGCTGACAACACAAACTACTGATGTGCTTTGTCTTAACTTGTTTTTCATTCTTTAGTTGAACCTGTTCTTTAGTTGTTGAGCTATATGCTTTAACTAGTATTCTGATGCCCTGATTGATGTTCACAGTATATCATGGTTCTCTAGCTGGTCTCTCCTGTAAGAATATAATTTGTGTAAAAATAATTATTAAAGTTTTTTAATCTGAAGAAAGATGATATGTTTTCATTATTTGAAAAATTTATTAAAATAGGGAAGTCTACAAATTGTTATGTTAGATCTATTTTTGTGTGTGTGTATTGTAGATAATACTCTAAAATAAATGGACCATATTGTGCATATTTCTGTGTACTGTTTACTTTCCTGGTAGTTTAGACAAAAAGGTAGTTTAGAAATAAAACTACTTAAACTAATTTAGTCATTGATTTCTCTATTACAGACTAATTGAGCAAGCCCCAGTTCAAATGGGAGAAGAGTCAATTAGGTGGGCAAAATTGGTCATACCTTTACTGGTTCATTCAGCCCAAAAAGTACATTTGCGGGGAGCCACTGCTCTAGAGATGGGAATGCCTTTGTTGCTTCAGAAACAACAAGAAATAGCATCTATCACAGAGCAGCTTATGACTACCGTAAGTAATACTTTTTTGGATGTTGCACTGTGAGGTTTTGCACCAAGCATAGGACTCATATTGATGTAATTGCGCTATGATCTAGGAAGTTCCTCTTTGAATTAAATTTAAGAATTGCTTGAATTAATGTCACCCACTTCTAATTACGGTAAGGAAAGGAGCTGTCTATTCAGCGTTAACTGCAATCCAGGCATTTTATTTCATCCCCAAAGGATGAAGAAATTGCATTTTTGGAAAAGGGAGAGCATTATCTGATTCATCACTTTCTGGATTGTTACAGCATAATCCCAGGAGCTACAGATTTAAGGCATAAAAGTGCATGTAGTGTGTGCAATTCCCTAAAGTTATTATTTGCCCAAATTTTCAGGTTTTTCAGCCTTTCTTGTAATATTTATTGGGTACCTGTTATATACTGGACATTGGTTTAGGTACTGTGTATATAGCAGTGAAGAAAAGCAGTTTGTTTTGGAGCTTATTTTCTAGTGGGAGCAATAATAAAATATGTAGTACATTTAGGAAAGAGATTATGGGAAACAGTGGGGACTGGATGAAAGTGCTTTCCAAGAGGAAAGGTGATGTGGTCAGGGAAGGAAAAAGAATAGGTGATTTGAAGGTGTAATAGGAGTTAGTTAATTGAATGATAAGGAGTAAACTTATGCAAGTTAGGAGGAACCATGGAAGCAAAAGGCATTGTTCTGATGTGCTAGGTTGTGTTCATCAAACACTGGGCAGTATGATAAAGTGAATGAGGGTGAGAGGGTAGAAGGTGATGTCAGAAACAGGGCCAACCCACACAGGACCTTGTAGACCATTGTAAGCACTTGGCTTCTGTTGTTTTATTGCTTGGTTTTAAAGCATCTGGATTACATCGAAAACCATATTTGAAGGTTTTGAGTCTATGAGTGATACATGTACAAACTTGGCTTTTAAGGGGATCCCTCTGCCTATGTTGAAAAAATTTCCAGGCAGGGGTTGCATAGGAGCAGGGAACCTAGCTGGGAGGTAGTACAGTAATCCAGGCAGAGGGGCAGATGCCACATTCTAAAACCTGGGGTTTTGTTTGTTTCGTTTTTTAAAATTCAGGGTTCCTCATGGTAATGCCTGAGCTGAAAGTTACTCCAATGTGTTTGTGAGATTTTTAACTGATAAATTTATTAATTTTTTAAGAGCTAATATAGACAGTCCTTGAACAGCTCCAGTTTAACCTCTGTATAATTTATAATTGACCCTGTGTATTTGTGGTTCCTCTGCGCCTTTGGATTCAACCAACCACAGACTGTAGTACTGTGGTATTTAGTGCTGAAAAATACCCAAGTGTAAGTGAACCACACAGTTAACAAACTTTATTCAAGCGTCCATTGTGTAAAATTCTTAATAATAAATGTGAACTCAAATTTTATCAGATGTATTACCCATGAAGCTATTAATGTATTTTTTAAGTTAATAGAGAAATCAAAACATTATCATTTGAACTCTGATGATATGCATGCTGAAGTTTTTAGAGCAAAGTATATTGGTGGGGGAAAAGAAAGCTATATTAATGGATGGAAGAATGGCCCGATAGGTGATAAGACAAGCATAGTAAAATGTTAGTGGTCTTTATACTTGGACATTTACTATAAACTGCCAGCATTGCTGTATGTGTGAAACTTCTTGATAAAATTTTGGGAAAAGTTACTTGGCTGAGACAATCAATTTAATACTGCATTCTTTTCAGGAGTCTTTTGGTAAATATTTTCGCGCTTTTTTTTTTTTTTTTTCCCAGAAATTACTTTCAGAACTCCAGAAACTGTTTATGAGTAAAAATGAGACTTACGTGTTAAAATTATGGCCTTTATTTGTCAAACTTCTTGGGAAGGTAAGTTCACTGTTAAGGTTTTTATACACACCGGACCTTTTATTTTCTTAACTTTCCGTAGTATAGTTGATCCTCATTATTCATGCGTGCCATATATATCAAAATTGACCTACTTATTAAAATTTATTTGTAAACCCAGTGTCAGTATGTGGGCTGCTTTTGCAGTCAATTGTAGACATGTAGAGTGGCAACAAATTTGAGTCTTACATGGAAGCATGCATGTTCCAGTCTGAGGTTGAGCCAGGGTTATTTCTGCTTTTTTGCTTTAATTCTTAATGTCCTTTAGACAGATATCCATTTCATGATACATTTGGGGCCACATTTTTCATGTTTTGCACTTTTTCTTGGAGATTTCAGTTTTAAATCGCCCCCAAGTGTAGTGCTGAAGTGCTGTCTGGTTGCTAAGCAGAGGAAGTCTGTTGTGTGCCTTAGGAGAAAAGGCGTGAGTTATAGCGCTGTCTGCTGTGAGCTCAATGTTAGTGAATCAAACTGTGCATATTAAATAAGTTGTCTTTAAACCAAACATACATGAGGCAAGATTGTGTGTCAGATGGTTGATGAAAATGTGATCAGAGGCTTATAGGAACCTAATCCTGCATTTTCCTTAGAAGCCATGGCACAGAATTTGCTAATACAGTATCAAGGCAACTTGATAGAACATACCTATGAATAATGAGAATTGACTGTATATTCTTTCTTTAAGCCTTGTTTTGAGGGGGGAAGTTGTGTTTTTTTTTTTATTGTGAGAAGCATAATATTTATCATAACCATCCTAAGGTATACAGTTTAGTGATATTAAAAGCATTTACAGTTGTGTAAACATCACCACTGTCTATACCCAGAACTTTTTTGCCATCCCCAACAAAAACTGTACATGTTAAATAAGCAGTGGCTCCCTCTGCCCCCCTTCCTGCAGCCCCTCATAACCTCTATTCTGTTTTCTCTCCAGTTTTCTCTCTGTGATATAAAGGTTCCATTTTGAGTTTATTTTTGTATGTAGAATAAGATGAGGATCCAGCTTCATTTTCTTGCAGGTGAATACTCCAAGCACCATTTGTTAAAAAGACTGTTCTTATTGAGTGGTCTTGGTAATCTTGGTAATTCTTACTGGTAATCAGTTAACAGTATTTGTGAGAGTGTTTTTGAAATCCCTATTCCATTGGTCTATTATGTTTCTCCTTAAACCATTACCATAGCTTTATTTTTGGTGGCTGCATCATGTGGCATGAGAGATCTTAATTCCCCAATCAGGGGTCAAACTCATGCCCACTGGTTTGGAAGCATGGTGTCCTAAACACTGGACCGCCAGGGAAGTCCTCACTACCATACGCTTTAATTACTGTAGTGTTGTAGTAGGTTTGGAAGTCAAGGGAGTTAGTCTTCCAACTTCATAATGTTTTTTTTCCAAAGTTGTTTTGGCTAAATGGGATTCTTAAATAATGAATTTTTGAGGGTAAGCTTTTATTTCTCAGCTGGAAAAGGCCTTTGGAATTTTGATAGAAATTGCATTGGACTTGTAGATTACTTTGGATAATATTGCTATTACAATGATATTAAATCTTCCTGTTCATGAACACGGAATGGTTTTCCATTTATTTAGGTCTTTTCAAATTTCAACAGTACTTTGTAGCCTTTAGATTAAGTCTTTCATCTCTGATTAAATGTATTTTTCCTATTCCATTTTTTTTATTATTTTTTCTTTTTTTAAAACCATTCCCATGAACTTTTATTTTTCTGGTGCACCAGCTGCATGCATCCTGGTCATAGAGGTGATTCATTCATGATAGTCATGGGTCAAATCATCCCCACTGGTTTCTGGAAGCATGGTGTCCTAAACACTCTTCCGCCAGTGTTAGTATAGTCCTCACTTCACTCAGTACGCTTTCAATTCATCAGAACTGTTCAAATGTTGTAGTAGGGAAGTCTTATCCATTCATCTGGAGTTAGTCTTCCAACAGTTCATGAATTGTTGTTCTTTCAATTTGTTTTGGTGTAAAATGGGATTGCTTAAAATAATGAATTTTTTGAGGGTATAGGCTGTTAGTTTTCCCACCAACAGTGTAGGAGGCCTTTTCTCCATTTTGATAGATTTCGCATTGGACTTGTAGTTACTTTGGGTTTTATTTGCATTTCTAATAATGATGATTTGAATCTTTTCTGTGTCATGAATGTCTTCGGAATGGTTCTTCCATTTTTTTAGGTCTTTTTCTGGATTGAGCTGCAGAAGTTGCTTGTATATTTTAGATTAAGTCTTTCATCTCTGATTAAATGTATTTCTAAGTATTCTTTTAGGTGCTGTTATAAATGGAATTGCTTTCCTAATTTGCTTTTTAGACTGTTCATTGCTTTTGTGTAGAAACAACTGATTTTTGTGTGTTGGTCTAGTACTCTGTATAGAGAGCCTGGCAAGCTGCAGTCGTAAAAGAATCAAACGAGACTTAGCGACTAAACAACAGCTTGTACCCTGCAACATTGCTGAAAGTATTCTATTAGCTCTAGTGGCTTTCTTAACAGTTTTCGTGAATTTCTAAGCCAGTTTTTTATTTATATTCCATTCAGATTATATGTGGAATATAATCACTTGTGACTGTTAATGTTCTATCCTGTGTATTTTTTATTGGAATACATTAGACAAATGAATGTTAATAGTGCCTATAATTGTTTCAGGCAAGTAAAAAACTTCCTAATGATTTTTCCTTTTTAGACCTTGCATCGAAGTGGGAGTTTCATTAATTCTCTATTACAGCTGGAAGAACTGGGATTTCGTAGTGGAGCACCCATGATTAAAAAAATAGCTTTTATTGCTTGGAAGAGTTTAATAGATAATTTTGCTTTAAATCCAGGTAAGTAATATTTTAAGACTGATTTTTGTTATGAGTTTTACTTAAGCAAGATGAAAAAGCTTTTATGATCTCTTTTTTTTTACTTAATACTGAATATTTATCTATCATTGAGTATTTTAGGGGAATAAATTTGTAGCTAACAATAGAATTTGTAAAGGCCAGGCATTATTGAAAATCATAGGTATAAAATTTACACTATTTCAAAAACTGAACAAAGTGACATGCCATTTGTGGTTTTCTTAGTACATTCCAGCACTTACTTGAGCACTTATGTGCTTCTCAGTTATCATAATAGACTTCAGATGGTAAGTATTAACACTTCCAGAGCGATTAAGTATTATCAAAAGTCACAAAACGAGTAAACTATAGCAAACAGTTGTGATTGCTGTGGAATACAGGTATCAGTGACAGAGAAATTTTTTTTCGGGACCTTTAAGAATAGCACCTAATAGTGGGTTAACATTAATATATAGGAGTGATTCCTTTTGATGTTTCTTACCCTTATCTTTTTATTGTCCACTGAAAGTGTTTAATATATGTATGAGAAAGTATTTTTCCCGTAAGTGAGAAGTATGAGTCTGCCGATGTAACTGTAGTTAATCTTGGATATAATTGATAGTTTATAAGATATGCTAAGTAATGTTGATTTCATCCTGTTTTCCCTTGCAAAGGCCATTAATAATTCTTGCTCCCTTTGAAAATGTGCATTATATGCATTAACTACAACTACTTTTATTGAAAATATTGGCAGGCATATATTTTAATTGGAAATGTCACCTTTGTTGATGAGCTTTCAGTGTGAGGTATTGTATTTTTGAGGATTAACTCTACTGAAATTATAGATCTTTGAGTTAAAGAATAAAATGGCAGTGGCTTAAAGAAGATCAATAAAATGCTATCTGATTTGAAATAGGTCAAGATCTAGAGAGTCTGACTGATACTGTGTATTTATGAACTCATTAAGGAATCAGATGCTTGTCTTTCTCTTATCATTGTCAATATGCCTTTGTTGCAGCCTATAGGAAGGAGGGAAGGCAGAAGGGGCAAAAATGAACTTCTTCCTGGAGAGTCAACAATCTATAAACAGCGTTTCAGAAATTCCACATAGACTTCTGCTTAAATCTCACTGGGAGAGTGGCTAAATGGGAGCCTAGTTAAAGTAGTCCAAAAGTAGACACCTAATTCTAAATAAATGTGAATATTTAGATTTCCTAAGTCTCATGGCACCAACAGTTAAAATGTTTGACAAAAGAAATAACTAGTAGATTTTTTGAGATTTCCCTAGTGGTCTAGGGATTAAGACTTTGCCTTGCAGTGCAGGAGATGCAGGTTTGATCCCTGGCGGGGAGCTAAGATGCCACATGCCTCGTGGCCAAAAAACAAACCCAAACATAGAAGCAGTGCTGTAAAAAAAAATTTCAATAAAAACTGAAAAAACTAATAGAAATTTTAAATGACAGCCTTTTATGAGGTTAAAAAATATGCTCTATTTTGTGATCTGTAAAATGGGGATAATGAGAATACTCAAGCAGTTAGAGTTACTGAACATTTTAGCCTTTAGGCTGGGCAGTTTGTTGTGAAGAACTGCCCTGTGTGTCAGTGGAAGTTCAGCAGCATTCCTAGATGCAGTCCACTAGGTACCAGTAGCTCTCTCTATCCCTAGCTCCCAGTTGGAACAACAGAAATACTGCAGACAT